>NC_141001.1:57962761-58562761 GCF_052327205.1 Somniosus microcephalus | reverse complement strand
AACTTTCTGTTAGATAGCCAATCTTCCACCCATGCCAGTATATCAACCCCAATCCCATGATTTTTTTATCATGTGCAGTAATCTTTTGTGTGGCACCTTGTCAAATGCCTTTCGGAAGTCCAAATACATCACATCCACTGGTTTCCCCTTTATCCACCCTGTTTGTTACGTCCTCAAAGAATTCGAGCAAATTTGTCAAGCATGATTTCCCCTTCATAAAACCATGCTGACTCTGTCCGATTAAATTATGCTTATCCAAATGTCCTGTTACTGCTTCCTTAATAATGGACTCAACATTTTACCAACCACAGATGTTAGGCTAACTGGTCTATAGTTTCCAGCCTTTTGTCTACCTCCCTTTTTAAATAAGGGCGTTACATTAGCAGTTTTCCAATCTGCTGGGACCTTTGCTGAATCCAGGGAGTTTTGGAAAATTACCACCAATGCATCCGCAATCCCTACTTCTCTCAAGACCCTAGGATGTAAGCCATCAGGTCTGGGGGATTTATCCGCCTTAAGTCCCATTATCTTACCGAGTACCATCTCCTTAGTGATTTTAATCGTGTTTAGCTCCTCCCCCTCCCCTATAGCCCCCTGTTTGTCCAGTGTTGGGATATTTTTAGTGTCCTCTACTGTAAAGACTGATACAAAATATTTGTTCAGCGTATTTGCCATCTCCATGATCCCCACTACTAATTTCCCGGTCTCGTCCTCTAAGGGACCAACTTTCACTTTAGCCACTTTTTTTCTTTTTGGAATGTTGGCCTTTATTGCAAGGGGTATGGAGTATAAAAGTAGGGAAGTTTTGATGCAACTTTACAGGGCACCGGTGAGACCGCACCTCGAGTACTGCGTACAGTTTTGGTCTCCATATTTAAGAAAGGATATACTTGCATTGGAGGCAGTGCAGAGAAGGTTCACTAGGTTGATTCCTGGGATGAAGGGGTTGACGTATGACGAAAGGTTGGGCCTATACGCATTGGAGTTTAGAAGAATGAGAGGCGATCTTATAAGATTCTGAGGGGGATTGACAGGGTGGATGCGGAGAGGATGTTTCCCCTAGTGGGGTATCTAGAACTAGGGGGTATAGTTTCAGAATAAGGGGTCGCCCATTTAAGACGGAGATGAGGAATTTCTTCTCTGAGGGTCGTGAATCTTTGGAATTCCCCACCCCAGAGAGCTGTGGAGGCGGAGTCATTGAATATATTCAAGGCGGAGACTGACAGACATTTGAACTACAAGGGAGTCAAGGGGTATGGGGAGAGAGCGGGAAAGTGGTGTTGAGGCCAAGATTGGAACAACCATGATCTTATTGAATGGCGGGGCAGGCTCGAGGGGCCAACTGGCCTACTCCTGTTCCTGTTTCTTATGTTGATGATCACCTTTTAAGCAAGTACAGAGCCAGACAAAGGGGGGGTGGGGGGGAAGAATTTTTTTTTAAATTAGAGTTTGTGATAGGGTGGGAGGCAGGAGTGATTAAATGACAAAAGTGATGCTGATGCAAGGCAAAATGAGGTGATAATGAAACAAATATAGAAACAAAACAGTTCTGATGAAAGGTCACCGACCTGAAACGTTAAATCAAGCTGCCCGACTTGCTGAGTATTTCCAGCATTTTCTGTTTGTGTTTTGCCTTTGTATAGAAACAAGAGGAGTCCAGAGAAGGTGAAAATGGTTGCAGCTAAATAGCAGAGGGTGGGAAAGACATGGGCATACCTTTTTAACAGCTGCTTTCTCCACTTCCTTGTTCTCTCCTTCAGATTTTATGCATTTTGCTGACTTCCTCCATGTATAAAATCTGACATTTCCTCCAGTGCCGGGTTTGCAGAAGTGTCTGAAATGTCTCGGTGGTAATGTCGGTTTCTGTGATGATGATGATGATGATTTTACTTTGGCCACGATGTTTCTTCCAAGACCGTGTTCTCCCAAACCCTGTTCATTCAAATCCACAGACACTTTTCTTTTTGTAGAAGAGCTGGTAAGACAAGCTGTGAAGTTCAGAGGATGGTAAGGGTCTGCAGTGAAGAAAGATTTCCAGGGCATTTCATCCTCTTCCTGATCACTCTCGTCACTAAATGAATCATCACTGCTGTTTAGAACATCAGAATCTTCCTCGGAGTCATCCCATTCATCACTATCAATAGAGTTGTAGTCTTCCTTGTTGTTCCATTCTGTTGAACATATTGAATTTTTTGGAATTGTGCAATGACTGCTTAAGTGATTGACAGCTACACATTCACGATCGGTAATAATACAGGTCTTGTCATCCGTCAAATGATCTTGGTTGGACTTCTTGTTCAGATAATGTTGACCGCAGTTCCCCTCAGGACTTAGTTGAGTATTATCTTCTGATGTAAACGGGGGCTTGGATGTTCCTTTGTTGCTGTTTAAATTGCATTTGGTTAAGTTCAACTGTGAATTAATTAGGTTTGCTTGCTGCATAGACCCACAATGTAGATCACTTTTAGCAATAGCACTGCCCACTCTTCCAAACCAGGGGTAGATCAGATATTCTTTGTCACTTTTTTTGACTTCATCAACCTGCCCACTACTTGATGGTGCCCTTTCTGTAAACTTGAAATGCATTGCTCTGCACAGCTGAAGAACTGCAAAGTAACAAATTCAAGATCAAATTGATTAGGATGGCATACCTTCTGTTTATCAAAAATAAGGCACACTTTAAGTGTTGATTTATATATGCCCAGAAATTCAGGTTGGAGGCTTCCCGCGGGTGCAAGCCTCCGACCTGCACTTACCTAGTTAGTTTGAAGCATCCCCTGGGATCACGTGGGCCATGGAGAACCAATGGTAGCAGGGAATGCTTCATTCATAAATTTAACAGGAAGAGCTGTCAAACCTAAAAATACTATAAGCCCCAAAACATAACTAAAACTTCAAATAATTCTTTTTTTTTTTTTTTTTTTTAAATCACATTTTAAAAATAACTAAATTACATGAAATAACTATTTTAAATAATTTAAAATTGACAAAAATTACATTTTCTAACAGGGCTAAAAATAAATTTACCCTTCTTTAAAGTATTTAAAAATAATAATTAAAATTAAAACATTTTTTCCACAGGTTTAATTCACCACTTACCTTGTTAAAAGCAGGCCTTGTGCCTGCTTTTTAAAAAAGCGTAACTGCTGGAGACATACCCTCCCGGAGAAACCTGCAAAAAAAACGTAAGTTCGATGCGCACGCGCTGCCTCTCCGGCGCACACGATCCACCAGTCCAACTCCTTCTTTCAGGGGAATGGAAGTTCCGGTTTCCCACGCATGCGCAGTGCATGCATGCATGAAACTGGCACTTTCGTTGGGCCTATGCGCGAGTACCCAGCGCGTACTCACGCATGGGGACCCGAATTTCTGGGCCATTATTAGTATTCTCTCTGCATGCCTGGGACAATTGGGGTTGCAGCATACACCCATTCAGTTCCCCCACCACCCTTCCAATTTTCACACTCATTTCCTTAAGGCATCAATTTGTGGTGGTGTGCATCCATATATTCCAGTCCTCCTACTGTACTTCAACTAAGTGACCATTCTGCATGTGTGCGAGCCTAGACAGTCAGTATTGGCAGGCTATCCAAATTGATCGATATCGATGCAATGGCATGAAGTCTTGCCCACTAGTTACCTACTAAAGACACCAGAAAAAGTTAGGGGTGGTGCATTCAGGGGAAAGTGAATTTTTAACAGTGTGCTAAGTGATAATTACTGCCAAATAATCTCTGACCCTAAAAATGTAATTTTACAGCCGCTTGCCATTCACTTCGCCGACAGCTGCCCACAAAGTTTTTGTGAGCTTTAGAGCGCAGACTTGCTCTAATCTGGTGTCTGATCCAGCGTGGCTCCCTCTACAGGGCATCCATGAGCAGAAAAAGAGTGAGGCTCTTCAATCAATCAGATTGAAGATTCCTCACTGAGACATGCAGATTCTAGATCAGGAAGTATAAAGCAGGAAATACAAATTAGATTTAGATCATGTACAGAAATTAGATTTCTGTACATGATTAGAGCAAGTCTGCAATCTAAAGACCTCAAAAACTTTGTGGGCAGCTGTCAGCGAAGTGAATGGCGACGTCTGTAAAATTACATTTTCAGGGCCAGAGGTGTTGTTTGGCAGTAATTATCACTTAGCACACCGTTAAAAATTCACTTACTCCTGAATGCACCAGCCCTAACTTTTTCTGGTGTCTTTAGTGGGTAACCAGTGGGGTACATCAACTTCACACCATTGCATTGATTTCAATCAATTTGGATAGCCTGCCAATACTGACTGTCTAGGCTCACACAAGGGCAGAATGGTAATTTAGTTGAAATACAGGAGGAGGAAAAATAAAGATTGGGAAATACTGATGCGATTGAGATAAATGAGACAGAAAAAGTTTTTAAAAAGTTATATAAAATGTTTTTAAAATCGCCAACACTTATTGGGCCGGAATTTGGTTTAAGAATAACTGAGGCTAACACTCACCGTTATAACGGGGTAAATTGGGCAGCAACTTCTGGTGTCCGCACATGCGCAGTTAAATGCGGAAATCTGGAGGTTGCTGTCAGAGATACCCCGCTCCTGCACAGGGTGCAGTCCTCGCCAACAGCCTTGCATTGCAATGAATGCAACGGCGTGAACTTGCCCATTAGTTCCGTACTAAAAATGGCAGGAAAGGTTAGGGTTGGTGCATTCGGGGCAAGTGAGTTTTTAAATGTCCTGATAGGGGATAATTACTCCCAAACAACCTCTCTGGCCCTGAACATTTAATTTTATAAGTGTGGCGTCTCATTCCTTCAGAAGATTAGTGTTGGATATATTTTAAAGAATATTTTTTTAAAAACATTTTCCTATCTCTTTTATCTCACTCTTGTTAATCTCATCTGTATTTCCCTCGTTGTTGCATTACTTGCTCACAGACGCCACAGATCCCCTGTAAAGGGGGCCGCGTTGGATCAGATGCCCGATGACAGCTCAAAAGCCCGCAAAAAAAGTGAGCAGCTGTCAGCGAGGTGACCTTCTGGTGTATATGGTTTAGTACCGCACAATCGCCACTATTGGCGAGTGGAGTTACAGTTAATGACCACTGAATTGTGAACAAACCATCAGCTTGTAAGTTTGTTCACACTAAATCCAACTGCTCTCTGGAATTGTACAAAGATATTTAGGTTAAGTGCGGTGCTTAACCTCGATTCCCGGTACTGTCGGTTTTGTTTACTCTGAGGGACTCCACAGCACTCACGGGATGTGCACTATGAGCAGTACTGCTGATGTTAGATACTTGCAATTTCATTTCCGATGGCTCGGGAGGTCTCTTCGAGCAACTTAACTACTTATATATACACACATGTGGCTGCCAGCACCACCAAGGCAGCAATGCAACTTACATTTACGAGGCGAGTGCCAGGAAAAAAAAAACTGGTGGGTGGGAGGGTAAGCTGTGAGGAGGATGTCGTGAAACTCCAGTACGATTTGGACAGGTTGGGTGACTGGGCAGAAACATGGCAAATGCACTATAATGTGGATAAATGTGAGGTTATCCACTTTGGTGGCAAAAACAGGAAGGCAGATTATTATTTGAATGGCAGTAGATTGAGAGAAGGGGAAGTGCAAAGAGACCTGGGTGTTATTGTGCACCAGTCGCTGAAGGTAAGCATGCAGGTGCAGCAGGCGGTTAAGAAGGCAAATGGTATGTTGGCCTTCGTAGCAAGAGGGTTCGAGTACAGGAACAAGGATGTCTTGCTACAGTTGTACAGGGCCTTGGTGAGACCGCACCTTGAGTATTGTGTGCAGTTTTGGTCACCTTACCTGAGGAAGGACGTTCTTGCCATGGAGGGAGTGCAGCGAAGATTCACCAGGCTGATACCTGGGATGGCAGGAATGACGTATGAGGAGAGATTGTGTCGATTGGGCTTATACTCACTGGAGTTTAGAAGATTGAGGGGGGATCTCATCGAAACCTATAAAATTCTGTCAGGTCTGGACAGACTAGATGCAGGAAGGATGTTTCTGATGGCCAGGGAGTCCAGAACCAGGGGTCATAGTCTAAGGATAAGGGGTAAGCCATTTAGGACTGAAATGAGGAGGAATTTCTTCACCCAGAGAGTGGTGAACCTGTGGAATTCTCTGCCACAGAGGGCAGTGGAGACCAGTTCATTAAATATATTCAAGAAAGAGTTGGATATATTTCTTGAGGCTAAAGGGATCAAGGGGTACGGGGAGAAGGCAGGGATGATCAGCCATGATCTCATTGAATGGCGGAGCAGGCTCGAAGGGCCGAATGGCCTACTCCTCCTATCTTCTATGTTTCATCTGCTGGTTATAGGTGTCTCAAGAAACTGCTAGTGACAATGCTGTATGATACAGGTAATATTTCATATACCCAATTCTATAGCCAGCTAGTCTGCCCTCATGTGGAATCTCAGCGCAGGTTTTCTATATTTTTTTTTAAACAAAGCTGACGTAGATTCCCAGACAGAATGCCGGACCACGTGGACCCAGACCCACGCTGGAAGTGGCCTGCTTGGGGCTTACTGCAGGCAACCGTTCCCTTTCCGGGGGCGGCAGAAACGAGTCGTCAAAATTCAAATAAATGATTAAAAAAGGTACATTAGAGCGCATCAGTGATGGGGATTGCAGTCGTATGTGGACATAGGGGAGACCACAACACTCGTAGGATGTAACCTCACTGTGCTCCCCTCACCAGGAGTGGGTGTGCTGCACACTGAGGTCGAGCAGCAGTTAACACCAAGGAGCAAGTTGGAAAGCACTTACAGTCCGTATATCAGTTCCCATTGAGCAGAAAGTTTCACCACCCGACCGTGTTTTGGGAAAACAGAAATTAAGTTACATTACAATGGATTACCACCCAGGACTAGTCCCAAGACTTTGAACGGGGACCACACACTTTTAATGTTTGAACACCGTATTCGCTGACCTATGCCTGTTTCTCACTTACCCGTGTGGAACTTGATCAGCAGTCCAAGGAAGTCCCTGAACTGTGCCATCAGAGTAACGCCGAGGTGCCACAGCACGGAGAGTGTGTCGGTAACGCTGGCCATGAAGGCGGTCGAATCTTCAGTGTAAAGGGGCTTTACGAGAACCATGTCAGGCAACACCTCAGGGCAGCAGCCTAGCGACGTTATCGTTAAACAAAAAACAACCGGAAAGTAGTCTGGAGCTCTCTCCTTACACAAAAAATAGTTACCCAGAAGAAGGATTTTCATTCATTCAGTCGGTTAATGTCGTATCCTATTTAACCCCTTCTCTGTCTGTTACTTCCCAACTATATTCTGTCCTCACTGACTGGTTTTCAAAACCAGAAATGCTGATAGTGGGCGGCGAAACTAGATTGCAATGTTCTGCTGTAATCAGAAAGTCCCTCCCCTCTTAGAGAAACATGTTTAAACATCCACCAGACGAAATGTTACTCAAACACCGTAGTTTCCCGGCACTGAGTCGAGTTTCCGTAACGTCACATAGGAAACTCCGGCTATGCAGTCACATTAAATGAGTCACAAACACTGATGTCCCTGCTCCCAGCTGCATATAATATAAACTTACACGTCCAACAATAGAGATTAAGATCGATGACTTCCATTAACTTAATTCAAATGAAGCAAACAAAGAAACATACAGCCTTATGGGACAAAAACCTTGACCCAGGACGTGCATGAGGTTGTGTGTCACGAGTCTAGCAATAATTTTGCACCCATTCATTGCAATATCCAGGTGAACATTTAGGAGCCCACGCCCAATTACTCGATTTTCATTGGTTCGGCAAACCTGAAACGTTAACACTATTTCTTTCTCCACAGATGCTGCCTGACCTGCTGAGTATTTCCATCATTTTCTATTTTTATTTCAGATTTCCAGCATCCACAGTATTTTGCTTTTGTGAGAGGAAATTCAGTTGTGGAGGATGACGTTTAATCCGCGATTAAAGTCGCCTAAGTAGGATTTATTTCCCGTGGTGCTTGGTTATGAGTTTGCCAGACCAATCAAAACTACTTCAAAAAGTTTATTTTTCAAATTGTAATTTCACAATCAGATTGAAATAGAAACACTATGACTTCCACTAACCCTGGAAGGTCAGACACCGCGGGAGGCTCGGAGGTCAGACCGGGTGGAAGGAGAGCCAGGGAGAAGCAGCCCCCGGGATGTCGGTACCACAGCGGCTGAAGATTGTCGGGCAGGAGTGCGGGAAAGGCGGAGCGAGGCGAGAACGGACCCTATTGTGATGGCGCTGATGAAGATGGCTGCCATCCTTGTGGGCTCCGTGCGTACCAGGCAGCAAAGTGTCCTTTGCTGCTTGGTGCGCTCGGCTCCTTAAGAAAAAAGCATTTCACTGACTGGATTTCACTTGTTGTATTTGGTTATGCGACAAATAAAAATTGAAATTGAAAAATAACAATTCAAATGAAGCAAACAAAGAGAAAAATACAGCCTTATGGGACAAAAACCCTGACCCAGGACGTGCATAAGGTTGTGTGTCACGAGTCATATCAATAATTTTGCTCCCATTCACTGCAATATCCAGACGAACATTTAGAAGCCCACTCGATTTTCACTGGTTAAATTGTGGGACTGACTAGTTCTAGAAGCACATCAATGTTTCTGTGTTCTATGATGTGATCTATGGCACGTTCTTTGGAAAGGAGTGGTCTGACAAAAAAAAAATTCTCCTCCACCCCACAGGACTCAACTGGTTAAACCTTAAGCCGCTACCAGAGAGTCGTGGAAGTTTTAATCCCTCGTCTGTGCTGATTTCGCTTAACAGCCAAACAATGCTCTCTGGGCAGGTCTCCCACCTACCAGCCTCCATTAACTTGAGCTCATACAAAATTGATGCCCATATCCTAACTTGCACTAAGTCCTGCTCACCCAGCATCCCTGTGTTCACTGACTTACATTGGCCCCCAGTCCAGCAACACAGACTTTAAAATTCTCATCCTGGAGTTCAAATCTCTCCATGGCCTCACCCAATCCTATCTCTGTAACCTCCACCAGCCCAACAACCCTCAAACATCTCTGCACTCCAATTCTAGCCTCTTGCACATTCCCAATTTCCTTCACGCCACCATCGGTAGTGTCTTCAGCTGTCTAGGCCCTAAGCTCTCACATTTCCTCCCTAAACCTTTCAGCCTCTCTACCCTTTCAGTCGCTCCTTAAAACCTACCTCTAACCAAGATTTTGGTCACCTGTCCCAATATCTCTTTATGTGGGCTCAGTGTCAAATTTTGTCTGATAAGGCTCCTGTGACACACCGAGTCATTTTACAACATTAAAAGCGCCATGTAAATGCAAGTAGTTATTGTTGAAGGGGAACCACAATTGGCCTCAATATCCCAGTTAGGAAGGGGGGTGGGGGTGGAGGAAGAAAAAGCAGTCACTACTCATTATCCAATGACCCCTGTTGGAGGCACATATAAAAGTACATGCAGTCTTGGGCGAGATATTTCCCCTTCCTGAAAATAACCCAACAATATTCACTGCCTAAACTGAGAATGGTAATATTGTTTGACATACAACAGAACTCTTCCCCTGCAAAATGTCAACATTTCCATGAAAGTGGGGACCAGAAAATAGTCTGAAAAGGAAGAACTTTAAAAAAAAAAAGCCTTAGCAATTGGCACAGACATGATTGCAGATTGTGTTATTGGAGGGAAAATTAAGGATTTTTACTGAACCAAATGCAATTTTTAAACAAATGTTTGAACTACCCATTTCCTGTGTGAAGGATAATCAACATACTGGTTGGGCAGAACAGTCTGGGTGATTTCCCTGTTGTAATTTCTATGCAAGTTTCCATTTTACAAAAACATGTCATATGCTGGCTTTCATTAAAAATTATTCCAAAACAAGTCAGCCAATGAACTCCTATCCTGTACCAATTCAACATTACAGTTGTTTGGATCATGACTTGTCATTAATTATTCCTGCCCTCCACCCTTTCACAGATCACACTTTTATTCTTTGTCTGCCCCCTTTTCCCTGGCTCTCTACTTGCTTAAAAGTTGTTCAACTTCCAGTTCTGTTGAAAGGTCATTGACCTGAACCATTAACTTTCTCACTCTCCACCACTGCTGCCCGACCTGCTGAGTATTAAAAAAAAACTGCGGGGATGCTGGAAATCTGAAATAAAAAGGCTTTTATATCAGATTTCCATAGTATTGCGCTTTTTTAATAACAGTAAATACTCAGCAGGTCAGGCAGCATCTGTGGAGAGAATGTTAATGTTTCAGGTCTATGGCCTTTTGTCAAGTTAATAGTTTAATTTGGTTAGCAGAAAGCACCAATGACTCAAATAAAACAAAGCTGAGAGAGCCTGGATAAGCATCTTCCCTGTTATATGCAGATCAGTGCTCCACGGTGATGTACACTGGGAATGGAAATTATCTTCCTCCGATCTTCCCTCCCCTCCCTGAAAATAAGAATGGCATCCACTTACTTTTCTATGCTCAACAAACAAAACATCTGCCAGTTTATAGTGGGGTATGTGTGCAAACGTGATGTGCCTGCTATATGCAGTTGCCAGTATCAGGTTCAATCATTTCAAGTAGAATTGACAACTTCAGAAATTAAAACTTAACTTTTATTTCTTTTTACAACCAAGTACTTCATTGGCTGTAAAGCACTTTGTGATGCCCGGAGATCCTGAAAGGCACTGCAGAAATGCAAGTTCTTTTAAGCACGGTCAGCTCTGGGATTTGAGCTCAGATCTCCACACCCCCCTCTTTCTCATGGAGGTGATTCTCCAAAGTAAGAGTCAGGCAGTGGTCCATTGTAGGCAGTCTCACTACTTTTACTCCAACTTGTAACACAGCATTTTTATTTCAGATTTCCAACATTTGCTTCATTTTGCTTTTGTTACATAGCAAGTTATGATGATCTGGAATGCACTGCCTGAAAGGGTGATGGAAACAAATTCAATAGCAACATTCAAAAGAGAATTGGATAAATACTTGAAGGGGAAAAAATTACAGGGTTACAGCGAAACAGCAGGGACTGATTAATTGGATAGCGCTACCAAAGAACCGGCACAGGCACAATGGACCAACCGGTGCCCAAATTGTATAAACTGGTTATCAAAGTGCATTGTAGGTAAAATAACTTTGTTGTGCTTAAGATGCGGCAAAAAGGTTTCACAATTCTGAAATGCCAATGATCGTAATATTATTGAAGGGCTTCCCTTTTGACACCAATAAAAGTCGAACTCAAGAGCAAGAGGAAGTGTTACATGGGGATGATTTCACCAAGATCAAATCAGTCATTAAAAGTTCAATAATCTGGGTTCACGTGCCAGAATCGTTATCAAATGTAATTACAAACAAACTGGGGCCAGTGTAAGTGGTGAAGACTAAAACAAGGGCTCCACTCACCAGCTGGCATTAACTCCTTACGTGCACACAAGGAACAATTTATCAAAACTCATCTCTAAAATAGGAAAAATTTGCATCACTATGGGGGAAACAGGATAGCTTTTTCAAAGAGCTGACATGTGATGGGCCGAATGGCCTTCTGTGCTGCAAGATCCCATGATAAATGTACACAAGCTACTCATGTCCATTTTGGTATAATAGTTTTACTGTACAGGCAATGAATCAATAAAAGGAGAAGTACTATGCAATGTTAAATATGCTTTCAGTATACAGGTAGACTATCCTTTATCCGAAAACCTCGGGACCAGCCGTGTTTCGGTTTTCGGAAAATTTCCGAAGCTATTTTATAAGACTGGGAAATTTGTCAGGGGTGGGTCGGCGGGAGTCGGGGTCCGCCGGCAGGGGTCGGGGTCGTGCGCACGACTTACGCTGAACGAAAAAACCTTCGGTTTTTAGTTTTCGGAAGTTCGGATAAAAGGTAGTCTACCTGTATTTCAGCATGTAAAGTACCTGGTGTGTCTTTCATACTCGTTCACCTATATTTTCTAGTTCTTAAAACTCTCAAATTTGGAATCTTTCCTTTTCCATATAGCCCTCAAGGGCTATAGGGCCAATAATAGGAAAATTTTGAACTTCTCCTTAAGCAATAATAATTATATTAATTAACACGTCAAAATCAGAGGCTAAATGATAATGCATCTCAGCATCAGGCTTACCATCCTTAGCACACAGAACTGGTTTGTTCAATTCAAACCCAACCAAATTGGAACAAGCCTCCCAGGATGCTAATCCTTAATACTTAAAAACATGCAATTTTTTTAAATAAAGGCATGAAATATTGACTCCAACCTCCCTTGCACCTTGCTTTCTTCATGTAGAAGTACAAGTCATTTTGGGAAATATCAAGCAACCTTCCTCCCCTCAAAAGTAGGAATCTAACAAATCCTGGACATTGCTTAGGTCAATTTTCAACAATTGTCAAGCAAACTGCATGTGATACAAATATGTACAACATAAGACAGTAATTTTGGAACAAAATTGCCATAGGTCGCAGTAGAGCATATGATAATTGAGATGGTGGAGGGCAAGGTGCTCAAATGTGTGTGGAAAAAGGTGATGAGCAACAGACGTTTGGCATAGGCAAATGATGGCATGTGTAGTCAACTGGCAAGGCTTCAATAAGGGCAACATCACTGCCTTGCTTTTATACACACTTCAGGTCACTATACATACAAAACCCCATTTACTTATGAACTCTTCTACTTGCGCTCACACTGAAAAATCCATATAGCTGCAACCGCCCCTCCAATATGTTGAGGATTTTTACTATTTGGAATGTACTTCCTTTAATGCACATGAGCAAAACAGTACAATTTCAGGTTTCTTTATCTGTGATCTGAGGCATATCAAACCAACGATACACCAATCTAAACTCTAGCTGTAGTGCAATTACTAACCATATCTGCTTTGTATTTATAAGCACAGTCCTGAAGTGATTCCACACATTAATGTTGTAATCTCAAAACACTCAAGTCTCAATTAATCATAAAAATCAGACAGACTGAAATTGTTTAACAAGGTGTAAGCATTTTATTTTTTAGATCCAATAAACCAATGAAGAAACTTCTTAGGCTACAAGTGCTGAAGCTGTGGAGGATTCACTGTGAAGAGAAAAAAAAAGAAAAAATTAGCCCACTGCTTCAAAAGCAAACTAACAAAACTCAACCAAGGGATGCAAAGTTCTTTCGTTAATTACTTTACTCGTGAGCTTGGAGAGGAAGTAGTGGCAGACTATTTAAACATGGGGAGCCCCACCACAATAAGAGTTGGGCGAAGAGAAAATCCAGGCCAGAGCTGGGGATAGGATTGGACTAATGGTCAAATGTCCAGACCTGCACAAAGGATTGCCACTTGCTGATATCTGATACCCGATACCCAACCTTCAGAATGAACATCCTAAATTGAACTACTACATTCTCCAATTTTAGTTCATTTGCTAACTGGACACAAATTATTCTTGTGCCCATTGAAGTTATATTCTCAGGATGTACAGTTAGCTAAAACTTACACAAGAACATAATTTGCCATAAACACATCAATTTTAGTGGTCAACCTTCAAAACTACAATAGGTACAATTACTACTCCACTAGTGTCAGTGTTAGACCAAATACAAAATATTCCACATCCTCCTATAACTCAAGCAGTTGGACATTTGAAATCACACTATTAAATAGCATTAGCTCACTCAGACATCCAAGGAAGGGTTTGCCAACATGAAGAGAAAACCCCTTTCTGGAGGAAACTGCGAATGGTTGGATAAAACAATCATCATTGTGAGCTAAACACACACAAGAACATGTTTTAGTCTACATTGCAAGCTGGGCTATTTTAATGTACTGAAAGCGGATTTGGTTAGTAAAATTCCATCAGAGTACAGTATGCATTAAATACTCACTACTTCCAGTTGGGTGGAAGTACCCTCTTGGACTTGTAATAACGAGCCAGCCTGTGGATTCTGCTCTCAATAAGAA
Source organism: Somniosus microcephalus (assembly GCF_052327205.1). Lineage (NCBI taxonomy): Eukaryota > Metazoa > Chordata > Chondrichthyes > Squaliformes > Somniosidae > Somniosus > Somniosus microcephalus. The sequence goes on along the minus strand of NC_141001.1, from coordinate 58,548,853 downwards.
TCAAACGGAACTTGGCATCTTTATCCTGCAATGAAAATATCACACTGTTCAGACCAAGTGCTAAGTATCTGCATGTGCTGTTTAACCATCTATTATTGGTTGCTTCAGTTACCATAAGTACCCAAAACTGACAAGTTAGAAATAACCGTATAGCTCACTCAGACATCCAAGGAAGGATTTACCAACATCAGGGAGAAACCCCCTTTCTGGAGGAAACTGCGAATGGTGGATAAAACAATCATCATTGTGAGCTAAATACACACAAATCAACTATCTTAAGAAAATTAAAGCTGATCTTTATTACCAAAATTAGATTTAATATACTTATGCATGATTGAACACTAGTCATTGGAGAGGCAGGGAGGCAACAAAAAGTTCAACTTATCAAGCAGGCTCACAGAGCTTGGTAAACAGCTACTTTCAACACATTTCTACGCTTCAGTTTAAATCCGAGCATGTCATACTGCGGTGTACACTAAAGGTAAAGCTACTTTTGTCTGCAACTAGAGCACAAATATACATATAATTAAACTTTATCAATGCATTAGAATTAAAACAAATGCAAAATTTAAATATTAGAACTTCAATGATGTTTTGGACTACAAACTTGAAATTTGAACCTGTGCAAGATCAAGCTGAACCACCCCATTCTCTTACTCTCCGATGCACCCAATAAAGCCCCAGCCCAGCTGCTCTCAAACTGCTATATCTGTCCCAAATTTAACTGCACAATAAGACTTGAAGTTCACATCCAGTTTCCCAGTTACTTTCTCACAGGGGCCACAAAAAACATAACTGCCTACATTAAATACAGGGGAGTTTTTTCCCCCTGGTGTCCTGGGCCAATATTTATCCCTCAATCAGCATCACCTAAAAACAAGCGATCTGGTCACTGCTGTTTGTGGGAGCTTGCTGTGCGCAAATTGGCTGCTGCGTTTCCTACATTACAACAGTGACTACATTGCAAAAGTGGTTCATTGACTATAATGTGTTTTGGGACATGCTGAGGCAGTTAATGGTGCTATAGAAATGCAAGTCCTTTCTTTCACACTTAAAAGATGTGCACTGTAAATTATTGCATAAAGTGGCTGCTCGCTGCACCAACAAGAGACTGGCATAACTTCACAGATGTACTTGTGTAACTGCCTATTATAATTTAGCAGCCTGCCACACACTTGTCAAAATTATTTTTCTTACACAGCCAAACCATTTGTGTTAAAAAAAGGGACAAATACATGTTATGGTGAAGTTATACAGACAATCCCAGGCTTCAGCCATGTAAAAACTCATCTGGTTCACTTAGGTCCTTTAGGGAAGGAAATCTGCCACCCTTACCCAGTCTGGCCTGTGACTCCAGACCCACAGCAATGTGGTTGACTCTTAACTGCCCTCTGAGGTTCAAGAAGGCAGCTCCACAACACCATCTCAAGGGCAATTAGGGATGGGCAATAAATGCCAGCCTTGCCAGTGACGCCCACATCACATGAACGAATAAAAAAAAAAATACACCAGGCCGGTTGATCTCAGCTATAAGATCAACAGCAGGACTCTACAATTGGCTTTAATTGTCCATGGTTTGAGGGAGGGGAAGTCAGCTGCACCTTCAAAAACACTAGACAGAACAAATCAAACATAGGCAAACAACTGCTGCCACCCACAGATCTATACCACGCAACCAGTACCTTTAAATAAGGAAAAAGAAAATCAAACACATTAAAACGGTTACCTTCCTGTTCCTCTCCAAATGCTTGCGGACAGCCACAGCAGTCTTGATCAAATGGTACAAATCCTCTGGAAGGTCTGGAGCCAGCCCCTTGGACTTCAGTATCCGCAGGATCTTGTTCCCAGTAACAAAACGCACCTGGGCAACACCATGGGAATCCCTTAGGATCACACCTGAAAGACAGTTTTTACAATTCTTCCTTAATGTATTCTTCCTTATAAATTCAACGGATCCCAAGTTGAAATAATCAATCCTTCCCAACTCGGCATCAATTCTAAAAATGTAGAATATACAATTAGATTGCCTACACCAAAGTGTGACCAGTTACTTTGAAATGCTCACTCAGACATCCAAGGAAGGTTGAACCAACACGTGGACCAGTCCTTTCTGGGGGAAACTGCGAATGGGTGGAAAAACAGTCATCACAGTGAGCAATCACTTAGCCTAATGACAATTATCCCACTAGGTCACAGCCAAATAAAGCACTGTTCCCATCACTTAAGTTTTAACGTAAAAGGTTACCACAATGCTCAGTGAAGCCAATTTATGGTGTATAGAAGGCATTTATATACATGATGATTGGGATATAGAAATTTAAGTTTGCTATTCTAATTCTGAAAGTTAAAATTACTAATCAGGTTTTAAGTGATGCAACTTCCAGTTCTCTAATCAATGACCTGAAAATCATCTGGTAAAAATTAATATTGGCAGATGAGCTGATACAACAACCTGCTCTAAATACCCTGCCAACACTACAAGCTCAGTGGGCTAGCCATCAGAGGAAACCTGTGAAACCAAGATCCCAGCTAGGAATCAACACCTCCAAAGGAGTTGGTGAGAAAACTGGCAAAAAAGGTTAAGACATGTCAGTTTAAACCTTTAACAAAGATCACAGCTGACATACTGTATTGAGAGCACTACCAAAACAAAATAGGATAACTTAATTCAAATAGTAAATTTAAATAATTTGAAAATTACCCATTTTGGCAGAATTGACACAGTAGGAAGCCAGGAATTGAAAGGTTTAGTGCACCAGATGCACAGGCATTCAGAACAAGGCGGCCTGAAGCTCATTTCCCAGTCAGGTAACGGCATTATAAGTAATCCTACTTCCCTTGTTTGGAAAAGGTAAAAGACAGCACAATCAGCATTCCAGCTGGTAACTATCCACTGCCTGAAATTGCTTGTTTAAGGGACATGAAGTTACAATGTGGCAAGTCAAACAGCCTGATGGCAGTAGCTGGCCATTTGGGTGCGGCGAAGGCTGTTTATGCTTGTGGTACGGCAACTAATCATGCCAATGCCTTCTGGACATGGAAGGAGGGTAAACCCAGCTGTGAATGTATTCAAATTTACACGAAGCAAGCAACACTGACATGCACGCTCGGAATAAAAATATGGAAATCATAGAATCATACAGCAAAGGAGGCCATTGGGCCCATCATGCCTGTGCCAGCTCAGAGCTGCCCAGTTAGTGCCACTCCCATCTTTCCCCATAACCCTGCAATTTTTCCCCCCCTTTTCAAGTATTTATCCAATTCCCTTTTGAAAATTGCTATTAAACCTGCTTCCACTAACCCTTCAGGCAGTGCATTCCAGATCATAACTCGCTGAGTAAAGAAATTCTTACCGAACCTGATTCTTTGGTCAATTACCTTAAATCTGTGTCCTCTAGTTATTGACCCCCCCCCCCGCCAACCCAGTGGAAACTCTGAACAAAATCCTGCTTCATTTTGTACACCTCTATTAAGTCTTACCTTAACCATCTCTGCTCTAGTCTCTACCTGTACCTCAAGTCTTTCATCCCTGGTACCATTCCAGTAAAACTCCTCTGCACCCTCTCCAAGGTCTGGACATCCTTAAAGAGTGGTGCATTGAATTGTACACACTACTCCAGCTAAGGCCTAGCCGGTGATTTATAAAGATTCAGCATAACTTCCTTGCTTTTGTACTCTGCTTCTATTTATAAAGTCAAGGATCCCTTATGCTTTTATAACAGCCATATTAGCTTGTCCGGTCACCTTCAAAGATTTGCATACATAATCCCCCAGGTGTCTCTGTTCCTGCACCCCTTTAAAATTGTACCATTTAGTCTGCATCACCTCTCCGCATCCTGTCTTCCAAATTGCATCACTTCCTATTTCTCTGCATTAAATGTTATCTACGTGTCTGCCTATTTCACCAGTCACATGTCCTCCTGAAGTCTGTTACTATCTGCCTCATTGTTCACTACATTTGACTTTTGTGTCATATCCAAGCCCAAGAGCAGTGCTTCTAATACTGATACCACTGTATTCTCCCCCACCGTCTGAAAAACAACCAATCAGTACCAATTTCACATCCACGCTGCCAATGTCCCTTTAATCCCATGGGCTTCAGCTTTGCTAACAAGTCTATTATGTGGTATTGTATCAAATGCCTGTGTCTGGAAATTCCACTGGTTTTAAAAGAACATGCATGTTTTTGTCAGCACTAACCATTGGCCTAACATCCAGAACAGAGGCATAACCAGTCCTCCAATTTTAAACAGCCAAAGCTCACTCTTCTAGTCCAGATGCTGTTTTATTAGCTCCATCCAGACTACTCCAAGAAAATATGATGTAAAAAGGGCAGAGAATAGAGGAGCACTAACAGCAAGAATGAACAAACTAGGAAAGGTGGTGGCAGTACAGGAAATCAAGAACGAGGAATGCAAAACAACCAGGCTTCGGGAAGGATGGGGGCAAAGGAGGGAGAAAACCGACTGTGTAACCATATCAAACTCATTGGTTCTTACATGTATCTGGTTCCCACAGTAATCAGTATTTAAACACTTAGATCCAGCAATCATCTAATACTTTGAGGGAGGAAGAAAGAGAAGGGTATATTGATAGGGTGAGATGAAGTAAGGTACTTGTGTGGAGCATAAACATCGATATAGTTGGGGTGAACGGTTGGTTTCTGTGCAACTTTCTAAAATTGTGCACTTACCAATCTGTGATGGGGTCAAGCCCTTCTTTGCCAGCTTGTAAATCTGTTCTTTTACATCATCAGATGTGAGTTTGAGCCACTAGGAGGGAAAAAAGCAGATACATCAAATGTAGAAATAAAGTAACTGATCTTCCTGTACATTTCGCTTTACACAGAACACTGAAAACACAAATCACCTCAAAGTGCAAGAATTGTGATCTCAACTACACCAAACCCTTTTGGAAAAAGAGCAAATGCACTTTTAACACTTCAATCATAACAAAGAGGCATGATTAAAATACTGAAAACACCCAGTGTTTGACAAGTTGCAGAGGTTGGAAATCTCAAACAAAAAAGTTGTGAACACCAAGGTCAGTCAGTAGGCAGAGAACAGATTTGTCAATGTTCCAGGTGTAGGTCCTTTATCACAACACTCCACAACCATCCACTATATCCTGACTGCAATTGTAATTAGTTCCCTCTCCTCGGGTAGTGCCATCACCTTATCACCTCAGGTCATTGAAAATGCTGTCTCTTCCCAAATCCATGCCCGTCTTCCCCAAACTTGATATTTGAATCTTCCCAAACAAGTTTCCATCCTGTTAATAGTACCTTTACAAGGACTACAGTGATTGAAGATGGCGACTCACCACCACCTTCTCGAGGGTAATTAGGGATGGGCAATAAATGCTGGCCTTGCCAGCAACACCCACAGCCCGCAAACAAATAAAAAAGTACTGAAACGACCCTACCCAGTCACAAATGACATCTTGACTGTGATGCACTATCCCCGTCATCCTTCCAGACACCTCTGCAGCCTTTGACACAGTCAACCACACTACCCTCCTCAAACACCTCTCCTCTAGTGTGCAGCTCAGTGGAACTGCCCTCACTTAGATCCAATCTTACTTTTGCAACCAGACACATTGGGGCGACTAAAGTCATTGTCTTTGGCCCACACTAACCCTGCCCCGGGTTGAAATAAACTAGTAGCAACCTCTACCTCCTATTTTTGATTAAAACCAGATACCCTTTTCAGCAAAGACTTCCTAATTCCATTTATATTTATAACCTTCGCCAGGTCCACAACCCAATGAATTCCTCCAACTCTGACTGTGTGCCTCCTGCACACCCTACCATTAGCAGACTTGTATTCAGCCTGCTGGGCTCCAAGCCCAGGGGATTCTTCCCTAAATTTCTCTGTCTCTCTTCCTTGAAGCCCCTTAAAACCCACCTTTAAACAAGCTATCAGTCACCAGTAATATTTCCTAGTTTGATTGTTGGTTTTTGTATGAATAGAGTCCAGTGAAGAACCTTGAAACATGTTTTCTACTCTGGTGCTAAATAAATGCAGGTTGTTTTTGATTCAACTAGCATTTATTATTTTAATATTTAACCAGATCTATTCCATATACCTACACAGAGAATCTAAAAAAATCCTATAGCACACAGATGAGGATATTTTACTATTTACTTTGTCCTGTATAAGACCTTGGTCAGGCCTATTCAAATACTATGTCCAGTTTTGATGATCTTACATGGCAGGCTTTGAAGTTGGAAAGGGTGCAGAGGAGGCCTCCAGATTAACTCCCAGTTTGATGCATCCTAAATGATCAAGACAGGCTAAAATAACTGGGCCTCTAGACCTTAGAGAAGCATAGACTGGGGTGATTCCATCGAAGTTTATATGATGAAGGGAGTCGACTGTTTTAAGGGTCGATCGTTTTGATCACCTAAGGAGGTTGGAGAGGAATCTCTCACCACCACACCCCACCAAACTGGCCTGGATTTTGATCTACCTTTTCGCCTCTCCCATGAGATCAGTTTCAGGTGGGGTGTGGAATCTATATATTGTGATGCGCACGACATCACACTTGTGTAGAATAAAAACAGAAAATGCTGGAATTAATCATTATCAGGCAGCGACTGTGGAGAGAGAAACAGTTAACGGTTCGGGTTCATGACATTGGATCAATTGATTGGCCAGAAGGACTACACAAGTCAGTCATCCTTCGTAAGTAACGTGTACCAGCTCCTGTTACTAAATAAGAAAATCTATTCACTTACTGTGGGCACACTGCGTCTGTAAGGTAGTGCTGACTGGGACAAGCCCTTGCTGTAAAAAAAAAGTTTAACGTAATTACTACTTGAATCGATTCATTATTGACGAGCACTATGTTTTGCTCTTTTAATAAACGAACGCTCTCCTACATTAACGGAGCAGAGGCATCAAACTGAAGTAAAAACTGAAAAGCGGAGATCTCGCCTAAAATTGCCCAGTGAAAGCGCTCCTCCCACCGGTGGGGCACCAGCCACGCCAGGAAACAGATGCTGCAACACGGGGAAGGACTGCAGCAACTCCCGCCACCCCGAGCGGTGGGGCCTGGTGTGAACACGGCATAGGCCGCGACCCCGCCCGCCGCCCAGACCCAGAGCAGGCGGGGCCCAGGCCCGAGACCTGGCGCCAAAGGTGGCTGTAAAGTCCGGCCTGCTGCAGGCTGCGGTGTTCGGCCCGCTCTGGAAACTACAGCGCGGGGCCTAGGAGCCGGGTGTCCGCCATTATCGCGCCAGCTCGACCGCCCCGATTAAAGCGCGGGGCGGGCGATGTCAGGGAGCGCCGCATGCCGGTTACTGCGAATGAGCCCACCCGCTGCTCGGCTACATGACGGTGCTAGTCCGGGGTGATGAGACCGCCGCTGCGCGCCGAGCCGGCCGCTTCCCGGCCCCTTACCCAGGAGCGTGCATGCGACCCATGGCGGCGGCAGAAAGGAAAAAGAACGAGCTAGCTGCGCCTGCGCCAGTTTAGGCCACTGGCCCGGAAACACGTCAGCGCGTAGCACGAAGCGCCGCCCCGAGCGTTCTGGGCGCACAGCGTCCCATTGTGATGTCACTGGCTGAACAGAATGAATATAGCTTTCGCGAGCTCTTTTCTCGCCGGGCGCGGTGGCGCGCGCCTGTAATCCGGCTGCTCGGAGGCTGAGGCTGTAGGATTGCTTGAGGTCAGGAGTTCTGGGCTGCAGCGGACTATGCCGATCAGGCATCCGCATTAAGTTCAGTATCTATATGGTGCTCCAAGGGGAACCTAGGACCACCAGGTCGGATAAAGAGGGGTGAACCGGCCCAGGTCGGAAACGGAGCAGGTCAAAGCCCCCGTGCTGATCTGTAGTGGGATCGTGCCTGTGAATAGACGCTGCAGTGCAGCCTGGCTAATACAGTGGGACGCAGTCTTTTTAAAAAAACAAAATTCCAATTTTTTACCATTTTGCATTTAATTGCTATTGAACCAGTTAAATGTTGATGCATTTCGCAGCCTTAAATTAGTTTAACTTACCTAATTTTTCACCATACTCTTATCAACTGCAGCTGTAATAATTGCTCAGTCACTTTCTCAACACTGTACTTGCAAGTTAAATGTTCACTTTCCATGCAGTTATATGTGAGACTAATAAAACATTTCCAAAGACTAACGCTGTTTTTGCCTTTTCGGTTAGCTCACTGCTACTGCTCTCTGCTGCCCACTGCTTGACATTTTATTTGGAATTTTGCTCCTTTGAAATTTATACCTGTTATCGCCACAGGGGAGAGCTAACTTCACTTGAAATTCCCTCCTGTCCTTGCAACAAAATTGTATTCACTTTACCGATGAATTCATACTCAAAATACGATTTTTAAAGAAAAATATGTAGTCCTATTATTGTGTAATTGATCTAGAAAGTGATAAAAGTTAGCAATATTTGTTAAATAAAAATGAAGTTATATTTATTTTCTGATTTCGAAATTTTTCTTGATTATAAAAACAGTGCAGCTGGTTAATTGCTCTTTACTTTATGCTTAATCTGTCCGTAGGGCAACCGCTAGGGAGAATACTTTTAAGCTGAATGAGTTTCTTTCCTCGCATCTCCAGTGATTGGGAAAATCATTTTGAATGGCTGCAACCAGCATTGAATTTTTTGCCGCTTTCTTTTCACATTGTCGCCCGCCTTGAGGTTTGCGCTCTCTCGTGGCCGCGGCGAGCATAATTGTGTAAAGTGGCGATTTTGTAAGTGCAATGGCTGCAGTAAGCAGCAGGGAGCAGTAAGCGTGAGTTGAATGTGGCGGAGACAAAGAATAGGCTTTGTGGAATGTGGTAGTTGAATGGCGTTATAATGATTATTAAGAGTGCGTGTGTGTGCGCGCGTGGAGGGCTGGTGAAGATTTACCTGTTGTGAAATGTGAGGCTTTGTTTCTAGTTTTCAAATATTCATAGATACAGCACAGAAGGAGGCCATTCGGCCCGTCGTGCCTGTGCTGGGTCTTGAAAGAGCTTAGTCCCACATGCATGGTTTTTATCCATAACCCTATAAATTGCTTATCCTCAAGTACCTATCCAACAATGTTTTAAATTATTTCTGGAATCAGCTTCCACTGCCTTTTCAGGTAGAGCGTTCCAGATCCCGACAACTCTCAGTGAAGAATTTCTCCTCATCTCCCCTCTAGACCTTTTTCCCAATGATTTTTAAGCTATGATCTCTAGTTATCGACCCACTCGCCAGAGGGAATATTTTCCCCCTGTTTATTCTATCAAAACCTCTCATCATCTTGAAAACTTCTATGAGGTCACCTCTTAACATTCTCTGTTCCAAGGAGAAACAGTCCTAACTTTTCCATCCTCTCCTCATAACTGAAGTCCCTCATCCCTGGTAACATCCTGGTAAACCTCCTCTGTACCCTTTCTAATGCCATTTCTTCTTTCCTGAAATGTGCTGCCCAGAATTGTCCACAATACTTCAGCTGAGACCTAAGCAGGGATTTATAAAGTTCTAGCATGCATCTCTTTGCTTTTATATTCTATCCCCCTATTTATAAAACAAAATAACAACTTAGATGATGGCATAGAAAGCCACATATCCAAATTTGCCAATGACACAAAGATAGGTGGTATTGTAGGCAGTGTAGATGGAAGCATAAAATTACAGAGAGATTTTAATAAATTAAGTGAATGGGCAAAACTGTGGCAAATGGATTTCAATGTAGGCATCCACTTTGGACTGAAAAAGGATAGTACAGGATACTTTCTAAATGGTGAAAAGCTAAAAACATTGGAGGTCCAAAGAGACTTGGGGGTCCAGGTACAGAGATCATTAAAATATTATGAACAGGTACAGAAAATAATCAAAAAGGCTAATGGAATGCTGGCCTTTATATCGGGAGGACTAGACTACAAAGGGGTAGAAATTATGCTGCAGCTATACAAAGCCCTGGTTAGACCACACTTGGAGTACTGTGGGCAGTTCTGAGCACCACACCTTATGAAGGATATATCGGCCTTGGAGGGAGTGCAGTGTAGGTTTACCAGAATGATACCCAGACTCCAAGGGTTAAATTACGAGGAGCGATTACACAAATTAGAAGGTTAAGGGGTGATTTAATTGAAGTTTTCAAGATATTAAGCGGAACTGATGCGGTAGATAGAGAGAAAATATTTTTGCTAGTTGGGGAGTCTAGGACGAGGGGGCATTGTCCAAAAATTAGAGCCAGGCCTTTCAGGAGTGCATTTAGGAAGCACTTCTACACACAAATGGTGGTAGAAGTTTGGAAATCTCTTCCGCAAATGCCAATTGATGCTAGATCAACTGTTAATTTTAAATCTGAGATTGATAGATTTTTGTTAACCGTAGGTATTAAGGGTTATGGGCTAAAGGCTGGTAAATGAAGTTAGCTTGCAGATCGTTAGAAATGCTAGGGAACCAAGGGTCTAGTGAGGAGGAGGAATGAAAGGAAATTAGTATTAGTAAAAAAAATAGTGCTGGAGAAATTAATGGGACTGAAAGCTGATAAAGCCCCAGGGCCTGATAATCTGCATCCCAGTGTACTAAAAGAAGTAGCATTGGTTGTCATCTTCCAAAATTCTCTAGATTATGGAACAGTTCCTGCAGATTGGAGGGTGGCAAATGTAACCCCACTATTTAAAAAAGGAAACAGGGAACTACAGACCAGTTAGCCTAACATCAGTAGTAGGGAAAATGCTAGAGTCACATAAAGGATGTGATAACAGGACACTTAGAAAATATTAACGGGATTAGACAAAGTCAACATGGATTTATGAAGGGGAAATCGTGTTTGACAAACCTCCTGGAGTTTTTTGAGGATGTAACTGGTAGAATAGATAAGGGAGAACCAATGGATGTGATGTATTTGGATTTTCAGAAGGCCTTTGATGAAGTCTCACATAAGAGGTTAGTGTGCAAAATTAAAGCACATAGGATTGGGGGTAATATACTGGCAGGGATTGAAAATTGGTTAACAGACAGGAAACAGAGAGTAGGAATAAATGGGTCTTTTTCAGGATGGCAGGCGGTGACTAGCGGGATACCGCAGGGATCAGTGCTTGGGCCCCAGCTATTCACAATATATATCAATGATTTGGATGAGGGAACCAAATGTAATATTTCCAAGTTTGCTGATGACATGAAACTAGGTGGGACTGTGAGTTGTAAGGAGGCTTCAAGGCGATTTAGACAAGTTGAGTGAGTGAGCAGATGCAGTATAACGTGGATAAATGTGAAGTTATCCACTTCGGTAGGAAAAACAGAAAGGCAGAGTATTATTTAAATGGTGATAGATTGGGAAATGTTGATGTACAAAGGGACCTGGGTGTCCTTGTACAACAGTCACTGAAAGCAAACATGCAGGTGCAGCAGGCAATTAGAAAGGCAAATGGTATGTTGGCCTTCATTGCAAGAGGATTTGAGTACAGGAGCAAGGATGTCTTGCTACAGTTATACAGGGCCTTGGTGAGACCACATCTGGAGTACTGTGTGCAGTTTTGATCTCCTTACCTAAGAAAGGATATACTTGCCATAAAGGGAGTGCAGCGCAGGTTCACCAGACTGATTCCTGGGATGGCAGGACTGTCATTTGAGGAGAGATTGGGTCGACTAGGCCTGTATTCACTAGAGTTTAGAAGAATGAGAGGGGATCTCATTGAAATGTATAAAATTCTGACAGGGCTAGACAGACTGGATGCAGGGAGGATGTTTCCCCTAGCTGGGGGGTCTAGAACGAGGGGTCACAGTCTCAGGATACAGGGTAGGACATTTAGGACTGAGACAAGGAGAAATTTCTTCACTCAGAGGGTGGTGAACCTGTGGAATTCTCTACCACAGAAGGCTGTGGAGGCCAAGTCACTGAATACATTTAAGAAGGAGATAGATAGATTTCTAGACACAAAAGGCATCAAGGGGTATGGGGAGAGAGCGGGAATATGGTATTGAGATAGAGGATCAGCCACAATCATATTGAATGGTGGAGCAGGCTCGAAGGGCAGAATGGCCTACTCCTGCTCCTATTTTTCTATGTTTCTATCAGACATGATCTCATTGACTGGCGGGATAGGCTCGAGGGTCTAAATGGCCTACTCCTGTTCCTATGTTAACCCATATGCTTTTTTGACCACCTTATCAAATTGCCCTGCCACCATTAAGGATTTATGTATATGGACACCAAGGTCTCTCTGCTCAGATACACATTTCAAAATGTGCTATTTATAATATACCGTCTTTCCATATTAGTCCGCCCAAAGTGCAACAATTCACACTTCTCTGTGTCAAACTCTGTCTGTCATGCTTCTGCCCATTTTAACCATCCTGTCTATGCCAGCCTGAAGCCTTTAACTATCCTCATCATGAACTACAACTTTGCCAAGCTTTGCATCACCTGCAAACTTTATAACGCTGCTCTTTACACCCAAGTCTCGGTTGGTTATAAAAATTGCAAAGAGTAATGGACCCAAAAATGATCCTTGAGGAACACCACTACAAACCACTTCCCAGTGTGAAAAACATCCATCCACCACCATCCTTTGCTTCCTGCCACTGAGTCAATTTTGCATCAATGCCACCACTTTCTCCTTAATTCCATGGGCTTCCTTCTTTTCAATAAGTCTCCTGTATGGCACTTTGTCGAATGCCTTCCGAAAGTCCATATATACAACATCTACTGCACTACCTTGATCAACCTTCTCTGTTACCTCATCAAAGAATTCAATCAAGTTCGTCAGACATAATTTACATTTAACAAATCCATGCTGGCCTTTCTAAATGAAATTTTATTTTGTCTCTGATAATGGTTTCCAATAACTTCCCCACCACCAATGTTAGGCTGACTCGCCTGTAGTTCCCTGGTTTATCCCTCTCCTCTTTCTTGAATAGTGGTGTAACATTAGCAATCATCCAGTCCTCTGGCAGTACTCCTGTATCCAAAGAGGTTTGAAAGATTGTGTCCAATGCTTCTGCTATTTCTACCTTTGCTTCTTTCGCAACCTAGGATGCATTCTATCTGGGCTATGTGACTTACCAACTTTCAGTAATGTTAATCGTTTTAGTACATTTTCTCTATCTATTATTAATCCTGCCTATAACTTCCCTCTCCTATTTCAGTGTCACCTTCACATCATCCGCTTCCTTTGTCAAGACAGATGCAAAGTACTCATTTAATATTTTAGCCATGTCCTCTGCCTCTACATGAAGATCTCCCTTTGGGTCCTTAATAGGCCCAACTTTTCCCCAAGCTAACCGTTTGCACTTTATATGTTTATAAAAAAATTTAGGGTTCAATTTAATGCTGCTTGCTAATCTTTTCTCGTAACCTCTCTTTGCCTTCCATATTAACTTTTTCAATTCCCTCCTCCTGTACTTTCCATAATCTTCCTGGTTATTAACTGAATCTTGCTCCTGGCATTTGTCATAAGCCTCCTTTTTCTGTTTTATTTTAACTTCTTTTTCTTTTGTCATCTAGAGCGCAGTAGCTTTGGATGCTCTACCTTTTCCCTTCAAAGGAATATGCATAGATTGTACCTGAGCGCTCTCTTCCCTGAATGACCTCCATTGCTCCATAACTGCTTTAACTTGCAATCGCCTTTTCCAATCTACCTTCTTAAATCACTGAAATTAGCTATTCCCCAGTTTAGCATTTTTACCTTCGATGATGTCTGGTCTCTTTCCATAATCATTTTAAACCAAATTATGTTGTGGTTACTGTTAGCTAGATGATCTCCAACGGTAACACACTCCACTTGTCCTACTTCATTTCCCAGAACCAGATCCAACACTGTTTCCTTCCTTGTTGGACTGGAGACATATTGATCAAGAAAGTTCTCCTGTGCATATATCAGAAATTCTTCTCCTTCCTTACATTATGTTTTTCTCAGTCCATATTAGGGTAATTAACGTCTCCTCACATTACTATTCTATGTTTGTTACACGCCTTTGCAATTTGCTGACAAATTTGCTCATCTAACTCTTTCTCACTGTTTGGAGCGCTATAAAAAAACTCCAAAAAATGTAACAGCTTACACTCTGTCCCTCAACTCAAGCCAAATAGATTCAGTCCTAGAATTATATAGTAAATCCTTTCTCTTTAGAACTGTAACATCATCCTTAAACAATATGCCATGCCCCCATCTCTTTTGCCTTCTCTATCATTCCTGAATACTTGGGAACCAGAAATATTAAGAACCCATTCCTGGCCTTGTTTGAGCCATGTCTTTTTTAAAGAGCGGCGGAGACCAGGTAGGCCTCAGAGAGGTGAGAGCGGCGGCGGGAATCTCGGAGCGGCGAGGCTTTAAAGAGCGGCGGAGACCAGGTAGGCCTCAGAGCGGCGAGAGCAGCGGCAGGAATCTCGGAGCGGCGAGGCTTTAAAGAGCGGCGGAGACCAGGTAGGCCTCAGAGCAGTGGAGGGAATCTCAGAGCAGTGAGGCTTTAAAGAGCGGTGGAGACCAGGTAGGCCTCAGAGCGGCGAGAGCGGCGGAGGGATATTCGGAACGGCGAGGCTTTAAAGAGCAGCGGAGACCAGGTAGGCCTCAGAGCAGCGAGAGCGGCGGAGGGATATTCGGAGCGGCGAGGCTTTAAAGAGCAGCGGAGACCAGGTAGGCCTCAGAGCGTACCAGTCTCAGAGAGAGGGAGAGAAGTAAAAAGCAATCAAAGTGTGATGTCACCAGAAAGCAGGTAAGTGATTGGTTGGTGAGTATTTCACTCTTTATAAACTTTAACTCTGTGGTTTATACTTTCTAAAGTCTCTGTGGTGTAGCGGGGACTGTTTGTAAACCAGGGCCCTTAAATATACCATTTAACTGTAGTGTAATTGGTGGGATTGATTTGATTTAATTTAATTGCAATTAATTAAAGGGTGAGTCATGGCAGGACAGTCCGGTGCCATGGTATGCTCCTCCTGCGCTATGTGGGAACTCAGGGACACTTCCACTGTCCCTGACAACTATGTGTGCAGGAAATGTGTCCAGCTGCAGCTACTGGCAGACCGCATTGCGGCGCTGGAGCTGCGATTGGATACATACTGGACCATTCGCGAGGCTGAGGACGTCGTGGATATCATGTTTGATCAGTTGGTCACACCACAGGCAAAGGTTGGACATGCAGAAAGGGAACGGGTGACCAACAGACAGAGTACTAGGCACAGGCAGGTAGTGCAGGGGTCCCCTGTGGACATCCCCCTCTCAAACAGATACACCACTTTGCGTACTGTTGGGGGGGATGGCTTATCAGAGGAAGGCAGCAGCAACCAACTTCCTGGCACCAGGGGTGGCTCTGCTGCACAGGACGGGAGGAAAAAGTGGGGTAGAGCTATAGTAATAGGGGATTCTATTGTAAGGGGAATAGATAGGCGTTTCTGCGGCCACAAACGAGACTCCAGGATGGTGTGTTGCCTCCCTGGTGCAAGGGTCAAGGATGTCTCAGAGCGGCTGCAGAACATCTTGGAAGGGGATGGTGAACAGCCAGTTGTCGTGGTGCATATAGGTACCAACGATATAGGTAAAAAACGGGATGAGGTCCTAAAAGCTGAATATAGGGAGTTAGGAGGTAAATTAAATAATAGGACCTCAAAGGTAGTAATCTCAGGATTGCTAGCAGTGCCACGTGCTAGTCAGAGTAGAAATAGAAGGATATTTCAGATGAATACGTGGCTAGAGGAATGCTGCGAATGGGAGGGATTCAAATTCCTGGGACATTGGAACCGGTTCTGGGGTAGGTGGGACCAGTTCAAACCGGACGGTTTGCACCTGGGCAGGGCCAGGACTGATGTCCTAGGGGGAGTGTTTGCTAGTGCTGTGAGGGAGGGTTTAAACTAAAATGGCAGGGGGTTGGGAACCTGAGTAGGGGGACAGAGGAAAGGGAAACAAGGATAAAAGCAAAAGATAGGAAGGAGAAAAACATAAGTGGCAGTCAGAGAAATCAACAGTTTAAATCAAACATGGCCACAGTAAATAATAATTCTAATAGGTCTAAGAGCATTAAAAAAACAAGCCTGAAGGCTTTGTGTCTTAATGCAAGGAGCATTCATAATAAGGTGGATGAATTAGCTGTGCAAATAGAGGTAAATGAATATGATTTGATTGGGATTACGG
The DNA here is from genome assembly GCF_052327205.1 of Somniosus microcephalus. NCBI lineage: Eukaryota > Metazoa > Chordata > Chondrichthyes > Squaliformes > Somniosidae > Somniosus > Somniosus microcephalus. Next base: position 58,532,783 of record NC_141001.1, on the reverse strand, counting down.
AAACATGGCTCCAGGGTGGCCAAGGCTGGGAACTCAACATCCAGGGGTATTCAATATTCAGGAAAGATAGGCAAAAAGGAAAGGGAGGTGGGGTAGCATTGCTGGTTAAAGAAGGGATTAACACAATTGTAAAGAAGGATATTAGCTCTGATGATGTGGAATCTGTATGGGTAGAACTGAGAAATAACAAGGGGCAGAAAACGTTAGTGGGAGTGGTATATAGACCTGCAAACAGTAATGCGGAGGTTGGGGATGGCATTAAAGGGGAAATTAGAGAAGTGTGCAATAAGGGCACAGCAGTCATCATGGGTGACTTCAATCTACATATAGATTGGGCTAACCAAATTAGTAACAATACTGTGGAGGAGGAATTCCTGGAGTGTTTACGGGATGGTTTCTTGGACCAATATGTCGAGGAACCAACTAGAGATCAGGCCATCTTAGACTGGGTATTATGTAATGAGAAAGGATTAATCAGCAATCTTGTTGTATGAGGCCCCTTGGGTCAGAGCGATCATAATATGATCAAATTCTTCATTAAGACGGAGAATGAAGTAGTTGACTCAGAGACTAGGGTCCTGAATTTAAATAAAGGAAACTACGATGGCCTGAGGCGCGAGTTGGGTAGGATTGATTGGGGAATGTCACTCAAAGGGTTGACGGTGGATAGGCAATGGCAAACATTCAAAGACCGCATGGATGAACTACAAAATTTGTTCATCCCAGTTTGGCATAAAAATAAAACAAAAAAGGTGACTCAACCGTGGCTAACAAGGGAAATTAGGGATGGCATAAGATCCAAGGAGAGGACATATCAATTGGCCAGAAAAAGCAGTAAACCTGAGGATTGGGAGCAGTTTAGGATTCAACAAAGGAGGACAAAGGGATTAATTAATAAAGGAACAATAGAATATGAGAGTAAGCTTGCAGGGAACATAAAAACTGACTGTAAAAGCTTTTATAGATATGTGAAGAGAAAAAGATTGGTGAAGTCAAATGTAGGTCCCTTGAAGTCAGAATCAGGGGAATTTATAATGGGGAACAAAGAAATGGCAGACCAATTAAATACATATTTTGCTTCTGTCTTCACAAAGGAGGACACAAATAACCTCCCAGAGATGTCGGAGAACATAGGGTCTGATGAAAGGGAGGAACTGAAAGAAATCAGTATTTGTAGGGGAATGGTGTTAGGGAAATTGATGGGATTGAAGGCCGATAAATCCCCAAGGCCTGATAATCTACATCCTAGGGCACTTAAGGAAGTGACCCTAGAAATAGTAGATGCATTGCTGATCATCTTCCAACATTCGATGGAATCTGGAACAGTAACCATGGATTGGAGGGTAGCTAATGTTACCCCACTATTCAAAAAAGGTGGTAGAGAGAAAACGGGGAATTACATCGGTAGTGGGGAAAATGCTAGAGCCCATTATAAAAGTTGTAATAGCAGAGCACTTGGAAAACAGTGGCAGGATCGGACAAAGTCAACATGGATTTACAAAAGGTAAATCGTGCTTGACTAATCTACTGGAATTTTTTGAGGATGTAACTGGTAAAATAGATAAGGGAGAACCAGTGGATGTGGTGTATTTGGACTTTCAGAAGGCTTTCTATAAGGTCCCGCATAAGAGATTAACATGTAAAGTTAAGGCACATGGGATTGGGGGCAAGGTATTGACTTGGATAGAGAACTGGTTGGCAGACAGAAAGCAAAGTGTTGGAATAAACAGGTCTTTTTCCGAGTGGCAGGCAGTGACTAGTGGGGTACCGCAGGGATCGGTCCTTGGACCCCAGCTATTCACAATATATATTAATGATCTAGACAAGGGAACTAGATGTAACATCTCCAAATTTGCAGATGACACAAAGCTGGGTGGGTGTGTACGCTGTGAGGAGGATGCCGAGAAACTACAGGATGATTTGGACAGGTTGGGTGATTGGGCAGAAGCATGGCAGATGCAATATAACATAGATAAATGTGAGGTTATCCACTTTGGTGGCAAAAACAGGAAGACAGATTATTATCTGAATGGCAATAGATTGGGAGAAGGGGAAGTGCAACGAGACCTGGGTGTCCTTGTGCACCAGTCGCTGAAGGCAAGCATGCAGGTGCAGCAGGCGGTTAAGAAGGCAAATGGTATGTTGGCCTTCATAGCGAGAGGGTTTGAGTACAGGAACAAGGATGTCTTGCTGCAGTTGTACAGGGCCTTGGTGAGACCACATCTTGAGTATTGTGTGCAGTTTTGGTCGCCTTATCTGAGGAAGGATATTTTTGCCATGGAAGGAGTGCAGAGAAGATTCACCAGGCTGATACCTGGGATGGCAGGAATGACGTATGAGGAGAGATTGGGTCGATTGGGCTTGTACTCGCTGGAGTTTAGAAGAATGAGAGGGGATCTCATTGAAACTTATAAAATACTGGCAGGACTGGACAGACTAGATGCAGGGAAGATGTTCCCGATGGTCGGGGAATCCAGAACCAGGGGTCACAGTCTAAGGATATGGGGTAGGCCTTTTAGGACAGAAATGAGGAGGAATTTCTTCACCCAGAGAGTGGTGAACCTATGGAATTCTCTACCACAGAAGGCAGTAGAGGCCAATTCATTAAATATATTCAAGAAGGAGTTGGATATATTTCTTAAGGCTAAAGGTATCAAGGGGTATGGGGAGAAAGCAGGGACTGGGTACTGAACTTGGATGATCAGCCATGATCGCATTGAATGGCGGAGCAGGCTCGAGGGTCCGAATGGCCTACTCCTGCTCCTATCTTCTATGTTTCTATCACCTCTCATTCTTCTAAACTCTAGAGAATTCAGGCCTAGTCTACTCAATCTCTCATAGGACAATCCCCCCATCCCAGGAACCAGTCTGTTGAACCTTAATTGCACTTCGTCTATGGCAAGCATATCCTTCCTTAGGTAAGGAGACCAAAACTGTACACAATACTCCAGGTTTTGTCTCACCAGTGCCCTATATAATTACAGTAAGACATCTTGGCCTAGAAATTCAGTTGGCTGTGCCAGCCGTTAGCGCCTTAGGAGGAGTAGATCTTGAGCGCTAGGCGCTTAGCGCCCGGGCGCAGCGTGATCTGCGCCTCGCCCCAACTTCAGTAGACATTTAGCGCCGGCGCAAAGTCAGCGCGCGCAGATCATGACGTCATTTCGTTGTGCAACGCCCTTTGTGCGCCCGGAACTTCACTCGCACCGCCCCATTGTGCGCCTGGCGGCCCTAGCGACTGTTGAGTCGAACGGTGCTCAGCCGATGCGGGCCGCGGGGAGCGCAAATTAAAGGGCACTCCTGCAGTAGAAAAGGCAGCCGTTTTGCAACAGTCCTTCTTTGGGAGGAGGAGGAGGAGGAGGAGGAGGAGGAGGTGGAGGTGGTGGTCTCGGCCTTTCAAAAAAAACAAATCCACCCTCCCCCCTTTAATCACCGGAGCCAGAGTGTCTGCCGGCAATCAGCAGCTCGCCGCACCTGCCCTGCACCCAACTTCCGGTGTTAGCGCCCCGGGCTGCCGGCTTAGCGCCTAATGATAGTCGTGCATCGCCTGTTTTAGCGCAGCAGCAACCTCTTAGGGCGATGCAACTGAATATCGGTGAAGGGGGCTCGACTTTGCGCCGGGCGCAAACTTTAGCGGCCGCCCGACTTTACCGCCCCAAAAGTGGCTATACTGAATTTCTAGGCCCTTTACTCTTATACTCAAATCCTCTTGTAATAAAGGCCAACATACCATTTGCTTTCCTAATTGCTTGCTGTACCTGCATGTTAACTTTCAGTGATTCATGTACAAGGACACCCAGGTCCCTCTGAACACCAACATTTCCCAATCTCTCACCATTTAAAAAGTACTCTGCTTTTCTATTTTTCCTACCAAAGTGGATAACTTCACATTTCTCCACATTATATTCCATTTGCCATGTTCTTACCCATTCACTTAGCCTGTCTATATCCCCTTGACGACTCCTTGCATCCTCCTCACAACTTACATTCCCACCCAGCTTTGTATCATCAGCAAACTTGGATATGTTACATTTGGTCCCCTCATCCAAATCATTGATGTAGATTGTGAATAGCTGAGGCCCAAGCACTGATCTTTGCGGTACCCCACTACTTACAGCCTGCCAACCAGAAAATGACCCGTTTATTCCTACTCTCTGTTTTCTGTCCGTTAACCAATCCTCAATCCATGCTAGTGTATTACCCTCAATCTCATGAGCCCTAATTTTGTTTAATAACCTCTTGTGTGGCACCTTATCGATGGAAGAAGATGCAAAAAACTTCCCAGAAATAGTGGAGAACCAAGGCTCTAGCGAGAATGAGGAGCTGAAAGAAATTAATATTAGTAAAAAAAATAGTAAAAAATAGGAGAAATTAATGGGACTGAAAGCTGATAAATCCCCATCACCTGATGGCCTACATCATAGGGTTTTGAGAGAGGTGGCTATAGAGATAGTGGATGCATTGGTTGTTTTCCAAAGTTCCATAGATTTTGGAACGGTTCCTGCAGATTGGAAGGTAGCAAATGTAACCCCACTATTTAAGAAAGGAGGGAGAGAGAAAACGGGGAACTACGGACCAGTTAGCCTGACATCAGCAGTAGGAAAAATGCTAGAATCTATTATTACGGACGTGGTAACGGGGCACTTAGAAAATAATAATAGGATTGGGCAGAGTCAACACGGATTTATGAAAGGGAAATCATGTTTGACAAATCTGTTGGAGATTTTTGAGGTTGTAACTAGCAGAATAGATAAGGGGTAACCAGTGGATTTGGTGTACGAAATCATGGATGATCTGGTCAGAAAGGACATAGGCCTAGAAATTAGGTATGGCCCCGCCAGCTCAGTTGCGCCCAAAAGTTTGCGCAGCGCCCGGAGCCCGTTGCGCCCGCCAGAAATTCACTTTTAGCGCCCCAAGTCGGAACCGGGCGCTGTTCCAGGGTGTGCCCGCCTCCGCTTGGGGCGCTGAAAGTGAATTTCAGCGCTCCAGCTGCCGCTGCACCACCCGATGCGGTGCGGCAGGCTGGGGTACTGCAGGCCCCCCCCTTCTCTTAAGGAGGAGCTGCCTGCAGCCGTGAGATCGCCGCTGGATTCTGCCGGCTAATGAGCCCGGCACCACGGAGAAGTGCCGGGCTCGCGGGAATCAGCCACCAATGCCACGGGGGGGGGTGGTGTAGGAGGCCGGGGAGGGAGGTGCGGGCAGGCGCGGCCGGCCGCACCTCCACCTTTATGCGCCCCACTAACGCTGCATGAAGGCCGTGTTTCACGAACGTTGTTTGCGGCTGCTGCGGAAGAGGCGGCTGCAACTGAATATGGGCGTCGGGCCGGCATCGGGGCGGAACCGGGGCGCTGCGCACACCAATGACGTCATCGGTGCCGGCGCAGCGCTACCGGCTACCGCTGCCATTAACGCTGCACTCAATTTCCACGCTACCAACCCCGCCGGCGCAGAAGACCTCTTTAGGCGCTAAGTGGGCGCAAGGCCCACTGAATTTCTAGGCCATTGAGTCATAGAGTCATAACGGCACAGAAGGAGGCCATTCGGCTCATCGAGTCCGTGCCAGCTCTCTGTGGAGCAATCCAGTCCGTCCAATTCCCCTGCTCTATCCTGTAGCTTCCAAAAGCTCTTATAATAATTTGTCCATGACTACACAAACCACTCTGGGTACAGGTATATTGTGTATCAGTAAAACAGGGTTATTAATCATTAAACATCCAGTACAAAGAAGTAATACTTAACAGGGAGATAGTCACAGTCTTGTTCGTTTGAGCCTTGGCGTTCCTTCCGAGCAACTGTGACGCGGTCTCTTTAGCCTCTTGGGATCCGCCATCTTTTCCCGACTCAACGGCCGCCCAGGGCCCAACAGTGGCTTCGATCACGGTGGATCAATCCAGGCCACACCCATTGACAAAATCCATGATGGAGATACAGGTAAACGGGAATTTAACAAAATGTTTAATTGACTGTGGGAGTACCGAGAGTTTTATCCACCCTAGCCTGGTACGGCGGCACTCATTAACGGTAACCCCAACACGGAGCAGAATTGCTATGGCTGCTAAGCCCCACACTTCGGACATTTTGGGCTACTGTGTGGTAACACTGACTGTAAAAGGCACGGACTACAAGGATTTTAAACTCCTCGTGATGCCAGAACTCTGTGTTAATGTAATCTTGGGCCTGGACTTCCAGTGCCACCACGAAAGTGTCACGCTAGCATATGGCGGGTCCCAGCCGCCACTCACAGTCTGTGGCCTATCAACCTTAAAAATCAGCCCGCCCTCTTTATTCGCTAATCTCGCTCCGAACTGTAGGCCCATAGCGACCAAAAGTAGACGGTACAGTCTGGAAGACAGACACTTTATCAAGGCGGAAGTGGACAGACTCCTGCGGGAAGGCATTATTGAATGCAGTACCAGCCTGTGGCGTGCCCAAGTAGTCATAGTTAAAAATAGCGAAAAGAAACGGATGGTAATTGACTACAGCCAGACTGTTAATATTTATACCCAGCTGGACGCCTACCCTTTACCCCGCATATCAGAAATGGTCAACCAGATTGCGCAATACCAAGTCTTCTTGACTATCGACCTCAAATCCGCGTATCACCAGCTCCCCATTAGAACGGAGGACTGCCCATACACCGCCTTCGAGGCGAACGGGCGCCTCTACCATTTTCTCAGAGTGCCCTTCGGGGTAACAAATGGGGTCTCGGTCTTCCAACGTGAGATGGACCGCATGGTTGACGAGAATAAACTACAAGCTACCTACCCCTATCTGGACAATGTCACTATCTGCGGGCACAACCAGCAAGACCACGATCTAAATCTTGCGAGATTTTTAAAAACTGCCCTAAAGCTGAATCTAACCTTCAACGAAGACAAATGTGTCTTCAACACAACCCGTCTCTGTATCCTCGGCTGTGTGGTGGAAGATGGGGTAATTGGACCGGACCCTGACCGATTACGCCCCCTAAAGGAACTGCCCCTGCCACACAATCCCAAAGCTTTAAAAAGGTGCCTGGGATTTTTTTCATATTATGCCCAATGGGTGCCCAATTACTCTGATAAGGCCTGACCCCCCATTAAATCGACGTCCTTCCCACTATCAGCTGAAGCTCGGGAGGCTTTCACCAGTATTAAACAGGACATTGAAAGGGCTGCAGTGTGTGCAGTGGACGAATGCATTCCCTTTCAAGTCGAAAGCGATGCGTCAGACTTTGCCTTAGCTGCGACCCTCAATCAGGCTGGGAGACCTGTGGCCTTCTTCTCCCGAACCCTTCAGGGACCTGAAATCAGGCACTCTTCTGTCGAGAAGGAGGCACAGGCTATAGTGGAGGCAGTGCGGCACTGGAGACACTACCTAGCCGGCAAACGTTTCACCCTGCTCACCGACCAGCGGTCGGTGGCTTTCATGTTTAATAACAAACAAAGGGGGAAAATCAAGAATGACAAAATACTCAGGTGGAGGATCGAACTATCCACGTTCGACTATGATATTATGTACAGGCCGGGAACCCTTAATGAACCCCCAGACGCCCTATCGCGGGGAATGTGTGCCAGCATTCATACGGACAAATTACAGGGCCTCCACAACGACCTCTGTCACCCAGGGGTCACCCGACTATACCATTTTATAAAGTCCCGCAATCTGCCCCACTCCATCGAGGAGGTCAGGGCAATGACCAGAGCCTGCCGCATCTGTGTGGAATGCAAGCCTCGTTTCTACAGGCCTGACCGTGCACACATTATCAAAGCCACACGGCCATTCGAGCGCCTAAGTCTGGACTTCAAGGGACCCCTTCCCTCTGCCGACCGTAACGTATACTTCCTCAATATCATTGATGAATATTCCCGCTTCCCCTTCGCCATTCCCTGCCCAGACATGACCAGTGCCACAGTCATCAAGTGTCTCTGTAATCTATTCTGCATGTTTGGCATGCCAAACTACATACACAGCGATAGGGGGACGTCATTCACGAGTGACGAGCTGCGCCAGTTCTTGCTCTTGAAGGGGATAGCCACTAGCAGAACCACTAGCTACAACCCCCGGGGTAATGGGCAAGTGGAAAGGGAGAATGCTACTGTTTGGAAGGCTGTCACGTTAGCCTTAAAGTCAAAAGGCCTTCCGACCTCCCGCTGGCAGGAAGTCCTCCCAGACGTGCTCCACTCCATAACGTCTCTGTTATGTACTGCCACTAACGCTACCCCTCACGAAAAGATGTTTGTTTTCCCCCGGAAATCCACCTCGGGCATATCTCTACCTGCGTGGCTGACGTCTCCGGGGACAGTACTATTGCGGAAGCACGTGAGAGGCCATAAAACGGACCCCCTTGTGGAAAAGGTACAGCTCCTCCATGCAAACCCTCAGTACGCCTATATCGAATACTCTGACAGGCGAGAGGACACTGTTTCCATAAAAGACCTCGCTCCCTCGGGGAGTGGAGAGAACGATGGGAGACTACCCGATGAAGACCTACACTACAAAGAGACAGGACGCCCAGAGGTATCAATACCCAACTTTAACCCGGAGGACACTGCAGATAACCTGGAAGACACTGCGGAGGCCCGGACAGCGGAGGAACCAGAATCCACTCCCCTAGAGGCACCCCAACCGGCTTTGCGCCGATCACTGAGAACTGCAAAACCTCCTGACAGACTCACTTATACCAACTTTTAAGAAACATCACCCCGATGGACTAAATCTATAGAAGGGGTGAATGTAATGAAATCTGTTTGTCTTGGTCCTGTATTTGTTTTGCACTCATGTATATTACCCTCCCCCACTGTGTATAGTTTCACTTCCTCTTTCCCGACTAACCTGGGAGGTTCCAGGTCTTGGCTCTTGGCTCCGCCCCTGACTTCTCTTACATAAAGATCCCAGGATCTGTATGACTCATTCCTGTGAACCAGTCGGCGTGTTGAGATGTTAGCTCTGATCTTAGTGATTAAAAGCCAACTTGTTTAAGTCTATAACTTCTAGTTTTGTGGTTATTGAAGGCCCATCACAGCCTATCCTACAAATCCCTATCTTGAGGGCGAGGCATTTGCCAACCCCTCAAAATTAAACTCTTACATATGGATTAGTTCTCTTTCGTTTGTGTAACTCTAAGGTATTTTGGGTTGTGATCATATTTAAACGGTATTAAACATCAGGGCCCAGAAATTCAGTTAGGGGCGCCCAGCTCGCCTGGGCGCCGGAATTACCGCTGCGCGCGGAGCCACTTGCGCCAGCGGGATATTCAGTTTCAGTGCCCCAAGTGGAAGCCGGCCGCTAAACAAGGGTTTCGGCGCCCCGCTTGGGGCGCTGAAACTGAATATCGGCGTGCAAAGTGCCGCAGCGCCACCCGCTGTGGCACAGCAGCCTGCGGTACTGCAGGCCTTCCTCTCACTCTTAAGGGGGAGGTGCCTGCAACAGCGCGATCCCCGCTCGCGAGTGCCGGCAAATGAGCCCGGCACCAAGGAGAAGTGCCGGGCTTTCTGGAAACAGCCGGCAATGCCGCGGGGGGGGGGGTGGTGTAGGAGGCCGGGGATGGAGGTGCGGGCAGGCGGCCGCCGAAAAAGCCGCCGGCCGCACCTCCACCTTAACTCGCCCCACTACCGGCACAGGTAGGCCCCGTGTACCGGTCGCTGTTTGCGGCCGTCGCAGGGGAGGCAGCAGCGACCAAATATGGCCAGCGGGGCGCTGCGCACACCGATGACATCATCGGTGGTGGCACAGCGCTACTGGCTAACGCCGCCATTAGCGCCCCGCTAAATATCGCGGTAGGTTTGCACAGTGGCGCAAAAGCCCTCTTTGGGCGCAAACTGGTGGCGCAGGCCACTGAATTTCTAGGCCCTGGTGTTTCAGGTAGCAGGTGTATAGTAGTAAGCATATTAGTACTATGAGTTGGCCTATGACCAGTACATGGGAAATTATTCTATTCCAAGGAGAAATTTCCATATTTGTTCCTATACCCCACCAGTGGGTCTGAATCTCGATGTCTGGAATTTCCTCGGCTATGCCTTTATTTCCTTGCACTAATGTATAATAATGGTGTTGAGAGGTGCTCACTTGACTTATTAGCTCGGTTAATGCTTCAGGTAATTCAGGGATGTCATACCCAAATCTTGTGACATAATCTTCTAGATTTATTTTTATATCATTTTCTACTTGTAGTACTTTTTGGCCTGTGAGGCTATTACAAGGAGAATTCTTCTTCCTATTACTGTAGTCTTTGTAGGGGTAATACAGTAGATCCCTGGGGTTATTGAACATTCAAGTGTTCCATGACTATAGGAGTTTTCTAAAGTGGTAAAACAATACCTCCCTTCTCTTATGTAGGCTGTTCTAGTTCTTACATCTGAGGGGCCTGTCACTTCCATAGTACAGTTTAACTTTTCCTCATTCCAACCATATCCACAGGTATCCTTTGAATGTTCATATAAACTGTATGGACAGACAAAGGCATCCTCATTTGTATTGCATCCCTGGAGGTTTGGTTCAATCCATGTTAGTTTTCCTAATTGTACTAACCATTGTGGTGCCGTGAGAAATTGGGTAATAGTATTCCCTTGTACTACTCCTATATTTCCTATCCTAAATAAGGGGTTGGGCCTAGTTCGATTCATTAGACTAGGAATTTGTCGTATTAGTCCCATCAACCTTTGACTCCCTACCTCGTGGCATTCGTGTTTGACAGGGTGGATCCTAATCAACTCCTGATCTTACATAGTTCTGCAACATCGTAATACTGTAGCTGGATAGCCCTGATAAGTTTTTATTAGTGACCCAAGTGGGAAGATGTCCCTGAATGATGGTCTGAAGGTTTTCCCTAGTTTGTTCAACCAGCCAATTCCCGTACATAACGCATACATCATTATGGGCTGCTTGATCAGAGACATTTCTGTTTTCTCTAATCAGATCATTAATTCTTTTGGCATGATCCTCTATTTCATGTATTATGTCCTGCAGGTGTATGGTCATTACCTGATCCTCCCTTAGCTCCTTGCTTACTATGTTGTTTTTCCCTACTAAGTATCTCCTTCAACGTTTCCCTTCCCGTTTGTAATTGTTTTTGTAAATCTGCGGAGTCCATTGAGTTAATTACCAATGTTAAAGTGTTGAAACCTGTGAGTCCATTGTTTATCAATCCTCTTTTCTGTCTATTCTTTCCCTGGCTGCTCTCTTTAGTGGTACTAAACTTGTGACGGAAGGTCCCTCCTGTTTTCTTTATATACTTATAACTAAGGTCGCCTTTCCCCAGTACTGATTAAAAACCTGCTGCAGCATTCTCTGAGTTAGTTGTGCTGTTTTATCAGGGCACATAGAAACATAGAAACATAGAAGATAGGAGCAGGAGTAGGCCATTCGGCCCCTCGAGCCTGCTCCGCCATTCAATGCGATCATGGCTGATCATCCAAATTCAGTACCCGGTCCCTGCTTTCTCCCCATACCCCTTGATCCCTTTAGCCTTAAGAAATATATCCAACTTCTTCTTGAATATATTTAATGTATTGGCCTCTACTGCCTTCTGTGGTAGAGAATTCCACAGGTTCACCACTCTCTGGGTGAAGAAATTCCTCCTCATTTCTGTCCTAAATGGCCTACCCCTTATCCTTAGACTGTGACCCCTGGTTCTGGACTCCCCGATCATCGGGAACATCCATCCTGCATCTAGTCTGTCCAGTCCTGTCAGAATTTTATAAGTTTCAATGAGATCCCCTCTCATTCTTCTAAACTCCAGCGAGTACAAGCCCAATCGACCCAATCTCTCCTCATACGTCATTCCTGCCATCCCAGGTATCAGCCTGGTGAATCTTCGCTGAACTCCTTCCATGGCAAGAACATCCTTCCTCAGATAAGGTGACCAAAACTGCACACAATACTCAAGCTGTGGTCTCACCAAGGCCCTGTACAACTGCAGCAAGACATCCTTGTTCCTGTACTCAAACCTTCTCGCTATGAAGGCCAACATGCCATTTGCCTTCTTAACCGCCTGCTGCACCTACATGCTTACCTTCAGCGACTGGTGCACAAGGACACCCAGGTCTCGTTGCACTTCCCCTTCTCCCAATCTATTGCCATTCAGATAATAATCTGCCTTCCTGTTTTTGCCACCAAAGTGGATAACCTCGCATTTATCCACGTTATATTGCATCTGCCATGCTTTTGCCCAATCACCCAACCTGTCCAAATCATCCTGGAGTTTCTCGGCATCCTCCTCACAGCACACACGCCCACCCAGCTTTGTGTCATCTGCAAATTTGGAGATATTACATCTAGTTCCCTTGTCTAGATCATTAATATATATGGTGAATAGCTGGGGCCCAAGGACCGATCCCTGCGGTACCCCACTAGTCACTGCTTGCCACTCGGAAAAAGACCCATTTATTCCAACTCTTTGCTTTCTGTCTGCCAACCAGTTCTTTATCCAAGTCAATACCTTGCTCCCAATCCCATGTGCCTTAACTTTACACGCTAATCTCTTATGCGGGTGATGTGCCTCAGTAAGTCCGAGACTCGATGTTAGTGAAACAAAACAAGGCTTTTATTGACTTAGAAGGTAACACACAGAGGAGAATGTATCTTCCATCCAGAGGTCTGCCGTACTGGATGTGCTGCAGGCTGGGCCAGCTTACATAGGAGCCAGGTATGGGCGGAGCCCTACACACAGTACAATACAATGGAAATGAAACTGAAACCAACCACAGTCACAGGCAGAGAAATACTGATGAGTGATGAATGGAATATTTCATCACATTCACCCCTTCTATAGATTTAGTCTGTTCGGGGGTTTGATAGTCCTCTGCAACCGACGTGGCTGTTGTGGTGCCGCGGGTGTCGGCTGGGTGTCCCCGGTGGCCTCCTGGGTCTCTGCCGGGGGTGCCGCCAGGGTTGTTGAAGGGGTAGTTGGTGGGGGTACCGTTGGTCGATGTTCTTCCGGGGGTGATGAAAGAGTAGTGGGTGGGTAAGAGTTGCTGTGGTCGTTGTTGCTGCTGTTGTCGTGGTTGTTGTCGTTACCGGCTGGGGCGACGTCTTTTATGGACACGGTGTCCTCCCTTCTGTCGGCATGCCGGACATACGCGTATTGGGGGTTGGCGTGGAGTAGGTGCACTGACTCCACGAGAGGGTCCGTCTTGTGGCCCCTCACATGCCTTCGCGCGAATACCGGACCTGGGGTGGAGAGCCATGATGGCATGGATACGCCTGAGGTGGATTTCCGGGGAAAGACAAACATTCGCTCGTGAGGCGTGGCATTAGTGGCAGTACACAATAGCGACCGTATCGAATGGAGTACATCTGGGAGGACTTCCTGCCAGCGGGAGATAGGGAGGCCTTTGGTCCTTAGAGCTAGAGTGACTGCTTTCCATACTGTCCCGTTCTCTCGCTCCACTTGACCGTTACCCCGGGGGTTGTAGCTGGTGATACGGCTCGTGGCGATCCCCCTGGACAGCATGTACTGGCGTAGCTCTTCACTCATGAAGGACGCCCCCCTATCCGTATGGATGTAGCTCAGCATACCGAACAGGCAGAACAGGCTGTTGAGGCATTTAATGACCGTGGCGCTGGTCATGTCTGGGCAGGGGAAGGCGAATGGGAAACAAGAGTATTCGTCCACAATGTTCAGGAAGTAAACATTGCGGTCGACGGACGGGAGGGGACCCTTGAAATCTAAGCTGAGCCGCTCAAAGGGCCATGTAGCTTTGATTAAGTGGGCTCTATCTGGGCGGTAGAACCGAGGCTTGCACTCAGCGCAAGTGCGACAGTTCCTGGTCAGGGACCGAACTTCCTCAATCGAGTAGGGTAAGTTGCGGGACTTTATGAAGTGGAACAGCCGCGTGACCCCTGGGTGGCAGAGGTCATTGTGGAGGGTCTGTAGCCGATCCCCGGTGGCGCTGGCACACATCCCTCGTGAGAGGGTGTCGGGGGATTCGTTAAGGGCCCCTGGCCGGTAAATGATGTCATAATCGAAGCTGGAGAGCTCGATCCGCCACCTAAGAATCTATCACTTTTAATCTTCCCCCTCTGTTTATTATTGAACATAAATGCTACCGACCGCTGGTCGGTAAGTAGGGTGAAGCGTTTGCCGGCTAGGTAGTGGCGCCAGTGGCGCACTGCCTCCACGATGGCTTGGGCCTCCTTTTCTATGGAGGAGTGTCTGATCTCGGGCCCTTGGAGGGTCCTCGAGAAGAAAGCTACGGGCCGCCCCGCCTGGTTGAGGGTGGCCGCCAAGGCAAAGTCAGACGCATCACTTTCCACTTGAAAGGGGGTGTTCTCGTCCACTGCCTGTAGCGTGGCCCACTCAATATCCTGCTTAATGCTTTTGAAGGCGGCATGGGCCTCAGCAGAGAGCGGAAAAGAGGATGCTTTCAAGAGGGGGCGGGCTTTGTCGGAGTAGTTGGGGACCCATTGGGAATAATAAGAAAGTAACCCCAGGCACCTTTTCAGGGCTTTGGGAGTGTTGGGCAGGGGCAGCTCCCGTAGGGGGCGCAATCGGTCGGGGTCTGGTCTGATTTCCCCATTCTCCACCACGCTGCCTAGTATGCAGAGGTGCGTGGTGTTGTAAACGCACTTGTCCTCGTTGTAGGTGAGGTTGAGTTTTTGTGCGGTTTTCAGGAACCTCTCGAGGTTCGAGTCGTGATCCTGCTGGTTGTGACCGCAGATGGTGATGTTGTCGAGGTAGGGGAAGGTTGCCTGCAAGTGGTGGTCATCGACCATGTGGTCCATCTCCCTCTGGAAGACCGAGACCCCATTCGTCACCCCAAAGGGGACTCTGAGTAATTGGTAGAGGCGTCCGTTCGCCTCGAAGGCGGTGTACGGGCGGTCCTCTGGTCTGATAGGGAGCTGGTGGTACGCTGAGTTGAGGTCGACGGTGGAGAACACCCGGTATTGGGCGATTTGGTTCACCATTTCTGATATGCGGGGTAGCGGGTAGGCGTCTAGTTGGGTGTACCTGTTGATCGTTTGGCTATAGTCGATCACCATCCGTTTCTTCTCGCTACCCCTTACCACCACCACTTGGGCGCGCCACGGGCTATTGCTGCGTTCAATAATGCGCTCTTTCAGGAGCCTGTCTACCTCGGTCGCGATAAACCGCCTGTCCTCCCAGCTGTACCTCCTGCTTTTGGTCGCTATTGGCCGGCAGTTAGGGGTAAGGTTCGCGAATAGCGAAGGCGGCTTTGCCTTCAGGGTAGCCAGACCTCACACTGTGAGGGGCGGCTGGGACCCACCGTAATTGAGCGTGATGCTTTGGTGGTAGCACTGGAAATCCAGGCCCAAGATCACGCTCGCACATAGATTCTTCATGATTAATACTTTAAAATTATCGTATACAGTTCCGTTAATGGACAATTGTACCGTGCAGTAACGCATAATGGTCGATGTCTGGGTTTTATCAGCCATAGAGATGGTACCCCGAGTAGGGACCACCTTTAGGGAGAGTTGTTGTACCAGTTCAGGGTGGATAAAACTCTCCGTGCTTCCACTGTCAATTAAACATTTAACCTTGCACCCGTTTACCTCGATGTCCACCATTGATTTGGATAGCGGGTGCGGCCTGGTCTGGTCCACTGTGACCGATGCCACTGTAGGGCCCTGATCGAGACAAGATGGTGTCCACGCTGTCTGCTCACAAGATGGCGGACCCCACGAGGTCGGGCAAGATGGCGTCCAAGATGGCCGCTCCCACGGCGCACACGCGGCGGTGGCGGGTTTTCCGGCGGGGTTCCCTCTGCACACCTTCCCGAAGTGCCCCTTCTTACCGCACTTAAAGCAGGTGGTGCCTTTCACCGGGCACAGGTTTCTGGTGTGCTTCGGCTGCCCGCAGAAGTAGCAGTTGGGTCCCCGACGCATCGCGGCTGTCGTAGGGCTTCTGGGGGGAGAGCGGGGCCCCGACGGTGTCGGGCTGCCGGGCGGGGAAGATGCCTTCCAAGATGGCGGCGCCCTTGGTGCACACGTGGCGGCGTGGACGGCGCGGGCTGAAGAGTAGGCGTCCGAGTTTCTCTGGGCCACATCCAGGGATCGTGCTGTGTCCGCAGCCTGTTTCAGGTCCAATCCCGTTTTTTCCAGCAGTCTCTGCCGGATGTAAGTGGAGCTGAGGCCTGTGATAAAGGCATCACGAACAAGCTCGTCAGTGTACACTGCGGCTTTTACATCTTGGCACTTGCAGTCTTTGCCAAGCGTTTTCAGGGTGCCTAGGAACTCCTCCACCGATTCCCCAGGTCGCTGTGCGCGAGTAGCGAGCAGATGCCTAGCATACACCTCATTCGTAGGCTGCTGGTAATGCGCCTTTAAGATGTCGCAGGCGGCCGGGTACGTGTCGGCGTCTTGGATGAGGGGGTAAACCCGGTGGCTTACCCAATTCCGCAGAATTCCGAGTTTCATACTCGCAGCGTCCGTAGCGTCTTTGACGGCTGCGGAATTGTCCAGGAAGAATTCCATACACATAAACCAGTGTCCGAAGCATGCCGATGCGTCCGAAGCATGCTGGTCCAAATCCAAACGTTCGGGTTTCAAGAGTTGATCCATTGTGTTGAAAATTAAGTCAATAAAATTGATGTGCCTCAATAAATCCGAGACTCGATGTTAGCGAAACAAAACAAGGCTTTTATTGACTTAGAAGGTAACACACAGAGGAGAATGTATCTTCCATCCAGAGGTCTGCCGTACTGGACGTGCTGCAGGCTGGGCCAGCTTACATAGGAGCCAGGTATGGGCGGAGCCCTACACACAGTACAATACAATGGAAATGAAACTGAAACCAACCACAGTCACAGGCAGAGAAATACTGATGAGTGATGAATGGAATATTTCTTCACAGCGGGACCTTATGGAAAGCCTTCTGAATGTCCAAATACACCACATCCACTGGTTCTCCCTTATCTATTTTACCAGTTACATCCTCAAAAAATTCCAGTAGATTAGTCAAGCACGATTTACCTTTTGTAAATCCATGTTGACTTTGTCCGATCCTCTCACTGTTTTCCAAGTGCTCTGCTATTACATCTTTTATAATGGACTCTAGCATTTTCCCCACTACCGATATCAGTCTGTAATTCCCCGTTTTCTCTCTACCACCTTTTTTGAATAGTGGGGCACCACTTTGGTAGTATTAGTTCTGTTAAATTTAGGATAATAGGGGCCACTTCCGGTATTACTTGATGATACACTGCTTTATTGGTGAATTGTAGGATTGTCTAGTTCCTATCCAAAAGACTGAGGTCCACTCAGGCAATCAAATAAACAAGGTTCAATGAAAACTAAGAGAGTTCAATGAATAACTACAGGAGAACATCGAACATAGGTCTAGTCAGTTCGGAGGCTCCACGAGGACTGCTTGGGCGATCCCGTGGCTGACGTCATGACGTCATCACATTTTTCCCGCTGGTGGGGTATCACGTGATGAACAGCGTGACGTCATCGCGTTTACCCGTGCTATTAAAGTGATCGCGCTCTGTACATGTAAACAGTGAAAACAAAGATACAGACTCAGGCTGTAGCCAATATATTATTAAAGGGAATTATATACAATTGATTGGAGTCCCTTAGTGGCTCCACCACATGCGCCCCCCCCAGAATTATCTTTAAAAGCAAAAGTAAAACGGCGAGGAGGCCTGACAAGCCTGTCAGATCGACTTCTGTAGCCTTGAAGTGGAAGCTGATGGACGGCGGGCGAGCTGGCAGGCGATTGCGTTTGATCTGGTACGGTGACTGTAGGCGGTCGGCCATGTTTCGGCAGTTGTGCCATCTCGACTGGGCGGTCAAGGTCCAAGTGAGCCGGCTTCAACCGGTCAACCGAAATATGGTCCGGTTTACCCCCGACATCGACTGAAAAAGATTTGTCTCCCGGCTCTATCACACGGAAAGGACCAGTGTAAGGGGGTTTGAGCGGGTCCCGATGAGCGTCGTGGCGGATAAACACATAGTCGGCGTTCTTCAGCTCAGCTGGGACGTGGAAGCTCTGCAAGCCGTGATGCGACATAGGCACTGGAGCGAAACTTCTAGCTGCCTCCTGGTGGCTGATGAGCTGCTGGGACGCGGACCATGGCTCTGTTGGAGTCGGAAGGAAATCCCCTGGTACGCGTAGTGGCTGGCCATATACGAGCTCCGCCGAGGACGATTGAAGATCTTCTTTAGGTGCCGTACGAAGACCCAAAAGGACCCATGGAAGCCTGTCCTCCCAGCCCACACCTTGAAGGCTGGCTCGCAGTGCGGCTTTGAGCGACCTGTGGAATCGTTCACACAGGCCGTTCGCCTGTGGATGGTAGGTAGTGTTGCGATGTAGTTTGACGCCGAGCCCCTGAGCCACAGCGTTCCAGAGCTCCAAAGAAAACTGTGGCCCACGATCGGACGAGATGTCCGCTGGTACCCCAAAGCGGACGACCCAAGAGGAGATGAATGCCCTGGCGACGTCTGCGGAAGTGGTGGATGACAGAGGAACTGCCTCCGGCCATTGAATGGTGCGGTCCACCATTATAAGAAGATGAGTAAACCCGTGCGAAGGCGGAAGAGGCCCCACCAGATCCACATGCACATGATCAAACCTACGTTCCGGAATGGCGAAAGTGGCAAATGGAGCCTTGACGTGACGCTGCACCTTGGCCTTTTGGCAGACCACGCAGGTGTTGGCCCAGTCGCGAACTTCCATGTGCATGCCCCGCCACACGAATTTGGACGACATCAACCATTGCGAGGTCTTCATGCCAGGGTGTGACAACCCGTGTATGGCGTCAAAAACTTTTCGGTGCCAGGCGACCGGGACGATAGGGCGAGGATCTCCCACGGAGACGTCGCAGAGTAGCGCAGTGCCCGCGGCAAGGAATTTGATGTCGGCCGCTTGGAGGCTAGAGGGGTTGGTTCTGTAAGATTGGACCTCCAGATCCGAGGCTTGATCCGCAGCCATGAGGGCATAGTCGATGCCGAGCTGGACTGCATCAACGGTCGCGTGGGAGAGGCAATCTGCCACCAGGTTGTCCTTACCGGACACATGCTGAATGTCAGTGGTGAATTCTGAGATAAACGTCAACTGACATTGTTGCCGAGCTGACCACGGTTCGGCGGTCTTGGCCATAGCGAACGTTAGTGGCTTATGGTCTACAAAAGCCGTGAACGGACGCCCCTCTAGCAAGAACCGGAAATGGCGGATGGCCAGAGAAAGGGCCAGCAACTCCCGGTCGAATGTGCTGTACTTTCATTCGTTTCACCATAGTTGACGGCTGAAAAACGCCAGCGGTTGCCACGTCCCATGCACCCACTGTTCCTGCACTGCGCCGATGGCGTAGTCTGATGCGTCGGTGGTAAGGGCGATGGTGGCACCTGGCAGCGGGTGTGCCAGCATGGTTGCGTTGGCTGAAGCGCTTTTTGTGTCGACGAACGCCCGGTCCATGTTGACCGTCCAGCTAATCGGACCCTTGCCGGACTTGCCCTTGAGGGTCTCGTACAGGGGCTGCATGAGCAGAGTTGCATTAGGGACGAACCGGTGATAAAAATTAACCATCCCAAGGAACTCCTGCAGGGCCTTGACGGTCTGCGGGCGTGGGAACGAAGTAACTGCCTCCACCTTCGTTTGCAGGGGAATTGCGCCGTCCGATGTGATGCGATGGCCTAAAAAATCAATCTGCTGCAGGCCGAACTGGCACTTGGACAGGTTGATGATCAAGCCGTGTTGACTGAGGCGTCTAAACAGGGTGCGCAAATGGCAGATGTGCTCCTCTTTATTAGGGCTGGCAATGAGGATGTCGTCGAGGTAGATGAATAGAAACTTGAGGTCCCAAAGCACGGAGTCCATCAAGCGCTGGAAAGCCTGTGCAGCATTCTTCAATCCAAACGGCATCCGCAGAAATTCAAACAGGCCGAATGGGGTGATGACTGCAGTTTTCGGGACGTCTTGCGGGCGTACGGGGACCTGGTGGTAACCACGGACAAGGTCGACTTTTGAAAAAATGGTATTTCCCACCAAATGTGCAGAGAAATCCTGAATATGAGGGATCGGGTACCGATCAGGAGTAGTGGCATCGTTCAGGTGTCGTTAGTCACCGCAAGGCCGCCATCCGCCGCCAGGTTTCGGAACAATGTGGAGAGGTGAAGACCAGGGACTATTCGACCGGCGAATAATCCCTAGCAGCTCCATCATGTCGAACTCCGCTTTCGCAGCCGCGAGCTTGCCAGGTTCGAGGCGCCGGGCCCATGCATAGACCGGGGAGCCAGTAGTGGTGATGTGATGTTCGACACCATGTTTCGTGGCCGTGGAAGAGAAAGTGGGTCTGGTCAGGTCTAGGAAATCTCCGAGGAGGCGAGTGAAGTCATCCGGAGGTGGGGACGCGCAGGAGACAGTGCGCGCCACGGTGTTACCGCGGTGGCACGGGATGGAGTGAAAAGTGGCCGCATTAATCAACCGGCGGTGCCGTACATCCACCAGGAGGCCGTTGGCGCACAAAAAATCCACCCCGAGGATGGCTTGAGCGACTTTGGCCATGATGAAATCCCAGTGAAACCGCTGACCGCCGAAGCACACCTGGACCTGCTGGCTTCCGAAGGTCCGAATGGCCCCGCCATTAGCCGCCTGGAGGGAGGGGCCATGCCCCCCCGGCTTGTAGATCAAGATTTGATGCGGGTAGGATGCTACACTGTGTCCCAGTGTCACAGAGGAAACGTCAACCAGATAGGGAGTCGTTGATGAAGAGGAGTTTTCTCGAATTACCGATTGCCATCGCAGCCGCGGGGTGCTCGTTATAATCGGTCCTCTTTCGACAGGGTGGCTGCTGTTTTTTTTTGAGTGTAAAGCTGCAGGGAGGGCGGCAGCATCTTGCTTACGTGCCAAAACGGGCGTGGTAGAAGCACAACCCTGCAGGTTGAGGGGCTGGAGCGGCGTCTGTGGGGGATGGGCGCCTCGTGGCAGCGCAGTACTGCTGTGTCACCGCGAAGATCTTGCCCACTTCGGCAGCCAGCTCTGCGCAGTCAGTGACTTCCGACCTGGCTAGGGCAGCCTGAACTTGCTCCGGTAGCTGGCTGAGGAATAGCTCCTTGAAGAGGAAGCATTCCGGTTCGGAGCCCAGGAGCGTGAGCATTTGGCTCATGAGCTCGGACGGCTTGGTGTCACCGAGGCCGGGCATATTGAGCAGCCGGTGGGCGCACTCCGACTTCGTGAGCCCGAAGACCTGTATCAACTGCGCCTTTATCATATCATACTTGCGATCTTCTGGTGGATTACCAAGCAGGGTGATGATCCGCGAGGCTGTGGCGCTGTCGAGGGCGGAGACCACGTAATAGTAACGGGTCTGATCCGCAACGATGTTCCTGATTGCGAACTGGGCTTCAGCCTGGATGAACCACGCGGCTGGCTGTTGCTCCCAGAACTGTGGTAGCTTCAAAGCAACGGCGTTCGATTCCATGTTCAGTAACTTCTGCGAAAACCGTTCGCAAAAGTCGGGGTCACCAATGTAGGAATGTCTAGTTCCTATCCAAAAGACTGAGGTCCACTCAGGCGATCAAATAAACGAGGTTTAATGAAAACTAACAGAGTTTAACGGATAACTACAGGAGAACATCGAATATAGGTCTAGTCAGTTCGGAGGCTCCACGAGGACTGCTTGGGCGGTCCCGTGGCTGACGTCATGACGTCATCACGTTTTTCTCGCCGGTGGGGGATCACGTGATGAACGGCGTGACGTCATCGCATTTACCCGCGCTATTAAAGTGATCGTGCTCTGTACATGTAAACAGTGAAAACAAAGATACAGACTCAGGCTGTAGCCAACATATTATTAAAGGGAATTATATACAATTGATTGGAGTCCCTTAGTGGCTCTGCCACAGAGTTATAATTACAAGACCGCTCCCAGGTCCTGGTGTTTGTTGGGGACATTGTTCCTCGGGTACAGCCTCTCATGGTTCTGAATGACTTGCTTTCTCATAGGGTGTAAGCTTAACACTATAGACATACCCATCGTCCCTTACACATCCAGTTACAGGAATCCCGCCCCAACTGCGGTTTTGCCATACACGGATTTCACGTATACACGGTTTCCACTCTGCGACAATTTTTGTCAACCGCAGCAGTGAAATTGGCGTATCCGCGGTTTTTAATTTAGGAATAAGGTAAATAGCATTATTTTTATGCTTTTTATATGCTTTTTGTATTCTTTTTTATTGTTTTTATACTGAATTTGCCAACCGCAGTTTTACTAACCACAGGGGTTTTCAGGGACGTATTCCCCACGGTTGGGGAGGGATCCCTGTATTGCATTTTTGAATTCTATTATGCTGTTATCTTTATTCCCAAAATCCCTATAATTTCCCCAATGTTTAAAAGTCATCATAAAGGGTTTATGTTCTGCCGTGGTGATCTCTATATCGTCTCAGGGGATCTCATATCCTGCTGAGGTGATCTTTACATCATATTCGGGAATAGGAGGCCAATCATCATCCTGATTTTTAAAGCCCATGATAATATTCGGCCCAATACAAGAATACTGGCCGGTATGTTTCCTCTACCACTGGGGCCAGCATAATTGTATATATCTATAATAGCAAAATACTGTGGATGCTGGAAATCTGCTGAGTATTTCCAGCATTTTCTGTTGTAATTGTATATATCCCTTATTTTCCGAAGCTACTGGTCCCTGATTTGATTCTTATACCTGTTCCCAGATTCCATTCTTTTTCTTCAGGAATTTCCACACATTTTGGCCTTTCCTGTTCCTTATCCCACACCTGATACACACACCATATCCTTCTTTTATTTCCCAACTATACACCTTTCCTTGTAATGTACCACAACCCGTTACGTATGGTGTTGTTATATTATCTTTTGCACTATTTCTGATCCAAACTGGAACATCCTTCTCATACATCTCGGATGATGCGTTATAGTTCTTTGATTGTTTATGTCCGCCAGCAATTCGAGGTTCTGTTCCATAGATGGAGAGTAGGGCGCATTCGCCTCCTCCGTCCAGTGTACAGATGTTAATGGTAATGTCAAAAGTTTTTGTTACCTCCGGAGAGCTCACTGTACATCCAATTATCAGTGTCAGCATACAGAGCCACATCTTTAACCTGTGGGTAAACCAAAATGAAACATCTTAATTCTTAACAGTTTTCATCTGATTGATATGGAACCATTTCAGTTTAGGTTCTCCCTTCGGACCTTACGAGACATTCAGTAGATACACAGCTGGATTTAATTCATCTACTATGGTATGAGGGCCCGACCATTTTATCTCGAATGAGTGTTGTTTTGGAGAGAAATTTTGTAACATTACTCGGTCTCCAACATCATACTCAAATGGTTTTACCCTCTTATCATAATATCGCTTGATTTGTTCACATGATTTGCCTATGTTAATGGCCACCAGCTTGTTCACCTTGCCCATATGATCTATCAAGATTTGTAACCATTTTTGGCTACATGGTTGTAGTTTTAATGGTGTGTTATTTCCCAATGTTACATGTCCTGGTATCGCATTTGTCTCCCAGTCATCGCCTCATATGGACTTACCCTCGTAGTCCCGTGTGGGGTAGAGCGTATTGCCATTAGACATAAAGGCAACATGTCAGTCCACTGAGTGGGGTGTTCTGTACACAACTTCTGCAACATTGTCTTTAAAGTTTAATTCCCCCTCTCCACAATCCCTGATGATTGTGGATGGTGCGCAATGTGCAATTTATGTTTTATCTGGAACATTTCTTACAGAGTTGTGAAAACTGCCCCCGTAAAGTGTGAACCCTGATCGCTATCCACTTGTAATGGCAATCCCCACCTACAGAACACCTCACTCAGGAGAATCCGAGCTGCGGTGCGTGCTGTGTTATTTCTCATGGGAAAAGCCTCTATCCATTTAGTGAACTGATCGATTATCACAACTGCGTACTCATAGTTTCCCTTGGATTTTGTTAATGGACCAATAAAGTCAATCTGCAAGTGTGTCCATGGTCCCTCAGGAGGGGGCTATGACCTAAGCAAAGCGCAATTTGAACATGAAGTGGGGTTTGTCTGTAGGCATGGCAGGCAGTGATTAACATATTGTTCCACATACTGTTCCATTCCAGGTCACCAGCAAACAGGTAATAACTTTTGTAGTGTAGAGGCCGCTGAGTAATGTCCCGTCGGGTGAGAATGAAAGAGAACTAGAATTTCTTCCTTTAACTGAGGAGGAATACAAACTACTAGGTCTCCCTCTTTATTCCTGATCATTGGTAGGGGAGGGTTTTTATCTACACCTTGTTGCATTACAGTGGAGTCTGCCCATAGGGTGGGTGCTGGTAGCAGGCACCCCTGTTGATGCCAGGCTCTTACCTGTGCATAAGGAACATATGAATCCTGTAGGGCCAAAAGATCAATGGTTTTAGTCTTAGTCACCGAACCCACTACAGGTGTCTGAGTATCATTCATCACCCACCAAGATAATAACATTCCGTTCTCAGCCGCCTCCTTAGCAAAGCGATCGGCCATTTGGTTACCTCGGGAATGGGGGGATGAATCTTTCTGATGGGCTGCTACCTTACCCACGTGACAAGGGGTGACTCATTCCTGGAGCACTTTCCATAGCTTACGGAGGAGACCAGAATGTAATAAAGATTTACCATCTGATGAGCAAAACTCATTTGTATTATAGAGGGGAAGAGCCATAACTGTGTTACAAACATAACTGCTGTCAGACCAGATATTTGTTTCATCCATAGTCGTGTAATATACAGCTAGAATTACAGCAACCAGTTCTGCCTGTTGTGAGGAGTGGACGGGAACTTGAAATCCCTCTGACCAATTGTGAGCGTCGATATCAATAAGGGCACATCCAGTTCTAGGATGGCCGTCTACATAGTATGATGACCCGTCAACGTACACATTTTGAGCTCTGGTTATGGCGTTAGTCTTTATTAGATTTGGTTCCATATCTAGCACTGGTAATGGACACTGGAGTGAGCTTCCCTCATAGGCGAGCATAAGGGGTGATGTAAAAAAACTACTAGGCACTTGGTCAGAGTATTAAACAAGGCTTTAATCAACTGTTTCACAACATGGAAGTCTAGTTATCCTTCACTAGTTCCTGTTTACAAAATGTCCCTGAGCAAGCTGGGCCCGTGCCCGAGTATTTATACTCTCCCTGGACAGTGCCACCAGCAGGCCGCCCAGTATTTCATAAGTCATTTCTACATGAATGGCACAATTTATGTCATTCTTCCCGCCTGAAAGATTGGAAGTCCGGCGGCTTCTTTCTACCGAATTAGTCGGACTAAGAATAGACGCAGTCGTTTGGATCTCTGTCGGTGGCCGGAATGCACGTCTCCTCAGACCATGTTTTGGTCCCTGGGTCGCTTAGTTCGTACCAGCAGGCTGGCAGAGTCTGTGTCGCTTTGATCGACCTGAGGGGGACTGGGGAGATCATGGTTCCACGTGCGTTTGGATATCTGTTGGTGGCCGGAAGGCACGTCTTCTCGGACCATGTTTTGGTCCCTGGGCCGCTTAGTTCGTACCAGCGGGCTGGCAGAGTCCATGTCGCTTTGATCGACCTGAGGGGGACTGGGGAGATCATGGTTCCAGGTGCATTTGGATATCTGTTGGTGGCCGGAAGGCACGTCTCCTCGGACCGTGTTTTGGTCCCTGGGTCGCTTAGTTCGTACCGGCGGGCTGGCTGAGTCCGTGTCGCTTTGATCGACCTGAGGGGGACTGGGGAGATCGTTTCTCCGGGTGCGGGCCCCCACAGGCGCAGAGCTGGCTTCACCCTGCCCAGTAGTCGGTGACTGACCAGCGTCCTGGCTTCGGGTGGCCATCCCGCGGGGAGCGCTCTGTTACCCGGGTTGATCTGGCGGAATAGCTGGCAGATCACTTGACGTCCTAGGTAGGGCGTCATCTCCAGAGAAGCGCAGGGTATCGGCGTCATTGATACGGGTCCCACCATCGATTGGGTCCGTGGGACCGGTTGGGCAGGGAGCCAGATCCCGAAGTGACACTGCAGATTCCTGGCCATCAGGGTACCGCACTTATGCGGACGTGTGATTGACAGCTGTCAGTTCCACTTCGTCGACGAGGGGTTCACTGTTAGAGGATCGGATGAATCTTCAGAGCAGCACGGGGCCAGGAGCTGCCAACCATGATGGTAGGGACGTCCCATGAGTGGAGCGACGCTGGAACCCGAAGAATCGTTCGTGAGGAGTAGCGTTGGTGGATGTAGAAATAAGAGACCTGATGGAATGCAATGCGACAGGGAGCATAGTTCCCCACTGCTGGTCTGATAGGTTGTGTGACCTCAGTGCAAGACGAACAGCATTCCAAATGATAGCGTTGTATCTCTCAACCTGTCCATTTCCAATAGGATGATATGGTGTTGTTCTACTTGTGGTGATTCCCCGTTGGGAAAGATAACTTTTGAGTTCGCTTGACATGAAGGAGGGACCCCGATCAGAGTGGATGAAATTGGCCGTAGGGCAAAGGGAAAAGACTTGATCGAGGCATTTGATCACTGTGGAAGTAAGCATATTGGGACAGGGGAAAGCAAAGGAAAAGCATGAATATTCATCCACCATAGTAAGCAAGTAGGTGTTTCGCGTTGAGGAGGGCAGTGGCCCCTTAACGCCAATGTTGAGTTGCTGCATAGGCTGTGTAGCATGTATGAGCGAGCCATCCGACGGATGGAAGAATTGTGGTTTTAATTCAGCGCAAATTCTACAAATGGAGCATGTTCTTCTCACGTCTTCCGTAGAAAATGGGAGATTTTTAGATCACACAAAGTGTAACATACGGGTAACGCCAGGATGGCATAAGTCAGTATGAAGATCCGCAAGAGTTGAAGTTGACATGGAAGAGCAGAATGCACGCGTGAGGGTATCCGGGGCCACATTCTCTTTGCTGGGTCGATAATGTATGGTGTAGCCAAAGGTGGCCAATTCCATCCTCCAGAGCTGTATTTTGTTGTTCTTGATCTTAGTGCGTTTCTGGTTATCCAGCATAAAGGCCACGGAGCGTTGATCGGTTATAAGCGTGAAATGGCGTAGAGTGAGAAAATGACTCCATTTACGTACTGCTTTGATGATAGCCATAGCCTCCTTCTCGACAGGAGGATAATGGAGCTCGCTACCCTGCAAAGTTCTGGACAGAAATGCAACGGGTCGACCACCTTGATTCAAGGTAGCCGAGATCGCCACATCTGATGCATCGCACTCGATCAAGAAAGGGAGATTTTCATCGATGGAACGAAGCGTGGCTTTTACCAGTTGTTGCTTGAGGAGGCTGAAAGCTGAAATAACCGTTGCATTCAACGGAAATGACTTCACATGAAGCAGGGGCTGGATCTTGTCAGAAAAGTGGGGTATCTACTTCGCATAATAGGCGAACATGCTGAGGGCCCGACGAAGAGAGCCGAGATTCGTAGGAGGAGGGAGCTCCTGAAGCGGACAAAGTCACTCCAGATCCGGTTTGATGACACCATTGCCCACCCAGTAGCAAAGGATGCAGACTGATGGTACTGATTTCACAGATTTGGACTCATTTAAGGTTAAGTTACGACGACGGTGAATGTCAAGAAATTTCTGGAGTTTGGCATCATGCTCCTTCTGGTCATGACCAGCAATGGTGATATTATCCAGATATGCAAAAGTGTCCGTTAAGTTCTCCTGTTTGACTAGGCTATCCATTACCCATTGAAAGACGGCCATCCCATTGGTGACCCCAAATGGAAGGCGATGAAACTGGTAAAGCTGACCATTGGCCTCAAACGCCGTATACTTTTTGTCAGAGTCCTTTAACGGTACTTGATGGTATGCGCACTTTAAGTCAAAAGTTGAAAATACCTTGTAGTTGGCAAGGTTATTGACCATGTCATCGATGCGTGGTAGTAGGTAGGCATCCAGGTCAGTATACTGGTTAATAGTTTGCGAGTAATCGATGCAAAGACGTTTCTTTTGTTGCTTCAGAGGATTTTTAACAACGACGACTTGAGCCCGCCAGGAAGATGAACATGGCTCAATAATACCATCATTTAGAAGGCGAGAGATCGCTGCCTCGATAAAGGATAGATCATCTTGGCTGAAACATCGTGATTTAGTGACTATGGACTTACATCAGGGGGAAAGATTGACAAACCAGGAGGGCTCGTCGAGCGAAGCCGCCGAAAGCACACAAAACGGTACTTTGGAAATAGTAAGCTCCGGTTTTGACCCTCCAAACTTAAAAGTGAGTCTTTTGTGTTGTTTCTTGAAATCCTGCCCCAAGAGCACATCACTGCATAGGTTTTTGAGCACCCCGAGCCGGGTGGAGGAATAAGTGCGGCCATTGAGAATAAGGTCGACAAGACAAAAGCCGGAAGAGTTGGGGGTCAGTGTCATCAGAGCCATTGCAATTTCCCTGTCCGAGGGTAAATATGCAGTTTTAACTTACTGACAGCCTGCTCACTGATGAAGCTGTCAGAGCTGCATGAGTCGATTATTGCACTCAAAATGTTTCCATTTACCGAAACCTTCGTGGCTGCATGGGACAGGCTTTGGGAAAAAACAGCTGTGATGGGAGGAGGAGAAGTTTTACCCTTGACAGTTGTAACCTTAGTAGTGGTTCTTGGGGGAGGAGCAGTTTTATAGATAGCAGCTGCAAAAGTAACAGGGGCTCTTGACCGGTATACCTTAGAAAAGTGACCTTTCTTACTAACAGAGGCTCTTGACTGGCATACCTTAGAAAAGTGACCTTTCTTACTGCAATGACTGCAGGTTGCGTTATGAGCAGGACAAAATTTCCTATAGTGGAATGCACCTCCACAGAAGAAACACTTCCTTCCAGATTGCCAAGATGCCGCTAGGGCAGGGTCATCATCAGTGAGTGCTTCTAAGGTAGAGTTGTCATCGGCTAAGATAGAGCAGTCATCAGTGAGGGCTTCCGCCCAAGGCCCATTGGAGGAGTCACCAAAAGTGATAGCAGCAGTCCGTGCATGCGGCAAAAGATAGGCATCTTCATTTTTTTTGGTAAGTCCAGAGAACATGCCTGGTCATAGGTAGCTGCATTTTTTTGCTAAGTCCAGAGAACATGCCTGGCCATAGACAGCTTGTAACTTGAGGGTTTTATTCTCCAACAGATGCTGGCGTATGAAAGGAGATGCAATCTATATATATAAATCGGTACTTCTGTCATTCTGTCTTTCTATCTGTCTATCTGTCTGTCTGTCTATCTGTCTATCTGTCTATCTGTCTATCTGTCTGTCATCGCGTGTGCGTTGCGGGTATGCACTCGAAAGTTACAGGGCGTACCTATGCGCGCGTTACCTCCAAAGAAAGCTTACGCTTCCGAGACGGTTTTAAGCGTATTTACATTTCGGCCGGGCTAAAATTGCGCCCGCGGTATCCCAAAAACCTTCAACATTCCGCTCATTAGCATCTCATTATCCGCTCATTAGCGACAGAGTGACCTCGAGCTCGACCAATCGTACGCTGGGTTGCTGGCGTGTGCCGCCGGGCCAATCGGTGCGCGTGTGGCCGGGCTTTATCGTTCTGAACCGAGGTGAGTCGCCGCCATCTTGATTCCAAACTTTTCCTTTTTCCCGCTTTCTGCGTCTTAAAAAAAAACGTTGCTTTTAAAACACATATTGTTTTAAAAAAATATGATTTAGAAAGTAATTAACTTATCTAATCTCATTAATTTTCCTACCTTTCCCCGTTTTTCCAGGTAGGCCTAGAAGCCTCGGCGTCTCCTCCGCACCCACGCCCGAGCTAGGCACCTCCCGGCCCCACTCGAAGGCTGGAGGGCCGAGCCTCAGCCCAGCGCCGCTAGGGTGCGCGCGCAGCAGGAGCTGAGACGGCTCTCTCTGCCGGGGCTTGCTGAGCATCCAGCGTTACCCTGGCAACGGGCGCAATCGGCGGTCTTCATCTCGGGGGGAGGGGGGGCGGCCGCGACCCTCGGGGGGGGGGGCCGCGCGCGCAGCAGGAGCAGCTGAGACGCGGCGTCTCTCTCTCTGGCTTGGTCAGCGTCACGGTTGCCCTGGCAACTGGGCCCGCCGGCCGAGAGAGACGCCGTGTCTCTGCTCCTGCTGCGCGCGCAATCGGCGGTCTTCACCTCCGGCGGGGGGGGCGCGCGACCCTCGGGGGGGGCGCCCGCCGCCCTCCCTCCCCTCCGCCCTCCATCCCCCCTCCCCTCCCCCGCCCTCCCTCCCCCCCTCCCGCCTTCCCTTCCCCTCCCTCCCCTCCCCCCCGCCCTCCCTTCCCCTCCCCTGCCCTCCCTTCCCCCCTCCCTCCCTTCCCCTCCCCTGCCCTCCCTTCCCCCCTCCCTCCCTTCCCCCCTCCCTCCCTTCCTTCCCCCCTCCCCTCCCCCCGCCCTCCCTTCCCCGCCCTCCCCCCCTTCCCCGCCCTCCCCCTCCCCCCTCCCCCTCCCCCCTCCCCCGCCCTCCCTTCCCCTCCCTCCCCCCTCCCCTCCCCTCCCTCCCCTCCCTCTCTTCCCCCCACCCCTCCCCTCCCTCTCTTCCCCCCAGTCGCTCTCTCTCTTCCCCCCAGTCGCTCTCTCTCTTCCCCCCAGTCGCTCTCTCTTCCCCCCAGTCGCTCTCTCTCTCTCTTCCAACAACAACATTCCCTCAAAAAAGCCTCGGCACCACCGGGCACTTCAGCTAGTTCCATTAATAAAGGAACCACGAATTAACTCCTCCTGGTACTGCTCAGTTGAGGCAGCTTTGAGATTACAATCCTTGCTGAGCCTGTGAAGCTTTTGAAGGAATTTGTCAAGTGATACCCCAGTTTGTTGTTGAGTTCTGGCCAGTAGATGCCGAGCAAAAATTTCGTTTGGGGCCTTAACATATAGTTGCTGTAGTATTTGGATAGCAGAGTCATAGTCTACACAGTCTTCGATATAGTCAAAAACATGAGGGGATACATAATTGGCAAGTATCTCTAACTTCTCAGGAACATTCTCACCACACACCCTGAGGAAGTTGCTGAAGGTACGATACCAGTGTTTCCATACCTTAGCCGTTGCATGTGAATTCGGGTCCAGGCCAAGATGGGCAGGTTGGAGTAGTTTCTCCATGATGGATTGACTACTACCTCTGGTTCCCTTCTAACGTTTGAGTCATAGCCATCTGTTCCCAAAACCACTCAGAGCGTGGAGCAGCAAGCAGTCGATTAAATTGACGTAAGAAAACTACTAGGCACTTGGTCAGAGTATTAAACAAGGCTTTAATCGACTGTTTCACAACACGGAAGTCTAGTTATCCTTCACTAGTTCCTGTTTACAAAATGTCCCTGAGCAAGCTGGGCCCGAGTATTTATACTCTCCCTGGACAACGCCACCAGCAGGCCGCCCAGTATATTTCATAAGTCATTTCTACATGAATTGCATGATTTATGTCAAGGGGTAACAGCGTAGTTCATTTAGGCGTAATGTCCAGGTCACGCTGTTACAATTCGAGTGTCCATTTACTTATTTGCTAAGAGGATACCTTGATCTCACTTGGTTTTAACAGCAGATTAAGGGGCATGTGTGGTGAATGCAAAATGACCTTCTGTAGTCCGGTAATGTAGGTGAAATGATTGACTGCCCAAAATGTGGCCAACAGATGACATTCACATGCTGAGAATGTACTTTCCATCCCTCATATTATACGAGAGGCATACGCGATAGGGCGTAGTGTCTCGCTGATTGCCTATTTCTGACTCAAAACGGCAGTTAGGCTGGTAGGGATAGAGCCTACTTCAAGGTCAAAGGGCTGACCATGATCCAGGGAGATGAGAGCAGTTGCCTGTATCGTGGCTTGTTTCAAAGCACTAACCACAGCAGTATGGTGGTCTCCCGATATGGGTTGTATCTCTTCCGTATCTCCCTTTAAAAGATCATACAAAGGTTTAGCCAAGTCTGCAAAGTTCAGAATAAAATTTCACGGGTATCTGACCAAACCTAAAAAGGACCGCAATGCAGTCTTTGAAACTGGTAATGGGAGTCGCTTAATAGTCTCTATCTTCTTGTGGTCCGGACTAAGGCCAGTCGCTGAAATTTTTACTCCCAGAAAGGTAACCTCACCTTTTGCCAGCTGAACCTTTTTTGGATTTATTTTCAGCCCTGCCTTTAGTACTAGTCCTATCGGCTCACCTAGGAGTTCGGGGTGTTCTTTCATTGTTTCAGTAGCGAAAAGTAGATCGTCAACATACTGTAGAAGAGCTGAAGGTTTAGAAAAGTCTTTAACTGCTCGTGCCATATACTGATGAAAGATCGATGGCGAGTTATGAAACCCTTGCGGTAGACATGTAAATGTGTAGCCCTACCCTTCAAACGTGAAAGCAAATTTGTACTGGTCCCCCTGAGTAACTGGAATACTCCAAAAGCCATTCGCTATGTCTAAGGTGGAGAAGACAGTGGTCTTGCGGGGTATGGATGTCAGTAGTGAAGGGGCTTGACTAACAGTTGGGATTTGATGTGGGGAAGCTTTATTTAAGGCACGGTAATCAATAGTAAGCCTCCAAGATTCATCCGGCTTCCTAACTGGCCATGCAGGGGAATTGGTAGTAAAAGAACCCTTGCGCAGTACTCCCTGTTCTTCCAATGAGGCAATGATTTTTCGCAAATACGGAATACTTTCTCGGGGAATCGGATATTGTTTACATGCACAATGGGGTGGCCCATCAATTCGCGTCTCCCTTTCCATCTTCCCGCAGTCGTCTTTAGATTTAGCAAAGGCTGCTGCATGTTTAGTCACTAAGGAGTTAACAGCAGGCAGAGAATGTGTTGGCAGTGCTATCTGCTCAGGCTTCTTTATAGCAAACACCGAGTGAGCATCTGAGATTTGCACTAAATCTCCCGGTTTAGACTCAACCCATAAACAATTCTGATTGTTATCTATAATGGCTGTCATTCCCCTTAGGGTATCATTCCCAAGTATCCCCATTCTGTTTGTTATACACATGTACAATGGATCGGTAATTTTTACGGGGAATTCCTCGAGGGAAATATTAAGTTCCTCCCCTGGATATAAGGGTGCTTGTACCCTGGTTACTCCTGTTATGACAAAGCTACTTTTGCCTATATCCAGTTGGTGTTCTGGGTCTGGGGAATGCTGGATTGTAACAGATGACTGTCGAAATCTCGACTCCGAGTAAGACTCTAAAACACAAGCAGTACCGTCAGATTGTTAGTTTAATTTTTACTTGCACAAGGAGAGAGCTGCCTGGACAAAGGCTAGGCCAACATCTCTAAAGGACATCAGCGAATGCAGCATATTTATACACTCAAACAAGCAAGCATTCCATAAATCACGTGTAATGGTATTGTATCATTTTAAACACATTAAGAGTTTTGCACAAGGACAATCAAAAGGTCAGCAGGACAGAAATATCTCCAGACAAGGTTAGTTAATCATATATTCTGTCAGGAGGTTCTGTCTGAATCTTGTTACCAAGATGATTTACTTACTCATGTCTGATCATCTTGTTACCATCTCATTATCAATATCGCAGAAAGTGGAGTTATTGCAGAAGCTTGATCGTGGTGTGTCTGTGAGGCGTCTTACTGAAGAATATGGTGTGGGAACTACCACCATATATGACTTAAAGAAACAGAAAGACAAGTTGTTGAAGTTTTACACTGACAGTGATGATCATAAACTAATGAAAAGTAGGAAAACATTGCATAGGGCAAAAAATGAAGATCTTGACCGTGTGCTGATTGAGTGGATTCGACAACGAAGAGGTGAACGTGTGCCACTGACTGGTTTGATGGTCATGAAACAAGCTAGAATATACCATGAAGAACTGAACATTGAAGTTGAGTGTGAATATTCAGAAGGTTGGCTGCATAAATTTAAGAAGCGTCATGGTATAAAATATCTGAAAATCTGTGGTGAAAAAGCTTCTGCTGATCATGAAGCAGCTGAAAATTACATAGACGAATTTGCCAAAATAATATCTGATGAAAACCTCGGTCCTAAACAAATTTACAATGCTGATGAAACAGCTCTGTTCTGGTGCTACGTTCCTAGAAAAACATTAACAACGGCTGATGAGAGTGCACCAGCAGGTTTTAAGGACACTAAGGACAGGTTGACTGTTCTTGGATGTGCCAATGCTGCAGGCACACACAAGTTAAAGTTGGTAGTGATTGGAAAAAGCCAACATCCGAGATGTTTGAAAGGTGTATGCAATTTACCTGTGCATTATTATGTGAGCAAGAAAGCATGGGTAACCAGAGGAATATTTTCTCACTGGTTCAATAACCACTTCGTACCAGCGACATGAGCTCATTGCAGGCAAGTTGGACTGGAAGAAAACTGCAACATTTTATTGTTCCTGGACAACTGCTCCGCACATCCCCCTCCTGAACTTCTTGTGAAAAGTTATGTTTTCGGCATTAACTTTCCCCCTAATGTGACATCTTTAATACAGCCTTGTGACCAAGGAATTTTATGCTCCATGAAGAGCAAGTATAAAGACGTTTTTTTGAACTCTATGCTTGATGCAATCAACAGAGGCATAGGAATCCAAAGCTTCCTGAAAGAGTTCAATGTTAAGAATGCCATTTACGCAGTTGCTAATGCTTGGAACGATGTTGACAAACCAACATTAATAAATGCTTGGCACAGACTTTGACCTTCAATGATGTTTCATGAAGATGGACCTGCAGATGAAGATTTTGAAGGATTTCCTGTCAGTCAGGAGAAGATGATGATATCAAACCTCCTTACTTACGCCAAAGGTTTATCATCCGAAAGTGTAAATAAGTTAGAGGAAGCTGACATTGAAGAAGTGCTGAACATTGACAATGATGCACCTGTTGTGCATTCGTTGAGTGATGGGGAAATTGCTGAAATGGTGTTAAATAAAGACAAGCATGAGGATAGTACTGATGATGATGATGATGACATTGTGAACACAGGTGAAAAAATCCCCATAGACGATATGGTGACAATGTGTGATCAGTTAATTGCTGGCCTTGAACAACGTGCATTTATCAGTGAGCAAGAGATTATGCAAGTTTACTCAATTAAAGAGCGACTGCTTAGACAGAAACCAATGTTAATGAGACAGATGACATGGGAAGAAATCTTTAAAAAGGCCATCTGTCGTAGTGCTGCTTCATCACTTGAGAATCCTGTTCCTGGCCCATCTTCAGATGTCCGACTCCAACCTGATGACAATGATGACAACACTGATGTACCCTCTTCTCCAAGATCCTCAAGCCAGATGTAATGTACCTTTACTGCATGTATATGTACAGGTATTTAGCTTAGTTTGTATCTGTATATGTTTGAAGTTTTACTGAATGCTTTCCTTACAAATAAACTGTACTAGAGTATTTATCCCTGTAATACTACAGTATTTATAGTCTTTATTTATCCCACTCAGTGTGAATACAGGTATTCATAAGGTTCGCTGCAGAAATATTAATGTGGTGGCTTACGGGGTGCTGCCCCGTAATACCTTCTGAAATCCGAAATTTTCCGAAATCCGAAACACGGCTGGTCCCAAGGTTTTCGGATAAAGGATAGTCTACCTGTAGTTTATCTATCCTATAGCCTTATGCCTCCCTTGTGCTAGTGAGTCAATTATAGCTGTTATCACATCCTCAATGTGGGTGGGTATTATGAAAGATCTCTTGGTCCTGGACACGTTGTGACATATTTACTTTTTCTTGCTTTAGCTACAACCTAAGCAAGTTTGTTCTTTTACTTGGCCATTTTATTCTACCCAGCATGCTAAGTATAATGTCAATTTCCACATTCCCCCCTTTTGTCCTAACTAGGGCAATAATCTAATCAGATCTGGATTCTTCAGAGCCTTTCCAGCTCCATGGCTTCTGCCTTTTCTGAATTTTGTTGAAACAGCCAATATGCCATTTTATTGGAATTAAAGGGGATAGGTCTTAATGGAATTCCTCCCTTCGTACGGATGGGCACCTGTGTGCATACCCAACAACTGGAGGCATTAGTTCCCCTAGCATAAGTGTAAGACATATACAAAAGGTGTTTACATGCAATTCGGGCATTACAGGTATTATAAGTGTCACAAGGAAACATAGTCCTAATGTCCATTTTCATTTACTGATGGGGTTGGCGATTCCTCTTCCTCGGGTTCTGGGGCTCATTTGCAGTGCGAGGCGTGGATCCATGTTGGTCTCTCTTTCACCTTTACAGCAGTGTTGGTGGTTAACAGGATCTGGAACAGACCCTCAAATCTTGGGTGAAGGCTACTCTTTCTCTTGAACACCTTTACGTAGACGAACTCGCCGGGCTCCAAGCTATGGTATCTTCCTTCGGCAGTGTCAACTTGGGCTTCTTTTACCTGCAAATGGAAACTAGAAATACATTTTGTTAGAGCAATGCAATAGTTTAGCATATTTTCTTCCATTTGGTGAAGTAAGTAAACGGTGCGGAAAAAGGCAATCGTTGGGGACGCCCCATGATGATTTCATGTGGTGATAATCGTGTTGCTCTGTTTGTTGCTGACCACATTACCATCAATGCTAGGGGTAACAGTTCGACCCATTTGAGTCCAGTCTCATCACATAGCTTAGCTAACTTATTTTTCAATGTTCCATTATATCGCTCCACCAGCCCAGCTGACTGTGGATGATAGCTGCAGTGAAAATGCTGATTGATTTGCAAAGCCTTACACATCTCTCGCATAATTGTCCCAGTAAAATGTGACCCATTGTCACTCGAGAGTTGTACAGGTATACCAAATCGTGGTACAATTTCCTTTAACAAATGTTTAGCGATGGTAACAGCGTCATTCTTTTTACATGGAAAAGCTTCAACCCATTTAGAAAACACATCTATAATAACTAATACATACTTAAAACCCATACATGCGGGTAATTCAATAAAATCCATTTGCAAATTCACAAAAGGTCCTGTTGGATTTGGGTGGGAGGCAGACTACCTTCTCCGTATTTCCTGGATTCATCGTCTGACAGGTAGTACACTTTTCACTAATTTGTTTTGCAATTGCCGAAATACCAGGTGCGTACCATGTCTGTGCGATATAGTCTGCCATCCCCCCTTTGCCCGCATGTGTGAAAGTATGAACACAGTGGGCAATCCATGGGAGCAAAGATCTGGGTGCCACCACGCGGCCATCATGGTGAACCCACACTCCCTTCGGTGTTTTATCACATTGATCTTGTGCCCAGGCTAACACCTCCTCAGTACTGGCCTGTGACTGAAAGGCCAATACATCATCCAATGTGGGCGGCAAATCAACAGGTTTTGTGTTTTTAAGAACATAGGCTGACACCTGGGAACCTGTATCTGACAAAGCAGCACCTTTTGCAGCCCTGTCAGCCCTGTCATTGCCCAATGCAATTTGGTCCTGATTGCCTGTGTGTGCTTGACATTTAATATTAATAATTTTACGTGGACACTGGACAGCACGTAAAAGATTGTCAACTTGTTCTGCATTCTTGATCGTTGAGCCTGCGGAGGTCAAGTAACCCCTAAATTTCCAGATCTGTCCATAATCATGGGCAACTCCAAAGGCATACCTTGAATCTGTATAAATATTAACAGTTTTGTCTGTGGCCAAGATACATGCTCTTGTGAGTGCGAATAGTTCTGCTTGTTGTGCTGAAAAGGAGTTTGGTAACGACATTGCCTCTACAGTTGAATTGTCCGTCGTGATGGCGTAGCCAGTGCGGGAAGTACCTTTGTCATCTCGGAGGGCTGAGCCGTCGACGAAATATATTAAATCTGGATTTTCTAGCTGTGTTTCACTTAAGTCCACTCGGGGTTTGGTGACCAGCTGGGTTACCATCTCACAGCAGTGGGGTGTGCCATCCTCAATGGTCGGGAGGAGCATAGCTGGATTTAGGGTTGCGCATTGCTTTATGGTCAAGTTTGAATTGGACAGTAATTCTACCTCTTACTTAATGGTACGTGCTGATGTTAGGTGTTGAGTGGCGTATTTGGTTAACAGCACCTCGACAGAGTGTGGGACATGTAGTACTGTATGATGATTTAGAGTCACAGTTTGTGCTTGTTGTACAGCATAGTAAGCGGCGGCGAGTGCGGGCAGGCATCCCGGCAGACCAACTTCTTGTTGGTATTATAATGCCCTGGTCAAGTAAGGACTTGATTACTGGTTCAATGCCTTGTTCTGCTGCTTGGGAGAGAGGATATTGTGCCTTTCTTGGGAGTGGGACTGCAGGATTGAGGGTAACCTTGTAGGGTTGTGCAGTTAACATCTTTCCGACCTCATTGGAGTGGCTAGACCATACTTGCTTGGGGATTTGACTCAGAAGTTTCTCTACTTCTGGTAGGAGCGGGAAGTTATGGATGTCCAACACCCTTGCCTCAAATTTGCCTTTGAACAGCAGGCTTGTCTGCAATTCCACCCCGTATCCCTGCTTTTCTTCATACTGGACCAAGGTACCCTGAGGCACTTGCCACTCTTTTTCTATTCCTAGTCCTCCCATTCTTTTAACCATTGGTCCCAAGTCCCTTGGTGCATGTCCTTGTGCCACCACTAGGGTGCAATGTGATTTACTGTCTTTTTCTTCAAACAGGTCCCATGCTTCCATGGGTAAAAGCCTTCGGGACCAATTAAAATTTTCCGAATTTTCAGCAAATATCTGTGTTGCAGAACGGGCTTATAATATCTTTTGTGGTATTTGTCCATTCCTGTCTCATCATAAAAGGCTGTGCAGTGGGGCTCTGTATGCCAATGGCCCAAATGCAATTCTTTCTGGTATTCGGACACCGATCTAAGGACAAATTGGAGGGAGCCTATAATAGTTGATAATGTTTTGTTAAGACCATCTCCACAAATCTGCCATGCGTATAGGACCGGGGACAATTTGATCTGTAGTGGGTGCATACCACATCTGTCTACGGGAACATGGACTTCAAGTCCTTTTTCAGAACAAACAATCGTTGCCTTCATTTTGCATAATAAGTCTCTTCCTAATAAATTCACTGGTACTTCTTGAGACAGTAAAAAGGTATGTTGATTCCTGTAATTATCTACTTGCACATTGAGGGGTTCTGACCAAGTCATGGTCTGAGTAACTCCTGATAATCCTACGCAACTGGCAGTACTGGCTGTACACGGAATTCCTTCTGCATATTGTTTTGTCAACACTGAATTGGTGGCTCCCGTATCTACCAGAAAAGGAATTCTTTTCCCTCCATATTTATTATTAAGGTGGGCTCTTCTGTCATATTGGTTGAAACTGCAGGCAATCGTACTAGGGGTAATTGCTTTTGGGCAATCTGTGGGTCAGGTCCCAGGCGTCATGTTGAATAGGGTAAATTTAAACTTTGTCCACTTTGATTCTGGGTAGCATTTTGTGCTCCCCACTGGTTGTGGACTGAAAAATTCGTTTGAGGGTGGGTGTGAGCCTGCGCTTGGGTAGAACCGTTTCCCTGGGTAAATTCATTACCTTGTCCCCCATTTTGTTGTAATTGCCAGTTTTAACTTTCTTTCTACCACTTCTCCCTGGGTCCCTTTCTAAGAGACACCCCTCGAGACACATTATTCGGTCTAGATTAAATGTACCATCCGGTGGGAATGGCCTTTTCCCCTTTTTGGTCCATTTTACCCATTTGGGTAAGTCACCTATTGATGTCTGACCACAATTCTGGAGCATGTAACAGGCAGGTGTGCCTTTTTCTGGTGTTTTACTTGCTCTGGCTCCCATTTTTATTGGTTGCGAGCCCCTGATCACTTTTTACTCTTTACCAATTTAAGTGTTTCTAAGACTCAACCTCCCCTGTTGAATCCCCTGTTATGTTTTTCAAAGAGCTCACAGACAATAGTAGCACAAAAATACAAAGCTAAAAAATATTACAAAGATGACAAAAATTGCAAAAACCCAGAGGGGTATACAGATCAAAATTCTGATACTCTAACTAAACAAATAGCCAATTCTCGGTCTGCGTTGTACGCCACTACAGACCAAGTCCTTAACAGTAAAACTTATTACTTTAAAATCCTGTCTTTCAAGGATAAGTCCTATCTTTCAAGGACGAGCGTCCCTTTTTTTACTTTTCCTCTATTTCAAAGATACCTCTCCCTTTCTTTCAAGGGTAATCATTTCTTTCCTTCAAGAAACAGGGACCTCTACAGACGCTAAAAAATATTACAGAAACTTATTACTTTAAAATCCTGTCTTTCAAGGACAAGCGTCCCTTTTTACTTTTCCTCTATTTCAAGGATATCTCTCCCTTTCTTTCAAGGGTAATCGTTTCTTTCCTTCAAGAAACAGGGACCTCTACAGACGTCTCTTCTTACCTTCCTTTCAACAATCTGCCCGGCCTGTTTTCAGGGTTCAGGTTTTCGAAATCTGTCTCCCTTTTCTGTCAAGCTGAAAGAGGAAGTGATAACAAAAATTTCCAACTCAACCCTGAAATGAGTCTTAACAGATCGCAGTACTCCCACCGAGACAAACAGACTACACTACTGTACTTGTCCAAGGAGGAACCCCTTTGGTGACTAAGCGCCACTGATAACTGGCCAGTTAGGGTCCGTTCTTAGAGAGTCATCATGTTTTTGTCCGTTTACTCACCGGTAGGTAGTAAGCGATCTCGGTGGAACCTCCAAGTTTTACTGTTGAAATCTCGACTCCGAGTAAGACTCTAAAACATAAGCAGTACCATCAGATTGTTAGTTTAATTTTTACTTGCACAAGGAGAGAGCTGCCTGGACAAAGGCTAGGCCAACATCTCTAAAGGACATCAGCGAATGCAGCATATTTATACACTCAAACAAGCAAGCGTTCCATAAATCACATGTAATGGTATTGTATCATTTTAAACACATTAAGAGTTTTGCACAAGGACAATCAAAAGGTCAGCAGGACAGAAATATCTCCAGACAAGGTTAGTTAATCATATATTCTGTCAGGAGGTTCTGTCTGAATCTTGTTACCAAGATGATTTACTTACTCATGTCTGATCATCTTGTTACCAAGATGATTAGCTTACTCAATAGTTTTGCTTCTTTGTCTAGCGACAATCATTAATAGTTTATCTATTCTATAGCCTTATGCCTCCCTTGTGCTAGTGAGTCAATTATAGCTGTTATCACATCCTCAATGTGGGTGGGCATTATGAAAGATCTCTTGGTCCTGGACATGTTGTGACATATTTACTTTTTCTTGCTTTAGCTACAACCTAAGCAAGTTTGTTCTTTTACTTGGCCATTTTATTCTACCCAGCATGCTAAGTATAATGTCAATTTCCACATGACCCAGTGTCTATTAGCATAGTCTGCTGTCGGTCTCCAGGGAGCAAAGCTGAGACAACTGGTCGACCATGGCTGTCTCATCTGAACCCCACTTCAGACCAGGCCAGTGGGGCCAGATCCCGTCATTGTGGGCCATTGGGTTGTTGCAGTGGTGGGGGCAGGAATAATGAGCTCATAGGGGGAGTCGGATTCAAACTCATTGCTGGGGCCACAGGACTCCCTGATATCTGGGTTCCTGTAAGTGTCTGCATCATACATGACATTCTTTCAATACATGAGTCCAAGGCATCCTCCACTGGATGAGGTGAAAGGGACGGACCATATCTCGGGTAATTATTGTTATTCCTCCAACCTCCCGAGCCTGTTTGTCTAGGACTTCGGCAATCTATCGCAAAGTGTCCCATCTTGCCGCAGTTGTAACACATGAACGATTGTCTACGGGGGTTTGATACTAGAGAAGCCTGGGGTCCCTCAACTACACTTACTGGCATTTCTGTTGATGATGCCTGGACCTGAATTTTAGCATAGGCCCATGCAGAAGTAGCGTCTCTTAAAAAGGCTGTCCATTGCAAGTTATGGCTGACCGTGTGCCCTAAAGTTGCTCGCAGTGAGGTCTGAATAATCTTTAACTTTATTTTCTTAAATGCCACTTCATCCTTCCTGTTCAATGCATCAGCATTGGGGTGTGTGGCATAATAAAACTCATTATGCACTTGTTTCGAGTATAAAGCAAGGCTTTAATCAACTTGTTTCAGAACATGGAGGTCTAGTTGTACTTCATTAGTTCCTGTCTTACAAAATGTCCCTGGGCAAGCTGGGCCCATGCCCGAGTATTTATACTCCTTGGACGGCACCACCAGCTGGCCGTCCAGTGTTATTTCATGAGTAGTTTCTTTATAATGATGAGATTTATAACATTCTTCCTGCCTAAAAGATTTGGAAGTCCGACGACTTCCTCCTAAT
Source organism: Somniosus microcephalus (assembly GCF_052327205.1). Classification (NCBI taxonomy): domain Eukaryota; kingdom Metazoa; phylum Chordata; class Chondrichthyes; order Squaliformes; family Somniosidae; genus Somniosus; species Somniosus microcephalus. Next base: position 58,490,717 of record NC_141001.1, on the reverse strand, counting down.
GGATTAGGTGGACCATGAATAGCTGCAGTCTTTTAGATCTTTGTTTATGGCTGGAAGGCACATCTCCCCGGACCGTGTCTTGGTCCCTGGGCTGCTTGATCCATACTGGTGGATCTACAGGGCGCGTGTTGCCCTGATCGACCCGAGGGAGGCTGGGGAGATCGTGACTCCGGGTGCGGGTTCCCACAGGCGCAGAGCTGGCTTCATCCTGTTTGATAGCCGGTGATTGACCGGCGTCCTGGCCTCAGGTGGCCATCCCACGGGGAGCGCTCAGCTCCCCGAGTGGATCCGGTGGGGCAGCCAGCAGATCTCTCGATGTCCCAGGTAGGGCGTCATCTTAGGGGGAGCGCAGAGTGTCGGCATCATCCCCGTGGGTCCCTCTATCGGTTGGGTCCGTGGAACCGGCTGAACAGGGAGCCAGGTCCTGGAGTGAAACGGTGGACTCTCGGCCATCAGGGTACTGCACTTGCGCGTATGTGGGATTAACCTCCATGAGTTCTACCTCGTCGATGAGGGGATCGTTTTTAGAAGATCGGATGAATCTTCGGAGCAGCACGGGGCCGGGAGCTGCCAACCATGACGGTAGGGGCGTCCCATGAGTGGAGCGATGCTGGAACTTGAAGAATCGCTCGTGAGGCGTGACATTGGTGGACGTAGAAAGAAGAGACCTGATGGAATGCAACACATCAGGGAGCATAGTTTCTCACTGCTGGTCCGGTAGGTTGCGTGACCATAGTGCAAGACGAACAGCGTTCCAAATGATAGCGTTGTATCTCTCAACCTGTCCATTACCGATGGGATGGTATGGTGTCGTTTTACTTGTGGCGATTCCCCGTTGGGAAAGATAACTTTTGAGTTCGCTTGACATGAAGGAGGGACCCCGATCAGAGTGGATGAAATTGGCCGTACCGCAAAGGGAAAAGACTTGATCAAGGCATTTGATCACTGTGGAAGTAAGCGTATTGGGACAGGGGAAAGCAAAGGGAAAGCGTGAATATTCATCCACCATAGTAAGTAAGTAGGTGTTTCGCATTGAGGAAGGCAATGGCCCATTAAAGTCAATGCTGAGTCACTGCATAGGCTGCATAGCATGTATGAGTGAGCCATCCGATGGACGGAAGAATTGCGGTTTTAATTCCGCACAAATTCTACAGGAGGAGCGTGTTCTTTTCACATCCGTAGAAAATGGGAGATTTTTAGGTCGCACAAAGTGCAGCATACGGGTAATGCCAGGATGGCATAAGTCCGTATGAAGATCCGCAAGAGTCGAAGTTGACAGAGAAGAGCAGAATGCCCACGTGAGAGTATCCGGGGCCACATTCTCTTTGCCGGGTCGATAATGTATGGTGTATCCAAAGGCAGCCAATTCCATCCTCCAGAGTTGTATTTTGTTATTCTTCATCTTAGTGCATTTTCGGTTATCCAGCATAAAGGCCATGGAGCACTGATCGGTTATGTGTGAAATGGTGACGAGCGAGAAGATGACTCCATTTACGTACAGCTTCGATGATGGCCATAGCCTCCTTCTCGACAGGAGGATAATGGAGCTCGCTATCCTGCAAAGTTCTGGACAGAAATGCAACGGGTCGACCACCTTGGTCGACCAAGGTAGCAGAGATCGCCACATCTGATGCATCGCACTCGACCACGAAAGGAAGATTTTCATCAATGGAACGAAGCGTGGCTTTTTCCAGTTGTCGCTTGAGGAGGTTGAAAGCTGAAATAGCTGTTGCCCCCAATGGAAATGACTTTGTGTGAAGCAGGAGCTGGATCTTGTCAGAGAAGTGGGGTATCCATTTCACATAATAGGCGAACATACCGAGTGCCCGACAAAGAGAGCCGAGATTTGTAGGGGGAGGGAGCTCCTGAAGCGGACAAAGTCGCTCTGGATCCAGTTTTGATGACACTGTTGCCCACCCAGTAGCCAAGGATGTTGACTGATGGTACTGATTTCACAGATTTGGACTCATTTAAGGTTAAGTTGTGACGACGGAGAACGTCAAAAAATTTCTGGAGATTGGCATCATGCTCCTTCTGGTCATGACCAGCAATGGTGATATTATCCAGATATGGAAAAGTGTCCGTTAAGTTCTCCTGTTTGACTAGGCTATCCATTGCCCATTGAAAGACGGCCACCCCATTGGTGACCCCAAATGGAAGGCGACGAAACTGGTAAAGCCAACCATTGGCATCAAAGGCCGTATACTTTTTGTCAGAGTCCTTTAACGGTACTTGACTATATGCGCTCTTTAAATCAAAAGTCGAAAATACCTTGTAGTTGGCAAGGTTATTGACCATATCATCGATGCGTGGTAGTGGGTAGGCATCCAGGTTGGTATACTGGTTAATAGTTTGTGAGTAATGGATGCAAAGACGTTTCTTGTGTTGCTTCAGAGGATTTTTAACGACGACTTGAGCCCGCCAGGAAGATGAACATGGCTCAATGATACCATCAGCTAGAAGGTGAGAGATTTCTGCCTCGATAAAGGATCGATCATCTTGGCTGAAATGTCATGATTTAGTGACTATGGGCTTACATCGGGGGGAAAGAGTAGCATACAAGGCGGGCTCATCGAGCGAAGCCGCCGAAAGCGCACAAAACGGTACTTTGGAAATAGTAAGCTATGGCTTTGACACTCCAAACTCAAAAGTGAGTCTTTTGTGTTGTTTCTGGAAATCCTGTCCCAGGAGCACATCACTGCATAGGTTTTTGAGCACCCCAAGCCGGGTGGAGAAACAAGAGTGGCCATTGAGAATATTGTCGACAAGACAAAAGCCGGAAGAGTTGGTGGTCAGTGTCGTCAGAGCCATTGCAATTTCTCTGTCCGAGGGGTAAATACTCAGTTTTAACTTACTGACAGCCACTCACTAATGAAGCTGTCAGTGCTGCATGAGTCAATTAGTGCGCTCAAAATGTGTCCATTTACCGAAAGCTTCGTGGCTGCATGGGACAGATTTTGGGGAAAAACAGCTGTGATGAGAGGAGAAGCAGTTTTACCCTTGACAGCTGTAACCTTAGTAGTGGTTCTTGGGGGAGGAGCAGTTTCATAGATAGCAGCTGTAACCTTAGTAGTGGCTCTTGGGGGAGGAGCAGTTTTATAGATAGTAGCTGCAAAACTAACAGGAGCTCTCAACCAGTATACCTCAGAAAAATGGCCTTTCTTACTAACAGCGGCTCTTGACTGGCATACCTTAGAAAAGTGACCTTTCTTGCTGCAATGATTGCAGGTTGCGTTACGAGCAGGACAAAATTTCCTGTAATGGAACGCACCTCCACAGAAGAAACACTTCCTTCCAGATTGCCAAGATGCCGCTAGGGTGGGGTCATCATCAGTGAAGGTTTCTAGGGTAGGGTTGTCATCAGCCAGTTTGGAGTCGTCATCCGTGAGGGCTTCCGCCCGAGGCCTATCGAAGGAGTCACTAAAAGTGATAGCAGCAGCCCGTGCACGTGGTGAAAGATAGTTATCTGCATTCCTCTTTGCTAAGTCCAGAGAACATGCCTGGCCATAGGCAGCCTGTAACTTGAGGGTTTTATTCTCCAACAGACGCTGACGTATGAAGGGAGACGCAATCCCATTAATAAAGGAATCACGAATTAACTCCTCCTGGTACTGCTCAGCTGTAACAGCTTTAAGATTACAATCCTTGCTGAGCCTGTGATGTTTCTGAAGGAATTTGTCAAGTGATTCCCTGGGTTGTTGTCGAGTTGTGGCCAGTAGATGCCGAGCAAAAATTTTGTTTGGGGACTTGACATATAGCTGCTGTAGTATTTGGATAGCGGTGTCATAGTCTACATAGTCTTCGATATAATCAAACACATGAGGGGATACATAATTAGCAAGCATTCGTAACTTATTAGGAACATTCTCAACACACTCCTCAAGGAAGTTGCTAAAGGTATGATACCAGTGTTTCCATACCTTAGCAGCTGTAAGTGAATTCGGGTCCAGGTCCAGACGGGCGGGTCTGAGTAGTTTCTCCAAGATGGATCGATTACTTGTCTGAGTTCCCTTCTACAGTTCAAGTCGTAGCTGGCTGTTCCTGAAATCACCCAAAGCGTGGAGTCAATATGAAGGTGATTAAATTGACGTAATTAAATGCACTACGCACTTGGTTTGCATATAAAGCAAGGCTTTAATCAACTTGTTTCAGAACATGGAGGTCTAGTTGTACTTCACTAGTTCCTGTCTTACAAATTGTCCCTGGGCAAGCTGGGCCCACACCCGAGTATTTATACTCCTTGGACGGCGCCGCCAGCTGGCCGCCCAGTGTTATTTCATGAGTAGTTTCTTTATAATGATGAGATTTATAATGGCGTGCTTGCGACATTTCATAAATAGTGTACAACCGATCTCCAAAAGCAGCAGGGGTCTCATGAGGCCCTTGTTGGGTTTGGTTTATTTTCTGGACCAAATCAATAGTATCCAAGCCTAAAGCTGTTTGTATATATGTGATTAAGACATTCAGGATGTTCCCCACATTAAAGGCCAAAAAGGGGAGACTAGTCCGTATGTCCGGAGCCAGAGCAGACAGTACAACATTCTTCATGTCATTGTCCTCAAAATTAGGATGGTAATTTCGGAATGCCACTATACGTTGCCTTAGCTCTATAGGGCATGTTTGTGGGTTAACTGGTCTGAATTGTTGGACACATGCCTGTAGTTCTGCATAGTTTAGAGGCTGGGACCTTTCATAAGTATCTGCCCACAGTATCCCTGGAGGTGCCACTGGTTGTGCTCCTACTGGTGGCTGGTCCCCCACAGCAGCTGGTGGCGCGTTAGGAATCACTTGGGTATGAGTCAGGACATTAACCAGAGCTCTAACGGGTGCAAGTTCGTCCGCTGAGGTATCGATTATAACTTTATTAACATAGGCTGGTGGTCTTTCAGCCAGGTCGATGGTGGCATATGAGACGGGGACCTCACGGGAAGGAAATATCAAGGGAGAATATAGCTCCTCGCTTAATCCCTCGCATTGTTTATCAAAACTCGTGGGGGGTCTACTCCCATGACTGCCGCTATTACAGCCCGTTGTTTACCCAACTGTTGTATAGTATTCTGACATTGCTTGTCGTCTAACTCCCTGTGGGGGCGCTGAAGAGTCATTTCATTGGCTGATCAGATGGTCATTATCTTTTGTTAAGAAGGCTATTTGGCTTTTAGCCTCCTCAAGATTCTGTATTGCAGCGCCGGCATGAACTGCATTAATACTCTGCTGTTGTATTATTGCTGTTGCAGCACCGATTTGTCCTTGAAGGATTTCTTGTTTATTGTTTAATTCTACAGCTTCTTTTTCCCATTTTAATTTCTCAACCTGTAACATTAGATTCTCTTCTATAAGCCATTCTAATTTTGGCTTTTCACCCTGTAACGTTAGATTCTCTTCTATAAGCGGTAGTTTGTCTTTTTCTAATTTATCCTGTTCATTTTCCATCTCTAGGAAGGTTTCTTTATCTTGTTCTACACAATTCACTGCGGCATAGGCCATTAGCTGCGCTGCCCTATCCCGCTTGCATTTCTTTTACTCAACTTGTCTTTCAATGAACGCCACAACGTCATCGAAAAATACCTTTGCATCCTTTGTTAGGCATTCTTCTAACATCTGTTACTGTGCCTCATCGCACTTCTTCATTAACTTCATAATTTACAAGAAAATTCTCACTCGACATTCTTTTGTATGTTAAAGAGACACTATCTGTTGGGGAACCTAACTTTCCACGAGGATCCTCGTTGATCAGACGAAAATCTAAGCGAAAATCCAAACGCCTGCTTTATGCACAATAGACCTGGTTTCAGTTAATAGTCGAGCCCCACGTTGGGTGCCAAATTGTAGCTTCCAAAAGCTCTTATAATAATTTGTCTGTGACTACACAAACCACTCTGGGTACAGGTATATTGTTACAAAGAAGTAATACAGGAAACTCTTTCGTATCCAGCACCGATGGGACCGGGATGGTGCCGGTTGATTAAAAATGATGGATAACAGCGAGGTATATCTACCGAGGTTATTTTTAACAAACAAAAATAAAAAAATCAAGAAATGTGCAGTATAATTGGGCACTCACCTACAGAATGTTGTGTTAAATGGACTCGGACTCTGCAACATTTCCGGTTATTGAGGTGTTCGGATCGGAAGAGACTTCCGACAGTGCCAAGAAGCCGAGTAGTAGCAGTTTGGAGAACTACCCCCACTGACTAACTCGGCCACTACGGGAGACTCGGACTCGGCCACATTTCTGGTTAATAATGTGATGTTTTCGGAGTATGAATTTTGCCGGTTATTAGAGAATTCCGGATATTTAGGTGCCGTTTAAACGAGACTTTCCTACACTTAACAAGGAGATAGTCACAGTCTTGTTCATTTGAGCCTCGGCGTTCCTTCCGAGCGACTGTGGTGCGGTCTCTTTAGCCTCTTGCTGTTTTGTGTTGACTGAAGCTCGCTTCTCTGGTTTCTTGCTGTGTTCTGTCGACTGAGGCTCCTTCAACTCTGGTTCGCGCTGCCTTCAGTGTTCAAAATCTGTATCTTTATACACTTTTTCTTCCTTTGCCTACGTGACTGCAAACAGCTATCTGACACCTAGTACGTGTTTTATGACCTTGTTGACCCCACTCGGACTCGCTTTGTGCATATCAAAGTGCCTTTTATCTTGAGATATTCTCTTTCCAAAGGCCATTTCCCAAGATGTTGTCTAAACAATCTATCCATTTTATAGTTGTATCACTGAGGGGTGCCTTCCATTTCTCTCTCTCTCTCTTCTCCAACTCTTATCTCTTTTCTATCACATTACTGAATACCACGTTCCTGATAGTCCCCATAAACTTAGCATTACATTCCATTACTTCAGTAATTGAAAACAGAGCGAGTTTCAGTCAGGTTGGCATCATTTCCCATCCTACTTTTCTCTCAGCCATTCGCCATTGTATACAGGCTTTAGGCTTTTAACATACAATTTCACATATTATAGTTATACAAAAATGTTTTACTAAATCATACTAATACACCCTATCCTACAATCCCTGTAACCCTGCAAGTTTATTTCCCTCAAGTACCTATCCAGTCTCCCCTTGAAAACATTGAGTGTCTCCGTTTCCACCACTTCCGTCAACAGTGAGTTCCAGGTCCTCGCCAATCACTGCCTAAAAAAGCTTTTCCTCACATCCCTTCCTTTAATCTCTGTCCCCTCGTCCTTGTACCATCAACTAGTGGGAACAGCCTTTACTCATCTAGCCTATCCAAACCCCACATAATCTTGTACACCTCTATCAAATCACCCCTCAACCTCCTTTGCTCTAATGAAAACAAATCCAGCTTCTCCAAACTGTCCTTGTAGCTAAGATTCCCCCATCCCCAGAACCATTCTGGTAAATCTCTTCTGCACCCACTCAAGGGCCTTCACATCCTTCCTAAAGTGTGGTGACCAGAACTGGACGCAATACTCCAGTTCTGGCCTAACCAGCACTTTATAAAGGTTCAGCATAACTTCTCTACTTTTGTATTCAATACCTCTATTGATGAAGCCCAAGATCCCATATGCTTTGTTAACCACTCTCTCAATATGTCCTGCCACCTTCAGGGACCTATGTACATTAACTCCCAGGTCCATCTGTCCCTGCACACTCTTTAAAACTGTGCCATTAAGTGTATATTGCCTCTCCTTGTTCCTTCTGCCAAAATGCATCACCTCACACTTCTCTGTATTAAATTCCATCTGCCACTTGTCTGCCCATTCTGCTAGCCTTTCTATGTCCTGTTGCAGTCGATTGGTATCATCTTCACTGTTTGCCATGGCCCCAAGTTTGGTGTCATCGGCAAATTTAGAAATTCTACTCTGTATTCCAATATCCAGGTCATTTGTATATCTCAAAAAAGCAGTGGCCCCAGCACTGACCCTTGGGGAACACCACTGCCTACCATCCTCCAGTTGGAAAAACAGCCATTTACCACAACTCGCTGTTTTCTGTCCTTAAGCCAATTCCTTATCTAAGCTGCCACTGACACACCTAATCCATGAGCTTCAATTTTGTTAACCAGCCTCCTATGTGATACTTTGTCAAACGCCTTCCTAAAATCCATATAGACAACATTAATTGCATTCCCTTCATCAATTCTCCCTGTTACTTCATCGAAAAATTCAATTAGATTAGTCAATCACGATCTGCCTTTTACAAATCCATGTTGACTCTCCTTAATTAGCTCAAACCTCTCCAAGTGCCTGTTAATTTTTTCCTTGATTATTGTTTCTAAAACTTTACCCACCACTGATGTTAAACTGACTGGACTGTAGTTACGAGGATTGTCCTTACACCCTTTCTTGAACAACGGTATCACATTTGCCACTTTCCAATCCTCAGGCACCTCCCCCGCATCTAGGGAAGATTTGAAAATTATCCAAGCACTTCCACTATCTCCTCCCCCAATTCCCTTAGCAACCTGAGATGCAAGCCATCTGGACCAGGCGACTTATCCACTCTAAGCATACCCAGCCTTTCTAGTACATCCTGTCTATCAGTTTTTACCCCTTCCATTGCTTCTACATTTTCCACTTCTACTGATATTTTGTCAGCAACCACCTCCTTAGTAAACACTGATACAAAGTACTCATTGAGTATTCTAGTCTTGCCCTGCACCTCTATGCATATATCTCCTTCTTTGTCCCTAATAGGCCCCACCCCACCTCTTACTACCCGCTTACTGTTTACATGCCGGTAGAAGATTTTTGGGTTCCCTTTTATGTTAATTGCCATTCTACTCTCATATTCTCTCTTTGCCAATCTTATTTTCATCTTCACTTCCCCTCTCAACTTATTGTATTTGATCTGGTTCTCCCTTGAAGAATTCACCTGACATGCATCATACACCCTCTTTTTTGTTTCATCATCATATCTATCTCCCTCATCATCCAAGGAACCCTTGCTTTCATTCTCTTACCTTTCCCCCTTGTTGGAATGTACCTAGCCTGTACTCGGAACATCTCCTCCTTGAAGATCACCCATTGTTCTGTTACAGTTTTTCCTGTCAGTCTTTGGTTCCATTTTACTCTGGCTAGATTCTTTTGCATCTCATTGAAGTTAGTCCTATTCCAGTTTAGAAGTTCCACACTAGATTGTTCCTTGCTCCTCTCCATTGCCCGTACCCAAGTGTTCTCTCACAGACATTTGGTCAACCTGGCCCACCTCATTCCCCAACACCAGATCCAGCAATGCCTCCTTCCTAGTTGGGCCAAGAACATACAAAATTTTCCTGAACACATTCCAGAGATTCCTCCCTCTCCTTTCCCTTTACCCTAGCATTATCCCAATCCATATTTGGGTAATTAACATCCCCCAATATCACCACTCTATAGCTCTTGCATATCTCTGCGATTTCCCTGCAGATTTGCCCCTCTTCCTTCCTCTCACTATTTGGAGCCCTATAGAATACCCCCAATAGCGTGATCATACACTTTTTGCTCCTCTACTCTAACCAAATGGATTCTATCATTGTCCCCTCAAGAACATCCTCCCTTTCCAACACTACAATGTCTTCCTTTATCAGCACTGCCACACCACCTCCCTTTTTTCCTTCCCTATCTTTTCTGAGCACCTTGTACCCTTGAATATTAAGTGCTCAGTCCTCACCATTTTTTAAGCCACAACATCATATTGCCACACAGCTAATTGTAGCTCACCAACCTTATTCATCACACTTTGTGCATTTACGTACATGCAATCTAAACCCATTTTTGAATTTTTCATAGTCTTTCTTAGCCTGCTCCTATCTAATATGGTACTACTTCCAAAACCTGCCACGAGAATATTGGTCCTGGCTCTGTTGAGGTGTAACCCATCTGGCTTGTAGAGGTCCCACCTTCCCCAGAAATGGTTCCAATGCCTCAGGAATCTAAAGCCCTCCCTCCTGCACCATCTCTCCACCCACGCATTCATCTGTTCTATTCTCCTATTCCTGTACTCACTAGCACGTGGCACCGAGAGTAATCCGGAGATTACTACCTTTGAGGTCTTGCTTTTTAATCTCTTTCCTAGTTCTCTATAGTCTGCCTGCAGGACCTCATCCCTCTTTCTGCCTAATATTCCTTACATCATTGCGCTTGTAACAACGCGACTTCATGGATCAGTTCAATGGTAGTCGTACCTAAGAAGAATGGCATACTACGCATCTGCTTAGATTCTAAAGACTTAAACAAGGCTATCAAGCGAGAACATTATCCTCTACCAACAACAAGATGTAGCTACACACCTACACAGTGATAAAGTTTTCATGATTCTCAATGTCCAAAGTGGGTTTTGACATGTGAGTCTCAATGAACAGTCATCATATCTTACTACATTCCACACACCTTTTGGACAATACCGCCGAAAGCATATGGCATTTGGGATCAGCTCAGCGCCAGAAGTTTTCCAACGAAAAACGCATGAGCTGGTGGAAGGACTGAAATGGATAGAGGTCATTACAGAGGATTTTGTGATGTTTTGTTTTGGAGAAACGCTTGAAGTAGCATTCAAGACCATGAAAAACACCTAGAAGCTTTCCTACAGTGATGCAATGATCATGGAGTGGTGTTAAACAAAGATAAAATGAAACTTTGTATGCAAGAAGTTCTTTTTATTGGATATGTTGCTACGGAAAGAGGACTATGTGTGGATCCAGCCAAAGTTCAAGTGGTTTTGGAGATGCCGACACCGATTGATGTAGCAGGGATCTACCGACTGCTTGGACTTGCTCAATATCTGAGTAAGTTTCTTCCGCATCTGCCAGGCATAACAAAATTGCTCAGAGATTTAACACAGAAGGACGCAGAGTGATTCCAGGGAGAATCGCAAGAATTGGGGCTGCAACGACTTAAAGTAGCGGTCACCAGGACGGCAGTCCTTCAGTATTATTATCCCAAAAAAGAAATTACTTTACAATGCGATGCATCTCAATTTGAACTTGGAGCAGCAATGATGCAGAAAGGACAATTGGTCATGTATGCATCAAGGGCATTGACAGCAGCAGAGACAAAATACACACAGATTGAGAAAGAACTTCTCGCGATTGTGTTCGCCTTTGATAAATTTGAAGTCTACATCTATGGCCGGAACATTGTGAATATTGAAAAGGATCACCATCGGTTAGAATCAATAGTTCTCAAGCTACTAAACAGCGTGCCTAAGAGACTTCAAAGAATGCTGTTAAGACTCTAAAAATATTGCCTGGAAGTATCTAATAAGGGGAAACGATGGTCCTAGCAGATACACCGAGAATAGCAGACCTGCCAGAAGTTAACACCTGTGATTTACACTTGAGCGGGAAAATTTGATCATTGCGAATCACTTGCAGTTAGTGACTCACGTTGGCAACAACTTAAACATGCTGCAGTGGATGACCTGATTCAGAAGCAGCTGCAGGTTATTATTCAGCAAGGCTGATTTGGGATCAAATCAGAGGTGCCTGAATGCCTCCGCCCTTACTTTGACTTTCGAGATGAACTAACTGTCCAAGGAGATTTGATATTCAAGGGACAGCATCTCACAGTACCAGCTGTATTGCAGAAAGAGTTGTATCTGTAGAGTCCTTGACAGCCTCTATTGGGCCAGAATGTCAACAGAGCTTAAACAATATATTGCCAGTTGTGAAATCTGTTTTGCTCATAGGAGTTCTCCAAGTAAGAAACCATTATTACAGCACAAGAGTGTGGCTAGGCTTTGGTCGAAGGTTGGGACTGACCTTTGTGAGTTACATAGCCTTACCCTCCTCATTGTGTGTGACTATTTCAGTAACTTCATCAAAGCCTCATTTCAGTTAATACTCACAGTGTTCTGAAAGAACTTCAAGCAATGTTTGCAAGATTTGGGCTACCAGACATCCTTGTTATGGATAATGGTCCACAATTTGCATCAGCAGAATTTGCAGTGTTTGCCAAGAGATAGGGATTGAGACACGTGACATCATCACCTCATTACCAGCAGTGCAATGGCAAAGCTGAGAATGCCGTCAAGACCATGAAACAACTCTTCACGAAGTGCAAGGAGTCCGGTCAATCTGAGTTTCTAGCTCTATTACATTGGCACAACACGCCGAGTGAAGGTTTAGAAAGAGACTCTGGGTCATAGGTGCAAGACATTACTTCCTATAGCGGGAAGACTGCTATAGCCTAGATATTCAACTGAGGAAGACACTTGTGCGCTTGTTGGCATGAAACAATGTCAGCATAATTATTATGACAAGAATGCTAAGCCACTTCAAGAAAGAAGAAAGAAAGACTTACATTTATATAGCGCCTTTCACAACCACCGGACATCTCAAAGCGCTTTGCAGCCAAGGAAGTACTTTTGGAGTGTAGCACAGCAAGCTTCCACACACAAACGGCAGTGTGACAGTGACCAGATAATCTGTTTTTTTGTTATGTTGATTGAGGGATAAATATTGGCCGGGACACCAGAGATAACTCTTTGAAGTAGTGCCATGGAATCTTTTACGTCCACCTGAGAGAGCAGACAGGGCCTCGGAGCAGTCAAGAATTAAACCCCGGTGATACAGTGCGGAAGAAACTCCCTGGTCAGAGCACTTGGGGTGCTGGGACATGCACACGGGTGATGGGTCTGAGAAGTTATGATGTGAAAGTCGGAAACACATCATACAACAGGAATAGGTGTCAGTTGACTTATGCTGTAAGCAAAGCACCTGTGATTGAGGACTTCCCTGAAATGCAGGTCCCCACCGGTCCTCTGAACTGGTCACAGTCTCCAAAGAAAGAAGCAACAACTACAACACCTAAAATGCCCGGTAGTCAAACACCAATCACCGATCGCGGTTCTGGAAGATAACGTCAGCCTGCATCTCAATGGAAGGACTATTTGTTTTTATAGGGCCTGCTTGTTATTGCGTGTTTTGCTTTTGTTAAATCTCAAAATTCCTTTATATGGGTATTTTTTAATTCTGAAATAGTTAGTATATTCTTTTATTTTGAGGGAAAAGATGCGACACGAGATGCACGTTAGATATAAGTACGTATGCATCTGAATCTTCAGCATGGGATTAGTCAGGTGACTCAACAGGTGATTCCATTCTGCTCTCTCCCTTCTCTGTAGGTTGTCTCATAAAGAAGCAGCCTTTTGCAGCTCCTGAAGTTACTGTGAGTTTGCTGGTTATTTTATATACCTAAATAAAATGTTGATATTCTTTATAACAAATCACGGCTACACCTACTATTATTAAAGAGATATCGACACAGTGTGGTGAGTGAATGTGAAGGGAGCTCATCGACTTTTTTGTCACGAAGATTGAGACCATCCAATCAGCTGGCTCTGTCACTTCCCTCCCTTCCCCGAGCCCACTGGGCCAAACTTGCTCGAAGGTTTCCCACTGCCCTAGCCCTGAACTTGCATCTTTCTCTAGTTTCTCTCCTATCTCCTCTCATGCCCTCTCCGAGCTCATCTTGTCCATGAGACCCATTTTCTGCTCCCTCAACTCTATTCCCACTAAACTGCTTACCCACCTGGCTCCCATGTTAGCTGATATTGTTAATGGTTCTCTCTGATCAGGTACTGTCCCCCTTCCTTCAAATCTGCCATCATCACCCCTCTCCTGACAAAAACAACCCTTGAACCCACCATCCTTGCAAACTAATGTCCCATTTTTAAAAATTCATTCATGGGATGTGGGCGTTGCTGGCAAGACCAGCATTTATTGCCCATCCCAAAGTGCCCTTGAGAAGGTGGTGATGAGCTGCTTTCTTGAACCACTGCAGACTGTGAGCTGAAGGCACTCCCACAGTGGTGTTAGGGAGGGAGTTCCAGGATTTTGACCCAATCTCCAACCTCCCTTTCCTCTTCAAAGTCCTTGAACATGTTGTCACCTCCCAATCTGTACTCATCTTTCTCGGAACTCTATATTTGAATCCTTCCAATCAGGTTTCTGTCCCTGCCACAGTACCGAAATGGCTTGTATCAAATTTACAAATGACATCCTATGTGACTGTGACAAATGTAAACTATCTCTCATCCTTCTCGACCTGTCTGCAGCCTTTGACACAGTTGACCACACCATCCTTCTTCAATGCCTCTCCACCATCATCCAGATGGGTGGGACTGCACTCGTTGGTTCCATTCTTATCTAATCATAGCCAAAGCATCACCTGCAATCTCTTCTCTTCCCGCGACCGCACCATTACAACTGGTAACTGGACTTGGTATGAGTTAGGTCACAGGCAGCAGAGTTTTAGATGACCTCAAGCTTACGGTGGGTAGAAGGTGGGAGGCCGGCCAGGAGTGCATTGGAATAGTCAAGTCTAGGGGTAACAAAAATATGGATGAGTGTTTCACCAGCAGATGAGCTGAGGCAGGGATGGAGTCGGTGATGTTCTGGAGGTGGAAATAGGCAGTCTTAGTGATATGTGGTCAGAAGCTCATCTCAGGTTCAAATTAATTTTGGCCCCCTTCTATTTCTCATCTACATGCTGCCCCTCAGCGACATCATCCCAAAACACAGAGTCAGTTTCCAAATGTGAGCTGATGATACCCAGCTCTGCCTCACCACCACTTCTCTCGACCCCTCTGCTGTATCTAAATTGTCAGACTACTTGTCCGACATTCCGTACTGGATGAACAGAAATGTTCTCCAACTAAATATTGACATGACTGAAGCTATTGTCTTCGGTCCCGACCAGAAACTCCATTCCCTAGCCACTGACCCCATTCCTCTCCCTGGCAACTATCTGAGGCTGAACCAGATTGTTCACAACCTTGGTGTCAAATTTGAACCTGTTTACCAATCATGTGCTTGTTGACCTACATTCGCCACTGGCTAAGCAATGCCTTCATTGTGAAATTCTCATTTTTGTCTTCAAATCCCCCCATGGCCTCGTTCCTCCCTATCTCTGTAATGTCCTCCAGCCCTACAACCCTCCTAGATATCTGCGCTCCTCTAACTCTGGCCTGTTGAGCACCCTGATTTCAATCGCTCCATCATCCGTGCCTTCAGCTGCCAAGGCCCTGAACGTTGGCATTCCCTCCATAAAAATCTCCACCTCTCTACATCTCTTTACTCCTTTATGACCCTCCTTAAAATGTACCTCTTTAACCAAGCTATTGGTCATCTGCTCTAAAACCACCTTATGTGTCTCCGTGTCAAATTGTGTTTTGTAAGGTTCCTGTGAAGTGCCTTCTACTATGTTAAAGTCGCTATATAAAGGCAAGTTATTGTTGTTTGTTGTTGCAGAATAAGGGAATGAGAAGGTTCTGGAGTTGCTAATGTTGGAAGAACAGTTCTTACAAAGTGAAGCACAATCAGTGAGCATTGCTTGTTTCCTCGGCCCCTATCTACTGCCCTGGCCTTCTCCTTCAGGTTACGTTAAGTAGCGACGACGTTAAACAATGGGCTTTCGGTGACCTCATGATGTGGCTTGGAGATAACTTGTAGAAATGGAAATTAAATTGAAACTTTTGCTGTGTCACGTTCAGTTGTGTTTGCAGTGGGTATAACAGATTCCGGAGCTTCCAGAGTTGCTAAAATTAGAAGTACAGTGAATAGCTTAAGTGAATGAATGAAAGGGAACCAAAGAGCAGAGTCAGATTGAATGCCAAATGTATGCCATTTAGTAGTGGGTCAAGTGTGGAGGAGAATGAAATGAGGTTTGCGCTCTCTCGTGGCCGCGGCGAGCATAATTGTGTAAAGTGGAGATTTTGTAAGTGCAGTGGCTGCAGTGAGCAGCAGGGAGCAGTAAGCGTGAGTTGAATGTGACGGAGACAAAGTGGGGAATTTGGTAGTAAAATGCCGTGATGATAAT
This sequence comes from Somniosus microcephalus, assembly GCF_052327205.1. Classification (NCBI taxonomy): domain Eukaryota; kingdom Metazoa; phylum Chordata; class Chondrichthyes; order Squaliformes; family Somniosidae; genus Somniosus; species Somniosus microcephalus. Next base: position 58,474,951 of record NC_141001.1, on the reverse strand, counting down.
GATGGGGAGAGTGTGTGTGCATGTGCGTGGAGGGCTGGTGAAGATTAAGAAGTTGTAAAGTGTGAGGCTTTGTTGTGGCGATGATATTGGATGTGAGAAGGGAAATCATTGCGGGTCGCAAGATTAGTGTGGTGTGACTGAATGTGGGGAGAAAAGGCAGCGAGTTTGTTTGCAGTGTTGGCGATGGACACGTGTGGAGGTTTTTTGTTTGTTTGTTGTAAAGCAAAGAGTGGGAAAAGGATGCGTCTCACTGTATTGGCCAGGCTGCACTGCAGCCGCTATTCACAAGTGCGACCCGACTACCGAGCAGCACGGGGGCTTTGACCTGCTCCGTTTCCGACCTGGGCCGGTTCACCCCGCTTTATCCGACCTGGTGAGCCCAGGTTATCCTCGAACCACCATGTGGATACTGCTCTTAGTGCGGACACCCGATCGGCATAGAAGGCAACAGTCCAGAACTAACTGACCTCAAGCAATACAACTACAAACCTCCGCTTCCCAGCAGCGGATCACAGGTGCGCGCCACCGCACCCGGCAGGTTGGGTTCTTGTTTCAGCAGCCTTCAGTTCAAAATGGCAGCAGCTGCTCGCCTGCACTGAGTTAACGCAGGTATGATGCTGTGCTTCATTTACTCATCTGGTGTCATTGCATGCTCCGGTGATGACTAAGTAAGAACATCAAGACAATTTCAGTGATTGCATATTTCTGGGCAAGGACAGCCTTCCGATTCTATTCGGCTATACTAGCCTTCAGCGCAAGTATCAGTGCCTTGCAAAATGTGACAGGCAGCGTGTCGGTTGGCTGTCGTTCAGATTCGCGTTTGCTGCGAGGATTGCAGCACGGAAATGCAGAGTCATTTCTGATGTAAAATATCTCACTGACGCACAGTTCTTACTAAGTAAAGCGGTCAAGTCACAATCAGTGAGCATTGTTTGTTTCCTCGGCCCCTATCTTCTGCCTGGCCTTCTCCTTCAGGTTACATTAAGTAGCGACGACGTTGAACAATGGGCTTTCGGTGATCTCACAATGGGGCTTGGAGATAAGTTGAGTCTGTGTAAATTATAAGGAGACTTTTGCTGTGTCTCGCTCAGTTGCATTTGCAGTGAGTAAAATGCAGTCCGGAGCGTCCAGAGCTGCTAATGTTGGCAAAACAGTGAATTGCATAACTGAATGAATGAACGGGTAGGAAACGAGCAAAGAATTAGATTGAATGTGAGTGATTGCCAAACTAAATGTATGCCATTTAGTAGTGGGTCAAGTGTGGAGGAGAATGAAATCAGGTTTGCGCTCTCTCGTGGCCGCGGCGAGCATAATTGTGTAAAGTGGAGATTTTTTAAGTGCAGTGGCTGCAGTGAGCAGCAGGGAGCAGTAAGCGTGAGTTGAATGTGACGGAGACAAAGTGGGGAATGTGGCAGTAAAATGCCGTGATGATGATGATGGGGAGAGTGTGTGTGCATGTGCGTGGAGGGCTGGTGAAGATTAAGATGTTGTAAAGTATGAGGCTTTGTTGTGGCGATGATATTGGATGTGAGAGGGGAAATCATTGCGGGTCGCAAGATTAGTATGGTGTGACTGAATGTGGGGAGAAAAGGCAGCGAGTTTGTTTGTGTAGTGTATGTGCCTTTAAGAGCCCCCTGTGTACTGTAATGCCGGTAATGGCCACTCGGGCTATATAAGCCTGTATATTGTGTTGTATCAGTTAGTTGACCTCCAGACTTTGTTCAGTAAACACCTGTGAAACCAACTCCTGCCTTCAGTGTCTCTATTAACACACGGATACAACAGTGGCGACGAATTGGAAATGGACTTACCTGCAATTTGGCAGCACCTCAAGGACATCGATTCCTCAGACATCCAAAGTCGAAGAAAAGCAAGAAAAAGAAAACTGTGGTTTCACCAGCTAGCTGAGCTGGTGGCAGGTACTGCAATAATCCTTCCTGGGAGCGGGCTGGGGCTCCATCGGCTGGCTCTGAGGCCGAGCAGCGAAGGCGGAGGCAAACAGAAACAGAGGGGGGGAGCACTCGGGAGACGGCCGGCGCTGCAAAGCAGGTCAGCGTTCGGACCAAGCAGAGGGGGGGAAAAGTCCCAGACAGTCCGGCGGGAATGAGTCTCCAGCTGTAAAGAAAAACCCGCGGAAAACAGCGTTGTCAGCAGCAGCAGTGGCAGGAAAGCGCGGGAAGCACCATTTTTTCCTGCAGGGAAGAAAGGAAAGCGTGGGAAGCGCCATTTTTTCCATGATGCCTAAGGCTAGCAATATTGATGCTTTCGATAACGATATAGAGGATTGGACCACATATGTGGAAAGAGTGGAGGTATATTGCACAGCAAATGGAAGATAAAATGGCGTCAGTACTTCTAAATCTAATGGGCGCAAAGACATACGGGCTGTTACGAAACTTAATCACTCCAGCCAAACCAAAGGACAAGATTTTTAAAGAGATTGTTGATACCCTACAGGAGCACTTAAACCCAACACCACTGCTGATAGCAGAATGATTCAAATTCTTCAAGAGGAATCAGCACAAGAATGAAAGTAGCGCTGATTACCTCACCGAATTAAGAAAGCTATCAAAGCACTGCCAATTCGGGGCAGGACTGGCAGATTCTCTTTGAGACAAATTCGTCTGCGGTCTCCTAAGTGAAGGAGCACAGAAAAGGCTGCTTCCTGAGAAAGATTTGACACTGGACAAGGCTTTCAGTATGGCTGTATCATACGAAGCAGCCACAAGAGGAGCTGCAGAGATACAGCAAAAGCCACAGGAATACAGAACCCATGAAATGACATGGGGATTTGAAAGATGTTATCGCTGCGGCAGAACAACCCATGACCAGAAGGACTGCTGGTTCAAGGACAAAGCATGCAGGCAATGCAGAAAGATTGGACACATTGCACGTGTATGCCGATCTGGACAAAAAAAATCCACGGACAGGAAAAAATCAATAAGGAACAGTACAGAAAAGTACAAATGATGACGGACAGTAGCTCTGAAGACCAGAAGGGCGATAGCGACTCCGGAAACAAGAGACTAAGCTGTCTCAAATTGCATAATGTAATTGCCAAAGAAGATTACCAGACCATTTGGGTTACCCTCACGATAGCGGGGTCCCCAGTTCAAATGGAGCTAGATACAGGATCAGCTCTGACCATCATAAATCGATGGGATTATGAGCGGCTATTTCTGCATATACCTTTAAAAGACACAGCCATTATCTTGAAAACCGCTGTTGGGACGTGAATGGATCAGGAAGATACGTTTAGACTGGCACTCCATTCAGGCACTGACGGTGACCAGTAAGAAAAAAAATGATGATGATGTCATACCTGAACGATTAAAAGACATCTTGGCCAACACCAAGGAAGTGTTTCAAGAGAAACTAGGAACCTTGAAAGGCATCACCGCCTCAATAAAAGTGGAAGATGCGGCAATTCCCAAGTTTTTTAAGGCAAGGCCGGTGCCATACGCAATTCGTCCAGCAGTCGAGGCAGAGCTGGAGAATTTGGAGAAGGCAGGCGTATTATCCAAGATAGATTGGAGCGAATGGGCAACACCCATCATCCCGGTCATGAGAAAACGTTGAATAATGATAAATCTGAAGAACAGAGAAAATTTTGCATCTGTGGAGACTTCAAGGTGACTGTAAACCCGGTCCTTCACATGGTACAGTATCCTCTTCCGAGGATAGAAGATATTTTCGCCTCACTAACCGGAGGGAAATGTTTCACCAAAATTGACTTAGCACAGGCATATCTACAGATGGAGGTTGAAGAGGCCTCTAAAAAGTATCTCACGATAAATACACACAAAGGCCTGTACCAGTACAATCGACTGGTTTTCGGAGTAGCATCAGCTCCAGCTATCTGGCAAAGAGCTATGGAGCAAGTCCTCCAAGGGATTCCGGGGACTCAATGCTACCTAGACGACATCCTTGTAACAGGAGAAAACAACAACGAGCAGCTTGCCAATTTGGAGCAGGTGCTCACTAGGCTGAGAGAACGGGGCCTACGAGCAAATCGCCCCAAGTGCGAATTTTTCCAGAAACAAATATCATATTGTGGCCACATAATTAACAAGGAAGGGTTGCATAAATCACCTGAAAAAATTGAAGCGGTCATAAAAGCCCCAGCACCTGAAAATGTCTCACAATTAAGGTCGTTCCTGGGATTGATAAATTACTATCATAAATTTTTACCGAACTTATCAACTCTTCTGCACCCTCTTAATGAACTGCTACAAACAGGAGTAATTTGGAAATGGAGCAAAGACTGTAAACGTGCCTTCCATAAATGCAAAGACTTAATCACAGCCAAGGAAGTTTTGGCTCATTACAACCCATCACTGCCAATCAGACTGGCGTGCAATGCATCCCCTTATGGCGTAGGAGCGGTATTATTGCATAGATTCCCTGATGGCTCTGAGCGGCCGACAGCTTTTGCATCACGCTCATTGAACTCAGCTGAGCGTAACTATGCCCAGATCGACAGGGAAGCACTCAGCCTGGTATGGGGAGTGAAGAAATTCAACCATTACCTACACGGACAAAAATTTACCTTGTTGACTGACCATCAACCCCTCGTCTCCATATTCAACCCTAAAAAGGGTGTTCCCATTATGACAGCGCAAAGGCTACAGAGGTGGTCCCTTTTTCTAGGGGCACACCAATATGACATAGAATACAAAGGATCAAAACAGCATGGGAATGCTGACAGTTTATCGCGCCTACTGTTGCCAATGGTAGAAGAGGCACCTACAGCAGACCCAGTGGAGATGTTCCACTCTACCATAGTGGAATGTCTACCAGTAACAAATTCTGCCATTGAAAAGGAAACGAGAAATGACCCGACTCTCTCTCTCTCGAGTCTACGATTTAACAGTGAAGGGATGGCCAGCACATGGCGAACCACTGTTGCCAGCATTCTCGCAAAGAAGAGAACAGCTGTCAGTGTGCTGAGAAACCTTGATGTGTGGATCCAGAATGGTGATTCCACCCAAACTCCAGGATAAAGTGCTAAAGGAGCTTCACGAGGGGCATCTGGGTGGAGTGAAAATGAAGAACCTAGCCAGGGCGTTTGTATGGTGGCCAGGTATCGATGGAGACATCGAAGAAATGACCAAGAGCTGCCTAGGATGCCAGAAGGTCCAAAATGCTCCACCACAAGCCCCTCTACATCCATGGGAGTGGCCCTCATCTCCATGGCAAAGGGTACACATCGACTTTGCTGGTCCATTTATGAACTCAATGTTCTTAATCGCGGTTGATGCACACTCCAAGTGGCTGGAGGTAATAAAGATGTCCTCCACCACCATGGAAAAAACAATCACAGTATTAAGGACCATATTCGCCAGGAATGGGCTGACTGAACAGATCTGTTCTGATAATGGACCGCAATTTGTGTCCGAAGAATTCAGGAAGTTCTTAAAAAACAATGGGGTTAAGCACTACACGTCCGCCCCATACCATCCCACCACCAATGGATTGGCTGAAAGGTTTGTCCAGACCTTCAAGAAGGCCATAAAGGCCATGGGTAATGAAGACATAAAACTTCAGCATAAGGTAGATAACTTCCTGTTTGCATACAGGAATGCAACACATATGGTTACAAACCAAACTCCCGCCATGATGTTCTTCAATAGAAGACTAAGATGCCAGCTGGATTTGATCAAGCCAAACATCAGAAGGGATGTGGAGAACCGGCAATTTCAAGGCATGAATGAAAGGCCAACTAGAACCTTCCAGATAAGTCAACAAGTTTTGGCCCGGGACTACCGTACCGAGAAATGGTAGCCTGGAACTATTTGCACATGACTAGGACCACTGATGTATACCGTGGACATTGGAGAAAGCATAATAAGGCGCCATGCTGACCAGATCATAGAGTCATCCGAAAAGGGACAACCTGCACCACAACTCTATACGCCTAATGATGAAGTAGAGATACCCATAGTATCTACCTCCGATCCGGTGATACTGGATCCAGATGAACCCGACACTGGCATTCAAGCCGACTCAGCCTTGCCAAAAGAACCTACTACACAACCAGAAACTACAACACCACCGAGGCATTATCCGGACCGAGTCAGGAAGCCTCCAGAGAGACTGACTTATAATTAATTAACTACAGCAATGTGTATATTACTGTTCTTGTAACATGTATTTAATGATTACTTAAAATATTATGTACTGGTTGGCTAAAAGGGGAGGAATTGTAGTGTATGTGCCTTTAAGAGCCCCCTGTGTACTGTAATGCCGGTAATGGCCATTCAGGCTATTTAAGCCTGTATATTGTGTTGTATCAGTTAGTTGACCTCCAGATTTTGTTCAGTAAACACCTGCCTTCAGTGTCTCTATTAACACACGGTTACAACAGTTTGCAGTGTTGACGATGGACATGTGTGGAGGTTTTTTGTTTGTTTGTTGTAAAGCAAAGAGTGGGAAAAGGATGCGTCTCACTGTATTGGCCAAGCTACACTGTAGCCTCTATTCACAAGTGCGACCCGACTACCGAGCAGCACGGGGGCTTTGACCTGCTCCATTTCCGACCTGGGCCGGTTCACCCCGCTTTATCCGACCTGGTGAGCCCAGGTTATCCTAGGACCACCATGTGGATACTGCTTTTCGTGCGGACACCCGATCGCCACAGAAGACGGCAGCCCAGAACTCCTGACCTCAAACAATCAAACTACAGCCTCCAGCCTCCCAGCAGCGGGATCACAGGTGCGCGCCACCGCACCCGGCAGGTTTTGCTCTTGTTTCAGCTGCCTTCAGTTCAAAATGGCAGCAGCTGCTCGCCTGCACTGAGTTAATGCAGGTATGATGCTGTGCTTCCTTTACTCATCTGGTGTCATTGCATGCTCCGGTGACGACTAAGTAAGAACATCAAGACAATTTCAGTGATTGCACATTTCTGGGCAAGGACAGCATTCCGATTCTATTCGGCTATACTAGCCTTCAGCGCAAGTATCAGTGCCTTGCAAAATGTGACAGGCGGCGTGTCGGTTGGCTGTCGTTCAGATTCGCGTTTGCTGCGAGGATTGCAGCACGGAGGAGCAGAGTCATTTCTGATGTAAAATATCTCACTGACGCACAGTTCTTACTAAGTGAAGCGGTCAAGTCACAATCAGTGAGCATTGTTTGTTTCCTCGGCCCCTATCTTCTGCCCTGGCCTTCTCCTTCGGGTTACATTAAGTAGCGACGACGTTGAACAGTGGGCTTTCGGTGATCTCACAATGGGGCTTGGAGATAAGTTGAGTCAGTGTAAATTATAAGGAAACTTTTGCTGTGTCTCGCTCGGTTGCATTTGCAGTGAGTAAAATGCAGCCCGCAGCGTCGAGAGCTGCTAATGTTGGAAAAACAGTGAATTGCATAACTGAATGAGTGAAAGGGTAGGAAACGAGCAAAGAATTAGATTGAATGTGAGTGATTGCCAAACTAAATGTATGCCATTTAGTAGTGGGTCAAGTGTGGAGGAGAATGAAATGAGATTTGCGCTCTCTCGTGGCCGCGGCGAGCATAATTGTGTAAAGTGGAGATTTTGTAAGTGCAGTGGCTGCAGTGAGCAGCAGGGAGCAGTAAGCGTGAGTTGAATGTGACGGAGACAAAGTGGGGAATGTGGTAGTAAAATGCCGTGATGATAATGATGGGGAGAGTGTGTGTGCATGTGCGGCTGGTGAAGATTAAGATGTTGTAAAGTGTGAGGCTTTGTTGTGGCGATGATATTGGATGTGAGAGGGGAAATCATTGCGGGTCGCAAGATTAGTGTGGTGTGACTGAATGTGGGGAGAAAAGGCAGCGAGTTTGTTTGCAGTGTTGGCGATGGACACGTGTGGAGGATTTTTGTTTGTTTGTTTGTTGTAAAGCAGAGAGTGGGAAAAGGATGCGTCTCACTGTATTGGCCAGGCTGCACTGCAGCCTCTATTCACAAGTGCGACCCGACTACCGAGCAGCACGGGGGCTTTGACCTGCTCCGTTTCCGACCTGGGCCGGTTCACCCCGCTTTATCCGACCTGGTGAGCCCAGGTTATCCTAGGACCACCATGTGGATACTGCTCTTAGTGCGGACACCCGATCGGCACAGAAGACGGCAGCCCAGAACTCCTGACCTCAAGCAATCCTACAGCCTCAGCCTCCCAGCAGCGGGATCACAGGTGCGCGCCACCGCACCCGGCAGCTTTTGCTCTTGTTTCAGCTGCCTTCAGTTCAAAATGGCAGCAGCTGCTCGCCTGCACTGAGTTAATGCAGGTATGATGCTGTGCTTCCTTTACTCATCTGGTGTCATTGCATGCTCCGGTGACGACTAAGTAAGAACATCAAGACAATTTCAGTGATTGCTCATTTCTGGGCAAGGACAGCATTCCGATTCTATTCGGCTATACTAGCCTTCAGCGCAAGTATCAGTGCCTTGCAAAATGTGACAGGCGGCGTGTCGGTTGGCTGTCGTTCAGATTCGCGTTTGCTGCGAGGATTGCAGCACGGAGGAGCAGAGTCATTTCTGATGTAAAATATCTCACTGACGCACAGTTCTTACTAAGTGAAGCGGTCAAGTCACAATCAGTGAGCATTGTTTGTTTCCTCGGCCCCTATCTTCTGCCCTGGCCTTCTCCTTCGGGTTACATTAAGTAGCGACGACGTTGAACAGTGGGCTTTCGGTGATCTCACAATGGGGCTTGGAGATAAGTTGAGTCAGTGTAAATTATAAGGAAACTTTTGCTGTGTCTCGCTCGGTTGCATTTGCAGTGAGTAAAATGCAGCCCGCAGCGTCGAGAGCTGCTAATGTTGGAAAAACAGTGAATTGCATAACTGAATGAATGAAAGGGTAGGAAACGAGCAAAGAATTAGATTGAATGTGAGTGATTGCCAAACTAAATGTATGCCATTTAGTAGTGGGTCAAGTGTGGAGGAGAATGAAATGAGATTTGCGCTCTCTCGTGCCCGCGGCGAGCATAATTGTGTAAAGTGGAGATTTTGTAAGTGCAGTGGCTGCAGTGAGCAGCAGGGAGCAGTAAGCGTGAGTTGAATGTGACGGAGACAAAGTGGGGAATGTGGTAGTAAAATGCCGTGATGATAATGATGGGGAGAGTGTGTGTGCATGTGCGTGGGGGGCTGGTGAAGATTAAGATGTTGTAAAGTGTGAGGCTTTGTTGTGGCGATGATATTGGATGTGAGAGGGGAAATCATTGCGGGTCGCAAGATTAGTGTGGTGTGACTGAATGTGGGGAGAAAAGGCAGCGAGTTTGTTTGCAGTGTTGGCGATGGACACGTGTGGAGGATTTTTGTTTGTTTGTTTGTTGTAAAGCAGAGAGTGGGAAAAGGATGCGTCTCACTGTATTGGCCAGGCTGCACTGCAGCCTCTATTCACAAGTGCGACCCGACTACCGAGCAGCACGGGGGCTTTGACCTGCTCCGTTTCCGACCTGGGCCGGTTCACCCCGCTTTATCCGACCTGGTGAGCCCAGGTTATCCTAGGACCACCATGTGGATACTGCTCTTAGTGCGGACACCCGATCGGCACAGAAGACGGCAGCCCAGAACTCCTGACCTCAAGCAATCCTACAGCCTCAGCCTCCCAGCAGCGGGATCACAGGTGCGCGCCACCGCACCCGGCAGCTTTTGCTCTTGTTTCAGCTGCCTTCAGTTCAAAATGGCAGCAGCTGCTCGCCTGCACTGAGTTAATGCAGGTATGATGCTGTGCTTCCTTTACTCATCTGGTGTCATTGCATGCTCCGGTGACGACTAAGTAAGAACATCAAGACAATTTCAGTGATTGCACATTTCTGGGCAAGGACAGCATTCCGATTCTATTCGGCTATACTAGCCTTCAGCGCAAGTATCAGTGCCTTGCAAAATGTGACAGGCGGCGTGTCGGTTGGCTGTCGTTCAGATTCGCGTTTGCTGCGAGGATTGCAGCACGGAGGAGCAGAGTCATTTCTGATGTAAAATATCTCACTGACGCACAGTTCTTACTAAGTGAAGCGGTCAAGTCACAATCAGTGAGCATTGTTTGTTTCCTCGGCCCCTATCTTCTGCCCTGGCCTTCTCCTTCGGGTTACATTAAGTAGCGACGACGTTGAACAGTGGGCTTTCGGTGATCTCACAATGGGGCTTGGAGATAAGTTGAGTCAGTGTAAATTATAAGGAAACTTTTGCTGTGTCTCGCTCGGTTGCATTTGCAGTGAGTAAAATGCAGCCCGCAGCGTCGAGAGCTGCTAATGTTGGAAAAACAGTGAATTGCATAACTGAATGAGTGAAAGGGTAGGAAACGAGCAAAGAATTAGATTGAATGTGAGTGATTGCCAAACTAAATGTATGCCATTTAGTAGTGGGTCAAGTGTGGAGGAGAATGAAATGAGATTTGCGCTCTCTCGTGGCCGCGGCGAGCATAATTGTGTAAAGTGGAGATTTTGTAAGTGCAGTGGCTGCAGTGAGCAGCAGGGAGCAGTAAGCGTGAGTTGAATGTGACGGAGACAAAGTGGGGAATGTGGTAGTAAAATGCCGTGATGATAATGATGGGGAGAGTGTGTGTGCATGTGCGTGGGGGCCTGGTGAAGATTAAGATGTTGTAAAGTGTGAGGCTTTGTTGTGGCGATGATATTGGATGTGAGAGGGGAAATCATTGCGGGTCGCAAGATTAGTGTGGTGTGACTGAATGTGGGGAGAAAAGGCAGCGAGTTTGTTTGCAGTGTTGGCGATGGACACGTGTGGAGGATTTTTGTTTGTTTGTTTGTTGTAAAGCAGAGAGTGGGAAAAGGATGCGTCTCACTGTATTGGCCAGGCTGCACTGCAGCCTCTATTCACAAGTGCGACCCGACTACCGAGCAGCACGGGGGCTTTGACCTGCTCCGTTTCCGACCTGGGCCGGTTCACCCCGCTTTATCCGACCTGGTGAGCCCAGGTTATCCTAGGACCACCATGTGGATACTGCTCTTAGTGCGGACACCCGATCGGCACAGAAGACGGCAGCCCAGAACTCCTGACCTCAAGCAATCCTACAGCCTCAGCCTCCCAGCAGCGGGATCACAGGTGCGCGCCACCGCACCCGGCAGCTTTTGCTCTTGTTTCAGCTGCCTTCAGTTCAAAATGGCAGCAGCTGCTCGCCTGCACTGAGTTAATGCAGGTATGATGCTGTGCTTCCTTTACTCATCTGGTGTCATTGCATGCTCCGGTGACGACTAAGTAAGAACATCAAGACAATTTCAGTGATTGCTCATTTCTGGGCAAGGACAGCATTCCGATTCTATTCGGCTATACTAGCCTTCAGCGCAAGTATCAGTGCCTTGCAAAATGTGACAGGCGGCGTGTCGGTTGGCTGTCGTTCAGATTCGCGTTTGCTGCGAGGATTGCAGCACGGAGGAGCAGAGTCATTTCTGATGTAAAATATCTCACTGACGCACAGTTCTTACTAAGTGAAGCGGTCAAGTCACAATCAGTGAGCATTGTTTGTTTCCTCGGCCCCTATCTTCTGCCCTGGCCTTCTCCTTCGGGTTACATTAAGTAGCGACGACGTTGAACAGTGGGCTTTCGGTGATCTCACAATGGGGCTTGGAGATAAGTTGAGTCAGTGTAAATTATAAGGAAACTTTTGCTGTGTCTCGCTCGGTTGCATTTGCAGTGAGTAAAATGCAGCCCGCAGCGTCGAGAGCTGCTAATGTTGGAAAAACAGTGAATTGCATAACTGAATGAATGAAAGGGTAGGAAACGAGCAAAGAATTAGATTGAATGTGAGTGATTGCCAAACTAAATGTATGCCATTTAGTAGTGGGTCAAGTGTGGAGGAGAATGAAATGAGATTTGCGCTCTCTCGTGCCCGCGGCGAGCATAATTGTGTAAAGTGGAGATTTTGTAAGTGCAGTGGCTGCAGTGAGCAGCAGGGAGCAGTAAGCGTGAGTTGAATGTGACGGAGACAAAGTGGGGAATGTGGTAGTAAAATGCCGTGATGATAATGATGGGGAGAGTGTGTGTGCATGTGCGTGGGGGGCTGGTGAAGATTAAGATGTTGTAAAGTGTGAGGCTTTGTTGTGGCGATGATATTGGATGTGAGAGGGGAAATCATTGCGGGTCGCAAGATTAGTGTGGTGTGACTGAATGTGGGGAGAAAAGGCAGCGAGTTTGTTTGCAGTGTTGGCGATGGACACGTGTGGAGGATTTTTGTTTGTTTGTTTGTTGTAAAGCAGAGAGTGGGAAAAGGATGCGTCTCACTGTATTGGCCAGGCTGCACTGCAGCCTCTATTCACAAGTGCGACCCGACTACCGAGCAGCACGGGGGCTTTGACCTGCTCCGTTTCCGACCTGGGCCGGTTCACCCCGCTTTATCCGACCTGGTGAGCCCAGGTTATCCTAGGACCACCATGTGGATACTGCTCTTAGTGCGGACACCCGATCGGCACAGAAGACGGCAGCCCAGAACTCCTGACCTCAAGCAATCCTACAGCCTCAGCCTCCCAGCAGCGGGATCACAGGTGCGCGCCACCGCACCCGGCAGCTTTTGCTCTTGTTTCAGCTGCCTTCAGTTCAAAATGGCAGCAGCTGCTCGCCTGCACTGAGTTAATGCAGGTATGATGCTGTGCTTCCTTTACTCATCTGGTGTCATTGCATGCTCCGGTGACGACTAAGTAAGAACATCAAGACAATTTCAGTGATTGCACATTTCTGGGCAAGGACAGCATTCCGATTCTATTCGGCTATACTAGCCTTCAGCGCAAGTATCAGTGCCTTGCAAAATGTGACAGGCGGCGTGTCGGTTGGCTGTCGTTCAGATTCGCGTTTGCTGCGAGGATTGCAGCACGGAGGAGCAGAGTCATTTCTGATGTAAAATATCTCACTGACGCACAGTTCTTACTAAGTGAAGCGGTCAAGTCACAATCAGTGAGCATTGTTTGTTTCCTCGGCCCCTATCTTCTGCCCTGGCCTTCTCCTTCGGGTTACATTAAGTAGCGACGACGTTGAACAGTGGGCTTTCGGTGATCTCACAATGGGGCTTGGAGATGAGTTGAGTCAGTGTAAATTATAAGGAAACTTTTGCTGTGTCTCGCTCGGTTGCATTTGCAGTGAGTAAAATGCAGCCCGCAGCGTCGAGAGCTGCTAATGTTGGAAAAACAGTGAATTGCATAACTGAATGAGTGAAAGGGTAGGAAACGAGCAAAGAATTAGATTGAATGTGAGTGATTGCCAAACTAAATGTATGCCATTTAGTAGTGGGTCAAGTGTGGAGGAGAATGAAATGAGATTTGCGCTCTCTCGTGGCCGCGGCGAGCATAATTGTGTAAAGTGGAGATTTTGTAAGTGCAGTGGCTGCAGTGAGCAGCAGGGAGCAGTAAGCGTGAGTTGAATGTGACGGAGACAAAGTGGGGAATGTGGTAGTAAAATGCCGTGATGATAATGATGGGGAGAGTGTGTGTGCATGTGCGTGGGGGGCTGGTGAAGATTAAGATGTTGTAAAGTGTGAGGCTTTGTTGTGGCGATGATATTGGATGTGAGAGGGGAAATCATTGCGGGTCGCAAGATTAGTGTGGTGTGACTGAATGTGGGGAGAAAAGGCAGCGAGTTTGTTTGCAGTGTTGGCGATGGACACGTGTGGAGGATTTTTGTTTGTTTGTTTGTTGCAAAGCAGAGAGTGGGAAAAGGATGCGTCTCACTGTATTGGCCAGGCTGCACTGCAGCCTCTATTCACAAGTGCGACCCGACTACCGAGCAGCACGGGGGCTTTGACCTGCTCCGTTTCCGACCTGGGCCGGTTCACCCCGCTTTATCCGACCTGGTGAGCCCAGGTTATCCTAGGACCACCATGTGGATACTGCTCTTAGTGCGGACACCCGATCGGCACAGAAGACGGCAGCCCAGAACTCCTGACCTCAAACAATCCTACTAGCCTCAGCCTCCCAGCAGCGGGATCACAGGTGCGCGCCACCGCACCCGGCAGCTTTTGCTCTTGTTTCAGCTGCCTTCAGTTCAAAATGGCAGCAGCTGCTCGCCTGCACTGAGTTAATGCAGGTATGATGCTGTGCTTCCTTTACTCATCTGGTGTCATTGCATGCTCCGGTGACGACTAAGTAAGAACATCAAGACAATTTCAGTGATTGCACATTTCTGGGCAAGGACAGCATTCCGATTCTATTCGGCTATACTAGCCTTCAGCGCAAGTATCAGTGCCTTGCAAAATGTGACAGGCGGCGTGTCGGTTGGCTGTCGTTCAGATTCGCGTTTGCTGCGAGGATTGCAGCACGGAGGAGCAGAGTCATTTCTGATGTAAAATATCTCACTGACGCACAGTTCTTACTAAGTGAAGCGGTCAAGTCACAATCAGTGAGCATTGTTTGTTTCCTCGGCCCCTATCTTCTGCCCTGGCCTTCTCCTTCGGGTTACATTAAGTAGCGACGACGTTGAACAGTGGGCTTTCGGTGATCTCACAATGGGGCTTGGAGATGAGTTGAGTCAGTGTAAATTATAAGGAAACTTTTGCTGTGTCTCGCTCGGTTGCATTTGCAGTGAGTAAAATGCAGCCCGCAGCGTCGAGAGCTGCTAATGTTGGAAAAACAGTGAATTGCATAACTGAATGAGTGAAAGGGTAGGAAACGAGCAAAGAATTAGATTGAATGTGAGTGATTGCCAAACTAAATGTATGCCATTTAGTAGTGGGTCAAGTGTGGAGGAGAATGAAATGAGATTTGCGCTCTCTCGTGGCCGCGGCGAGCATAATTGTGTAAAGTGGAGATTTTGTAAGTGCAGTGGCTGCAGTGAGCAGCAGGGAGCAGTAAGCGTGAGTTGAATGTGACGGAGACAAAGTGGGGAATGTGGTAGTAAAATGCCGTGATGATAATGATGGGGAGAGTGTGTGTGCATGTGCGTGGGGGGCTGGTGAAGATTAAGATGTTGTAAAGTGTGAGGCTTTGTTGTGGCGATGATATTGGATGTGAGAGGGGAAATCATTGCGGGTCGCAAGATTAGTGTGGTGTGACTGAATGTGGGGAGAAAAGGCAGCGAGTTTGTTTGCAGTGTTGGCGATGGACACGTGTGGAGGATTTTTGTTTGTTTGTTTGTTGTAAAGCAGAGAGTGGGAAAAGGATGCGTCTCACTGTATTGGCCAGGCTGCACTGCAGCCTCTATTCACAAGTGCGACCCGACTACCGAGCAGCACGGGGGCTTTGACCTGCTCCGTTTCCGACCTGGGCCGGTTCACCCCGCTTTATCCGACCTGGTGAGCCCAGGTTATCCTAGGACCACCATGTGGATACTGCTCTTAGTGCGGACACCCGATCGGCACAGAAGACGGCAGCCCAGAACTCCTGACCTCAAGCAATACCTACAGCCTCAGCCTCCCAGCAGCGGGATCACAGGTGCGCGCCACCGCACCCGGCAGCTTTTGCTCTTGTTTCAGCTGCCTTCAGTTCAAAATGGCAGCAGCTGCTCGCCTGCACTGAGTTAATGCAGGTATGATGCTGTGCTTCCTTTACTCATCTGGTGTCATTGCATGCTCCGGTGACGACTAAGTAAGAACATCAAGACAATTTCAGTGATTGCTCATTTCTGGGCAAGGACAGCATTCCGATTCTATTCGGCTATACTAGCCTTCAGCGCAAGTATCAGTGCCTTGCAAAATGTGACAGGCGGCGTGTCGGTTGGCTGTCGTTCAGATTCGCGTTTGCTGCGAGGATTGCAGCACGGAGGAGCAGAGTCATTTCTGATGTAAAATATCTCACTGACGCACAGTTCTTACTAAGTGAAGCGGTCAAGTCACAATCAGTGAGCATTGTTTGTTTCCTCGGCCCCTATCTTCTGCCCTGGCCTTCTCCTTCGGGTTACATTAAGTAGCGACGACGTTGAACAGTGGGCTTTCGGTGATCTCACAATGGGGCTTGGAGATAAGTTGAGTCAGTGTAAATTATAAGGAAACTTTTGCTGTGTCTCGCTCGGTTGCATTTGCAGTGAGTAAAATGCAGCCCGCAGCGTCGAGAGCTGCTAATGTTGGAAAAACAGTGAATTGCATAACTGAATGAATGAAAGGGTAGGAAACGAGCAAAGAATTAGATTGAATGTGAGTGATTGCCAAACTAAATGTATGCCATTTAGTAGTGGGTCAAGTGTGGAGGAGAATGAAATGAGATTTGCGCTCTCTCGTGGCCGCGGCGAGCATAATTGTGTAAAGTGGAGATTTTGTAAGTGCAGTGGCTGCAGTGAGCAGCAGGGAGCAGTAAGCGTGAGTTGAATGTGACGGAGACAAAGTGGGGAATGTGGTAGTAAAATGCCGTGATGATAATGATGGGGAGAGTGTGTGTGCATGTGCGTGGGGGGCTGGTGAAGATTAAGATGTTGTAAAGTGTGAGGCTTTGTTGTGGCGATGATATTGGATGTGAGAGGGGAAATCATTGCGGGTCGCAAGATTAGTGTGGTGTGACTGAATGTGGGGAGAAAAGGCAGCGAGTTTGTTTGCAGTGTTGGCGATGGACACGTGTGGAGGATTTTTGTTTGTTTGTTTGTTGTAAAGCAGAGAGTGGGAAAAGGATGCGTCTCACTGTATTGGCCAGGCTGCACTGCAGCCTTTATTCACAAGTGCGACCCGACTACCGAGCAGCACGGGGGCTTTGACCTGCTCCGTTTCCGACCTGGGCCGGTTCACCCCGCTTTATCCGACCTGGTGAGCCCAGGTTATCCTAGGACCACCATGTGGATACTGCTCTTAGTGCGGACACCCGATCGGCACAGAAGACGGCAGCCCAGAACTCCTGACCTCAAGCAATCCTACAGCCTCAGCCTCCCAGCAGCGGGATCACAGGTGCGCGCCACCGCACCCGGCAGCTTTTGCTCTTGTTTCAGCTGCCTTCAGTTCAAAATGGCAGCAGCTGCTCGCCTGCACTGAGTTAATGCAGGTATGATGCTGTGCTTCCTTTACTCATCTGGTGTCATTGCATGCTCCGGTGACGACTAAGTAAGAACATCAAGACAATTTCAGTGATTGCACATTTCTGGGCAAGGACAGCATTCCGATTCTATTCGGCTATACTAGCCTTCAGCGCAAGTATCAGTGCCTTGCAAAATGTGACAGGCGGCGTGTCGGTTGGCTGTCGTTCAGATTCGCGTTTGCTGCGAGGATTGCAGCACGGAGGAGCAGAGTCATTTCTGATGTAAAATATCTCACTGACGCACAGTTCTTACTAAGTGAAGCGGTCAAGTCACAATCAGTGAGCATTGTTTGTTTCCTCGGCCCCTATCTTCTGCCCTGGCCTTCTCCTTCGGGTTACATTAAGTAGCGACGACGTTGAACAGTGGGCTTTCGGTGATCTCACAATGGGGCTTGGAGATAAGTTGAGTCAGTGTAAATTATAAGGAAACTTTTGCTGTGTCTCGCTCGGTTGCATTTGCAGTGAGTAAAATGCAGCCCGCAGCGTCGAGAGCTGCTAATGTTGGAAAAACAGTGAATTGCATAACTGAATGAGTGAAAGGGTAGGAAACGAGCAAAGAATTAGATTGAATGTGAGTGATTGCCAAACTAAATGTATGCCATTTAGTAGTGGGTCAAGTGTGGAGGAGAATGAAATGAGATTTGCGCTCTCTCGTGGCCGCGGCGAGCATAATTGTGTAAAGTGGAGATTTTGTAAGTGCAGTGGCTGCAGTGAGCAGCAGGGAGCAGTAAGCGTGAGTTGAATGTGACGGAGACAAAGTGGGGAATGTGGTAGTAAAATGCCGTGATGATAATGATGGGGAGAGTGTGTGTGCATGTGCGTGGGGGGCTGGTGAAGATTAAGATGTTGTAAAGTGTGAGGCTTTGTTGTGGCGATGATATTGGATGTGAGAGGGGAAATCATTGCGGGTCGCAAGATTAGTGTGGTGTGACTGAATGTGGGGAGAAAAGGCAGCGAGTTTGTTTGCAGTGTTGGCGATGGACACGTGTGGAGGATTTTTGTTTGTTTGTTTGTTGTAAAGCAGAGAGTGGGAAAAGGATGCGTCTCACTGTATTGGCCAGGCTGCACTGCAGCCTCTATTCACAAGTGCGACCCGACTACCGAGCAGCACGGGGGCTTTGACCTGCTCCGTTTCCGACCTGGGCCGGTTCACCCCGCTTTATCCGACCTGGTGAGCCCAGGTTATCCTAGGACCACCATGTGGATACTGCTCTTAGTGCGGACACCCGATCGGCACAGAAGACGGCAGCCCAGAACTCCTGACCTCAAGCAATCCTACAGCCTCAGCCTCCCAGCAGCGGGATCACAGGTGCGCGCCACCGCACCCGGCAGCTTTTGCTCTTGTTTCAGCTGCCTTCAGTTCAAAATGGCAGCAGCTGCTCGCCTGCACTGAGTTAATGCAGGTATGATGCTGTGCTTCCTTTACTCATCTGGTGTCATTGCATGCTCCGGTGACGACTAAGTAAGAACATCAAGACAATTTCAGTGATTGCACATTTCTGGGCAAGGACAGCATTCCGATTCTATTCGGCTATACTAGCCTTCAGCGCAAGTATCAGTGCCTTGCAAAATGTGACAGGCGGCGTGTCGGTTGGCTGTCGTTCAGATTCGCGTTTGCTGCGAGGATTGCAGCACGGAGGAGCAGAGTCATTTCTGATGTAAAATATCTCACTGACGCACAGTTCTTACTAAGTGAAGCGGTCAAGTCACAATCAGTGAGCATTGTTTGTTTCCTCGGCCCCTATCTTCTGCCCTGGCCTTCTCCTTCGGGTTACATTAAGTAGCGACGACGTTGAACAGTGGGCTTTCGGTGATCTCACAATGGGGCTTGGAGATAAGTTGAGTCAGTGTAAATTATAAGGAAACTTTTGCTGTGTCTCGCTCGGTTGCATTTGCAGTGAGTAAAATGCAGCCCGCAGCGTCGAGAGCTGCTAATGTTGGAAAAACAGTGAATTGCATAACTGAATGAGTGAAAGGGTAGGAAACGAGCAAAGAATTAGATTGAATGTGAGTGATTGCCAAACTAAATGTATGCCATTTAGTAGTGGGTCAAGTGTGGAGGAGAATGAAATGAGATTTGCGCTCTCTCGTGGCCGCGGCGAGCATAATTGTGTAAAGTGGAGATTTTGTAAGTGCAGTGGCTGCAGTGAGCAGCAGGGAGCAGTAAGCGTGAGTTGAATGTGACGGAGACAAAGTGGGGAATGTGGTAGTAAAATGCCGTGATGATAATGATGGGGAGAGTGTGTGTGCATGTGCGTGGGGGGCTGGTGAAGATTAAGATGTTGTAAAGTGTGAGGCTTTGTTGTGGCGATGATATTGGATGTGAGAGGGGAAATCATTGCGGGTCGCAAGATTAGTGTGGTGTGACTGAATGTGGGGAGAAAAGGCAGCGAGTTTGTTTGCAGTGTTGGCGATGGACACGTGTGGAGGATTTTTGTTTGTTTGTTTGTTGTAAAGCAGAGAGTGGGAAAAGGATGCGTCTCACTGTATTGGCCAGGCTGCACTGCAGCCTCTATTCACAAGTGCGACCCGACTACCGAGCAGCACGGGGGCTTTGACCTGCTCCGTTTCCGACCTGGGCCGGTTCACCCCGCTTTATCCGACCTGGTGAGCCCAGGTTATCCTAGGAACCACCATGTGGATACTGCTCTTAGTGCGGACACCCGATCGGCACAGAAGACGGCAGCCCAGAACTCCTGACCTCAAGCAATCCTACAGCCTCAGCCTCCCAGCAGCGGGATCACAGGTGCGCGCCACCGCACCCGGCAGCTTTTGCTCTTGTTTCAGCTGCCTTCAGTTCAAAATGGCAGCAGCTGCTCGCCTGCACTGAGTTAATGCAGGTATGATGCTGTGCTTCCTTTACTCATCTGGTGTCATTGCATGCTCCGGTGACGACTAAGTAAGAACATCAAGACAATTTCAGTGATTGCACATTTCTGGGCAAGGACAGCATTCCGATTCTATTCGGCTATACTAGCCTTCAGCGCAAGTATCAGTGCCTTGCAAAATGTGACAGGCGGCGTGTCGGTTGGCTGTCGTTCAGATTCGCGTTTGCTGCGAGGATTGCAGCACGGAGGAGCAGAGTCATTTCTGATGTAAAATATCTCACTGACGCACAGTTCTTACTAAGTGAAGCGGTCAAGTCACAATCAGTGAGCATTGTTTGTTTCCTCGGCCCCTATCTTCTGCCCTGGCCTTCTCCTTCGGGTTACATTAAGTAGCGACGACGTTGAACAGTGGGCTTTCGGTGATCTCACAATGGGGCTTGGAGATAAGTTGAGTCAGTGTAAATTATAAGGAAACTTTTGCTGTGTCTCGCTCGGTTGCATTTGCAGTGAGTAAAATGCAGCCCGCAGCGTCGAGAGCTGCTAATGTTGGAAAAACAGTGAATTGCATAACTGAATGAGTGAAAGGGTAGGAAACGAGCAAAGAATTAGATTGAATGTGAGTGATTGCCAAACTAAATGTATGCCATTTAGTAGTGGGTCAAGTGTGGAGGAGAATGAAATGAGATTTGCGCTCTCTCGTGGCCGCGGCGAGCATAATTGTGTAAAGTGGAGATTTTGTAAGTGCAGTGGCTGCAGTGAGCAGCAGGGAGCAGTAAGCGTGAGTTGAATGTGACGGAGACAAAGTGGGGAATGTGGTAGTAAAATGCCGTGATGATAATGATGGGGAGAGTGTGTGTGCATGTGCGTGGGGGGCTGGTGAAGATTAAGATGTTGTAAAGTGTGAGGCTTTGTTGTGGCGATGATATTGGATGTGAGAGGGGAAATCATTGCGGGTCGCAAGATTAGTGTGGTGTGACTGAATGTGGGGAGAAAAGGCAGCGAGTTTGTTTGCAGTGTTGGCGATGGACACGTGTGGAGGATTTTTGTTTGTTTGTTTGTTGTAAAGCAGAGAGTGGGAAAAGGATGCGTCTCACTGTATTGGCCAGGCTGCACTGCAGCCTCTATTCACAAGTGCGACCCGACTACCGAGCAGCACGGGGGCTTTGACCTGCTCCGTTTCCGACCTGGGCCGGTTCACCCCGCTTTATCCGACCTGGTGAGCCCAGGTTATCCTAGGACCACCATGT
This sequence comes from Somniosus microcephalus, assembly GCF_052327205.1. Lineage (NCBI taxonomy): Eukaryota > Metazoa > Chordata > Chondrichthyes > Squaliformes > Somniosidae > Somniosus > Somniosus microcephalus. The sequence goes on along the minus strand of NC_141001.1, from coordinate 58,453,987 downwards.
GGATACTGCTCTTAGTGCGGACACCCGATCGGCACAGAAGACGGCAGCCCAGAACTCCTGACCTCAAGCAATCCTACAGCCTCAGCCTCAGCCTCCCAGCAGCGGGATCACAGGTGCGCGCCACCGCACCCGGCAGCTTTTGCTCTTGTTTCAGCTGCCTTCAGTTCAAAATGGCAGCAGCTGCTCGCCTGCACTGAGTTAATGCAGGTATGATGCTGTGCTTCCTTTACTCATCTGGTGTCATTGCATGCTCCGGTGACGACTAAGTAAGAACATCAAGACAATTTCAGTGATTGCTCATTTCTGGGCAAGGACAGCATTCCGATTCTATTCGGCTATACTAGCCTTCAGCGCAAGTATCAGTGCCTTGCAAAATGTGACAGGCGGCGTGTCGGTTGGCTGTCGTTCAGATTCGCGTTTGCTGCGAGGATTGCAGCACGGAGGAGCAGAGTCATTTCTGATGTAAAATATCTCACTGACGCACAGTTCTTACTAAGTGAAGCGGTCAAGTCACAATCAGTGAGCATTGTTTGTTTCCTCGGCCCCTATCTTCTGCCCTGGCCTTCTCCTTCGGGTTACATTAAGTAGCGACGACGTTGAACAGTGGGCTTTCGGTGATCTCACAATGGGGCTTGGAGATAAGTTGAGTCAGTGTAAATTATAAGGAAACTTTTGCTGTGTCTCGCTCGGTTGCATTTGCAGTGAGTAAAATGCAGCCCGCAGCGTCGAGAGCTGCTAATGTTGGAAAAACAGTGAATTGCATAACTGAATGAATGAAAGGGTAGGAAACGAGCAAAGAATTAGATTGAATGTGAGTGATTGCCAAACTAAATGTATGCCATTTAGTAGTGGGTCAAGTGTGGAGGAGAATGAAATGAGATTTGCGCTCTCTCGTGGCCGCGGCGAGCATAATTGTGTAAAGTGGAGATTTTGTAAGTGCAGTGGCTGCAGTGAGCAGCAGGGAGCAGTAAGCGTGAGTTGAATGTGACGGAGACAAAGTGGGGAATGTGGTAGTAAAATGCCGTGATGATAATGATGGGGAGAGTGTGTGTGCATGTGCGTGGGGGGCTGGTGAAGATTAAGATGTTGTAAAGTGTGAGGCTTTGTTGTGGCGATGATATTGGATGTGAGAGGGGAAATCATTGCGGGTCGCAAGATTAGTGTGGTGTGACTGAATGTGGGGAGAAAAGGCAGCGAGTTTGTTTGCAGTGTTGGCGATGGACACGTGTGGAGGATTTTTGTTTGTTTGTTTGTTGTAAAGCAGAGAGTGGGAAAAGGATGCGTCTCACTGTATTGGCCAGGCTGCACTGCAGCCTCTATTCACAAGTGCGACCCGACTACCGAGCAGCACGGGGGCTTTGACCTGCTCCGTTTCCGACCTGGGCCGGTTCACCCCGCTTTATCCGACCTGGTGAGCCCAGGTTATCCTAGGACCACCATGTGGATACTGCTCTTAGTGCGGACACCCGATCGGCACAGAAGACGGCAGCCCAGAACTCCTGACCTCAAGCAATCCTACAGCCTCAGCCTCCTCAGCAGCGGGATCACAGGTGCGCGCCACCGCACCCGGCAGCTTTTGCTCTTGTTTCAGCTGCCTTCAGTTCAAAATGGCAGCAGCTGCTCGCCTGCACTGAGTTAATGCAGGTATGATGCTGTGCTTCCTTTACTCATCTGGTGTCATTGCATGCTCCGGTGACGACTAAGTAAGAACATCAAGACAATTTCAGTGATTGCACATTTCTGGGCAAGGACAGCATTCCGATTCTATTCGGCTATACTAGCCTTCAGCGCAAGTATCAGTGCCTTGCAAAATGTGACAGGCGGCGTGTCGGTTGGCTGTCGTTCAGATTCGCGTTTGCTGCGAGGATTGCAGCACGGAGGAGCAGAGTCATTTCTGATGTAAAATATCTCACTGACGCACAGTTCTTACTAAGTGAAGCGGTCAAGTCACAATCAGTGAGCATTGTTTGTTTCCTCGGCCCCTATCTTCTGCCCTGGCCTTCTCCTTCGGGTTACATTAAGTAGCGACGACGTTGAACAGTGGGCTTTCGGTGATCTCACAATGGGGCTTGGAGATAAGTTGAGTCAGTGTAAATTATAAGGAAACTTTTGCTGTGTCTCGCTCGGTTGCATTTGCAGTGAGTAAAATGCAGCCCGCAGCGTCGAGAGCTGCTAATGTTGGAAAAACAGTGAATTGCATAACTGAATGAGTGAAAGGGTAGGAAACGAGCAAAGAATTAGATTGAATGTGAGTGATTGCCAAACTAAATGTATGCCATTTAGTAGTGGGTCAAGTGTGGAGGAGAATGAAATGAGATTTGCGCTCTCTCGTGGCCGCGGCGAGCATAATTGTGTAAAGTGGAGATTTTGTAAGTGCAGTGGCTGCAGTGAGCAGCAGGGAGCAGTAAGCGTGAGTTGAATGTGACGGAGACAAAGTGGGGAATGTGGTAGTAAAATGCCGTGATGATAATGATGGGGAGAGTGTGTGTGCATGTGCGTGGGGGGCTGGTGAAGATTAAGATGTTGTAAAGTGTGAGGCTTTGTTGTGGCGATGATATTGGATGTGAGAGGGGAAATCATTGCGGGTCGCAAGATTAGTGTGGTGTGACTGAATGTGGGGAGAAAAGGCAGCGAGTTTGTTTGCAGTGTTGGCGATGGACACGTGTGGAGGATTTTTGTTTGTTTGTTTGTTGTAAAGCAGAGAGTGGGAAAAGGATGCGTCTCACTGTATTGGCCAGGCTGCACTGCAGCCTCTATTCACAAGTGCGACCCGACTACCGAGCAGCACGGGGGCTTTGACCTGCTCCGTTTCCGACCTGGGCCGGTTCACCCCGCTTTATCCGACCTGGTGAGCCCAGGTTATCCTAGGAACCACCATGTGGATACTGCTCTTAGTGCGGACACCCGATCGGCACAGAAGACGGCAGCCCAGAACTCCTGACCTCAAGCAATCCTACAGCCTCAGCCTCCCAGCAGCGGGATCACAGGTGCGCGCCACCGCACCCGGCAGCTTTTGCTCTTGTTTCAGCTGCCTTCAGTTCAAAATGGCAGCAGCTGCTCGCCTGCACTGAGTTAATGCAGGTATGATGCTGTGCTTCCTTTACTCATCTGGTGTCATTGCATGCTCCGGTGACGACTAAGTAAGAACATCAAGACAATTTCAGTGATTGCACATTTCTGGGCAAGGACAGCATTCCGATTCTATTCGGCTATACTAGCCTTCAGCGCAAGTATCAGTGCCTTGCAAAATGTGACAGGCGGCGTGTCGGTTGGCTGTCGTTCAGATTCGCGTTTGCTGCGAGGATTGCAGCACGGAGGAGCAGAGTCATTTCTGATGTAAAATATCTCACTGACGCACAGTTCTTACTAAGTGAAGCGGTCAAGTCACAATCAGTGAGCATTGTTTGTTTCCTCGGCCCCTATCTTCTGCCCTGGCCTTCTCCTTCGGGTTACATTAAGTAGCGACGACGTTGAACAGTGGGCTTTCGGTGATCTCACAATGGGGCTTGGAGATAAGTTGAGTCAGTGTAAATTATAAGGAAACTTTTGCTGTGTCTCGCTCGGTTGCATTTGCAGTGAGTAAAATGCAGCCCGCAGCGTCGAGAGCTGCTAATGTTGGAAAAACAGTGAATTGCATAACTGAATGAGTGAAAGGGTAGGAAACGAGCAAAGAATTAGATTGAATGTGAGTGATTGCCAAACTAAATGTATGCCATTTAGTAGTGGGTCAAGTGTGGAGGAGAATGAAATGAGATTTGCGCTCTCTCGTGGCCGCGGCGAGCATAATTGTGTAAAGTGGAGATTTTGTAAGTGCAGTGGCTGCAGTGAGCAGCAGGGAGCAGTAAGCGTGAGTTGAATGTGACGGAGACAAAGTGGGGAATGTGGTAGTAAAATGCCGTGATGATAATGATGGGGAGAGTGTGTGTGCATGTGCGTGGGGGGCTGGTGAAGATTAAGATGTTGTAAAGTGTGAGGCTTTGTTGTGGCGATGATATTGGATGTGAGAGGGGAAATCATTGCGGGTCGCAAGATTAGTGTGGTGTGACTGAATGTGGGGAGAAAAGGCAGCGAGTTTGTTTGCAGTGTTGGCGATGGACACGTGTGGAGGATTTTTGTTTGTTTGTTTGTTGTAAAGCAGAGAGTGGGAAAAGGATGCGTCTCACTGTATTGGCCAGGCTGCACTGCAGCCTCTATTCACAAGTGCGACCCGACTACCGAGCAGCACGGGGGCTTTGACCTGCTCCGTTTCCGACCTGGGCCGGTTCACCCCGCTTTATCCGACCTGGTGAGCCCAGGTTATCCTAGGACCACCATGTGGATACTGCTCTTAGTGCGGACACCCGATCGGCACAGAAGACGGCAGCCCAGAACTCCTGACCTCAAGCAATCCTACAGCCTCAGCCTCAGCCTCCCAGCAGCGGGATCACAGGTGCGCGCCACCGCACCCGGCAGCTTTTGCTCTTGTTTCAGCTGCCTTCAGTTCAAAATGGCAGCAGCTGCTCGCCTGCACTGAGTTAATGCAGGTATGATGCTGTGCTTCCTTTACTCATCTGGTGTCATTGCATGCTCCGGTGACGACTAAGTAAGAACATCAAGACAATTTCAGTGATTGCTCATTTCTGGGCAAGGACAGCATTCCGATTCTATTCGGCTATACTAGCCTTCAGCGCAAGTATCAGTGCCTTGCAAAATGTGACAGGCGGCGTGTCGGTTGGCTGTCGTTCAGATTCGCGTTTGCTGCGAGGATTGCAGCACGGAGGAGCAGAGTCATTTCTGATGTAAAATATCTCACTGACGCACAGTTCTTACTAAGTGAAGCGGTCAAGTCACAATCAGTGAGCATTGTTTGTTTCCTCGGCCCCTATCTTCTGCCCTGGCCTTCTCCTTCGGGTTACATTAAGTAGCGACGACGTTGAACAGTGGGCTTTCGGTGATCTCACAATGGGGCTTGGAGATAAGTTGAGTCAGTGTAAATTATAAGGAAACTTTTGCTGTGTCTCGCTCGGTTGCATTTGCAGTGAGTAAAATGCAGCCCGCAGCGTCGAGAGCTGCTAATGTTGGAAAAACAGTGAATTGCATAACTGAATGAATGAAAGGGTAGGAAACGAGCAAAGAATTAGATTGAATGTGAGTGATTGCCAAACTAAATGTATGCCATTTAGTAGTGGGTCAAGTGTGGAGGAGAATGAAATGAGATTTGCGCTCTCTCGTGGCCGCGGCGAGCATAATTGTGTAAAGTGGAGATTTTGTAAGTGCAGTGGCTGCAGTGAGCAGCAGGGAGCAGTAAGCGTGAGTTGAATGTGACGGAGACAAAGTGGGGAATGTGGTAGTAAAATGCCGTGATGATAATGATGGGGAGAGTGTGTGTGCATGTGCGTGGGGGGCTGGTGAAGATTAAGATGTTGTAAAGTGTGAGGCTTTGTTGTGGCGATGATATTGGATGTGAGAGGGGAAATCATTGCGGGTCGCAAGATTAGTGTGGTGTGACTGAATGTGGGGAGAAAAGGCAGCGAGTTTGTTTGCAGTGTTGGCGATGGACACGTGTGGAGGATTTTTGTTTGTTTGTTTGTTGTAAAGCAGAGAGTGGGAAAAGGATGCGTCTCACTGTATTGGCCAGGCTGCACTGCAGCCTCTATTCACAAGTGCGACCCGACTACCGAGCAGCACGGGGGCTTTGACCTGCTCCGTTTCCGACCTGGGCCGGTTCACCCCGCTTTATCCGACCTGGTGAGCCCAGGTTATCCTAGGACCACCATGTGGATACTGCTCTTAGTGCGGACACCCGATCGGCACAGAAGACGGCAGCCCAGAACTCCTGACCTCAAGCAATCCTACAGCCTCAGCCTCCTCAGCAGCGGGATCACAGGTGCGCGCCACCGCACCCGGCAGCTTTTGCTCTTGTTTCAGCTGCCTTCAGTTCAAAATGGCAGCAGCTGCTCGCCTGCACTGAGTTAATGCAGGTATGATGCTGTGCTTCCTTTACTCATCTGGTGTCATTGCATGCTCCGGTGACGACTAAGTAAGAACATCAAGACAATTTCAGTGATTGCACATTTCTGGGCAAGGACAGCATTCCGATTCTATTCGGCTATACTAGCCTTCAGCGCAAGTATCAGTGCCTTGCAAAATGTGACAGGCGGCGTGTCGGTTGGCTGTCGTTCAGATTCGCGTTTGCTGCGAGGATTGCAGCACGGAGGAGCAGAGTCATTTCTGATGTAAAATATCTCACTGACGCACAGTTCTTACTAAGTGAAGCGGTCAAGTCACAATCAGTGAGCATTGTTTGTTTCCTCGGCCCCTATCTTCTGCCCTGGCCTTCTCCTTCGGGTTACATTAAGTAGCGACGACGTTGAACAGTGGGCTTTCGGTGATCTCACAATGGGGCTTGGAGATAAGTTGAGTCAGTGTAAATTATAAGGAAACTTTTGCTGTGTCTCGCTCGGTTGCATTTGCAGTGAGTAAAATGCAGCCCGCAGCGTCGAGAGCTGCTAATGTTGGAAAAACAGTGAATTGCATAACTGAATGAGTGAAAGGGTAGGAAACGAGCAAAGAATTAGATTGAATGTGAGTGATTGCCAAACTAAATGTATGCCATTTAGTAGTGGGTCAAGTGTGGAGGAGAATGAAATGAGATTTGCGCTCTCTCGTGGCCGCGGCGAGCATAATTGTGTAAAGTGGAGATTTTGTAAGTGCAGTGGCTGCAGTGAGCAGCAGGGAGCAGTAAGCGTGAGTTGAATGTGACGGAGACAAAGTGGGGAATGTGGTAGTAAAATGCCGTGATGATAATGATGGGGAGAGTGTGTGTGCATGTGCGTGGGGGGCTGTTGAAGATTAAGATGTTGTAAAGTGTGAGGCTTTGTTGTGGCGATGATATTGGATGTGAGAGGGGAAATCATTGCGGGTCGCAAGATTAGTGTGGTGTGACTGAATGTGGGGAGAAAAGGCAGCGAGTTTGTTTGCAGTGTTGGCGATGGACACGTGTGGAGGATTTTTGTTTGTTGTAAAGCAGAGAGTGGGAAAAGGATGCGTCTCACTGTATTGGCCAGGCTGCACTGCAGCCTCTATTCACAAGTGCGACCCGACTACCGAGCAGCACGGGGGCTTTGACCTGCTCCGTTTCCGACCTGGGCCGGTTCACCCCGCTTTATCCGACCTGGTGAGCCCAGGTTATCCTAGGACCACCATGTGGATACTGCTCTTAGTGCGGACACCCGATCGGCACAGAAGACGGCAGCCCAGAACTCCTGACTTCAAGCAATCCTACAGCCTCAGCCTCCCAGCAGCGGGATCACAGGTGCGCGCCACCGCACCCGGCAGCTTTTGCTATTGTTTCAGCTGCCTTCAGTTCAAAATGGCAGCAGCTGCTCGCCTGCACTGAGTTAATGCAGGTATGATGCTGTGCTTCCTTTACTCATCTGGTGTCATTGCATGCTCCGGTGACGACTAAGTAAGAACATCAAGACAATTTCAGTGATTGCACATTTCTGGGCAAGGACAGCATTCCGATTCTATTCGGCTATACTAGCCTTCAGCGCAAGTATCAGTGCCTTGCAAAATGTGACAGGCGGCGTGTCGGTTGGCTGTCGTTCAGATTCGCGTTTGCTGCGAGGATTGCAGCACGGAGGAGCAGAGTCATTTCTGATGTAAAATATCTCACTGACGCACAGTTCTTACTAAGTGAAGCGGTCAAGTCACAATCAGTGAGCATTGTTTGTTTCCTCGGCCCCTATCTTCTGCCCTGGCCTTCTCCTTCGGGTTACATTAAGTAGCGACGACGTTGAACAGTGGGCTTTCGGTGATCTCACAATGGGGCTTGGAGATAAGTTGAGTCAGTGTAAATTATAAGGAAACTTTTGCTGTGTCTCGCTCGGTTGCATTTGCAGTGAGTAAAATGCAGCCCGCAGCGTCGAGAGCTGCTAATGTTGGAAAAACAGTGAATTGCATAACTGAATGAGTGAAAGGGTAGGAAACGAGCAAAGAATTAGATTGAATGTGAGTGATTGCCAAACTAAATGTATGCCATTTAGTAGTGGGTCAAGTGTGGAGGAGAATGAAATGAGATTTGCGCTCTCTCGTGGCCGCGGCGAGCATAATTGTGTAAAGTGGAGATTTTGTAAGTGCAGTGGCTGCAGTGAGCAGCAGGGAGCAGTAAGCGTGAGTTGAATGTGACGGAGACAAAGTGGGGAATGTGGTAGTAAAATGCCGTGATGATAATGATGGGGAGAGTGTGTGTGCATGTGCGTGGGGGGCTGGTGAAGATTAAGATGTTGTAAAGTGTGAGGCTTTGTTGTGGCGATGATATTGGATGTGAGAGGGGAAATCATTGCGGGTCGCAAGATTAGTGTGGTGTGACTGAATGTGGGGAGAAAAGGCAGCGAGTTTGTTTGCAGTGTTGGCGATGGACACGTGTGGAGGTTTTTTGTTTGTTGTAAAGCAGAGAGTGGGAAAAGGATGCGTCTCACTGTATTGGCCAGGCTGCACTGCAGCCTCTATTCACAAGTGCGACCCGACTACCGAGCAGCACGGGGGCTTTGACCTGCTCCGTTTCCGACCTGGGCCGGTTCACCCCGCTTTAATCCGACCTGGTGAGCCCAGGTTATCCTAGGACCACCATGTGGATACTGCTCTTAGTGCGGACACCCGATCGGCACAGAAGACGGCAGCCCAGAACTCCTGACCTCAAGCAATCCTACAGCCTCAGCCTCAGCCTCCCAGCAGCGGGATCACAGGTGCGCGCCACCGCACCCGGCAGCTTTTGCTCTTGTTTCAGCTGCCTTCAGTTCAAAATGGCAGCAGCTGCTCGCCTGCACTGAGTTAATGCAGGTATGATGCTGTGCTTCCTTTACTCATCTGGTGTCATTGCATGCTCCGGTGACGACTAAGTAAGAACATCAAGACAATTTCAGTGATTGCACATTTCTGGGCAAGGACAGCATTCCGATTCTATTCGGCTATACTAGCCTTCAGCGCAAGTATCAGTGCCTTGCAAAATGTGACAGGCGGCGTGTCGGTTGGCTGTCGTTCAGATTCGCGTTTGCTGCGAGGATTGCAGCACGGAGGAGCAGAGTCATTTCTGATGTAAAATATCTCACTGACGCACAGTTCTTACTAAGTGAAGCGGTCAAGTCACAATCAGTGAGCATTGTTTGTTTCCTCGGCCCCTATCTTCTGCCCTGGCCTTCTCCTTCGGGTTACATTAAGTAGCGACGACGTTGAACAGTGGGCTTTCGGTGATCTCACAATGGGGCTTGGAGATAAGTTGAGTCAGTGTAAATTATAAGGAAACTTTTGCTGTGTCTCGCTCGGTTGCATTTGCAGTGAGTAAAATGCAGCCCGCAGCGTCGAGAGCTGCTAATGTTGGAAAAACAGTGAATTGCATAACTGAATGAGTGAAAGGGTAGGAAACGAGCAAAGAATTAGATTGAATGTGAGTGATTGCCAAACTAAATGTATGCCATTTAGTAGTGGGTCAAGTGTGGAGGAGAATGAAATGAGATTTGCGCTCTCTCGTGGCCGCGGCGAGCATAATTGTGTAAAGTGGAGATTTTGTAAGTGCAGTGGCTGCAGTGAGCAGCAGGGAGCAGTAAGCGTGAGTTGAATGTGACGGAGACAAAGTGGGGAATGTGGTAGTAAAATGCCGTGATGATAATGATGGGGAGAGTGTGTGTGCATGTGCGTGGGGGGCTGGTGAAGATTAAGATGTTGTAAAGTGTGAGGCTTTGTTGTGGCGATGATATTGGATGTGAGAGGGGAAATCATTGCGGGTCGCAAGATTAGTGTGGTGTGACTGAATGTGGGGAGAAAAGGCAGCGAGTTTGTTTGCAGTGTTGGCGATGGACACGTGTGGAGGTTTTTTGTTTGTTGTAAAGCAGAGAGTGGGAAAAGGATGCGTCTCACTGTATTGGCCAGGCTGCACTGCAGCCTCTATTCACAAGTGCGACCCGACTACCGAGCAGCACGGGGGCTTTGACCTGCTCCGTTTCCGACCTGGGCCGGTTCACCCCGCTTTATCCGATCTGGTGAGCCCAGGTTATCCTAGGACCACCATGTGGATACTGCTCTTAGTGCGGACACCCGATCGGCACAGAAGACGGCAGCCCAGAACTCCTGACCTCAAGCAATCACTACAGCCTCAGCCTCCCAGCAGCGGGATCACAGGTGCGCGCCACCGCACCCGGCAGCTTTTGCTCTTGTTTCAGCTGCCTTCAGTTCAAAATGGCAGCAGCTGCTCGCCTGCACTGAGTTAATGCAGGTATGATGCTGTGCTTCCTTTACTCATCTGGTGTCATTGCATGCTCCGGTGACGACTAAGTAAGAACATCAAGACAATTTCAGTGATTGCACATTTCTGGGCAAGGACAGCATTCCGATTCTATTCGGCTATACTAGCCTTCAGCGCAAGTATCAGTGCCTTGCAAAATGTGACAGGCGGCGTGTCGGTTGGCTGTCGTTCAGATTCGCGTTTGCTGCGAGGATTGCAGCACGGAGGAGCAGAGTCATTTCTGATGTAAAATATCTCACTGACGCACAGTTCTTACTAAGTGAAGCGGTCAAGTCACAATCAGTGAGCATTGTTTGTTTCCTCGGCCCCTATCTTCTGCCCTGGCCTTCTCCTTCGGGTTACATTAAGTAGCGACGACGTTGAACAGTGGGCTTTCGGTGATCTCACAATGGGGCTTGGAGATAAGTTGTCAGTGTAAATTATAAGGAAACTTTTGCTGTGTCTCGCTCGGTTGCATTTGCAGTGAGTAAAATGCAGCCCGCAGCGTCGAGAGCTGCTAATGTTGGAAAAACAGTGAATTGCATAACTGAATGAGTGAAAGGGTAGGAAACGAGCAAAGAATTAGATTGAATGTGAGTGATTGCCAAACTAAATGTATGCCATTTAGGAGTGGGTCAAGTGTGGAGGAGAATGAAATGAGATTTGCGCTCTCTCGTGGCCGCGGCGAGCATAATTGTGTAAAGTGGAGATTTTGTAAGTGCAGTGGCTGCAGTGAGCAGCAGGGAGCAGTAAGCGTGAGTTGAATGTGACGGAGACAAAGTGGGGAATGTGGTAGTAAAATGCCGTGATGATAATGATGGGGAGAGTGTGTGTGCATGTGCGTGGGGGGCTGGTGAAGATTAAGATGTTGTAAAGTGTGAGGCTTTGTTGTGGCGATGATATTGGATGTGAGAGGGGAAATCATTGCGGGTCGCAAGATTAGTGTGGTGTGACTGAATGTGGGGAGAAAAGGCAGCGAGTTTGTTTGCAGTGTTGGCGATGGACACGTGTGGAGGTTTTTTGTTTGTTTGTTTGTTGTAAAGCAGAGAGTGGGAAAAGGATGCGTCTCACTGTATTGGCCAGGCTGCACTGCAGCCTCTATTCACAAGTGCGACCCGACTACCGAGCAGCACGGGGGCTTTGACCTGCTCCGTTTCCGACCTGGGCCGGTTCACCCCGCTTTATCCGACCTGGTGAGCCCAGGTTATCCTAGGACTACCATGTGGATACTGCTCTTAGTGCGGACACCCGATCGGCACAGAAGACGGCAGCCCAGAACTCCTGACCTCAAGCAATCCTACAGCCTCAGCCTCCCAGCAGCGGGATCACAGGTGCGCGCCACCGCACCCGGCAGCTTTTGCTCTTGTTTCAGCTGCCTTCAGTTCAAAATGGCAGCAGCTGCTCGCCTGCACTGAGTTAATGCAGTTATGATGCTGTGCTTCCTTTACTCATCTGGTGTCATTGCATGCTCCGGTGACGACTAAGTAAGAACATCAAGACAATTTCAGTGATTGCACATTTCTGGGCAAGGACAGCATTCCGATTCTATTCGGCTATACTAGCCTTCAGCGCAAGTATCAGTGCCTTGCAAAATGTGACAGGCGGCGTGTCGGTTGGCTGTCGTTCAGATTCGCGTTTGCTGCGAGGATTGCAGCACGGAGGAGCAGAGTCATTTCTGATGTAAAATATCTCACTGACGCACAGTTCTTACTAAGTGAAGCGGTCAAGTCATAATCAGTGAGCATTGTTTGTTTCCTCGGCCCCTATCTTCTGCCCTGGCCTTCTCCTTCGGGTTACATTAAGTAGCGACGACGTTGAACAGTGGGCTTTCGGTGATCTCACAATGGGGCTTGGAGATAAGTTGAGTCAGTGTAAATTATAAGGAAACTTTTGCTGTGTCTCGCTCGGTTGCATTTGCAGTGAGTAAAATGCAGCCCGCAGCGTCGAGAGCTGCTAATGTTGGAAAAACAGTGAATTGCATAACTGAATGAGTGAAAGGGTAGGAAACGAGCAAAGAATTAGATTGAATGTGAGTGATTGCCAAACTAAATGTATGCCATTTAGTAGTGGGTCAAGTGTGGAGGAGAATGAAATGAGATTTGCGCTCTCTCGTGGCCGCGGCGAGCATAATTGTGTAAAGTGGAGATTTTGTAAGTGCAGTGGCTGCAGTGAGCAGCAGGGAGCAGTAAGCGTGAGTTGAATGTGACGGAGACAAAGTGGGGAATGTGGTAGTAAAATGCCGTGATGATAATGATGGGGAGAGTGTGTGTGCATGTGCGTGGGGGGCTGGTGAAGATTAAGATGTTGTAAAGTGTGAGGCTTTGTTGTGGCGATGATATTGGATGTGAGAGGGGAAATCATTGCGGGTCGCAAGATTAGTGTGGTGTGACTGAATGTGGGGAGAAAAGGCAGCGAGTTTGTTTGCAGTGTTGGCGATGGACACGTGTGGAGGTTTTTTGTTTGTTTGTTTGTTGTAAAGCAGAGAGTGGGAAAAGGATGCGTCTCACTGTATTGGGCAGGCTGCACTGCAGCCTCTATTCACAAGTGCGACCCGACTACCGAGCAGCACGGGGGCTTTGACCTGCTCCGTTTCCGACCTGGGCCGGTTCACCGCGCTTTATCCGACCTGGTGAGCCCAGGTTATCCTAGGACTACCATGTGGATACTGCTTTTAGTGCGGACACCCGATCGGCACAGAAGACGGCAGCCCAGAACTCCTGACCTCAAGCAATCCTACAGCCTCAGCCTCCCAGCAGCGGGATCACAGGTGCGCGCCACCGCACCCGGCAGCTTTTGCTCTTGTTTCAGCTGCCTTCAGTTCAAAATGGCAGCAGCTGCTCGCCTGCACTGAGTTAATGCAGGTATGATGCTGTGCTTCCTTTACTCATCTGGTGTCATTGCATGCTCCGGTGACGACTAAGTAAGAACATCAAGACAATTTCAGTGATTGCACATTTCTGGGCAAGGACAGCATTCCGATTCTATTCGGCTATACTAGCCTTCAGCGCAAGTATCAGTGCCTTGCAAAATGTGACAGGCGGCGTGTCGGTTGGCTGTCGTTCAGATTCGCGTTTGCTGCGAGGATTGCAGCACGGAGGAGCAGAGTCATTTCTGATGTAAAATATCTCACTGACGCACAGTTCTTACTAAGTGAAGCGGTCAAGTCACAATCAGTGAGCATTGTTTGTTTCCTCGGCCCCTATCTTCTGCCCTGGCCTTCTCCTTCGGGTTACATTAAGTAGCGACGACGTTGAACAGTGGGCTTTCGGTGATCTCACAATGGGGCTTGGAGATAAGTTGAGTCAGTGTAAATTATAAGGAAACTTTTGCTGTGTCTCGCTCGGTTGCATTTGCAGTGAGTAAAATGCAGCCCGCAGCGTCGAGAGCTGCTAATGTTGGAAAAACAGTGAATTGCATAACTGAATGAGTGAAAGGGTAGGAAACGAGCAAAGAATTAGATTGAATGTGAGTGATTGCCAAACTAAATGTATGCCATTTAATAGTGGGTCAAGTGTGGAGGAGAATGAAATGAGATTTGCGCTCTCTCGTGGCCGCGGCGAGCATAATTGTGTAAAGTGGAGATTTTGTAAGTGCAGTGGCTGCAGTGAGCAGCAGGGAGCAGTAAGCGTGAGTTGAATGTGACGGAGACAAAGTGGGGAATGTGGTAGTAAAATGCCGTGATGATAATGATGGGGAGAGTGTGTGTGCATGTGCGTGGGGGGCTGGTGAAGATTAAGATGTTGTAAAGTGTGAGGCTTTGTTGTGGCGATGATATTGGATGTGAGAGGGGAAATCATTGCGGGTCGCAAGATTAGTGTGGTGTGACTGAATGTGGGGAGAAAAGGCAGCGAGTTTGTTTGCAGTGTTGGCGATGGACACGTGTGGAGGTTTTTTGTTTGTTTGTTTGTTGTAAAGCAGAGAGTGGGAAAAGGATGCGTCTCACTGTATTGGCCAGGCTGCACTGCAGCCTCTATTCACAAGTGCGACCCGACTACCGAGCAGCACGGGGGCTTTGACCTGCTCCATTTCCGACCTGGGCCAGTTCACCCCGCTTTATCCGACCTGGTGAGCCCAGGTTATCCTAGGACCACCATGTGGATACTGCTCTTAGTGCGGACACCCGATCGGCACAGAAGACGGCAGCCCAGAACTTCTGACCTCAAGCAATACCTACAGCCTCAGCCTCCCAGCAGCGGGATCACAGGTGCGCGCCACCGCACCCGGCAGCTTTTGCTCTTGTTTCAGCTGCCTTCAGTTCAAAATGCTCGCCTGCACTGAGTTAATGCAGGTATGATGCTGTGCTTCCTTTACTCATCTGGTGTCATTGCATGCTCCGGTGACGACTAAGTAAGAACATCAAGACAATTTCAGTGATTGCACATTTCTGGGCAAGGACAGCATTCCGATTCTATTCGGCTATACTAGCCTTCAGCGCAAGTATCAGTGCCTTGCAAAATGTGACAGGCGGCGTGTCGGTTGGCTGTCGTTCAGATTCGCGTTTGCTGCGAGGATTGCAGCACGGAGGAGCAGAGTCATTTCTGATGTAAAATATCTCACTGACGCACAGTTCTTACTAAGTGAAGCGGTCAAGTCACAATCAGTGAGCATTGTTTGTTTCCTCGGCCCCTATCTTCTGCCCTGGCCTTCTCCTTCGGGTTACATTAAGTAGCGACGACGTTGAACAGTGGGCTTTCGGTGATCTCACAATGGGGCTTGGAGATAAGTTGAGTCAGTGTAAATTATAAGGAAACTTTTGCTGTGTCTCGCTCGGTTGCATTTGCAGTGAGTAAAATGCAGCCCGCAGCGTCGAGAGCTGCTAATGTTGGAAAAACAGTGAATTGCATAACTGAATGAGTGAAAGGGTAGGAAACGAGCAAAGAATTAGATTGAATGTGAGTGATTGCCAAACTAAATGTATGCCATTTAGTAGTGGGTCAAGTGTGGAGGAGAATGAAATGAGATTTGCGCTCTCTCGTGGCCGCGGCGAGCATAATTGTGTAAAGTGGAGATTTTGTAAGTGCAGTGGCTGCAGTGAGCAGCAGGGAGCAGTAAGCGTGAGTTGAATGTGACGGAGACAAAGTGGGGAATGTGGTAGTAAAATGCCGTGATGATAATGATGGGGAGAGTGTGTGTGCATGTGCGTGGGGGGCTGGTGAAGATTAAGATGTTGTAAAGTGTGAGGCTTTGTTGTGGCGATGATATTGGATGTGAGAGGGGAAATCATTGCGGGTCGCAAGATTAGTGTGGTGCGACTGAATGTGGGGAGAAAAGGCAGCGAGTTTGTTTGCAGTGTTGGCGATGGACACGTGTGGAGGTTTTTTGTTTGTTTGTTTGTTGTAAAGCAGAGAGTGGGAAAAGGATGCGTCTCACTGTATTGGCCAGGCTGCACTGCAGCCTCTATTCACAAGGGCGACCCGACTACCGAGCAGCACGGGGGCTTTGACCTGCTCCGTTTCCGACCTGGGCCGGTTCACCCCGCTTTATCCGACCTGGTGAGCCCAGGTTATCCTAGGACCACCATGTGGATACTGCTCTTAGTGCGGACACCCGATCGGCACAGAAGACGGCAGCCCAGAACTCCTGACCTCAAGCAATCCTACAGCCTCAGCCTCCCAGCAGTGGGATCACAGGTGCGCGCCACCGCACCCGGCAGCTTTTGCTCTTGTTTCAGCTGCCTTCAGTTCAAAATGGCAGCAGCTGCTCGCCTGCACTGAGTTAATGCAGGTATGATGCTGTGCTTCCTTTACTCATCTGGTGTCATTGCATGCTCCGGTGACGACTAAGTAAGAACATCAAGACAATTTCAGTGATTGCACATTTCTGGGCAAGGACAGCATTCCGATTCTATTCGGCTATACTAGCCTTCAGCGCAAGTATCAGTGCCTTGCAAAATGTGACAGGCGGCGTGTCGGTTGGCTGTCGTTCAGATTCGCGTTTGCTGCGAGGATTGCAGCACGGAGGAGCAGAGTCATTTCTGATGTAAAATATCTCACTGACGCACAGTTCTTACTAAGTGAAGCGGTCAAGTCACAATCAGTGAGCATTGTTTGTTTCCTCGGCCCCTATCTTCTGCCCTGGCCTTCTCCTTCGGGTTACATTAAGTAGCGACGACGTTGAACAGTGGGCTTTCGGTGAACTCACAATGGGGCTTGGAGATAAGTTGAGTCAGTGTAAATTATAAGGAAACTTTTGCTGTGTCTCGCTCGGTTGCATTTGCAGTGAGTAAAATGCAGCCCGCAGCGTCGAGAGCTGCTAATGTTGGAAAAACAGTGAATTGCATAACTGAATGAGTGAAAGGGTAGGAAACGAGCAAAGAATTAGATTGAATGTGAGTGATTGCCAAACTAAATGTATGCCATTTAGTAGTGGGTCAAGTGTGGAGGAGAATGAAATGAGATTTGCGCTCTCTCGTGGCCGCGGCGAGCATAATTGTGTAAAGTGGAGATTTTGTAAGTGCAGTGGCTGCAGTGAGCAGCAGGGAGCAGTAAGCGTGAGTTGAATGTGACGGAGACAAAGTGGGGAATGTGGTAGTAAAATGCCGTGATGATAATGATGGGGAGAGTGTGTGTGCATGTGCGTGGGGGGCTGGTGAAGATTAAGATGTTGTAAAGTGTGAGGCTTTGTTGTGGCGATGATATTGGATGTGAGAGGGGAAATCATTGCGGGTCGCAAGATTAGTGTGGTGCGACTGAATGTGGGGAGAAAAGGCAGCGAGTTTGTTTGCAGTGTTGGCGATGGACACGTGTGGAGGTTTTTTGTTTGTTTGTTTGTTGTAAAGCAGAGAGTGGGAAAAGGATGCGTCTCACTGTATTGGCCAGGCTGCACTGCAGCCTCTATTCACAAGTGCGACCCGACTACCGAGCAGCACGGGGGCTTTGACCTGCTCCGTTTCCGACCTGGGCCGGTTCACCCCGCTTTATCCGACCTGGTGAGCCCAGGTTATCCTAGGACCACCATGTGGATACTGCTCTTAGTGCGGACACCCGATCGGCACAGAAGACGGCAGCCCAGAACTCCTGACCTCAAGCAATCCTACAGCCTCAGCCTCCCAGCAGCGGGATCACAGGTGCGCGCCACCGCACCCGGCAGCTTTTGCTCTTGTTTCAGCTGCCTTCAGTTCAAAATGGCAGCAGCTGCTCGCCTGCACTGAGTTAATGCAGGTATGATGCTGTGCTTCCTTTACTCATCTGGTGTCATTGCATGCTCCGGTGACGACTAAGTAAGAACATCAAGACAATTTCAGTGATTGCACATTTCTGGGCAAGGACAGCATTCCGATTCTATTCGGCTATACTAGCCTTCAGCGCAAGTATCAGTGCCTTGCAAAATGTGACAGGCGGCGTGTCGGTTGGCTGTCGTTCAGATTCGCGTTTGCTGCGAGGATTGCAGCACGGAGGAGCAGAGTCATTTCTGATGTAAAATATCTCACTGACGCACAGTTCTTACTAAGTGAAGCGGTCAAGTCACAATCAGTGAGCATTGTTTGTTTCCTCGGCCCCTATCTTCTGCCCTGGCCTTCTCCTTCGGGTTACATTAAGTAGCGACGACGTTGAACAGTGGGCTTTCGGTGAACTCACAATGGGGCTTGGAGATAAGTTGAGTCAGTGTAAATTATAAGGAAACTTTTGCTGTGTCTCGCTCGGTTGCATTTGCAGTGAGTAAAATGCAGCCCGCAGCGTCGAGAGCTGCTAATGTTGGAAAAACAGTGAATTGCATAACTGAATGAGTGAAAGGGTAGGAAACGAGCAAAGAATTAGATTGAATGTGAGTGATTGCCAAACTAAATGTATGCCATTTAGTAGTGGGTCAAGTGTGGAGGAGAATGAAATGAGATTTGCGCTCTCTCGTGGCCGCGGCGAGCATAATTGTGTAAAGTGGAGATTTTGTAAGTGCAGTGGCTGCAGTGAGCAGCAGGGAGCAGTAAGCGTGAGTTGAATGTGACGGAGACAAAGTGGGGAATGTGGTAGTAAAATGCCGTGATGATAATGATGGGGAGAGTGTGTGTGCATGTACGTGGGGGGCTGGTGAAGATTAAGATGTTGTAAAGTGTGAGGCTTTGTTGTGGCGATGATATTGGATGTGAGAGGGGAAATCATTGCGGGTCGCAAGATTAGTGTGGTGTGACTGAATGTGGGGAGAAAAGGCAGCGAGTTTGTTTGCAGTGTTGGCGATGGACACGTGTGGAGGTTTTTTGTTTGTTTGTTTGTTGTAAAGCAGAGAGTGGGAAAAGGATGCGTCTCACTGTATTGGCCAGGCTGCACTGCAGCCTCTATTCACAAGTGCGACCCGACTACCGAGCAGCACGGGGGCTTTGACCTGCTCCGTTTCCGACCTGGGCCGGTTCACCCCGCTTTATCCGACCTGGTGAGCCCAGGTTCTCCTAGGACCACCATGTGGATACTGCTCTTAGTGCGGACACCCGATCGGCACAGAAGACGGCAGCCCAGAACTCCTGACTTCAAGCAATCCTACAGCCTCAGCCTCCCAGCAGCGGGATCACAGGTGCGCGCCACCGCACCCGGCAGCTTTTGCTCTTGTTTCAGCTGCCTTCAGTTCAAAATGGCAGCAGCTGCTCGCCTGCACTGAGTTAATGCAGGTATGATGCTGTGCTTCCTTTACTCATCTGGTGTCATTGCATGCTCCGGTGACGACTAAGTAAGAACATCAAGACAATTTCAGTGATTGCACATTTCTGGGCAAGGACAGCATTCCGATTCTATTCGGCTATACTAGCCTTCAGCGCAAGTATCAGTGCCTTGCAAAATGTGACAGGCGGCGTGTCGGTTGGCTGTCGTTCAGATTCGCGTTTGCTGCGAGGATTGCAGCACGGAGGAGCAGAGTCATTTCTGATGTAAAATATCTCACTGACGCACAGTTCTTACTAAGTGAAGCGGTCAAGTCACAATCAGTGAGCATTGTTTGTTTCCTCGGCCCCTATCTTCTGCCCTGGCCTTCTCCTTCGGGTTACATTAAGTAGCGACGACGTTGAACAGTGGGCTTTCGGTGATCTCACAATGGGGCTTGGAGATAAGTTGAGTCAGTGTAAATTATAAGGAAACTTTTGCTGTGTCTCGCTCGGTTGCATTTGCAGTGAGTAAAATGCAGCCCGCAGCGTCGAGAGCTGCTAATGTTGGAAAAACAGTGAATTGCATAACTGAATGAGTGAAAGGGTAGGAAACGAGCAAAGAATTAGATTGAATGTGAGTGATTGCCAAACTAAATGTATGCCATTTAGTAGTGGGTCAAGTGTGGAGGAGAATGAAATGAGATTTGCGCTCTCTCGTGGCCGCGGCGAGCATAATTGTGTAAAGTGGAGATTTTGTAAGTGCAGTGGCTGCAGTGAGCAGCAGGGAGCAGTAAGCGTGAGTTGAATGTGACGGAGACAAAGTGGGGAATGTGGTAGTAAAATGCCGTGATGATAATGATGGGGAGAGTGTGTGTGCATGTGCGTGGGGGGCTGGTGAAGATTAAGATGTTGTAAAGTGTGAGGCTTTGTTGTGGCGATGATATTGGATGTGAGAGGGGAAATCATTGCGGGTCGCAAGATTAGTGTGGTGTGACTGAATGTGGGGAGAAAAGGCAGCGAGTTTGTTTGCAGTGTTGGCTGATGGACACGTGTGGAGGTTTTTTGTTTGTTTGTTTGTTGTAAAGCAGAGAGTGGGAAAAGGATGCGTCTCACTGTATTGGCCAGGCTGCACTGCAGCCTCTATTCACAAGTGCGACCCGACTACCGAGCAGCACGGGGGCTTTGACCTGCTCCGTTTCCGACCTGGGCCGGTTCACCCCGCTTTATCCGACCTGGTGAGCCCAGGTTATCCTAGGACCACCATGTGGATACTGCTCTTAGTGCGGACACCCGATCGGCACAGAAGACGGCAGCCCAGAACTCCTGACCTCAAGCAATCCTACAGCCTCAGCCTCCCAGCAGCGGGATCACAGGTGCGCGCCACCGCACCCGGCAGCTTTTGCTCTTGTTTCAGCTGCCTTCAGTTCAAAATGGCAGCAGCTGCTCGCCTGCACTGAGTTAATGCAGGTATGATGCTGTGCTTCCTTTACTCATCTGGTGTCATTGCATGCTCCGGTGACGACTAAGTAAGAACATCAAGACAATTTCAGTGATTGCACATTTCTGGGCAAGGACAGCATTCCGATTCTATTCGGCTATACTAGCCTTCAGCGCAAGTATCAGTGCCTTGCAAAATGTGACAGGCGGCGTGTCGGTTGGCTGTCGTTCAGATTCGCGTTTGCTGCGAGGATTGCAGCACGGAGGAGCAGAGTCATTTCTGATGTAAAATATCTCACTGACGCACAGTTCTTACTAAGTGAAGCGGTCAAGTCACAATCAGTGAGCATTGTTTGTTTCCTCGGCCCCTATCTTCTGCCCTGGCCTTCTCCTTCGGGTTACATTAAGTAGCGACGACGTTGAACAGTGGGCTTTCGGTGATCTCACAATGGGGCTTGGAGATAAGTTGAGTCAGTGTAAATTATAAGGAAACTTTTGCTGTGTCTCGCTCGGTTGCATTTGCAGTGAGTAAAATGCAGCCCGCAGCGTCGAGAGCTGCTAATGTTGGAAAAACAGTGAATTGCATAACTGAATGAGTGAAAGGGTAGGAAACGAGCAAAGAATTAGATTGAATGTGAGTGATTGCCAAACTAAATGTGAGTGATTGCCAAACTAAATGTATGCCATTTAGGAGTGGGTCAAGTGTGGAGGAGAATGAAATGAGATTTGCGCTCTCTCGTGGCCGCGGCGAGCATAATTGTGTAAAGTGGAGATTTTGTAAGTGCAGTGGCTGCAGTGAGCAGCAGGGAGCAGTAAGCGTGAGTTGAATGTGACGGAGACAAAGTGGGGAATGTGGTAGTAAAATGCCGTGATGATAATGATGGGGAGAGTGTGTGTGCATGTGCGTGGGGGGCTGGTGAAGATTAAGATGTTGTAAAGTGTGAGGCTTTGTTGTGGCGATGATATTGGATGTGAGAGGGGAAATCATTGCGGGTCGCAAGATTAGTGTGGTGTGACTGAATGTGGGGAGAAAAGGCAGCGAGTTTGTTTGCAGTGTTGGCGATGGACACGTGTGGAGGTTTTTTGTTTGTTTGTTTGTTGTAAAGCAGAGAGTGGGAAAAGGATGCGTCTCACTGTATTGGCCAGGCTGCACTGCAGCCTCTATTCACAAGGGCGACCCGACTACCGAGCAGCACGGGGGCTTTGACCTGCTCCGTTTCCGACCTGGGCCGGTTCACCGCGCTTTATCCGACCTGGTGAGCCCAGGTTATCCTAGGACTACCATGTGGATACTGCTCTTAGTGCGGACACCCGATCGGCACAGAAGACGGCAGCCCAGAACTCCTGACCTCAAGCAATCCTACAGCCTCAGCCTCCCAGCAGCGGGATCACAGGTGCGCGCCACCGCACCCGGCAGCTTTTGCTCTTGTTTCAGCTGCCTTCAGTTCAAAATGGCAGCAGCTGCTCGCCTGCACTGAGTTAATGCAGGTATGATGCTGTGCTTCCTTTACTCATCTGGTGTCATTGCATGCTCCGGTGACGACTAAGTAAGAACATCAAGACAATTTCAGTGATTGCACATTTCTGGGCAAGGACAGCATTCCGATTCTATTCGGCTATACTAGCCTTCAGCGCAAGTATCAGTGCCTTGCAAAATGTGACAGGCGGCGTGTCGGTTGGCTGTCGTTCAGATTCGCGTTTGCTGCGAGGATTGCAGCACGGAGGAGCAGAGTCATTTCTGATGTAAAATATCTCACTGACGCACAGTTCTTACTAAGTGAAGCGGTCAAGTCACAATCAGTGAGCATTGTTTGTTTCCTCGGCCCCTATCTTCTGCCCTGGCCTTCTCCTTCGGGTTACATTAAGTAGCGACGACGTTGAACAGTGGGCTTTCGGTGATCTCACAATGGGGCTTGGAGATAAGTTGAGTCAGTGCAAATTATAAGGAAACTTTTGCTGTGTCTCGCTCGGTTGCATTTGCAGTGAGTAAAATGCAGCCCGCAGCGTCGAGAGCTGCTAATGTTGGAAAAACAGTGAATTGCATAACTGAATGAGTGAAAGGGTAGGAAACGAGCAAAGAATTAGATTGAATGTGAGTGATTGCCAAACTAAATGTATGCCATTTAGTAGTGGGTCAAGTGTGGAGGAGAATGAAATGAGATTTGCGCTCTCTCGTGGCCGCGGCGAGCATAATTGTGTAAAGTGGAGATTTTGTAAGTGCAGTGGCTGCAGTGAGCAGCAGGGAGCAGTAAGCGTGAGTTGAATGTGACGGAGACAAAGTGGGGAATGTGGTAGTAAAATGCCGTGATGATAATGATGGGGAGAGTGTGTGTGCATGTGCGTGGGGGGCTGGTGAAGATTAAGATGTTGTAAAGTGTGAGGCTTTGTTGTGGCGATGATATTGGATGTGAGAGGGGAAATCATTGCGGGTCGCAAGATTAGTGTGGTGTGACTGAATGTGGGGAGAAAAGGCAGCGAGTTTGTTTGCAGTGTTGGCGATGGACACGTGTGGAGGTTTTTTGTTTGTTTGTTTGTTGTAAAGCAGAGAGTGGGAAAAGGATGCGTCTCACTGTATTGGCCAGGCTGCACTGCAGCCTCTATTCACAAGTGCGACCCGACTACCGAGCAGCACGGGGGCTTTGACCTGCTCCGTTTCCGACCTGGGCCAGTTCACCCCGCTTTATCCGACCTGGTGAGCCCAGGTTATCCTAGGACCACCATGTGGATACTGCTCTTAGTGCGGACACCCGATCGGCACAGAAGACGGCAGCCCAGAACTCCTGACCTCAAGCAATCTCTACAGCCTCAGCCTCCCAGCAGCGGGATCACAGGTGCGCGCCACCGCACCCGGCAGCTTTTGCTCTTGTTTCAGCTGCCTTCAGTTCAAAATGCTCGCCTGCACTGAGTTAATGCAGGTATGATGCTGTGCTTCCTTTACTCATCTGGTGTCATTGCATGCTCCGGTGACGACTAAGTAAGAACATCAAGACAATTTCAGTGATTGCACATTTCTGGGCAAGGACAGCATTCCGATTCTATTCGGCTATACTAGCCTTCAGCGCAAGTATCAGTGCCTTGCAAAATGTGACAGGCGGCGTGTCGGTTGGCTGTCGTTCAGATTCGCGTTTGCTGCGAGGATTGCAGCACGGAGGAGCAGAGTCATTTCTGATGTAAAATATCTCACTGACGCACAGTTCTTACTAAGTGAAGCGGTCAAGTCACAATCAGTGAGCATTGTTTGTTTCCTCGGCCCCTATCTTCTGCCCTGGCCTTCTCCTTCGGGTTACATTAAGTAGCGACGACGTTGAACAGTGGGCTTTCGGTGATCTCACAATGGGGCTTGGAGATAAGTTGAGTCAGTGTAAATTATAAGGAAACTTTTGCTGTGTCTCGCTCGGTTGCATTTGCAGTGAGTAAAATGCAGCCCGCAGCGTCGAGAGCTGCTAATGTTGGAAAAACAGTGAATTGCATAACTGAATGAGTGAAAGGGTAGGAAACGAGCAAAGAATTAGATTGAATGTGAGTGATTGCCAAACTAAATGTATGCCATTTAGTAGTGGGTCAAGTGTGGAGGAGAATGAAATGAGATTTGCGCTCTCTCGTGGCCGCGGCGAGCATAATTGTGTAAAGTGGAGATTTTGTAAGTGCAGTGGCTGCAGTGAGCAGCAGGGAGCAGTAAGCGTGAGTTGAATGTGACGGAGACAAAGTGGGGAATGTGGTAGTAAAATGCCGTGATGATAATGATGGGGAGAGTGTGTGTGCATGTGCGTGGGGGGCTGGTGAAGATTAAGATGTTGTAAAGTGTGAGGCTTTGTTGTGGCGATGATATTGGATGTGAGAGGGGAAATCATTGCGGCTCGCAAGATTAGTGTGGTGCGACTGAATGTGGGGAGAAAAGGCAGCGAGTTTGTTTGCAGTGTTGGCGATGGACACGTGTGGAGGTTTTTTGTTTGTTTGTTTGTTGTAAAGCAGAGAGTGGGAAAAGGATGCGTCTCACTGTATTGGCCAGGCTGCACTGCAGCCTCTATTCACAAGTGCGACCCGACTACCGAGCAGCACGGGGGCTTTGACCTGCTCCGTTTCCGACCTGGGCCGGTTCACCCCGCTTTATCCGACCTGGTGAGCCCAGGTTATCCTAGGACCACCATGTGGATACTGCTCTTAGTGCGGACACCCGATCGGCACAGAAGACGGCAGCCCAGAACTCCTGACCTCAAGCAATCCTACAGCCTCAGCCTCCCAGCAGCGGGATCACAGGTGCGCGCCACCGCACCCGGCAGCTTTTGCTCTTGTTTCAGCTGCCTTCAGTTCAAAATGGCAGCAGCTGCTCGCCTGCACTGAGTTAATGCAGGTATGATGCTGTGCTTCCTTTACTCATCTGGTGTCATTGCATGCTCCGGTGACGACTAAGTAAGAACATCAAGACAATTTCAGTGATTGCACATTTCTGGGCAAGGACAGCATTCCGATTCTATTCGGCTATACTAGCCTTCAGCGCAAGTATCAGTGCCTTGCAAAATGTGACAGGCGGCGTGTCGGTTGGCTGTCGTTCAGATTCGCGTTTGCTGCGAGGATTGCAGCACGGAGGAGCAGAGTCATTTCTGATGTAAAATATCTCACTGACGCACAGTTCTTACTAAGTGAAGCGGTCAAGTCACAATCAGTGAGCATTGTTTGTTTCCTCGGCCCCTATCTTCTGCCCTGGCCTTCTCCTTCGGGTTACATTAAGTAGCGACGACGTTGAACAGTGGGCTTTCGGTGATCTCACAATGGGGCTTGGAGATAAGTTGAGTCAGTGTAAATTATAAGGAAACTTTTGCTGTGTCTCGCTCGGTTGCATTTGCAGTGAGTAAAATGCAGCCCGCAGCGTCGAGAGCTGCTAATGTTGGAAAAACAGTGAATTGCATAACTGAATGAGTGAAAGGGTAGGAAACGAGCAAAGAATTAGATTGAATGTGAGTGATTGCCAAACTAAATGTATGCCATTTAGTAGTGGGTCAAGTGTGGAGGAGAATGAAATGAGATTTGCGCTCTCTCGTGGCCGCGGCGAGCATAATTGTGTAAAGTGGAGATTTTGTAAGTGCAGTGGCTGCAGTGAGCAGCAGGGAGCAGTAAGCGTGAGTTGAATGTGACGGAGACAAAGTGGGGAATGTGGTAGTAAAATGCCGTGATGATAATGATGGGGAGAGTGTGTGTGCATGTGCGTGGGGGGCTGGTGAAGATTAAGATGTTGTAAAGTGTGAGGCTTTGTTGTGGCGATGATATTGGATGTGAGAGGGGAAATCATTGCGGCTCGCAAGATTAGTGTGGTGCGACTGAATGTGGGGAGAAAAGGCAGCGAGTTTGTTTGCAGTGTTGGCGATGGACACGTGTGGAGGTTTTTTGTTTGTTTGTTTGTTGTAAAGCAGAGAGTGGGAAAAGGATGCGTCTCACTGTATTGGCCAGGCTGCACTGCAGCCTCTATTCACAAGTGCGACCCGACTACCGAGCAGCACGGGGGCTTTGACCTGCTCCGTTTCCGACCTGGGCCGGTTCACCCCGCTTTATCCGACCTGGTGAGCCCAGGTTATCCTAGGACCACCATGTGGATACTGCTCTTAGTGCGGACACCCGATCGGCACAGAAGACGGCAGCCCAGAACTCGTGACCTCAAGCAATACCTACAGCCTCAGCCTCCCAGCAGCGGGATCACAGGTGCGCGCCACCGCACCCGGCAGCTTTTGCTCTTGTTTCAGCTGCCTTCAGTTCAAAATGGCAGCAGCTGCTCGCCTGCACTGAGTTAATGCAGGTATGATGCTGTGCTTCCTTTACTCATCTGGTGTCATTGCATGCTCCGGTGACGACTAAGTAAGAACATCAAGACAATTTCAGTGATTGCACATTTCTGGGCAAGGACAGCATTCCGATTCTATTCGGCTATACTAGCCTTCAGCGCAAGTATCAGTGCCTTGCAAAATGTGACAGGCGGCGTGTCGGTTGGCTGTCGTTCAGATTCGCGTTTGCTGCGAGGATTGCAGCACGGAGGAGCAGAGTCATTTCTGATGTAAAATATCTCACTGACGCACAGTTCTTACTAAGTGAAGCGGTCAAGTCACAATCAGTGAGCATTGTTTGTTTCCTCGGCCCCTATCTTCTGCCCTGGCTTTCTCCTTCGGGTTACATTAAGTAGCGACGACGTTGAACAGTGGGCTTTCGGTGATCTCACAATGGGGCTTGGAGATAAGTTGAGTCAGTGTAAATTATAAGGAAACTTTTGCTGTGTCTCGCTCGGTTGCATTTGCAGTGAGTAAAATGCAGCCCGCAGCGTCGAGAGCGGCTAATGTTGGAAAAACAGTGAATTGCATAACTGAATGAGTGAAAGGGTAGGAAACGAGCAAAGAATTAGATTGAATGTGAGTGATTGCCAAACTAAATGTATGCCATTTAGGAGTGGGTCAAGTGTGGAGGAGAATGAAATGAGATTTGCGCTCTCTCGTGGCCGCGGCGAGCATAATTGTGTAAAGTGGAGATTTTGTAAGTGCAGTGGCTGCAGTGAGCAGCAGGGAGCAGTAAGCGTGAGTTGAATGTGACGGAGACAAAGTGGGGAATGTGGTAGTAAAATGCCGTGATGATAATGATGGGGAGAGTGTGTGTGCATGTGCGTGGGGGGCTGGTGAAGATTAAGATGTTGTAAAGTGTGAGGCTTTGTTGTGGCGATGATATTGGATGTGAGAGGGGAAATCATTGCGGGTCGCAAGATTAGTGTGGTGTGACTGAATGTGGGGAGAAAAGGCAGCGAGTTTGTTTGCAGTGTTGGCGATGGACACGTGTGGAGGTTTTTTGTTTGTTTGTTTGTTGTAAAGCAGAGAGTGGGAAAAGGATGCGTCTCACTGTATTGGCCAGGCTGCACTGCAGCCTCTATTCACAAGTGCGACCCGACTACCGAGCAGCACGGGGGCTTTGACCTGCTCCGTTTCCGACCTGGGCCGGTTCACCCCGCTTTATCCGACCTGGTGAGCCCAGGTTATCCTAGGACCACCATGTGGATACTGCTCTTAGTGCGGACACCCGATCGGCACAGAAGACGGCAGCCCAGAACTCCTGACCTCAAGCAATCCTACAGCCTCAGCCTCCCAGCAGCGGGATCACAGGTGCGCGCCACCGCACCCGGCAGCTTTTGCTCTTGTTTCAGCTGCCTTCAGTTCAAAATGGCAGCAGCTGCTCGCCTGCACTGAGTTAATGCAGGTATGATGCTGTGCTTCCTTTACTCATCTGGTGTCATTGCATGCTCCGGTGACGACTAAGTAAGAACATCAAGACAATTTCAGTGATTGCACATTTCTGGGCAAGGACAGCATTCCGATTCTATTCGGCTATACTAGCCTTCAGCGCAAGTATCAGTGCCTTGCAAAATGTGACAGGCGGCGTGTCGGTTGGCTGTCGTTCAGATTCGCGTTTGCTGCGAGGATTGCAGCACGGAGGAGCAGAGTCATTTCTGATGTAAAATATCTCACTGACGCACAGTTCTTACTAAGTGAAGCGGTCAAGTCACAATCAGTGAGCATTGTTTGTTTCCTCGGCCCCTATCTTCTGCCCTGGCCTTCTCCTTCGGGTTACATTAAGTAGCGACGACGTTGAACAGTGGGCTTTCGGTGATCTCACAATGGGGCTTGGAGATAAGTTGAGTCAGTGTAAATTATAAGGAAACTTTTGCTGTGTCTCGCTCGGTTGCATTTGCAGTGAGTAAAATGCAGCCCGCAGCGTCGAGAGCTGCTAATGTTGGAAAAACAGTGAATTGCATAACTGAATGAGTGAAAGGGTAGGAAACGAGCAAAGAATTAGATTGAATGTGAGTGATTGCCAAACTAAATGTGAGTGATTGCCAAACTAAATGTATGCCATTTAGGAGTGGGTCAAGTGTGGAGGAGAATGAAATGAGATTTGCGCTCTCTCGTGGCCGCGGCGAGCATAATTGTGTAAAGTGGAGATTTTGTAAGTGCAGTGGCTGCAGTGAGCAGCAGGGAGCAGTAAGCGTGAGTTGAATGTGACGGAGACAAAGTGGGGAATGTGGTAGTAAAATGCCGTGATGATAATGATGGGGAGAGTGTGTGTGCATGTGCGTGGGGGGCTGGTGAAGATTAAGATGTTGTAAAGTGTGAGGCTTTGTTGTGGCGATGATATTGGATGTGAGAGGGGAAATCATTGCGGGTCGCAAGATTAGTGTGGTGTGACTGAATGTGGGGAGAAAAGGCAGCGAGTTTGTTTGCAGTGTTGGCGATGGACACGTGTGGAGGTTTTTTGTTTGTTTGTTTGTTGTAAAGCAGAGAGTGGGAAAAGGATGCGTCTCACTGTATTGGCCAGGCTGCACTGCAGCCTCTATTCACAAGGGCGACCCGACTACCGAGCAGCACGGGGGCTTTGACCTGCTCCGTTTCCGACCTGGGCCGGTTCACCGCGCTTTATCCGACCTGGTGAGCCCAGGTTATCCTAGGACTACCATGTGGATACTGCTCTTAGTGCGGACACCCGATCGGCACAGAAGACGGCAGCCCAGAACTCCTGACCTCAAGCAATCCTACAGCCTCAGCCTCCCAGCAGCGGGATCACAGGTGCGCGCCACCGCACCCGGCAGCTTTTGCTCTTGTTTCAGCTGCCTTCAGTTCAAAATGGCAGCAGCTGCTCGCCTGCACTGAGTTAATGCAGGTATGATGCTGTGCTTCCTTTACTCATCTGGTGTCATTGCATGCTCCGGTGACGACTAAGTAAGAACATCAAGACAATTTCAGTGATTGCACATTTCTGGGCAAGGACAGCATTCCGATTCTATTCGGCTATACTAGCCTTCAGCGCAAGTATCAGTGCCTTGCAAAATGTGACAGGCGGCGTGTCGGTTGGCTGTCGTTCAGATTCGCGTTTGCTGCGAGGATTGCAGCACGGAGGAGCAGAGTCATTTCTGATGTAAAATATCTCACTGACGCACAGTTCTTACTAAGTGAAGCGGTCAAGTCACAATCAGTGAGCATTGTTTGTTTCCTCGGCCCCTATCTTCTGCCCTGGCCTTCTCCTTCGGGTTACATTAAGTAGCGACGACGTTGAACAGTGGGCTTTCGGTGATCTCACAATGGGGCTTGGAGATAAGTTGAGTCAGTGCAAATTATAAGGAAACTTTTGCTGTGTCTCGCTCGGTTGCATTTGCAGTGAGTAAAATGCAGCCCGCAGCGTCGAGAGCTGCTAATGTTGGAAAAACAGTGAATTGCATAACTGAATGAGTGAAAGGGTAGGAAACGAGCAAAGAATTAGATTGAATGTGAGTGATTGCCAAACTAAATGTATGCCATTTAGTAGTGGGTCAAGTGTGGAGGAGAATGAAATGAGATTTGCGCTCTCTCGTGGCCGCGGCGAGCATAATTGTGTAAAGTGGAGATTTTGTAAGTGCAGTGGCTGCAGTGAGCAGCAGGGAGCAGTAAGCGTGAGTTGAATGTGACGGAGACAAAGTGGGGAATGTGGTAGTAAAATGCCGTGATGATAATGATGGGGAGAGTGTGTGTGCATGTGCGTGGGGGGCTGGTGAAGATTAAGATGTTGTAAAGTGTGAGGCTTTGTTGTGGCGATGATATTGGATGTGAGAGGGGAAATCATTGCGGGTCGCAAGATTAGTGTGGTGTGACTGAATGTGGGGAGAAAAGGCAGCGAGTTTGTTTGCAGTGTTGGCGATGGACACGTGTGGAGGTTTTTTGTTTGTTTGTTTGTTGTAAAGCAGAGAGTGGGAAAAGGATGCGTCTCACTGTATTGGCCAGGCTGCACTGCAGCCTCTATTCACAAGTGCGACCCGACTACCGAGCAGCACGGGGGCTTTGACCTGCTCCGTTTCCGACCTGGGCCAGTTCACCCCGCTTTATCCGACCTGGTGAGCCCAGGTTATCCTAGGACCACCATGTGGATACTGCTCTTAGTGCGGACACCCGATCGGCACAGAAGACGGCAGCCCAGAACTCCTGACCTCAAGCAATCTCTACAGCCTCAGCCTCCCAGCAGCGGGATCACAGGTGCGCGCCACCGCATCCGGCAGCTTTTGCTCTTGTTTCAGCTGCCTTCAGTTCAAAATGCTCGCCTGCACTGAGTTAATGCAGGTATGATGCTGTGCTTCCTTTACTCATCTGGTGTCATTGCATGCTCCGGTGACGACTAAGTAAGAACATCAAGACAATTTCAGTGATTGCACATTTCTGGGCAAGGACAGCATTCCGATTCTATTCGGCTATACTAGCCTTCAGCGCAAGTATCAGTGCCTTGCAAAATGTGACAGGCGGCGTGTCGGTTGGCTGTCGTTCAGATTCGCGTTTGCTGCGAGGATTGCAGCACGGAGGAGCAGAGTCATTTCTGATGTAAAATATCTCACTGACGCACAGTTCTTACTAAGTGAAGCGGTCAAGTCACAATCAGTGAGCATTGTTTGTTTCCTCGGCCCCTATCTTCTGCCCTGGCCTTCTCCTTCGGGTTACATTAAGTAGCGACGACGTTGAACAGTGGGCTTTCGGTGATCTCACAATGGGGCTTGGAGATAAGTTGAGTCAGTGTAAATTATAAGGAAACTTTTGCTGTGTCTCGCTCGGTTGCATTTGCAGTGAGTAAAATGCAGCCCGCAGCGTCGAGAGCTGCTAATGTTGGAAAAACAGTGAATTGCATAACTGAATGAGTGAAAGGGTAGGAAACGAGCAAAGAATTAGATTGAATGTGAGTGATTGCCAAACTAAATGTATGCCATTTAGTAGTGGGTCAAGTGTGGAGGAGAATGAAATGAGATTTGCGCTCTCTCGTGGCCGCGGCGAGCATAATTGTGTAAAGTGGAGATTTTGTAAGTGCAGTGGCTGCAGTGAGCAGTAAGCGTGAGTTGAATGTGACGGAGACAAAGTGGGGAATGTGGTAGTAAAATGCCGTGATGATAATGATGGGGAGAGTGTGTGTGCATGTGCGTGGGGGGCTGGTGAAGATTAAGATGTTGTAAAGTGTGAGGCTTTGTTGTGGCGATGATATTGGATGTGAGAGGGGAAATCATTGCGGCTCGCAAGATTAGTGTGGTGCGACTGAATGTGGGGAGAAAAGGCAGCGAGTTTGTTTGCAGTGTTGGCGATGGACACGTGTGGAGGTTTTTTGTTTGTTTGTTTGTTGTAAAGCAGAGAGTGGGAAAAGGATGCGTCTCACTGTATTGGCCAGGCTGCACTGCAGCCTCTATTCACAAGTGCGACCCGACTACCGAGCAGCACGGGGGCTTTGACCTGCTCCGTTTCCGACCTGGGCCGGTTCACCCCGCTTTATCCGACCTGGTGAGCCCAGGTTATCCTAGGACCACCATGTGGATACTGCTCTTAGTGCGGACACCCGATCGGCACAGAAGACGGCAGCCCAGAACTCCTGACCTCAAGCAATCCTACAGCCTCAGCCTCCCAGCAGCGGGATCACAGGTGCGCGCCACCGCACCCGGCAGCTTTTGCTCTTGTTTCAGCTGCCTTCAGTTCAAAATGGCAGCAGCTGCTCGCCTGCACTGAGTTAATGCAGGTATGATGCTGTGCTTCCTTTACTCATCTGGTGTCATTGCATGCTCCGGTGACGACTAAGTAAGAACATCAAGACAATTTCAGTGATTGCACATTTCTGGGCAAGGACAGCATTCCGATTCTATTCGGCTATACTAGCCTTCAGCGCAAGTATCAGTGCCTTGCAAAATGTGACAGGCGGCGTGTCGGTTGGCTGTCGTTCAGATTCGCGTTTGCTGCGAGGATTGCAGCACGGAGGAGCAGAGTCATTTCTGATGTAAAATATCTCACTGACGCACAGTTCTTACTAAGTGAAGCGGTCAAGTCACAATCAGTGAGCATTGTTTGTTTCCTCGGCCCCTATCTTCTGCCCTGGCCTTCTCCTTCGGGTTACATTAAGTAGCGACGACGTTGAACAGTGGGCTTTCGGTGATCTCACAATGGGGCTTGGAGATAAGTTGAGTCAGTGTAAATTATAAGGAAACTTTTGCTGTGTCTCGCTCGGTTGCATTTGCAGTGAGTAAAATGCAGCCCGCAGCGTCGAGAGCTGCTAATGTTGGAAAAACAGTGAATTGCATAACTGAATGAGTGAAAGGGTAGGAAACGAGCAAAGAATTAGATTGAATGTGAGTGATTGCCAAACTAAATGTATGCCATTTAGTAGTGGGTCAAGTGTGGAGGAGAATGAAATGAGATTTGCGCTCTCTCGTGGCCGCGGCGAGCATAATTGTGTAAAGTGGAGATTTTGTAAGTGCAGTGGCTGCAGTGAGCAGCAGGGAGCAGTAAGCGTGAGTTGAATGTGACGGAGACAAAGTGGGGAATGTGGTAGTAAAATGCCGTGATGATAATGATGGGGAGAGTGTGTGTGCATGTGCGTGGGGGGCTGGTGAAGATTAAGATGTTGTAAAGTGTGAGGCTTTGTTGTGGCGATGATATTGGATGTGAGAGGGGAAATCATTGCGGGTCGCAAGATTAGTGTGGTGTGACTGAATGTGGGGAGAAAAGGCAGCGAGTTTGTTTGCAGTGTTGGCGATGGACACGTGTGGAGGTTTTTTGTTTGTTTGTTTGTTGTAAAGCAGAGAGTGGGAAAAGGATGCGTCTCACTGTATTGGCCAGGCTGCACTGCAGCCTCTATTCACAAGTGCGACCCGACTACCGAGCAGCACGGGGGCTTTGACCTGCTCCGTTTCCGACCTGGGCCGGTTCACCCCGCTTTATCCGACCTGGTGAGCCCAGGTTATCCTAGGACCACCATGTGGATACTGCTCTTAGTGCGGACACCCGATTGGCACAGAAGACGGCAGCCCAGAACTCCTGACCTCAAGCAATCTCTACAGCCTCAGCCTCCCAGCAGCGGGATCACAGGTGCGCGCCACCGCACCCGGCAGCTTTTGCTCTTGTTTCAGCTGCCTTCAGTTCAAAATGGCAGCAGCTGCTCGCCTGCACTGAGTTAATGCAGGTATGATGCTGTGCTTCCTTTACTCATCTGGTGTCATTGCATGCTCCGGTGACGACTAAGTAAGAACATCAAGACAATTTCAGTGATTGCACATTTCTGGGCAAGGACAGCATTCCGATTCTATTCGGCTATACTAGCCTTCAGCGCAAGTATCAGTGCCTTGCAAAATGTGACAGGCGGCGTGTCGGTTGGCTGTCGTTCAGATTCGCGTTTGCTGCGAGGATTGCAGCACGGAGGAGCAGAGTCATTTCTGATGTAAAATATCTCACTGACGCACAGTTCTTACTAAGTGAAGCGGTCAAGTCACAATCAGTGAGCATTGTTTGTTTCCTCGGCCCCTATCTTCTGCCCTGGCCTTCTCCTTCGGGTTACATTAAGTAGCGACGACGTTGAACAGTGGGCTTTCGGTGATCTCACAATGGGGCTTGGAGATAAGTTGAGTCAGTGTAAATTATAAGGAAACTTTTGCTGTGTCTCGCTCGGTTGCATTTGCAGTGAGTAAAATGCAGCCCGCAGCGTCGAGAGCTGCTAATGTTGGAAAAACAGTGAATTGCATAACTGAATGAGTGAAAGGGTAGGAAACGAGCAAAGAATTAGATTGAATGTGAGTGATTGCCAAACTAAATGTATGCCATTTAGTAGTGGGTCAAGTGTGGAGGAGAATGAAATGAGATTTGCGCTCTCTCGTGGCCGCGGCGAGCATAATTGTGTAAAGTGGAGATTTTGTAAGTGCAGTGGCTGCAGTGAGCAGCAGGGAGCAGTAAGCGTGAGTTGAATGTGACGGAGACAAAGTGGGGAATGTGGTAGTAAAATGCCGTGATGATAATGATGGGGAGAGTGTGTGTGCATGTGCGTGGGGGGCTGGTGAAGATTAAGATGTTGTAAAGTGTGAGGCTTTGTTGTGGCGATGATATTGGATGTGAGAGGGGAAATCATTGCGGGTCGCAAGATTAGTGTGGTGTGACTGAATGTGGGGAGAAAAGGCAGCGAGTTTGTTTGCAGTGTTGGCGATGGACACGTGTGGAGGTTTTTTGTTTGTTTGTTTGTTGTAAAGCAGAGAGTGGGAAAAGGATGCGTCTCACTGTATTGGCCAGGCTGCACTGCAGCCTCTATTCACAAGTGCGACCCGACTACCGAGCAGCACGGGGGCTTTGACCTGCTCCGTTTCCGACCTGGGCCGGTTCACCCCGCTTTATCCGACCTGGTGAGCCCAGGTTATCCTAGGACCACCATGTGGATACTGCTCTTAGTGCGGACACCCGATTGGCACAGAAGACGGCAGCCCAGAACTCCTGACCTCAAGCAATCTCTACA
Organism: Somniosus microcephalus; assembly: GCF_052327205.1. Lineage (NCBI taxonomy): Eukaryota > Metazoa > Chordata > Chondrichthyes > Squaliformes > Somniosidae > Somniosus > Somniosus microcephalus. Next base: position 58,419,437 of record NC_141001.1, on the reverse strand, counting down.
GCCTCAGCCTCCCAGCAGCGGGATCACAGGTGCGCGCCACCGCACCCGGCAGCTTTTGCTCTTGTTTCAGCTGCCTTCAGTTCAAAATGGCAGCAGCTGCTCGCCTGCACTGAGTTAATGCAGGTATGATGCTGTGCTTCCTTTACTCATCTGGTGTCATTGCATGCTCCGGTGACGACTAAGTAAGAACATCAAGACAATTTCAGTGATTGCACATTTCTGGGCAAGGACAGCATTCCGATTCTATTCGGCTATACTAGCCTTCAGCGCAAGTATCAGTGCCTTGCAAAATGTGACAGGCGGCGTGTCGGTTGGCTGTCGTTCAGATTCGCGTTTGCTGCGAGGATTGCAGCACGGAGGAGCAGAGTCATTTCTGATGTAAAATATCTCACTGACGCACAGTTCTTACTAAGTGAAGCGGTCAAGTCACAATCAGTGAGCATTGTTTGTTTCCTCGGCCCCTATCTTCTGCCCTGGCCTTCTCCTTCGGGTTACATTAAGTAGCGACGACGTTGAACAGTGGGCTTTCGGTGATCTCACAATGGGGCTTGGAGATAAGTTGAGTCAGTGTAAATTATAAGGAAACTTTTGCTGTGTCTCGCTCGGTTGCATTTGCAGTGAGTAAAATGCAGCCCGCAGCGTCGAGAGCTGCTAATGTTGGAAAAACAGTGAATTGCATAACTGAATGAGTGAAAGGGTAGGAAACGAGCAAAGAATTAGATTGAATGTGAGTGATTGCCAAACTAAATGTATGCCATTTAGTAGTGGGTCAAGTGTGGAGGAGAATGAAATTAGATTTGCGCTCTCTCGTGGCCGCGGCGAGCATAATTGTGTAAAGTGGAGATTTTGTAAGTGCAGTGGCTGCAGTGAGCAGCAGGGAGCAGTAAGCGTGAGTTGAATGTGACGGAGACAAAGTGGGGAATGTGGTAGTAAAATGCCGTGATGATAATGATGGGGAGAGTGTGTGTGCATGTGCGTGGGGGGCTGTTGAAGATTAAGATGTTGTAAAGTGTGAGGCTTTGTTGTGGCGATGATATTGGATGTGAGAGGGGAAATCATTGCGGGTCGCAAGATTAGTGTGGTGTGACTGAATGTGGGGAGAAAAGGCAGCGAGTTTGTTTGCAGTGTTGGCGATGGACACGTGTGGAGGTTTTTTGTTTGTTTGTTTGTAGTAAAGCAGAGAGTGGGAAAAGGATGCGTCTCACTGTATTGGCCAGGCTGCACTGCAGCCTCTATTCACAAGTGCGACCCGACTACCGAGCAGCACGGGGGCTTTGACCTGCTCCGTTTCCGACCTGGGCCGGTTCACCCCGCTTTATCCGACCTGGTGAGCCCAGGTTCTCCTAGGACCACCATGTGGATACTGCTCTTAGTGCGGACACCCGATCGGCACAGAAGACGGCAGCCCAGAACTCCTGACCTCAAGCAATTCTACAGCCTCAGCCGCGGAATCACAGGTGCGCGCCACCGCACCCGGCAGCTTTTGCTCTTGTTTCAGCTGCCTTCAGTTCAAAATGGCAGCAGCTGCTCGCCTGCACTGAGTTAATGCAGGTATGATGCTGTGCTTCCTTTACTCATCTGGTGTCATTGCATGCTCCGGTGACGACTAAGTAAGAACATCAAGACAATTTCAGTGATTGCACATTTCTGGGCAAGGACAGCATTCCGATTCTATTCGGCTATACTAGCCTTCAGCGCAAGTATCAGTGCCTTGCAAAATGTGACAGGCGGCGTGTCGGTTGGCTGTCGTTCAGATTCGCGTTTGCTGCGAGGATTGCAGCACGGAGGAGCAGAGTCATTTCTGATGTAAAATATCTCACTGACGCACAGTTCTTACTAAGTGAAGCGGTCAAGTCACAATCAGTGAGCATTGTTTGTTTCCTCGGCCCCTATCTTCTGCCCAGGCCTTCTCCTTCGGGTTACATTAAGTAGCGACGACGTTGAACAGTGGGCTTTCGGTGATCTCACAATGGGGCTTGGAGATAAGTTGAGTCAGTGTAAATTATAAGGAAACTTTTGCTGTGTCTCGCTCGGTTGCATTTGCAGTGAGTAAAATGCAGCCCGCAGCGTCGAGAGCTGCTAATGTTGGAAAAACAGTGAATTGCATAACTGAATGAGTGAAAGGGTAGGAAACGAGCAAAGAATTAGATTGAATGTGAGTGATTGCCAAACTAAATGTATGCCATTTAGTAGTGGGTCAAGTGTGGAGGAGAATGAAATGAGATTTGCGCTCTCTCGTGGCCGCGGCGAGCATAATTGTGTAAAGTGGAGATTTTGTAAGTGCAGTGGCTGCAGTGAGCAGCAGGGAGCAGTAAGCGTGAGTTGAATGTGACGGAGACAAAGTGGGGAATGTGGTAGTAAAATGCCGTGATGATAATGATGGGGAGAGTGTGTGTGCATGTGCGTGGGGGGCTGGTGAAGATTAAGATGTTGTAAAGTGTGAGGCTTTGTTGTGGCGATGATATTGGATGTGAGAGGGGAAATCATTGCGGGTCGCAAGATTAGTGTGGTGTGACTGAATGTGGGGAGAAAAGGCAGCGAGTTTGTTTGCAGTGTTGGCTGATGGACACGTGTGGAGGTTTTTTGTTTGTTTGTTTGTTGTAAAGCAGAGAGTGGGAAAAGGATGCGTCTCACTGTATTGGCCAGGCTGCACTGCAGCCTCTATTCACAAGTGCGACCCGACTACCGAGCAGCACGGGGGCTTTGACCTGCTCCGTTTCCGACCTGGGCCGGTTCACCCCGCTTTATCCGACCTGGTGAGCCCAGGTTATCCTAGGACCACCATGTGGATACTGCTCTTAGTGCGGACACCCGATCGGCACAGAAGACGGCAGCCCAGAACTCCTGACCTCAAGCAATCCTACAGCCTCAGCCTCCCAGCAGCGGGATCACAGGTGCGCGCCACCGCACCCGGCAGCTTTTGCTCTTGTTTCAGCTGCCTTCAGTTCAAAATGGCAGCAGCTGCTCGCCTGCACTGAGTTAATGCAGGTATGATGCTGTGCTTCCTTTACTCATCTGGTGTCATTGCATGCTCCGGTGACGACTAAGTAAGAACATCAAGACAATTTCAGTGATTGCACATTTCTGGGCAAGGACAGCATTCCGATTCTATTCGGCTATACTAGCCTTCAGCGCAAGTATCAGTGCCTTGCAAAATGTGACAGGCGGCGTGTCGGTTGGCTGTCGTTCAGATTCGCGTTTGCTGCGAGGATTGCAGCACGGAGGAGCAGAGTCATTTCTGATGTAAAATATCTCACTGACGCACAGTTCTTACTAAGTGAAGCGGTCAAGTCACAATCAGTGAGCATTGTTTGTTTCCTCGGCCCCTATCTTCTGCCCTGGCCTTCTCCTTCGGGTTACATTAAGTAGCGACGACGTTGAACAGTGGGCTTTCGGTGATCTCACAATGGGGCTTGGAGATAAGTTGAGTCAGTGTAAATTATAAGGAAACTTTTGCTGTGTCTCGCTCGGTTGCATTTGCAGTGAGTAAAATGCAGCCCGCAGCGTCGAGAGCTGCTAATGTTGGAAAAACAGTGAATTGCATAACTGAATGAGTGAAAGGGTAGGAAACGAGCAAAGAATTAGATTGAATGTGAGTGATTGCCAAACTAAATGTGAGTGATTGCCAAACTAAATGTATGCCATTTAGGAGTGGGTCAAGTGTGGAGGAGAATGAAATGAGATTTGCGCTCTCTCGTGGCCGCGGCGAGCATAATTGTGTAAAGTGGAGATTTTGTAAGTGCAGTGGCTGCAGTGAGCAGCAGGGAGCAGTAAGCGTGAGTTGAATGTGACGGAGACAAAGTGGGGAATGTGGTAGTAAAATGCCGTGATGATAATGATGGGGAGAGTGTGTGTGCATGTGCGTGGGGGGCTGGTGAAGATTAAGATGTTGTAAAGTGTGAGGCTTTGTTGTGGCGATGATATTGGATGTGAGAGGGGAAATCATTGCGGGTCGCAAGATTAGTGTGGTGTGACTGAATGTGGGGAGAAAAGGCAGCGAGTTTGTTTGCAGTGTTGGCGATGGACACGTGTGGAGGTTTTTTGTTTGTTTGTTTGTTGTAAAGCAGAGAGTGGGAAAAGGATGCGTCTCACTGTATTGGCCAGGCTGCACTGCAGCCTCTATTCACAAGGGCGACCCGACTACCGAGCAGCACGGGGGCTTTGACCTGTTCCGTTTCCGACCTGGGCCGGTTCACCGCGCTTTATCCGACCTGGTGAGCCCAGGTTATCCTAGGACTACCATGTGGATACTGCTCTTAGTGCGGACACCCGATCGGCACAGAAGACGGCAGCCCAGAACTCCTGACCTCAAGCAATCCTACAGCCTCAGCCTCCCAGCAGCGGGATCACAGGTGCGCGCCACCGCACCCGGCAGCTTTTGCTCTTGTTTCAGCTGCCTTCAGTTCAAAATGGCAGCAGCTGCTCGCCTGCACTGAGTTAATGCAGGTATGATGCTGTGCTTCCTTTACTCATCTGGTGTCATTGCATGCTCCGGTGACGACTAAGTAAGAACATCAAGACAATTTCAGTGATTGCACATTTCTGGGCAAGGACAGCATTCCGATTCTATTCGGCTATACTAGCCTTCAGCGCAAGTATCAGTGCCTTGCAAAATGTGACAGGCGGCGTGTCGGTTGGCTGTCGTTCAGATTCGCGTTTGCTGCGAGGATTGCAGCACGGAGGAGCAGAGTCATTTCTGATGTAAAATATCTCACTGACGCACAGTTCTTACTAAGTGAAGCGGTCAAGTCACAATCAGTGAGCATTGTTTGTTTCCTCGGCCCCTATCTTCTGCCCTGGCCTTCTCCTTCGGGTTACATTAAGTAGCGACGACGTTGAACAGTGGGCTTTCGGTGATCTCACAATGGGGCTTGGAGATAAGTTGAGTCAGTGCAAATTATAAGGAAACTTTTGCTGTGTCTCGCTCGGTTGCATTTGCAGTGAGTAAAATGCAGCCCGCAGCGTCGAGAGCTGCTAATGTTGGAAAAACAGTGAATTGCATAACTGAATGAGTGAAAGGGTAGGAAACGAGCAAAGAATTAGATTGAATGTGAGTGATTGCCAAACTAAATGTATGCCATTTAGTAGTGGGTCAAGTGTGGAGGAGAATGAAATTAGATTTGCGCTCTCTCGTGGCCGCGGCGAGCATAATTGTGTAAAGTGGAGATTTTGTAAGTGCAGTGGCTGCAGTGAGCAGCAGGGAGCAGTAAGCGTGAGTTGAATGTGACGGAGACAAAGTGGGGAATGTGGTAGTAAAATGCCGTGATGATAATGATGGGGAGAGTGTGTGTGCATGTGCGTGGGGGGCTGTTGAAGATTAAGATGTTGTAAAGTGTGAGGCTTTGTTGTGGCGATGATATTGGATGTGAGAGGGGAAATCATTGCGGGTCGCAAGATTAGTGTGGTGTGACTGAATGTGGGGAGAAAAGGCAGCGAGTTTGTTTGCAGTGTTGGCGATGGACACGTGTGGAGGTTTTTTGTTTGTTTGTTTGTTGTAAAGCAGAGAGTGGGAAAAGGATGCGTCTCACTGTATTGGCCAGGCTGCACTGCAGCCTCTATTCACAAGTGCGACCCGACTACCGAGCAGCACGGGGGCTTTGACCTGCTCCGTTTCCGACCTGGGCCAGTTCACCCCGCTTTATCCGACCTGGTGAGCCCAGGTTATCCTAGGACCACCATGTGGATACTGCTCTTAGTGCGGACACCCGATCGGCACAGAAGACGGCAGCCCAGAACTCCTGACCTCAAGCAATCTCTACAGCCTCAGCCTCCCAGCAGCGGGATCACAGGTGCGCGCCACCGCACCCGGCAGCTTTTGCTCTTGTTTCAGCTGCCTTCAGTTCAAAATGCTCGCCTGCACTGAGTTAATGCAGGTATGATGCTGTGCTTCCTTTACTCATCTGGTGTCATTGCATGCTCCGGTGACGACTAAGTAAGAACATCAAGACAATTTCAGTGATTGCACATTTCTGGGCAAGGACAGCATTCCGATTCTATTCGGCTATACTAGCCTTCAGCGCAAGTATCAGTGCCTTGCAAAATGTGACAGGCGGCGTGTCGGTTGGCTGTCGTTCAGATTCGCGTTTGCTGCGAGGATTGCAGCACGGAGGAGCAGAGTCATTTCTGATGTAAAATATCTCACTGACGCACAGTTCTTACTAAGTGAAGCGGTCAAGTCACAATCAGTGAGCATTGTTTGTTTCCTCGGCCCCTATCTTCTGCCCTGGCCTTCTCCTTCGGGTTACATTAAGTAGCGACGACGTTGAACAGTGGGCTTTCGGTGATCTCACAATGGGGCTTGGAGATAAGTTGAGTCAGTGTAAATTATAAGGAAACTTTTGCTGTGTCTCGCTCGGTTGCATTTGCAGTGAGTAAAATGCAGCCCGCAGCGTCGAGAGCGGCTAATGTTGGAAAAACAGTGAATTGCATAACTGAATGAGTGAAAGGGTAGGAAACGAGCAAAGAATTAGATTGAATGTGAGTGATTGCCAAACTAAATGTATGCCATTTAGTAGTGGGTCAAGTGTGGAGGAGAATGAAATGAGATTTGCGCTCTCTCGTGGCCGCGGCGAGCATAATTGTGTAAAGTGGAGATTTTGTAAGTGCAGTGGCTGCAGTGAGCAGCAGGGAGCAGTAAGCGTGAGTTGAATGTGACGGAGACAAAGTGGGGAATGTGGTAGTAAAATGCCGTGATGATAATGATGGGGAGAGTGTGTGTGCATGTGCGTGGGGGGCTGGTGAAGATTAAGATGTTGTAAAGTGTGAGGCTTTGTTGTGGCGATGATATTGGATGTGAGAGGGGAAATCATTGCGGGTCGCAAGATTAGTGTGGTGTGACTGAATGTGGGGAGAAAAGGCAGCGAGTTTGTTTGCAGTGTTGGCGATGGACACGTGTGGAGGTTTTTTGTTTGTTTGTTTGTTGTAAAGCAGAGAGTGGGAAAAGGATGCGTCTCACTGTATTGGCCAGGCTGCACTGCAGCCTCTATTCACAAGTGCGACCCGACTACCGAGCAGCACGGGGGCTTTGACCTGCTCCGTTTCCGACCTGGGCCGGTTCACCCCGCTTTATCCGACCTGGTGAGCCCAGGTTATCCTAGGACCACCATGTGGATACTGCTCTTAGTGCAGACACCCGATCGGCACAGAAGACGGCAGCCCAGAACTCGTGACCTCAAGCAATTCTACAGCCTCAGCCGCGGAATCACAGGTGCGCGCCACCGCACCCGGCAGCTTTTGCTCTTGTTTCAGCTGCCTTCAGTTCAAAATGGCAGCAGCTGCTCGCCTGCACTGAGTTAATGCAGGTATGATGCTGTGCTTCCTTTACTCATCTGGTGTCATTGCATGCTCCGGTGACGACTAAGTAAGAACATCAAGACAATTTCAGTGATTGCACATTTCTGGGCAAGGACAGCATTCCGATTCTATTCGGCTATACTAGCCTTCAGCGCAAGTATCAGTGCCTTGCAAAATGTGACAGGCGGCGTGTCGGTTGGCTGTCGTTCAGATTCGCGTTTGCTGCGAGGATTGCAGCACGGAGGAGCAGAGTCATTTCTGATGTAAAATATCTCACTGACGCACAGTTCTTACTAAGTGAAGCGGTCAAGTCACAATCAGTGAGCATTGTTTGTTTCCTCGGCCCCTATCTTCTGCCCAGGCCTTCTCCTTCGGGTTACATTAAGTAGCGACGACGTTGAACAGTGGGCTTTCGGTGATCTCACAATGGGGCTTGGAGATAAGTTGAGTCAGTGTAAATTATAAGGAAACTTTTGCTGTGTCTCGCTCGGTTGCATTTGCAGTGAGTAAAATGCAGCCCGCAGCGTCGAGAGCTGCTAATGTTGGAAAAACAGTGAATTGCATAACTGAATGAGTGAAAGGGTAGGAAACGAGCAAAGAATTAGATTGAATGTGAGTGATTGCCAAACTAAATGTATGCCATTTAGTAGTGGGTCAAGTGTGGAGGAGAATGAAATGAGATTTGCGCTCTCTCGTGGCCGCGGCGAGCATAATTGTGTAAAGTGGAGATTTTGTAAGTGCAGTGGCTGCAGTGAGCAGTAAGCGTGAGTTGAATGTGACGGAGGCAAAGTGGGGAATGTGGTAGTAAAATGCCGTGATGATAATGATGGGGAGAGTGTGTGTGCATGTGCGTGGGGGGCTGGTGAAGATTAAGATGTTGTAAAGTGTGAGGCTTTGTTGTGGCGATGATATTGGATGTGAGAGGGGAAATCATTGCGGGTCGCAAGATTAGTGTGGTGTGACTGAATGTGGGGAGAAAAGGCAGCGAGTTTGTTTGCAGTGTTGGCGATGGACACGTGTGGAGGTTTTTTGTTTGTTGTAAAGCAGAGAGTGGGAAAAGGATGCGTCTCACTGTATTGGCCAGTCTGCACTGCAGCCTCTATTCACAAGTGCGACCCGACTACCGAGCAGCACGGGGGCTTTGACCTGCTCCGTTTCCGACCTGGGCCGGTTCACCCCGCTTTATCCGACCTGGTGAGCCCAGGTTATTCTAGGACCACCATGTGGATACTGCTCTTAGTGCGGACACCCGATCGGCACAGAAGACGGCAGTCTGGAACTCCTGACCTCAAGCAATATCTACAGCCTCAGCCTCCCAGCAGCGGGATCACAGGTGCGCGCCACCGCACCCGGCAGCTTTTGCTCTTGTTTCAGCTGCCTTCAGTTCAAAATGGCAGCAGCTGCTCGCCTGCACTGAGTTAATGCAGGTATGATGCTGTGCTTCCTTTACTCATCTGGTGTCATTGCATGCTCCGGTGACGACTAAGTAAGAACATCAAGACAATTTCAGTGATTGCACATTTCTGGGCAAGGACAGCATTCCGATTCTATTCGGCTATACTAGCCTTCAGCGCAAGTATCAGTGCCTTGCAAAATGTGACAGGCGGCGTGTCGGTTGGCTGTCGTTCAGATTCGCGTTTGCTGCGAGGATTGCAGCACGGAGGAGCAGAGTCATTTCTGATGTAAAATATCTCACTGACGCACAGTTCTTACTAAGTGAAGCGGTCAAGTCACAATCAGTGAGCATTGTTTGTTTCCTCGGCCCCTATCTTCTGCCCTGGCCTTCTCCTTCGGGTTACATTAAGTAGCGACGACGTTGAACAGTGGGCTTTCGGTGATCTCACAATGGGGCTTGGAGATAAGTTGAGTCAGTGTAAATTATAAGGAAACTTTTGCTGTGTCTCGCTCGGTTGCATTTGCAGTGAGTAAAATGCAGCCCGCAGCGTCGAGAGCTGCTAATGTTGGAAAAACAGTGAATTGCATAACTGAATGAGTGAAAGGGTAGGAAACGAGCAAAGAATTAGATTGAATGTGAGTGATTGCCAAACTAAATGTATGCCATTTAGTAGTGGGTCAAGTGTGGAGGAGAATGAAATGAGATTTGCGCTCTCTCGTGGCCGCGGCGAGCATAATTGTGTAAAGTGGAGATTTTGTAAGTGCAGTGGCTGCAGTGAGCAGCAGGGAGCAGTAAGCGTGAGTTGAATGTGACGGAGACAAAGTGGGGAATGTGGTAGTAAAATGCCGTGATGATAATGATGGGGAGAGTGTGTGTGCATGTGCGTGGGGGGCTGGTGAAGATTAAGATGTTGTAAAGTGTGAGGCTTTGTTGTGGCGATGATATTGGATGTGAGAGGGGAAATCATTGCGGGTCGCAAGATTAGTGTGGTGTGACTGAATGTGGGGAGAAAAGGCAGCGAGTTTGTTTGCAGTGTTGGCGATGGACACGTGTGGACGTTTTTTGTTTGTTGTAAAGCAGAGAGTGGGAAAAGGATGCGTCTCACTGTATTGGCCAGGCTGCACTGCAGCCTCTATTCACAAGTGCGACCCGACTACCGAGCAGCACGGGGGCTTTGACCTGCTCCGTTTCCGACCTGGGCCGGTTCACCCCGCTTTATCCGACCTGGTGAGCCCAGGTTATCCTAGGACCACCATGTGGATACTGCTCTTAGTGCGGACACCCGATCGGCACAGAAGACGGCAGTCCAGAACTCCTGACCTCAAGCAATCCTACAGCCTCAGCCTCCCAGCAGCGGGATCACAGGTGCGCGCCACCGCACCCGGCAGCTTTTGCTCTTCTTTCAGCTGCCTTCAGTTCAAAATGGCAGCAGCTGCTCGCCTGCACTGAGTTAATGCAGGTATGATGCTGTGCTTCCTTTACTCATCTGGTGTCATTGCATGCTCCGGTGACGACTAAGTAAGAACATCAAGACAATTTCAGTGATTGCACATTTCTGGGCAAGGACAGCATTCCGATTCTATTCGGCTATACTAGCCTTCAGCGCAAGTATCAGTGCCTTGCAAAATGTGACAGGCGGCGTGTCGGTTGGCTGTCGTTCAGATTCGCGTTTGCTGCGAGGATTGCAGCACGGAGGAGCAGAGTCATTTCTGATGTAAAATATCTCACTGACGCACAGTTCTTACTAAGTGAAGCGGTCAAGTCACAATCAGTGAGCATTGTTTGTTTCCTCGGCCCCTATCTTCTGCCCTGGCCTTCTCCTTCGGGTTACATTAAGTAGCGACGACGTTGAACAGTGGGCTTTCGGTGATCTCACAATGGGGCTTGGAGATAAGCTGAGTCAGTGTAAATTATAAGGAAACTTTTGCTGTGTCTCGCTCGGTTGCATTTGCAGTGAGTAAAATGCAGCCCGCAGCGTCGAGAGCTGCTAATGTTGGAAGAACAGTGAATTGCATAACTGAATGAGTGAAAGGGTAGGAAACGAGCAAAGAATTAGATTGAATGTGAGTGATTGCCAAACTAAATGTATGCCATTTAGTAGTGGGTCAAGTGTGGAGGAGAATGAAATGAGATTTGCGCTCTCTCGTGGCCGCGGCGAGCATAATTGTGTAAAGTGGAGATTTTGTAAGTGCAGTGGCTGCAGTGAGCAGCAGGGAGCAGTAAGCGTGAGTTGAATGTGACGGAGGCAAAGTGGGGAATGTGGTAGTAAAATGCCGTGATGATAATGATGGGGAGAGTGTGTGTGCATGTGCGTGGGGGGCTGGTGAAGATTAAGATGTTGTAAAGTGTGAGGCTTTGTTGTGGCGATGATATTGGATGTGAGAGGGGAAATCATTGCGGGTCGCAAGATTAGTGTGGTGTGACTGAATGTGGGGAGAAAAGGCAGCGAGTTTGTTTGCAGTGTTGGCGATGGACACGTGTGGAGGTTTTTTGTTTGTTGTAAAGCAGAGAGTGGGAAAAGGATGCGTCTCACTGTATTGGCCAGGCTGCACTGCAGCCTCTATTCACAAGTGCGACCCGACTACCGAGCAGCACGGGGGCTTTGACCTGCTCCGTTTCCGACCTGGGCCGGTTCACCCCGCTTTATCCGACCTGGTGAGCCCAGGTTATCCTAGGACCACCATGTGGATACTGCTCTTAGTGCGGACACCCGATCGGCACAGAAGACGGCAGCCTAGAACTCCTGACCTCAAGCAATTCCACAGCCTCAGCCTCCCAGCAGCGGGATCACAGGTGCGCGCCACCGCACCCGGCAGCTTTTGCTCTTGTTTCAGCTGCCTTCAGTTCAAAATGGCAGCAGCTGCTCGCCTGCACTGAGTTAATGCAGGTATGATGCTGTGCTTCCTTTACTCATCTGGTGTCATTGCATGCTCCGGTGACGACTAAGTAAGAACATCAAGACAATTTCAGTGATTGCACATTTCTGGGCAAGGACAGCATTCCGATTCTATTCGGCTATACTAGCCTTCAGCGCAAGTATCAGTGCCTTGCAAAATGTGACAGGCGGCGTGTCGGTTGGCTGTCGTTCAGATTCGCGTTTGTTGCGAGGATTGCAGCACGGAGGAGCAGAGTCATTTCTGATGTAAAATATCTCACTGACGCACAGTTCTTACTAAGTGAAGCGGTCAAGTCACAATCAGTGAGCATTGTTTGTTTCCTCGGCCCCTATCTTCTGCCCTGGCCTTCTCCTTCGGGTTACATTAAGTAGCGACGACGTTGAACAGTGGGCTTTCGGTGATCTCACAATGGGGCTTGGAGATAAGTTGAGTCAGTGTAAATTATAAGGAAACTTTTGCTGTGTCTCGCTCGGTTGCATTTGCAGTGAGTAAAATGCAGCCCGCAGCGTCGAGAGCTGCCAATGTTGGAAAAACAGTGAATTGCATAACTGAATGAGTGAAAGGGTAGGAAACGAGCAAAGAATTAGATTGAATGTGAGTGATTGCCAAACTAAATGTATGCCATTTAGTAGTGGGTCAAGTGTGGATGAGAATGAAATGAGATTTGCGCTCTCTCGTGGCCGCGGCGAGCATAATTGTGTAAAGTGGAGATTTTGTAAGTGCAGTGGCTGCAGTGAGCAGCAGGGAGCAGTAAGCGTGAGTTGAATGTGACGGAGACAAAGTGGGGAATGTGGTAGTAAAATGCCGTGATGATAATGATGGGGAGAGTGTGTGTGCATGTGCGTGGGGGGCTGGTGAAGATTAAGATGTTGTAAAGTGTGAGGCTTTGTTGTGGCGATGATATTGGATGTGAGAGGGGAAATCATTGCGGGTCGCAAGATTAGTGTGGTGTGACTGAATGTGGGGAGAAAAGGCAGCGAGTTTGTTTGCAGTGTTGGCGATGGACACGTGTGGAGGTTTTTTGTTTGTTGTAAAGCAGAGAGTGGGAAAAGGATGCGTCTCACTGTATTGGCCAGGCTGCACTGCAGCCTCTATTCACAAGTGCGACCCGACTACCGAGCAGCACGGGGGCTTTGACCTGCTCCGTTTCCGACCTGGGCCGGTTCACCCCGCTTTATCCGACCTGGTGAGCCCAGGTTATCCTAGGACCACCATGTGGATACTGCTCTTAGTGCGGACACCCGATCGGCACAGAAGACGGCAGCCCAGAACTCCTGACCTCAAGCAATCACTACAGCCTCAGCCTCCCAGCAGCGGGATCACAGGTGCGCGCCACCGCACCCGGCAGCTTTTGCTCTTGTTTCAGCTGCCTTCAGTTCAAAATGGCAGCAGCTGCTCGCCTGCACTGAGTTAATGCAGGTATGATGCTGTGCTTCCTTTACTCATCTGGTGTCATTGCATGCTCCGGTGACGACTAAGTAAGAACATCAAGACAATTTCAGTGATTGCACATTTCTGGGCAAGGACAGCATTCCGATTCTATTCGGCTATACTAGCCTTCAGCGCAAGTATCAGTGCCTTGCAAAATGTGACAGGCGGCGTGTCGGTTGGCTGTCGTTCAGATTCGCGTTTGCTGCGAGGATTGCAGCACGGAGGAGCAGAGTCATTTCTGATGTAAAATATCTCACTGACGCACAGTTCTTACTAAGTGAAGCGGTCAAGTCACAATCAGTGAGCATTGTTTGTTTCCTCGGCCCCTATCTTCTGCCCTGGCCTTCTCCTTCGGGTTACATTAAGTAGCGACGACGTTGAACAGTGGGCTTTCGGTGATCTCACAATGGGGCTTGGAGATAAGTTGAGTCAGTGTAAATTATAAGGAAACTTTTGCTGCGTCTCGCTCGGTTGCATTTGCAGTGAGTAAAATGCAGCCCGCAGCGTCGAGAGCTGCTAATGTTGGAAAAACAGTGAATTGCATAACTGAATGAGTGAAAGGGTAGGAAACGAGCAAAGAATTAGATTGAATGTGAGTGATTGCCAAACTAAATGTATGCCATTTAGTAGTGGGTCAAGTGTGGAGGAGAATGAAATGAGATTTGCGCTCTCTCGTGGCCGCGGCGAGCATAATTGTGTAAAGTGGAGATTTTGTAAGTGCAGTGGCTGCAGTGAGCAGCAGGGAGCAGTAAGCGTGAGTTGAATGTGACGGAGACAAAGTGGGGAATGTGGTAGTAAAATGCCGTGATGATAATGATGGGGAGAGTGTGTGTGCATGTGCGTGGGGGGCTGGTGAAGATTAAGATGTTGTAAAGTGTGAGGCTTTGTTGTGGCGATGATATTGGATGTGAGAGGGGAAATCATTGCGGGTCGCAAGATTAGTGTGGTGTGACTGAATGTGGGGAGAAAAGGCAGCGAGTTTATTTGCAGTGTTGGCGATGGACACGTGTGGAGGTTTTTTGTTTGTTTGTTTGTTGTAAAGCAGAGAGTGGGAAAAGGATGCGTCTCACTGTATTGGCCAGGCTGCACTGCAGCCTCTATTCACAAGTGCGACCCGACTACCGAGCAGCACGGGGGCTTTGACCTGCTCCGTTTCCGACCTGGGCCGGTTCACCCCGCTTTATCCGACCTGGTGAGCCCAGGTTATCCTAGGACCACCATGTGGATACTGCTCTTAGTGCGGACACCCGATCGGCACAGAAGACGGCAGCCCAGCACTCCTGACCTCAAGCAATCCTACAGCCTCAGCCTCCCAGCAGCGGGATCACAGGTGCGCGCCACCGCACCCAGCAGCTTTTGCTCTTGTTTCAGCTGCCTTCAGTTCAAAATGACAGCAGCTGCTCGCCTGCACTGAGTTAATGCAGGTATGATGCTGTGCTTCCTTTACTCATCTGGTGTCATTGCATGCTCCGGTGACGACTAAGTAAGAACATCAAGACAATTTCAGTGATTGCACATTTCTGGGCAAGGACAGCATTCCGATTCTATTCGGCTATACTAGCCTTCAGCGCAAGTATCAGTGCCTTGCAAAATGTGACAGGCGGCGTGTCGGTTGGCTGTCGTTCAGATTCGCGTTTGCTGCGAGGATTGCAGCACGGAGGAGCAGAGTCATTTCTGATGTAAAATATCTCACTGACGCACAGTTCTTACTAAGTGAAGCGGTCAAGTCACAATCAGTGAGCATTGTTTGTTTCCTCGGCCCCTATCTTCTGCCCTGGCCTTCTCCTTCGGGTTACATTAAGTAGCGACGACGTTGAACAGTGGGCTTTCGGTGATCTCACAATGGGGCTTGGAGATACGTTGAGTCAGTGTAAATTATAAGGAAACTTTTGCTGTGTCTCGCTCGGTTGCATTTGCAGTGAGTAAAATGCAGCCCGCAGCGTCGAGAGCTGCTAATGTTGGAAAAACAGTGAATTGCATAACTGAATGAGTGAAAGGGTAGGAAACGAGCAAAGAATTAGATTGAATGTGAGTGATTGCCAAACTAAATGTATGCCATTTAGTAGTGGGTCAAGTGTGGAGGAGAATGAAATGAGATTTGCGCTCTCTCGTGGCCGCGGCGAGCATAATTGTGTAAAGTGGAGATTTTGTAAGTGCAGTGGCTGCAGTGAGCAGCAGGGAGCAGTAAGCGTGAGTTGAATGTGACGGAGACAAAGTGGGGAATGTGGTAGTAAAATGCCGTGATGATAATGATGGGGAGAGTGTGTGTGCATGTGCGGCTGGTGAAGATTAAGATGTTGTAAAGTGTGAGGCTTTGTTGTGGCGATGATATTGGATGTGAGAGGGGAAATCATTGCGGGTCGCAAGATTAGTGTGGTGTGACTGAATGTGGGGAGAAAAGGCAGCGAGTTTGTTTGCAGTGTTGGCGATGGACACGTGTGGAGGTTTTTTGTTTGTTTGTTTGTTGTAAAGCAGAGAGTGGGAAAAGGATGCGTCTCACTGTATTGGCCAGGCTGCACTGCAGCCTCTATTCACAAGTGCGACCCGACTACCGAGCAGCACGGGGGCTTTGACCTGCTCCGTTTCCGACCTGGGCCGGTTCACCCCGCTTTATCCGACCTGGTGAGCCCAGGTTATCCTAGGACCACCATGTGGATACTGCTCTTAGTGCGGACACCCGATCGGCACAGAAGACGGCAGCCCAGCACTCCTGACCTCAAGCAATCCTACAGCCTCAGCCTCCCAGCAGCGGGATCACAGGTGCGCGCCACCGCACCCAGCAGCTTTTGCTCTTGTTTCAGCTGCCTTCAGTTCAAAATGACAGCAGCTGCTCGCCTGCACTGAGTTAATGCAGGTATGATGCTGTGCTTCCTTTACTCATCTGGTGTCATTGCATGCTCCGGTGACGACTAAGTAAGAACATCAAGACAATTTCAGTGATTGCACATTTCTGGGCAAGGACAGCATTCCGATTCTATTCGGCTATACTAGCCTTCAGCGCAAGTATCAGTGCCTTGCAAAATGTGACAGGCGGCGTGTCGGTTGGCTGTCGTTCAGATTCGCGTTTGCTGCGAGGATTGCAGCACGGAGGAGCAGAGTCATTTCTGATGTAAAATATCTCACTGACGCACAGTTCTTACTAAGTGAAGCGGTCAAGTCACAATCAGTGAGCATTGTTTGTTTCCTCGGCCCCTATCTTCTGCCCTGGCCTTCTCCTTCGGGTTACATTAAGTAGCGACGACGTTGAACAGTGGGCTTTCGGTGATCTCACAATGGGGCTTGGAGATAAGTTGAGTCAGTGTAAATTATAAGGAAACTTTTGCTGTGTCTCGCTCGGTTGCATTTGCAGTGAGTAAAATGCAGCCCGCAGCGTCGAGAGCTGCTAATGTTGGAAAAACAGTGAATTGCATAACTGAATGAGTGAAAGGGTAGGAAACGAGCAAAGAATTAGATTGAATGTGAGTGATTGCCAAACTAAATGTATGCCATTTAGTAGTGGGTCAAGTGTGGAGGAGAATGAAATGAGATTTGCGCTCTCTCGTGGCCGCGGCGAGCATAATTGTGTAAAGTGGAGATTTTGTAAGTGCAGTGGCTGCAGTGAGCAGCAGGGAGCAGTAAGCGTGAGTTGAATGTGACGGAGACAAAGTGGGGAATGTGGTAGTAAAATGCCGTGATGATAATGATGGGGAGAGTGTGTGTGCATGTGCGTGGGGGGCTGTTGAAGATTAAGATGTTGTAAAGTGTGAGGCTTTGTTGTGGCGATGATATTGGATGTGAGAGGGGAAATCATTGCGGGTCGCAAGATTAGTGTGGTGTGACTGAATGTGGGGAGAAAAGGCAGCGAGTTTGTTTGCAGTGTTGGCGATGGACACGTGTGGAGGTTTTTTGTTTGTTTGTTTGTTGTAAAGCAGAGAGTGGGAAAAGGATGCGTCTCACTGTATTGGCCAGGCTGCACTGCAGCCTCTATTCACAAGTGCGACCCGACTACCGAGCAGCACGGGGGCTTTGACCTGCTCCGTTTCCGACCTGGGCCGGTTCACCCCGCTTTATCCGACCTGGTGAGCCCAGGTTCTCCTAGGACCACCATGTGGATACTGCTCTTAGTGCGGACACCCGATCGGCACAGACGACGGCAGCCCAGAACTCCTGGCCTCAAGCAATCCTACAGCCTCAGCCTCCCAGCAGCGGGATCAGAGGTGCGCGCCACCACACCCGGCAGCTTTTGCTCTTGTTTCAGCTGCCTTCAGTTCAAAATGGCAGCAGCTGCTCGCCTGCACTGAGTTAATGCAGGTATGATGCTGTGCTTCCTTTACTCATCTGGTGTCATTGCATGCTCCGGTGACGACTAAGTAAGAACATCAAGACAATTTCAGTGATTGCACATTTCTGGGCAAGGACAGCATTCCGATTCTATTCGGCTATACTAGCCTTCAGCGCAAGTATCAGTGCCTTGCAAAATGTGACAGGCGGCGTGTCGGTTGGCTGTCGTTCAGATTCGCGTTTGCTGCGAGGATTGCAGCACGGAGGAGCAGAGTCATTTCTGATGTAAAATATCTCACTGACGCACAGTTCTTACTAAGTGAAGCGGTCAAGTCACAATCAGTGAGCATTGTTTGTTTCCTCGGCCCCTATCTTCTGCCCTGGCCTTCTCCTTCGGGTTACATTAAGTAGCGACGACGTTGAACAGTGGGCTTTCGGTGATCTCACAATGGGGCTTGGAGATAAGTTGAGTCAGTGTAAATTATAAGGAAACTTTTGCTGTGTCTCGCTCGGTTGCATTTGCAGTGAGTAAAATGCAGCCCGCAGCGTCGAGAGCTGCTAATGTTGGAAAAACAGTGAATTGCATAACTGAATGAGTGAAAGGGTAGGAAACGAGCAAAGAATTAGATTGAATGTGAGTGATTGCCAAACTAAATGTATGCCATTTAGTAGTGGGTCAAGTGTGGAGGAGAATGAAATGAGATTTGCGCTCTCTCGTGGCCGCGGCGAGCATAATTGTGTAAAGTGGAGATTTTGTAAGTGCAGTGGCTGCAGTGAGCAGCAGGGAGCAGTAAGCGTGAGTTGAATGTGACGGAGACAAAGTGGGGAATGTGGTAGTAAAATGCCGTGATGATAATGATGGGGAGAGTGTGTGTGCATGTGCGTGGGGGGCTGTTGAAGATTAAGATGTTGTAAAGTGTGAGGCTTTGTTGTGGCGATGATATTGGATGTGAGAGGGGAAATCATTGCGGGTCGCAAGATTAGTGTGGTGTGACTGAATGTGGGGAGAAAAGGCAGCGAGTTTGTTTGCAGTGTTGGCGATGGACACGTGTGGAGGTTTTTTGTTTGTTTGTTTGTTGTAAAGCAGAGAGTGGGAAAAGGATGCGTCTCACTGTATTGGCCAGGCTGCACTGCAGCCTCTATTCACAAGTGCGACCCGACTACCGAGCAGCACGGGGGCTTTGACCTGCTCCGTTTCCGACCTGGGCCGGTTCACCCCGCTTTATCCGACCTGGTGAGCCCAGGTTCTCCTAGGACCACCATGTGGATACTGCTCTTAGTGCGGACACCCGATCGGCACAGAAGACGGCAGCCCAGAACTCCTGACCTCAAGCAATCCTACAGCCTCAGCCTCCCAGCAGCGGGATCACAGGTGCGCGCCACCGCACCCGGCAGCTTTTGCTCTTGTTTCAGCTGCCTTCAGTTCAAAATGGCAGCAGCTGCTCGCCTGCACTGAGTTAATGCAGGTATGATGCTGTGCTTCCTTTACTCATCTGGTGTCATTGCATGCTCCGGTGACGACTAAGTAAGAACATCAAGACAATTTCAGTGATTGCACATTTCTGGGCAAGGACAGCATTCCGATTCTATTCGGCTATACTAGCCTTCAGCGCAAGTATCAGTGCCTTGCAAAATGTGACAGGCGGCGTGTCGGTTGGCTGTCGTTCAGATTCGCGTTTGCTGCGAGGATTGCAGCACGGAGGAGCAGAGTCATTTCTGATGTAAAATATCTCACTGACGCACAGTTCTTACTAAGTGAAGCGGTCAAGTCACAATCAGTGAGCATTGTTTGTTTCCTCGGCCCCTATCTTCTGCCCTGGCCTTCTCCTTCGGGTTACATTAAGTAGCGACGACGTTGAACAGTGGGCTTTCGGTGATCTCACAATGGGGCTTGGAGATAAGTTGAGTCAGTGTAAATTATAAGGAAACTTTTGCTGTGTCTCGCTCGGTTGCATTTGCAGTGAGTAAAATGCAGCCCGCAGCGTCGAGAGCTGCTAATGTTGGAAAAACAGTGAATTGCATAACTGAATGAGTGAAAGGGTAGGAAACGAGCAAAGAATTAGATTGAATGTGAGTGATTGCCAAACTAAATGTATGCCATTTAGTAGTGGGTCAAGTGTGGAGGAGAATGAAATGAGATTTGCGCTCTCTCGTGGCCGCGGCGAGCATAATTGTGTAAAGTGGAGATTTTGTAAGTGCAGTGGCTGCAGTGAGCAGTAAGCGTGAGTTGAATGTGACGGAGACAAAGTGGGGAATGTGGTAGTAAAATGCCGTGATGATAATGATGGGGAGAGTGTGTGTGCATGTGCGTGGGGGGCTGGTGAAGATTAAGATGTTGTAAAGTGTGAGGCTTTGTTGTGGCGATGATATTGGATGTGAGAGGGGAAATCATTGCGGGTCGCAAGATTAGTGTGGTGTGACTGAATGTGGGGAGAAAAGGCAGCGAGTTTGTTTGCAGTGTTGGCGATGGACACGTGTGGAGGTTTTTTGTTTGTTTGTTTGTTGTAAAGCAGAGAGTGGGAAAAGGATGCGTCTCACTGTATTGGCCAGGCTGCACTGCAGCCTCTATTCACAAGTGCGACCCGACTACCGAGCAGCACGGGGGCTTTGACCTGCTCCGTTTCCGACCTGGGCCGGTTCACCCCGCTTTATCCGACCTGGTGAGCCCAGGTTCTCCTAGGACCACCATGTGGATACTGCTCTTAGTGCGGACACCCGATCGGCACAGAAGACGGCAGCCCAGAACTCCTGACCTCAAGCAATCCTACAGCCTCAGCCTCCTCAGCAGCGGGATCACAGGTGCGCGCCACCGCACCCGGCAGCTTTTGCTCTTGTTTCAGCTGCCTTCAGTTCAAAATGGCAGCAGCTGCTCGCCTGCACTGAGTTAATGCAGGTATGATGCTGTGCTTCCTTTACTCATCTGGTGTCATTGCATGCTCCGGTGACGACTAAGTAAGAACATCAAGACAATTTCAGTGATTGCACATTTCTGGGCAAGGACAGCATTCCGATTCTATTCGGCTATACTAGCCTTCAGCGCAAGTATCAGTGCCTTGCAAAATGTGACAGGCGGCGTGTCGGTTGGCTGTCGTTGAGATTCGCGTTTGCTGCGAGGATTGCAGCACGGAGGAGCAGAGTCATTTCTGATGTAAAATATCTCACTGACGCACAGTTCTTACTAAGTGAAGCGGTCAAGTCACAATCAGTGAGCATTGTTTGTTTCCTCGGCCCCTATCTTCTGCCCTGGCCTTCTCCTTCGGGTTACATTAAGTAGCGACGACGTTGAACAGTGGGCTTTCGGTGATCTCACAATGGGGCTTGGAGATAAGTTGAGTCAGTGTAAATTATAAGGAAACTTTTGCTGTGTCTCGCTCGGTTGCATTTGCAGTGAGTAAAATGCAGCCCGCAGCGTCGAGAGCTGCTAATGTTGGAAAAACAGTGAATTGCATAACTGAATGAGTGAAAGGGTAGGAAACGAGCAAAGAATTAGATTGAATGTGAGTGATTGCCAAACTAAATGTATGCCATTTAGTAGTGGGTCAAGTGTGGAGGAGAATGAAATGAGATTTGCGCTCTCTCGTGGCCGCGGCGAGCATAATTGTGTAAAGTGGAGATTTTGTAAGTGCAGTGGCTGCAGTGAGCAGCAGGGAGCAGTAAGCGTGAGTTGAATGTGACGGAGACAAAGTGGGGAATGTGGTAGTAAAATGCCGTGATGATAATGATGGGGAGAGTGTGTGTGCATGTGCGTGGGGGGCTGGTGAAGATTAAGATGTTGTAAAGTGTGAGGCTTTGTTGTGGCGATGATATTGGATGTGAGAGGGGAAATCATTGCGGGTCGCAAGATTAGTGTGGTGTGACTGAATGTGGGGAGAAAAGGCAGCGAGTTTGTTTGCAGTGTTGGCGATGGACACGTGTGGAGGTTTTTTGTTTGTTTGTTTGTTGTAAAGCAGAGAGTGGGAAAAGGATGCGTCTCACTGTATTGGCCAGGCTGCACTGCAGCCTCTATTCACAAGGGCGACCCGACTACCGAGCAGCACGGGGGCTTTGACCTGCTCCGTTTCCGACCTGGGCCGGTTCACCGCGCTTTATCCGACCTGGTGAGCCCAGGTTATCCTAGGACTATCATGTGGATACTGCTCTTAGTGCGGACACCCGATCGGCACAGAAGACGGCAGCCCAGAACTCCTGACCTCAAGCAATCCTACAGCCTCAGCCTCCCAGCAGCGGGATCAGAGGTGCGCGCCACCGCACCCGGCAGCTTTTGCTCTTGTTTCAGCTGCCTTCAGTTCAAAATGGCAGCAGCTGCTCGCCTGCACTGAGTTAATGCAGGTATGATGCTGTGCTTCCTTTACTCATCTGGTGTCATTGCATGCTCCGGTGACGACTAAGTAAGAACATCAAGACAATTTCAGTGATTGCACATTTCTGGGCAAGGACAGCATTCCGATTCTATTCGGCTATACTAGCCTTCAGCGCAAGTATCAGTGCCTTGCAAAATGTGACAGGCGGCGTGTCGGTTGGCTGTCGTTCAGATTCGCGTTTGCTGCGAGGATTGCAGCACGGAGGAGCAGAGTCATTTCTGATGTAAAATATCTCACTGACGCACAGTTCTTACTAAGTGAAGCGGTCAAGTCACAATCAGTGAGCATTGTTTGTTTCCTCGGCCCCTATCTTCTGCCCTGGCCTTCTCCTTCGGGTTACATTAAGTAGCGACGACGTTGAACAGTGGGCTTTCGGTGAACTCACAATGGGGCTTGGAGATAAGTTGAGTCAGTGTAAATTATAAGGAAACTTTTGCTGTGTCTCGCTCGGTTGCATTTGCAGTGAGTAAAATGCAGCCCGCAGCGTCGAGAGCTGCTAATGTTGGAAAAACAGTGAATTGCATAACTGAATGAGTGAAAGGGTAGGAAACGAGCAAAGAATTAGATTGAATGTGAGTGATTGCCAAACTAAATGTATGCCATTTAGTAGTGGGTCAAGTGTGGAGGAGAATGAAATGAGATTTGCGCTCTCTCGTGGCCGCGGCGAGCATAATTGTGTAAAGTGGAGATTTTGTAAGTGCAGTGGCTGCAGTGAGCAGCAGGGAGCAGTAAGCGTGAGTTGAATGTGACGGAGACAAAGTGGGGAATGTGGTAGTAAAATGCCGTGATGATAATGATGGGGAGAGTGTGTGTGCATGTGCGTGGGGGGCTGGTGAAGATTAAGATGTTGTAAAGTGTGAGGCTTTGTTGTGGCGATGATATTGGATGTGAGAGGGGAAATCATTGCGGGTCGCAAGATTAGTGTGGTGTGACTGAATGTGGGGAGAAAAGGCAGCGAGTTTGTTTGCAGTGTTGGCGATGGACACGTGTGGAGGTTTTTTGTTTGTTGTAAAGCAGAGAGTGGGAAAAGGATGCGTCTCACTGTATTGGCCAGGCTGCACTGCAGCCTCTATTCACAAGTGCGACCCGACTACCGAGCAGCACGGGGGCTTTGACCTGCTCCGTTTCCGACCTGGGCCGGTTCACCGCGCTTTATCCGACCTGGTGAGCCCAGGTTATCCTAGGACTACCATGTGGATACTGCTCTTAGTGCGGACACCCGATCGGCACAGAAGACGGCAGCCCAGAACTCCTGACCTCAAGCAATCCTACAGCCTCAGCCTCCCAGCAGCGGGATCACAGGTGCGCGCCACCGCACCCGGCAGCTTTTGCTCTTGTTTCAGCTGCCTTCAGTTCAAAATGGCAGCAGCTGCTCGCCTGCACTGAGTTAATGCAGGTATGATGCTGTGCTTCCTTTACTCATCTGGTGTCATTGCATGCTCCGGTGACGACTAAGTAAGAACATCAAGACAATTTCAGTGATTGCACATTTCTGGGCAAGGACAGCATTCCGATTCTATTCGGCTATACTAGCCTTCAGCGCAAGTATCAGTGCCTTGCAAAATGTGACAGGCGGCGTGTCGGTTGGCTGTCGTTCAGATTCGCGTTTGCTGCGAGGATTGCAGCACGGAGGAGCAGAGTCATTTCTGATGTAAAATATCTCACTGACGCACAGTTCTTACTAAGTGAAGCGGTCAAGTCACAATCAGTGAGCATTGTTTGTTTCCTCGGCCCCTATCTTCTGCCCTGGCCTTCTCCTTCGGGTTACATTAAGTAGCGACGACGTTGAACAGTGGGCTTTCGGTGATCTCACAATGGGGCTTGGAGATAAGTTGAGTCAGTGTAAATTATAAGGAAACTTTTGCTGTGTCTCGCTCGGTTGCATTTGCAGTGAGTAAAATGCAGCCCGCAGCGTCGAGAGCTGCTAATGTTGGAAAAACAGTGAATTGCATAACTGAATGAGTGAAAGGGTAGGAAACGAGCAAAGAATTAGATTGAATGTGAGTGATTGCCAAACTAAATGTATGCCATTTAGTAGTGGGTCAAGTGTGGAGGAGAATGAAATTAGATTTGCGCTCTCTCGTGGCCGCGGCGAGCATAATTGTGTAAAGTGGAGATTTTGTAAGTGCAGTGGCTGCAGTGAGCAGCAGGGAGCAGTAAGCGTGAGTTGAATGTGACGGAGACAAAGTGGGGAATGTGGTAGTAAAATGCCGTGATGATAATGATGGGGAGAGTGTGTGTGCATGTGCGTGGGGGGCTGTTGAAGATTAAGATGTTGTAAAGTGTGAGGCTTTGTTGTGGCGATGATATTGGATGTGAGAGGGGAAATCATTGCGGGTCGCAAGATTAGTGTGGTGTGACTGAATGTGGGGAGAAAAGGCAGCGAGTTTGTTTGCAGTGTTGGCGATGGACACGTGTGGAGGTTTTTTGTTTGTTTGTTTGTTGTAAAGCAGAGAGTGGGAAAAGGATGCGTCTCACTGTATTGGCCAGGCTGCACTGCAGCCTCTATTCACAAGTGCGACCCGACTACCGAGCAGCACGGGGGCTTTGACCTGCTCCGTTTCCGACCTGGGCCGGTTCACCCCGCTTTATCCGACCTGGTGAGCCCAGGTTCTCCTAGGACCACCATGTGGATACTGCTCTTAGTGCGGACATCCGATCGGCACAGAAGACGGCAGCCCAGAACTCCTGACCTCAAGCAATTCTACAGCCTCAGCCGCGGAATCACAGGTGCGCGCCACCGCACCCGGCAGCTTTTGCTCTTGTTTCAGCTGCCTTCAGTTCAAAATGGCAGCAGCTGCTCGCCTGCACTGAGTTAATGCAGGTATGATGCTGTGCTTCCTTTACTCATCTGGTGTCATTGCATGCTCCGGTGACGACTAAGTAAGAACATCAAGACAATTTCAGTGATTGCACATTTCTGGGCAAGGACAGCATTCCGATTCTATTCGGCTATACTAGCCTTCAGCGCAAGTATCAGTGCCTTGCAAAATGTGACAGGCGGCGTGTCGGTTGGCTGTCGTTCAGATTCGCGTTTGCTGCGAGGATTGCAGCACGGAGGAGCAGAGTCATTTCTGATGTAAAATATCTCACTGACGCACAGTTCTTACTAAGTGAAGCGGTCAAGTCACAATCAGTGAGCATTGTTTGTTTCCTCGGCCCCTATCTTCTGCCCAGGCCTTCTCCTTCGGGTTACATTAAGTAGCGACGACGTTGAACAGTGGGCTTTCGGTGATCTCACAATGGGGCTTGGAGATAAGTTGAGTCAGTGTAAATTATAAGGAAACTTTTGCTGTGTCTCGCTCGGTTGCATTTGCAGTGAGTAAAATGCAGCCCGCAGCGTCGAGAGCTGCTAATGTTGGAAAAACAGTGAATTGCATAACTGAATGAGTGAAAGGGTAGGAAACGAGCAAAGAATTAGATTGAATGTGAGTGATTGCCAAACTAAATGTATGCCATTTAGTAGTGGGTCAAGTGTGGAGGAGAATGAAATGAGATTTGCGCTCTCTCGTGGCCGCGGCGAGCATAATTGTGTAAAGTGGAGATTTTGTAAGTGCAGTGGCTGCAGTGAGCAGCAGGGAGCAGTAAGCGTGAGTTGAATGTGACGGAGACAAAGTGGGGAATGTGGTAGTAAAATGCCGTGATGATAATGATGGGGAGAGTGTGTGTGCATGTGCGTGGGGGGCTGGTGAAGATTAAGATGTTGTAAAGTGTGAGGCTTTGTTGTGGCGATGATATTGGATGTGAGAGGGGAAATCATTGCGGGTCGCAAGATTAGTGTGGTGTGACTGAATGTGGGGAGAAAAGGCAGCGAGTTTGTTTGCAGTGTTGGCTGATGGACACGTGTGGAGGTTTTTTGTTTGTTTGTTTGTTGTAAAGCAGAGAGTGGGAAAAGGATGCGTCTCACTGTATTGGCCAGGCTGCACTGCAGCCTCTATTCACAAGTGCGACCCGACTACCGAGCAGCACGGGGGCTTTGACCTGCTCCGTTTCCGACCTGGGCCGGTTCACCCCGCTTTATCCGACCTGGTGAGCCCAGGTTATCCTAGGACCACCATGTGGATACTGCTCTTAGTGCGGACACCCGATCGGCACAGAAGACGGCAGCCCAGAACTCCTGACCTCAAGCAATCCTACAGCCTCAGCCTCCCAGCAGCGGGATCACAGGTGCGCGCCACCGCACCCGGCAGCTTTTGCTCTTGTTTCAGCTGCCTTCAGTTCAAAATGGCAGCAGCTGCTCGCCTGCACTGAGTTAATGCAGGTATGATGCTGTGCTTCCTTTACTCATCTGGTGTCATTGCATGCTCCGGTGACGACTAAGTAAGAACATCAAGACAATTTCAGTGATTGCACATTTCTGGGCAAGGACAGCATTCCGATTCTATTCGGCTATACTAGCCTTCAGCGCAAGTATCAGTGCCTTGCAAAATGTGACAGGCGGCGTGTCGGTTGGCTGTCGTTCAGATTCGCGTTTGCTGCGAGGATTGCAGCACGGAGGAGCAGAGTCATTTCTGATGTAAAATATCTCACTGACGCACAGTTCTTACTAAGTGAAGCGGTCAAGTCACAATCAGTGAGCATTGTTTGTTTCCTCGGCCCCTATCTTCTGCCCTGGCCTTCTCCTTCGGGTTACATTAAGTAGCGACGACGTTGAACAGTGGGCTTTCGGTGATCTCACAATGGGGCTTGGAGATAAGTTGAGTCAGTGTAAATTATAAGGAAACTTTTGCTGTGTCTCGCTCGGTTGCATTTGCAGTGAGTAAAATGCAGCCCGCAGCGTCGAGAGCTGCTAATGTTGGAAAAACAGTGAATTGCATAACTGAATGAGTGAAAGGGTAGGAAACGAGCAAAGAATTAGATTGAATGTGAGTGATTGCCAAACTAAATGTGAGTGATTGCCAAACTAAATGTATGCCATTTAGGAGTGGGTCAAGTGTGGAGGAGAATGAAATGAGATTTGCGCTCTCTCGTGGCCGCGGCGAGCATAATTGTGTAAAGTGGAGATTTTGTAAGTGCAGTGGCTGCAGTGAGCAGCAGGGAGCAGTAAGCGTGAGTTGAATGTGACGGAGACAAAGTGGGGAATGTGGTAGTAAAATGCCGTGATGATAATGATGGGGAGAGTGTGTGTGCATGTGCGTGGGGGGCTGGTGAAGATTAAGATGTTGTAAAGTGTGAGGCTTTGTTGTGGCGATGATATTGGATGTGAGAGGGGAAATCATTGCGGGTCGCAAGATTAGTGTGGTGTGACTGAATGTGGGGAGAAAAGGCAGCGAGTTTGTTTGCAGTGTTGGCGATGGACACGTGTGGAGGTTTTTTGTTTGTTTGTTTGTTGTAAAGCAGAGAGTGGGAAAAGGATGCGTCTCACTGTATTGGCCAGGCTGCACTGCAGCCTCTATTCACAAGGGCGACCCGACTACCGAGCAGCACGGGGGCTTTGACCTGTTCCGTTTCCGACCTGGGCCGGTTCACCGCGCTTTATCCGACCTGGTGAGCCCAGGTTATCCTAGGACTACCATGTGGATACTGCTCTTAGTGCGGACACCCGATCGGCACAGAAGACGGCAGCCCAGAACTCCTGACCTCAAGCAATCCTACAGCCTCAGCCTCCCAGCAGCGGGATCACAGGTGCGCGCCACCGCACCCGGCAGCTTTTGCTCTTGTTTCAGCTGCCTTCAGTTCAAAATGGCAGCAGCTGCTCGCCTGCACTGAGTTAATGCAGGTATGATGCTGTGCTTCCTTTACTCATCTGGTGTCATTGCATGCTCCGGTGACGACTAAGTAAGAACATCAAGACAATTTCAGTGATTGCACATTTCTGGGCAAGGACAGCATTCCGATTCTATTCGGCTATACTAGCCTTCAGCGCAAGTATCAGTGCCTTGCAAAATGTGACAGGCGGCGTGTCGGTTGGCTGTCGTTCAGATTCGCGTTTGCTGCGAGGATTGCAGCACGGAGGAGCAGAGTCATTTCTGATGTAAAATATCTCACTGACGCACAGTTCTTACTAAGTGAAGCGGTCAAGTCACAATCAGTGAGCATTGTTTGTTTCCTCGGCCCCTATCTTCTGCCCTGGCCTTCTCCTTCGGGTTACATTAAGTAGCGACGACGTTGAACAGTGGGCTTTCGGTGATCTCACAATGGGGCTTGGAGATAAGTTGAGTCAGTGCAAATTATAAGGAAACTTTTGCTGTGTCTCGCTCGGTTGCATTTGCAGTGAGTAAAATGCAGCCCGCAGCGTCGAGAGCTGCTAATGTTGGAAAAACAGTGAATTGCATAACTGAATGAGTGAAAGGGTAGGAAACGAGCAAAGAATTAGATTGAATGTGAGTGATTGCCAAACTAAATGTATGCCATTTAGTAGTGGGTCAAGTGTGGAGGAGAATGAAATTAGATTTGCGCTCTCTCGTGGCCGCGGCGAGCATAATTGTGTAAAGTGGAGATTTTGTAAGTGCAGTGGCTGCAGTGAGCAGCAGGGAGCAGTAAGCGTGAGTTGAATGTGACGGAGACAAAGTGGGGAATGTGGTAGTAAAATGCCGTGATGATAATGATGGGGAGAGTGTGTGTGCATGTGCGTGGGGGGCTGTTGAAGATTAAGATGTTGTAAAGTGTGAGGCTTTGTTGTGGCGATGATATTGGATGTGAGAGGGGAAATCATTGCGGGTCGCAAGATTAGTGTGGTGTGACTGAATGTGGGGAGAAAAGGCAGCGAGTTTGTTTGCAGTGTTGGCGATGGACACGTGTGGAGGTTTTTTGTTTGTTTGTTTGTTGTAAAGCAGAGAGTGGGAAAAGGATGCGTCTCACTGTATTGGCCAGGCTGCACTGCAGCCTCTATTCACAAGTGCGACCCGACTACCGAGCAGCACGGGGGCTTTGACCTGCTCCGTTTCCGACCTGGGCCAGTTCACCCCGCTTTATCCGACCTGGTGAGCCCAGGTTATCCTAGGACCACCATGTGGATACTGCTCTTAGTGCGGACACCCGATCGGCACAGAAGACGGCAGCCCAGAACTCCTGACCTCAAGCAATCTCTACAGCCTCAGCCTCCCAGCAGCGGGATCACAGGTGCGCGCCACCGCACCCGGCAGCTTTTGCTCTTGTTTCAGCTGCCTTCAGTTCAAAATGCTCGCCTGCACTGAGTTAATGCAGGTATGATGCTGTGCTTCCTTTACTCATCTGGTGTCATTGCATGCTCCGGTGACGACTAAGTAAGAACATCAAGACAATTTCAGTGATTGCACATTTCTGGGCAAGGACAGCATTCCGATTCTATTCGGCTATACTAGCCTTCAGCGCAAGTATCAGTGCCTTGCAAAATGTGACAGGCGGCGTGTCGGTTGGCTGTCGTTCAGATTCGCGTTTGCTGCGAGGATTGCAGCACGGAGGAGCAGAGTCATTTCTGATGTAAAATATCTCACTGACGCACAGTTCTTACTAAGTGAAGCGGTCAAGTCACAATCAGTGAGCATTGTTTGTTTCCTCGGCCCCTATCTTCTGCCCTGGCCTTCTCCTTCGGGTTACATTAAGTAGCGACGACGTTGAACAGTGGGCTTTCGGTGATCTCACAATGGGGCTTGGAGATAAGTTGAGTCAGTGTAAATTATAAGGAAACTTTTGCTGTGTCTCGCTCGGTTGCATTTGCAGTGAGTAAAATGCAGCCCGCAGCGTCGAGAGCGGCTAATGTTGGAAAAACAGTGAATTGCATAACTGAATGAGTGAAAGGGTAGGAAACGAGCAAAGAATTAGATTGAATGTGAGTGATTGCCAAACTAAATGTATGCCATTTAGTAGTGGGTCAAGTGTGGAGGAGAATGAAATGAGATTTGCGCTCTCTCGTGGCCGCGGCGAGCATAATTGTGTAAAGTGGAGATTTTGTAAGTGCAGTGGCTGCAGTGAGCAGCAGGGAGCAGTAAGCGTGAGTTGAATGTGACGGAGACAAAGTGGGGAATGTGGTAGTAAAATGCCGTGATGATAATGATGGGGAGAGTGTGTGTGCATGTGCGTGGGGGGCTGGTGAAGATTAAGATGTTGTAAAGTGTGAGGCTTTGTTGTGGCGATGATATTGGATGTGAGAGGGGAAATCATTGCGGGTCGCAAGATTAGTGTGGTGTGACTGAATGTGGGGAGAAAAGGCAGCGAGTTTGTTTGCAGTGTTGGCGATGGACACGTGTGGAGGTTTTTTGTTTGTTTGTTTGTTGTAAAGCAGAGAGTGGGAAAAGGATGCGTCTCACTGTATTGGCCAGGCTGCACTGCAGCCTCTATTCACAAGTGCGACCCGACTACCGAGCAGCACGGGGGCTTTGACCTGCTCCGTTTCCGACCTGGGCCGGTTCACCCCGCTTTATCCGACCTGGTGAGCCCAGGTTATCCTAGGACCACCATGTGGATACTGCTCTTAGTGCAGACACCCGATCGGCACAGAAGACGGCAGCCCAGAACTCGTGACCTCAAGCAATTCTACAGCCTCAGCCGCGGAATCACAGGTGCGCGCCACCGCACCCGGCAGCTTTTGCTCTTGTTTCAGCTGCCTTCAGTTCAAAATGGCAGCAGCTGCTCGCCTGCACTGAGTTAATGCAGGTATGATGCTGTGCTTCCTTTACTCATCTGGTGTCATTGCATGCTCCGGTGACGACTAAGTAAGAACATCAAGACAATTTCAGTGATTGCACATTTCTGGGCAAGGACAGCATTCCGATTCTATTCGGCTATACTAGCCTTCAGCGCAAGTATCAGTGCCTTGCAAAATGTGACAGGCGGCGTGTCGGTTGGCTGTCGTTCAGATTCGCGTTTGCTGCGAGGATTGCAGCACGGAGGAGCAGAGTCATTTCTGATGTAAAATATCTCACTGACGCACAGTTCTTACTAAGTGAAGCGGTCAAGTCACAATCAGTGAGCATTGTTTGTTTCCTCGGCCCCTATCTTCTGCCCAGGCCTTCTCCTTCGGGTTACATTAAGTAGCGACGACGTTGAACAGTGGGCTTTCGGTGATCTCACAATGGGGCTTGGAGATAAGTTGAGTCAGTGTAAATTATAAGGAAACTTTTGCTGTGTCTCGCTCGGTTGCATTTGCAGTGAGTAAAATGCAGCCCGCAGCGTCGAGAGCTGCTAATGTTGGAAAAACAGTGAATTGCATAACTGAATGAGTGAAAGGGTAGGAAACGAGCAAAGAATTAGATTGAATGTGAGTGATTGCCAAACTAAATGTATGCCATTTAGTAGTGGGTCAAGTGTGGAGGAGAATGAAATGAGATTTGCGCTCTCTCGTGGCCGCGGCGAGCATAATTGTGTAAAGTGGAGATTTTGTAAGTGCAGTGGCTGCAGTGAGCAGTAAGCGTGAGTTGAATGTGACGGAGGCAAAGTGGGGAATGTGGTAGTAAAATGCCGTGATGATAATGATGGGGAGAGTGTGTGTGCATGTGCGTGGGGGGCTGGTGAAGATTAAGATGTTGTAAAGTGTGAGGCTTTGTTGTGGCGATGATATTGGATGTGAGAGGGGAAATCATTGCGGGTCGCAAGATTAGTGTGGTGTGACTGAATGTGGGGAGAAAAGGCAGCGAGTTTGTTTGCAGTGTTGGCGATGGACACGTGTGGAGGTTTTTTGTTTGTTGTAAAGCAGAGAGTGGGAAAAGGATGCGTCTCACTGTATTGGCCAGTCTGCACTGCAGCCTCTATTCACAAGTGCGACCCGACTACCGAGCAGCACGGGGGCTTTGACCTGCTCCGTTTCCGACCTGGGCCGGTTCACCCCGCTTTATCCGACCTGGTGAGCCCAGGTTATTCTAGGACCACCATGTGGATACTGCTCTTAGTGCGGACACCCGATCGGCACAGAAGACGGCAGTCTGGAACTCCTGACCTCAAGCAATATCTACAGCCTCAGCCTCCCAGCAGCGGGATCACAGGTGCGCGCCACCGCACCCGGCAGCTTTTGCTCTTGTTTCAGCTGCCTTCAGTTCAAAATGGCAGCAGCTGCTCGCCTGCACTGAGTTAATGCAGGTATGATGCTGTGCTTCCTTTACTCATCTGGTGTCATTGCATGCTCCGGTGACGACTAAGTAAGAACATCAAGACAATTTCAGTGATTGCACATTTCTGGGCAAGGACAGCATTCCGATTCTATTCGGCTATACTAGCCTTCAGCGCAAGTATCAGTGCCTTGCAAAATGTGACAGGCGGCGTGTCGGTTGGCTGTCGTTCAGATTCGCGTTTGCTGCGAGGATTGCAGCACGGAGGAGCAGAGTCATTTCTGATGTAAAATATCTCACTGACGCACAGTTCTTACTAAGTGAAGCGGTCAAGTCACAATCAGTGAGCATTGTTTGTTTCCTCGGCCCCTATCTTCTGCCCTGGCCTTCTCCTTCGGGTTACATTAAGTAGCGACGACGTTGAACAGTGGGCTTTCGGTGATCTCACAATGGGGCTTGGAGATAAGTTGAGTCAGTGTAAATTATAAGGAAACTTTTGCTGTGTCTCGCTCGGTTGCATTTGCAGTGAGTAAAATGCAGCCCGCAGCGTCGAGAGCTGCTAATGTTGGAAAAACAGTGAATTGCATAACTGAATGAGTGAAAGGGTAGGAAACGAGCAAAGAATTAGATTGAATGTGAGTGATTGCCAAACTAAATGTATGCCATTTAGTAGTGGGTCAAGTGTGGAGGAGAATGAAATGAGATTTGCGCTCTCTCGTGGCCGCGGCGAGCATAATTGTGTAAAGTGGAGATTTTGTAAGTGCAGTGGCTGCAGTGAGCAGCAGGGAGCAGTAAGCGTGAG
This sequence comes from Somniosus microcephalus, assembly GCF_052327205.1. NCBI lineage: Eukaryota > Metazoa > Chordata > Chondrichthyes > Squaliformes > Somniosidae > Somniosus > Somniosus microcephalus. Next base: position 58,387,035 of record NC_141001.1, on the reverse strand, counting down.
TTGAATGTGACGGAGACAAAGTGGGGAATGTGGTAGTAAAATGCCGTGATGATAATGATGGGGAGAGTGTGTGTGCATGTGCGTGGGGGGCTGGTGAAGATTAAGATGTTGTAAAGTGTGAGGCTTTGTTGTGGCGATGATATTGGATGTGAGAGGGGAAATCATTGCGGGTCGCAAGATTAGTGTGGTGTGACTGAATGTGGGGAGAAAAGGCAGCGAGTTTGTTTGCAGTGTTGGCGATGGACACGTGTGGACGTTTTTTGTTTGTTGTAAAGCAGAGAGTGGGAAAAGGATGCGTCTCACTGTATTGGCCAGGCTGCACTGCAGCCTCTATTCACAAGTGCGACCCGACTACCGAGCAGCACGGGGGCTTTGACCTGCTCCGTTTCCGACCTGGGCCGGTTCACCCCGCTTTATCCGACCTGGTGAGCCCAGGTTATCCTAGGACCACCATGTGGATACTGCTCTTAGTGCGGACACCCGATCGGCACAGAAGACGGCAGTCCAGAACTCCTGACCTCAAGCAATCCTACAGCCTCAGCCTCCCAGCAGCGGGATCACAGGTGCGCGCCACCGCACCCGGCAGCTTTTGCTCTTCTTTCAGCTGCCTTCAGTTCAAAATGGCAGCAGCTGCTCGCCTGCACTGAGTTAATGCAGGTATGATGCTGTGCTTCCTTTACTCATCTGGTGTCATTGCATGCTCCGGTGACGACTAAGTAAGAACATCAAGACAATTTCAGTGATTGCACATTTCTGGGCAAGGACAGCATTCCGATTCTATTCGGCTATACTAGCCTTCAGCGCAAGTATCAGTGCCTTGCAAAATGTGACAGGCGGCGTGTCGGTTGGCTGTCGTTCAGATTCGCGTTTGCTGCGAGGATTGCAGCACGGAGGAGCAGAGTCATTTCTGATGTAAAATATCTCACTGACGCACAGTTCTTACTAAGTGAAGCGGTCAAGTCACAATCAGTGAGCATTGTTTGTTTCCTCGGCCCCTATCTTCTGCCCTGGCCTTCTCCTTCGGGTTACATTAAGTAGCGACGACGTTGAACAGTGGGCTTTCGGTGATCTCACAATGGGGCTTGGAGATAAGCTGAGTCAGTGTAAATTATAAGGAAACTTTTGCTGTGTCTCGCTCGGTTGCATTTGCAGTGAGTAAAATGCAGCCCGCAGCGTCGAGAGCTGCTAATGTTGGAAGAACAGTGAATTGCATAACTGAATGAGTGAAAGGGTAGGAAACGAGCAAAGAATTAGATTGAATGTGAGTGATTGCCAAACTAAATGTATGCCATTTAGTAGTGGGTCAAGTGTGGAGGAGAATGAAATGAGATTTGCGCTCTCTCGTGGCCGCGGCGAGCATAATTGTGTAAAGTGGAGATTTTGTAAGTGCAGTGGCTGCAGTGAGCAGCAGGGAGCAGTAAGCGTGAGTTGAATGTGACGGAGGCAAAGTGGGGAATGTGGTAGTAAAATGCCGTGATGATAATGATGGGGAGAGTGTGTGTGCATGTGCGTGGGGGGCTGGTGAAGATTAAGATGTTGTAAAGTGTGAGGCTTTGTTGTGGCGATGATATTGGATGTGAGAGGGGAAATCATTGCGGGTCGCAAGATTAGTGTGGTGTGACTGAATGTGGGGAGAAAAGGCAGCGAGTTTGTTTGCAGTGTTGGCGATGGACACGTGTGGAGGTTTTTTGTTTGTTGTAAAGCAGAGAGTGGGAAAAGGATGCGTCTCACTGTATTGGCCAGGCTGCACTGCAGCCTCTATTCACAAGTGCGACCCGACTACCGAGCAGCACGGGGGCTTTGACCTGCTCCGTTTCCGACCTGGGCCGGTTCACCCCGCTTTATCCGACCTGGTGAGCCCAGGTTATCCTAGGACCACCATGTGGATACTGCTCTTAGTGCGGACACCCGATCGGCACAGAAGACGGCAGCCTAGAACTCCTGACCTCAAGCAATTCCACAGCCTCAGCCTCCCAGCAGCGGGATCACAGGTGCGCGCCACCGCACCCGGCAGCTTTTGCTCTTGTTTCAGCTGCCTTCAGTTCAAAATGGCAGCAGCTGCTCGCCTGCACTGAGTTAATGCAGGTATGATGCTGTGCTTCCTTTACTCATCTGGTGTCATTGCATGCTCCGGTGACGACTAAGTAAGAACATCAAGACAATTTCAGTGATTGCACATTTCTGGGCAAGGACAGCATTCCGATTCTATTCGGCTATACTAGCCTTCAGCGCAAGTATCAGTGCCTTGCAAAATGTGACAGGCGGCGTGTCGGTTGGCTGTCGTTCAGATTCGCGTTTGTTGCGAGGATTGCAGCACGGAGGAGCAGAGTCATTTCTGATGTAAAATATCTCACTGACGCACAGTTCTTACTAAGTGAAGCGGTCAAGTCACAATCAGTGAGCATTGTTTGTTTCCTCGGCCCCTATCTTCTGCCCTGGCCTTCTCCTTCGGGTTACATTAAGTAGCGACGACGTTGAACAGTGGGCTTTCGGTGATCTCACAATGGGGCTTGGAGATAAGTTGAGTCAGTGTAAATTATAAGGAAACTTTTGCTGTGTCTCGCTCGGTTGCATTTGCAGTGAGTAAAATGCAGCCCGCAGCGTCGAGAGCTGCCAATGTTGGAAAAACAGTGAATTGCATAACTGAATGAGTGAAAGGGTAGGAAACGAGCAAAGAATTAGATTGAATGTGAGTGATTGCCAAACTAAATGTATGCCATTTAGTAGTGGGTCAAGTGTGGATGAGAATGAAATGAGATTTGCGCTCTCTCGTGGCCGCGGCGAGCATAATTGTGTAAAGTGGAGATTTTGTAAGTGCAGTGGCTGCAGTGAGCAGCAGGGAGCAGTAAGCGTGAGTTGAATGTGACGGAGACAAAGTGGGGAATGTGGTAGTAAAATGCCGTGATGATAATGATGGGGAGAGTGTGTGTGCATGTGCGTGGGGGGCTGGTGAAGATTAAGATGTTGTAAAGTGTGAGGCTTTGTTGTGGCGATGATATTGGATGTGAGAGGGGAAATCATTGCGGGTCGCAAGATTAGTGTGGTGTGACTGAATGTGGGGAGAAAAGGCAGCGAGTTTGTTTGCAGTGTTGGCGATGGACACGTGTGGAGGTTTTTTGTTTGTTGTAAAGCAGAGAGTGGGAAAAGGATGCGTCTCACTGTATTGGCCAGGCTGCACTGCAGCCTCTATTCACAAGTGCGACCCGACTACCGAGCAGCACGGGGGCTTTGACCTGCTCCGTTTCCGACCTGGGCCGGTTCACCCCGCTTTATCCGACCTGGTGAGCCCAGGTTATCCTAGGACCACCATGTGGATACTGCTCTTAGTGCGGACACCCGATCGGCACAGAAGACGGCAGCCCAGAACTCCTGACCTCAAGCAATCACTACAGCCTCAGCCTCCCAGCAGCGGGATCACAGGTGCGCGCCACCGCACCCGGCAGCTTTTGCTCTTGTTTCAGCTGCCTTCAGTTCAAAATGGCAGCAGCTGCTCGCCTGCACTGAGTTAATGCAGGTATGATGCTGTGCTTCCTTTACTCATCTGGTGTCATTGCATGCTCCGGTGACGACTAAGTAAGAACATCAAGACAATTTCAGTGATTGCACATTTCTGGGCAAGGACAGCATTCCGATTCTATTCGGCTATACTAGCCTTCAGCGCAAGTATCAGTGCCTTGCAAAATGTGACAGGCGGCGTGTCGGTTGGCTGTCGTTCAGATTCGCGTTTGCTGCGAGGATTGCAGCACGGAGGAGCAGAGTCATTTCTGATGTAAAATATCTCACTGACGCACAGTTCTTACTAAGTGAAGCGGTCAAGTCACAATCAGTGAGCATTGTTTGTTTCCTCGGCCCCTATCTTCTGCCCTGGCCTTCTCCTTCGGGTTACATTAAGTAGCGACGACGTTGAACAGTGGGCTTTCGGTGATCTCACAATGGGGCTTGGAGATAAGTTGAGTCAGTGTAAATTATAAGGAAACTTTTGCTGCGTCTCGCTCGGTTGCATTTGCAGTGAGTAAAATGCAGCCCGCAGCGTCGAGAGCTGCTAATGTTGGAAAAACAGTGAATTGCATAACTGAATGAGTGAAAGGGTAGGAAACGAGCAAAGAATTAGATTGAATGTGAGTGATTGCCAAACTAAATGTATGCCATTTAGTAGTGGGTCAAGTGTGGAGGAGAATGAAATGAGATTTGCGCTCTCTCGTGGCCGCGGCGAGCATAATTGTGTAAAGTGGAGATTTTGTAAGTGCAGTGGCTGCAGTGAGCAGCAGGGAGCAGTAAGCGTGAGTTGAATGTGACGGAGACAAAGTGGGGAATGTGGTAGTAAAATGCCGTGATGATAATGATGGGGAGAGTGTGTGTGCATGTGCGTGGGGGGCTGGTGAAGATTAAGATGTTGTAAAGTGTGAGGCTTTGTTGTGGCGATGATATTGGATGTGAGAGGGGAAATCATTGCGGGTCGCAAGATTAGTGTGGTGTGACTGAATGTGGGGAGAAAAGGCAGCGAGTTTATTTGCAGTGTTGGCGATGGACACGTGTGGAGGTTTTTTGTTTGTTTGTTTGTTGTAAAGCAGAGAGTGGGAAAAGGATGCGTCTCACTGTATTGGCCAGGCTGCACTGCAGCCTCTATTCACAAGTGCGACCCGACTACCGAGCAGCACGGGGGCTTTGACCTGCTCCGTTTCCGACCTGGGCCGGTTCACCCCGCTTTATCCGACCTGGTGAGCCCAGGTTATCCTAGGACCACCATGTGGATACTGCTCTTAGTGCGGACACCCGATCGGCACAGAAGACGGCAGCCCAGCACTCCTGACCTCAAGCAATCCTACAGCCTCAGCCTCCCAGCAGCGGGATCACAGGTGCGCGCCACCGCACCCAGCAGCTTTTGCTCTTGTTTCAGCTGCCTTCAGTTCAAAATGACAGCAGCTGCTCGCCTGCACTGAGTTAATGCAGGTATGATGCTGTGCTTCCTTTACTCATCTGGTGTCATTGCATGCTCCGGTGACGACTAAGTAAGAACATCAAGACAATTTCAGTGATTGCACATTTCTGGGCAAGGACAGCATTCCGATTCTATTCGGCTATACTAGCCTTCAGCGCAAGTATCAGTGCCTTGCAAAATGTGACAGGCGGCGTGTCGGTTGGCTGTCGTTCAGATTCGCGTTTGCTGCGAGGATTGCAGCACGGAGGAGCAGAGTCATTTCTGATGTAAAATATCTCACTGACGCACAGTTCTTACTAAGTGAAGCGGTCAAGTCACAATCAGTGAGCATTGTTTGTTTCCTCGGCCCCTATCTTCTGCCCTGGCCTTCTCCTTCGGGTTACATTAAGTAGCGACGACGTTGAACAGTGGGCTTTCGGTGATCTCACAATGGGGCTTGGAGATACGTTGAGTCAGTGTAAATTATAAGGAAACTTTTGCTGTGTCTCGCTCGGTTGCATTTGCAGTGAGTAAAATGCAGCCCGCAGCGTCGAGAGCTGCTAATGTTGGAAAAACAGTGAATTGCATAACTGAATGAGTGAAAGGGTAGGAAACGAGCAAAGAATTAGATTGAATGTGAGTGATTGCCAAACTAAATGTATGCCATTTAGTAGTGGGTCAAGTGTGGAGGAGAATGAAATGAGATTTGCGCTCTCTCGTGGCCGCGGCGAGCATAATTGTGTAAAGTGGAGATTTTGTAAGTGCAGTGGCTGCAGTGAGCAGCAGGGAGCAGTAAGCGTGAGTTGAATGTGACGGAGACAAAGTGGGGAATGTGGTAGTAAAATGCCGTGATGATAATGATGGGGAGAGTGTGTGTGCATGTGCGGCTGGTGAAGATTAAGATGTTGTAAAGTGTGAGGCTTTGTTGTGGCGATGATATTGGATGTGAGAGGGGAAATCATTGCGGGTCGCAAGATTAGTGTGGTGTGACTGAATGTGGGGAGAAAAGGCAGCGAGTTTGTTTGCAGTGTTGGCGATGGACACGTGTGGAGGTTTTTTGTTTGTTTGTTTGTTGTAAAGCAGAGAGTGGGAAAAGGATGCGTCTCACTGTATTGGCCAGGCTGCACTGCAGCCTCTATTCACAAGTGCGACCCGACTACCGAGCAGCACGGGGGCTTTGACCTGCTCCGTTTCCGACCTGGGCCGGTTCACCCCGCTTTATCCGACCTGGTGAGCCCAGGTTATCCTAGGACCACCATGTGGATACTGCTCTTAGTGCGGACACCCGATCGGCACAGAAGACGGCAGCCCAGCACTCCTGACCTCAAGCAATCCTACAGCCTCAGCCTCCCAGCAGCGGGATCACAGGTGCGCGCCACCGCACCCAGCAGCTTTTGCTCTTGTTTCAGCTGCCTTCAGTTCAAAATGACAGCAGCTGCTCGCCTGCACTGAGTTAATGCAGGTATGATGCTGTGCTTCCTTTACTCATCTGGTGTCATTGCATGCTCCGGTGACGACTAAGTAAGAACATCAAGACAATTTCAGTGATTGCACATTTCTGGGCAAGGACAGCATTCCGATTCTATTCGGCTATACTAGCCTTCAGCGCAAGTATCAGTGCCTTGCAAAATGTGACAGGCGGCGTGTCGGTTGGCTGTCGTTCAGATTCGCGTTTGCTGCGAGGATTGCAGCACGGAGGAGCAGAGTCATTTCTGATGTAAAATATCTCACTGACGCACAGTTCTTACTAAGTGAAGCGGTCAAGTCACAATCAGTGAGCATTGTTTGTTTCCTCGGCCCCTATCTTCTGCCCTGGCCTTCTCCTTCGGGTTACATTAAGTAGCGACGACGTTGAACAGTGGGCTTTCGGTGATCTCACAATGGGGCTTGGAGATAAGTTGAGTCAGTGTAAATTATAAGGAAACTTTTGCTGTGTCTCGCTCGGTTGCATTTGCAGTGAGTAAAATGCAGCCCGCAGCGTCGAGAGCTGCTAATGTTGGAAAAACAGTGAATTGCATAACTGAATGAGTGAAAGGGTAGGAAACGAGCAAAGAATTAGATTGAATGTGAGTGATTGCCAAACTAAATGTATGCCATTTAGTAGTGGGTCAAGTGTGGAGGAGAATGAAATGAGATTTGCGCTCTCTCGTGGCCGCGGCGAGCATAATTGTGTAAAGTGGAGATTTTGTAAGTGCAGTGGCTGCAGTGAGCAGCAGGGAGCAGTAAGCGTGAGTTGAATGTGACGGAGACAAAGTGGGGAATGTGGTAGTAAAATGCCGTGATGATAATGATGGGGAGAGTGTGTGTGCATGTGCGTGGGGGGCTGTTGAAGATTAAGATGTTGTAAAGTGTGAGGCTTTGTTGTGGCGATGATATTGGATGTGAGAGGGGAAATCATTGCGGGTCGCAAGATTAGTGTGGTGTGACTGAATGTGGGGAGAAAAGGCAGCGAGTTTGTTTGCAGTGTTGGCGATGGACACGTGTGGAGGTTTTTTGTTTGTTTGTTTGTTGTAAAGCAGAGAGTGGGAAAAGGATGCGTCTCACTGTATTGGCCAGGCTGCACTGCAGCCTCTATTCACAAGTGCGACCCGACTACCGAGCAGCACGGGGGCTTTGACCTGCTCCGTTTCCGACCTGGGCCGGTTCACCCCGCTTTATCCGACCTGGTGAGCCCAGGTTCTCCTAGGACCACCATGTGGATACTGCTCTTAGTGCGGACACCCGATCGGCACAGACGACGGCAGCCCAGAACTCCTGGCCTCAAGCAATCCTACAGCCTCAGCCTCCCAGCAGCGGGATCAGAGGTGCGCGCCACCACACCCGGCAGCTTTTGCTCTTGTTTCAGCTGCCTTCAGTTCAAAATGGCAGCAGCTGCTCGCCTGCACTGAGTTAATGCAGGTATGATGCTGTGCTTCCTTTACTCATCTGGTGTCATTGCATGCTCCGGTGACGACTAAGTAAGAACATCAAGACAATTTCAGTGATTGCACATTTCTGGGCAAGGACAGCATTCCGATTCTATTCGGCTATACTAGCCTTCAGCGCAAGTATCAGTGCCTTGCAAAATGTGACAGGCGGCGTGTCGGTTGGCTGTCGTTCAGATTCGCGTTTGCTGCGAGGATTGCAGCACGGAGGAGCAGAGTCATTTCTGATGTAAAATATCTCACTGACGCACAGTTCTTACTAAGTGAAGCGGTCAAGTCACAATCAGTGAGCATTGTTTGTTTCCTCGGCCCCTATCTTCTGCCCTGGCCTTCTCCTTCGGGTTACATTAAGTAGCGACGACGTTGAACAGTGGGCTTTCGGTGATCTCACAATGGGGCTTGGAGATAAGTTGAGTCAGTGTAAATTATAAGGAAACTTTTGCTGTGTCTCGCTCGGTTGCATTTGCAGTGAGTAAAATGCAGCCCGCAGCGTCGAGAGCTGCTAATGTTGGAAAAACAGTGAATTGCATAACTGAATGAGTGAAAGGGTAGGAAACGAGCAAAGAATTAGATTGAATGTGAGTGATTGCCAAACTAAATGTATGCCATTTAGTAGTGGGTCAAGTGTGGAGGAGAATGAAATGAGATTTGCGCTCTCTCGTGGCCGCGGCGAGCATAATTGTGTAAAGTGGAGATTTTGTAAGTGCAGTGGCTGCAGTGAGCAGCAGGGAGCAGTAAGCGTGAGTTGAATGTGACGGAGACAAAGTGGGGAATGTGGTAGTAAAATGCCGTGATGATAATGATGGGGAGAGTGTGTGTGCATGTGCGTGGGGGGCTGTTGAAGATTAAGATGTTGTAAAGTGTGAGGCTTTGTTGTGGCGATGATATTGGATGTGAGAGGGGAAATCATTGCGGGTCGCAAGATTAGTGTGGTGTGACTGAATGTGGGGAGAAAAGGCAGCGAGTTTGTTTGCAGTGTTGGCGATGGACACGTGTGGAGGTTTTTTGTTTGTTTGTTTGTTGTAAAGCAGAGAGTGGGAAAAGGATGCGTCTCACTGTATTGGCCAGGCTGCACTGCAGCCTCTATTCACAAGTGCGACCCGACTACCGAGCAGCACGGGGGCTTTGACCTGCTCCGTTTCCGACCTGGGCCGGTTCACCCCGCTTTATCCGACCTGGTGAGCCCAGGTTCTCCTAGGACCACCATGTGGATACTGCTCTTAGTGCGGACACCCGATCGGCACAGAAGACGGCAGCCCAGAACTCCTGACCTCAAGCAATCCTACAGCCTCAGCCTCCCAGCAGCGGGATCACAGGTGCGCGCCACCGCACCCGGCAGCTTTTGCTCTTGTTTCAGCTGCCTTCAGTTCAAAATGGCAGCAGCTGCTCGCCTGCACTGAGTTAATGCAGGTATGATGCTGTGCTTCCTTTACTCATCTGGTGTCATTGCATGCTCCGGTGACGACTAAGTAAGAACATCAAGACAATTTCAGTGATTGCACATTTCTGGGCAAGGACAGCATTCCGATTCTATTCGGCTATACTAGCCTTCAGCGCAAGTATCAGTGCCTTGCAAAATGTGACAGGCGGCGTGTCGGTTGGCTGTCGTTCAGATTCGCGTTTGCTGCGAGGATTGCAGCACGGAGGAGCAGAGTCATTTCTGATGTAAAATATCTCACTGACGCACAGTTCTTACTAAGTGAAGCGGTCAAGTCACAATCAGTGAGCATTGTTTGTTTCCTCGGCCCCTATCTTCTGCCCTGGCCTTCTCCTTCGGGTTACATTAAGTAGCGACGACGTTGAACAGTGGGCTTTCGGTGATCTCACAATGGGGCTTGGAGATAAGTTGAGTCAGTGTAAATTATAAGGAAACTTTTGCTGTGTCTCGCTCGGTTGCATTTGCAGTGAGTAAAATGCAGCCCGCAGCGTCGAGAGCTGCTAATGTTGGAAAAACAGTGAATTGCATAACTGAATGAGTGAAAGGGTAGGAAACGAGCAAAGAATTAGATTGAATGTGAGTGATTGCCAAACTAAATGTATGCCATTTAGTAGTGGGTCAAGTGTGGAGGAGAATGAAATGAGATTTGCGCTCTCTCGTGGCCGCGGCGAGCATAATTGTGTAAAGTGGAGATTTTGTAAGTGCAGTGGCTGCAGTGAGCAGTAAGCGTGAGTTGAATGTGACGGAGACAAAGTGGGGAATGTGGTAGTAAAATGCCGTGATGATAATGATGGGGAGAGTGTGTGTGCATGTGCGTGGGGGGCTGGTGAAGATTAAGATGTTGTAAAGTGTGAGGCTTTGTTGTGGCGATGATATTGGATGTGAGAGGGGAAATCATTGCGGGTCGCAAGATTAGTGTGGTGTGACTGAATGTGGGGAGAAAAGGCAGCGAGTTTGTTTGCAGTGTTGGCGATGGACACGTGTGGAGGTTTTTTGTTTGTTTGTTTGTTGTAAAGCAGAGAGTGGGAAAAGGATGCGTCTCACTGTATTGGCCAGGCTGCACTGCAGCCTCTATTCACAAGTGCGACCCGACTACCGAGCAGCACGGGGGCTTTGACCTGCTCCGTTTCCGACCTGGGCCGGTTCACCCCGCTTTATCCGACCTGGTGAGCCCAGGTTCTCCTAGGACCACCATGTGGATACTGCTCTTAGTGCGGACACCCGATCGGCACAGAAGACGGCAGCCCAGAACTCCTGACCTCAAGCAATCCTACAGCCTCAGCCTCCTCAGCAGCGGGATCACAGGTGCGCGCCACCGCACCCGGCAGCTTTTGCTCTTGTTTCAGCTGCCTTCAGTTCAAAATGGCAGCAGCTGCTCGCCTGCACTGAGTTAATGCAGGTATGATGCTGTGCTTCCTTTACTCATCTGGTGTCATTGCATGCTCCGGTGACGACTAAGTAAGAACATCAAGACAATTTCAGTGATTGCACATTTCTGGGCAAGGACAGCATTCCGATTCTATTCGGCTATACTAGCCTTCAGCGCAAGTATCAGTGCCTTGCAAAATGTGACAGGCGGCGTGTCGGTTGGCTGTCGTTGAGATTCGCGTTTGCTGCGAGGATTGCAGCACGGAGGAGCAGAGTCATTTCTGATGTAAAATATCTCACTGACGCACAGTTCTTACTAAGTGAAGCGGTCAAGTCACAATCAGTGAGCATTGTTTGTTTCCTCGGCCCCTATCTTCTGCCCTGGCCTTCTCCTTCGGGTTACATTAAGTAGCGACGACGTTGAACAGTGGGCTTTCGGTGATCTCACAATGGGGCTTGGAGATAAGTTGAGTCAGTGTAAATTATAAGGAAACTTTTGCTGTGTCTCGCTCGGTTGCATTTGCAGTGAGTAAAATGCAGCCCGCAGCGTCGAGAGCTGCTAATGTTGGAAAAACAGTGAATTGCATAACTGAATGAGTGAAAGGGTAGGAAACGAGCAAAGAATTAGATTGAATGTGAGTGATTGCCAAACTAAATGTATGCCATTTAGTAGTGGGTCAAGTGTGGAGGAGAATGAAATGAGATTTGCGCTCTCTCGTGGCCGCGGCGAGCATAATTGTGTAAAGTGGAGATTTTGTAAGTGCAGTGGCTGCAGTGAGCAGCAGGGAGCAGTAAGCGTGAGTTGAATGTGACGGAGACAAAGTGGGGAATGTGGTAGTAAAATGCCGTGATGATAATGATGGGGAGAGTGTGTGTGCATGTGCGTGGGGGGCTGGTGAAGATTAAGATGTTGTAAAGTGTGAGGCTTTGTTGTGGCGATGATATTGGATGTGAGAGGGGAAATCATTGCGGGTCGCAAGATTAGTGTGGTGTGACTGAATGTGGGGAGAAAAGGCAGCGAGTTTGTTTGCAGTGTTGGCGATGGACACGTGTGGAGGTTTTTTGTTTGTTTGTTTGTTGTAAAGCAGAGAGTGGGAAAAGGATGCGTCTCACTGTATTGGCCAGGCTGCACTGCAGCCTCTATTCACAAGGGCGACCCGACTACCGAGCAGCACGGGGGCTTTGACCTGCTCCGTTTCCGACCTGGGCCGGTTCACCGCGCTTTATCCGACCTGGTGAGCCCAGGTTATCCTAGGACTATCATGTGGATACTGCTCTTAGTGCGGACACCCGATCGGCACAGAAGACGGCAGCCCAGAACTCCTGACCTCAAGCAATCCTACAGCCTCAGCCTCCCAGCAGCGGGATCAGAGGTGCGCGCCACCGCACCCGGCAGCTTTTGCTCTTGTTTCAGCTGCCTTCAGTTCAAAATGGCAGCAGCTGCTCGCCTGCACTGAGTTAATGCAGGTATGATGCTGTGCTTCCTTTACTCATCTGGTGTCATTGCATGCTCCGGTGACGACTAAGTAAGAACATCAAGACAATTTCAGTGATTGCACATTTCTGGGCAAGGACAGCATTCCGATTCTATTCGGCTATACTAGCCTTCAGCGCAAGTATCAGTGCCTTGCAAAATGTGACAGGCGGCGTGTCGGTTGGCTGTCGTTCAGATTCGCGTTTGCTGCGAGGATTGCAGCACGGAGGAGCAGAGTCATTTCTGATGTAAAATATCTCACTGACGCACAGTTCTTACTAAGTGAAGCGGTCAAGTCACAATCAGTGAGCATTGTTTGTTTCCTCGGCCCCTATCTTCTGCCCTGGCCTTCTCCTTCGGGTTACATTAAGTAGCGACGACGTTGAACAGTGGGCTTTCGGTGAACTCACAATGGGGCTTGGAGATAAGTTGAGTCAGTGTAAATTATAAGGAAACTTTTGCTGTGTCTCGCTCGGTTGCATTTGCAGTGAGTAAAATGCAGCCCGCAGCGTCGAGAGCTGCTAATGTTGGAAAAACAGTGAATTGCATAACTGAATGAGTGAAAGGGTAGGAAACGAGCAAAGAATTAGATTGAATGTGAGTGATTGCCAAACTAAATGTATGCCATTTAGTAGTGGGTCAAGTGTGGAGGAGAATGAAATGAGATTTGCGCTCTCTCGTGGCCGCGGCGAGCATAATTGTGTAAAGTGGAGATTTTGTAAGTGCAGTGGCTGCAGTGAGCAGCAGGGAGCAGTAAGCGTGAGTTGAATGTGACGGAGACAAAGTGGGGAATGTGGTAGTAAAATGCCGTGATGATAATGATGGGGAGAGTGTGTGTGCATGTGCGTGGGGGGCTGGTGAAGATTAAGATGTTGTAAAGTGTGAGGCTTTGTTGTGGCGATGATATTGGATGTGAGAGGGGAAATCATTGCGGGTCGCAAGATTAGTGTGGTGTGACTGAATGTGGGGAGAAAAGGCAGCGAGTTTGTTTGCAGTGTTGGCGATGGACACGTGTGGAGGTTTTTTGTTTGTTGTAAAGCAGAGAGTGGGAAAAGGATGCGTCTCACTGTATTGGCCAGGCTGCACTGCAGCCTCTATTCACAAGTGCGACCCGACTACCGAGCAGCACGGGGGCTTTGACCTGCTCCGTTTCCGACCTGGGCCGGTTCACCGCGCTTTATCCGACCTGGTGAGCCCAGGTTATCCTAGGACTACCATGTGGATACTGCTCTTAGTGCGGACACCCGATCGGCACAGAAGACGGCAGCCCAGAACTCCTGACCTCAAGCAATCCTACAGCCTCAGCCTCCCAGCAGCGGGATCACAGGTGCGCGCCACCGCACCCGGCAGCTTTTGCTCTTGTTTCAGCTGCCTTCAGTTCAAAATGGCAGCAGCTGCTCGCCTGCACTGAGTTAATGCAGGTATGATGCTGTGCTTCCTTTACTCATCTGGTGTCATTGCATGCTCCGGTGACGACTAAGTAAGAACATCAAGACAATTTCAGTGATTGCACATTTCTGGGCAAGGACAGCATTCCGATTCTATTCGGCTATACTAGCCTTCAGCGCAAGTATCAGTGCCTTGCAAAATGTGACAGGCGGCGTGTCGGTTGGCTGTCGTTCAGATTCGCGTTTGCTGCGAGGATTGCAGCACGGAGGAGCAGAGTCATTTCTGATGTAAAATATCTCACTGACGCACAGTTCTTACTAAGTGAAGCGGTCAAGTCACAATCAGTGAGCATTGTTTGTTTCCTCGGCCCCTATCTTCTGCCCTGGCCTTCTCCTTCGGGTTACATTAAGTAGCGACGACGTTGAACAGTGGGCTTTCGGTGATCTCACAATGGGGCTTGGAGATAAGTTGAGTCAGTGTAAATTATAAGGAAACTTTTGCTGTGTCTCGCTCGGTTGCATTTGCAGTGAGTAAAATGCAGCCCGCAGCGTCGAGAGCTGCTAATGTTGGAAAAACAGTGAATTGCATAACTGAATGAGTGAAAGGGTAGGAAACGAGCAAAGAATTAGATTGAATGTGAGTGATTGCCAAACTAAATGTATGCCATTTAGTAGTGGGTCAAGTGTGGAGGAGAATGAAATGAGATTTGCGCTCTCTCGTGGCTGCGGCGAGCATAATTGTGTAAAGTGGAGATTTTGTAAGTGCAGTGGCTGCAGTGAGCAGCAGGGAGCAGTAAGCGTGAGTTGAATGTGACGGAGACAAAGTGGGGAATGTGGTAGTAAAATGCCGTGATGATAATGATGGGGAGAGTGTGTGTGCATGTGCGTGGGGGGCTGGTGAAGATTAAGATGTTGTAAAGTGTGAGGCTTTGTTGTGGCGATGATATTGGATGTGAGAGGGGAAATCATTGCGGGTCGCAAGATTAGTGTGGTGTGACTGAATGTGGGGAGAAAAGGCAGCGAGTTTGTTTGCAGTGTTGGCGATGGACACGTGTGGAGGTTTTTTGTTTGTTTGTTTGTTGTAAAGCAGAGAGTGGGAAAAGGATGCGTCTCACTGTATTGGCCAGGCTGCACTGCAGCCTCTATTCACAAGTGCGACCCGACTACCGAGCAGCACGGGGGCTTTGACCTGCTCCGTTTCCGACCTGGGCCGGTTCACCCCGCTTTATCCGACCTGGTGAGGCCAGGTTATACCTAGAAGCACCATGTGGATACAGCTCTTAGTGCGAACACCCGATCGGCACAGAAGACGGCAGCCCAGAACTCTTGACCTCAAGCAATACCTACAGCCTCAGTCTCCCAGCAGCGGGATCATAGGTGCGCGCCACCGCACCCGGCAGCTTTTGCTCTTGTTTCAGCTGCCTTCAGTTCAAAATGGCAGCAGCTGCTCGCCTGCACTGAGTTAATGCAGGTATGATGCTGTGCTTCCTTTACTCATCTGGTGTCATTGCATGCTCCGGTGACGACTAAGTAAGAACATCAAGACAATTTCAGTGATTGCACATTTCTGGGCAAGGACAGCATTCCGATTCTATTCGGCTATACTAGCCTTCAGCGCAAGTATCAGTGCCTTGCAAAATGTGACAGGCGGCGTGTCGGTTGGCTGTCGTTCAGATTCGCGTTTGCTGCGAGGATTGCAGCAAGGAGGAGCAGAGTCATTTCTGATGTAAAATATCTCACTGACGCACAGTTCTTACTAAGTGAAGCGGTCAAGTCACAATCAGTGAGCATTGTTTGTTTCCTCGGCCCCTATCTTCTGCCCTGGCCTTCTCCTTCGGGTTACATTAAGTAGCGACGACGTTGAACAGTGGGCTTTCGGTGATCTCACAATGGGGCTTGGAGATAAGTTGAGTCAGTGTAAATTATAAGGAAACTTTTGCTGTGTCTCGCTCGGTTGCATTTGCAGTGAGTAAAATGCAGCCCGCAGCGTCGAGAGCTGCTAATGTTGGAAAAACAGTGAATTGCATAACTGAATGAGTGAAAGGGTAGGAAACGAGCAAAGAATTAGATTGAATGTGAGTGATTGCCAAACTAAATGTATGCCATTTAGTAGTGGGTCAAGTGTGGAGGAGAATGAAATGAGATTTGCGCTCTCTCGTGGCCGCGGCGAGCATAATTGTGTAAAGTGGAGATTTTGTAAGTGCAGTGGCTGCAGTGAGCAGCAGGGAGCAGTAAGCGTGAGTTGAATGTGACGGAGACAAAGTGGGGAATGTGGTAGTAAAATGCCGTGATGATAATGATGGGGAGAGTGTGTGTGCATGTGCGTGGGGGGCTGGTGAAGATTAAGATGCTGTAAAGTGTGAGGCTTTGTTGTGGCGATGATATTGGATGTGAGAGGGGAAATCATTGCGGGTCGCAAGATTAGTGTGGTGCGACTGAATGTGGGGAGAAAAGGCAGCGAGTTTGTTTGCAGTGTTGGCGATGGACACGTGTGGAGGTTTTTTGTTTGTTTGTTTGTTGTAAAGCAGAGAGTGGGAAAAGGATGCGTCTCACTGTATTGGCCAGGCTGCACTGCAGTCTCTATTCACAAGTGCGACCCGACTACCGAGCAGCACGGGGGCTTTGACCTGCTCCGTTTCGGACCTGGGCCGGTTCACCCCGCTTTATCCGACCTGGTGAGCCCAGGTTATCCTAGGACCACCATGTGGATACTGCTCTTAGTGCGGACACCCGATCGGCACAGAAGACGGCAGCCCAGAACTCCTGACCTCAAGCAATCCTACAGCCTTAGCCTCCCAGCAGCGGGATCACAGGTGCGCGCCACCGCACCCGGCAGCTTTTGCTCTTGTTTCAGCTGCCTTCAGTTCAAAATGGCAGCAGCTGCTCGCCTGCACTGAGTTAATGCAGGTATGATGCTGTGCTTCCTTTACTCATCTGGTGTCATTGCATGCTCCGGTGACGACTAAGTAAGAACATCAAGACAATTTCAGTGATTGCACATTTCTGGGCAAGGACAGCATTCCGATTCTATTCGGCTATACTAGCCTTCAGCGCAAGTATCAGTGCCTTGCAAAATGTGACAGGCGGCGTGTCGGTTGGCTGTCGTTCAGATTCGCGTTTGCTGCGAGGATTGCAGCACGGAGGAGCAGAGTCATTTCTGATGTAAAATATCTCACTGACGCACAGTTCTTACTAAGTGAAGCGGTCAAGTCACAATCAGTGAGCATTGTTTGTTTCCTCGGCCCCTATCTTCTGCCCTGGCCTTCTCCTTCGGGTTACATTAAGTAGCGACGACGTTGAACAGTGGGCTTTCGGTGATCTCACAATGGGGCTTGGAGATAAGTTGAGTCAGTGTAAATTATAAGGAAACTTTTGCTGTGTCTCGCTCGGTTGCATTTGCAGTGAGTAAAATGCAGCCCGCAGCGTCGAGAGCTGCCAATGTTGGAAAAACAGTGAATTGCATAACTGAATGAGTGAAAGGGTAGGAAACGAGCAAAGAATTAGATTGAATGTGAGTGATTGCCAAACTAAATGTATGCCATTTACTAGTGGGTCAAGTGTGGAGGAGAATGAAATGAGATTTGCGCTCTCTCGTGGCCGCGGCGAGCATAATTGTGTAAAGTGGAGATTTTGTAAGTGCAGTGGCTGCAGTGAGCAGCAGGGAGCAGTAAGCGTGAGTTGAATGTGACGGAGACAAAGTGGGGAATGTGGTAGTAAAATGCCGTGATGATAATGATGGGGAGAGTGTGTGTGCATGTGCGTGGGGGGCTGGTGAAGATTAAGATGTTGTAAAGTGTGAGGCTTTGTTGTGGCGATGATATTGGATGTGAGAGGGGAAATCATTGCGGGTCGCAAGATTAGTGTGGTGTGACTGAATGTGGGGAGAAAAGGCAGCGAGTTTGTTTGCAGTGTTGGCGATGGACACGTGTGGAGGTTTTTTGTTTGTTTGTTTGTTGTAAAGCAGAGAGTGGGAAAAGGATGCGTCTCACTGTATTGGCCAGGCTGCACTGCAGCCTCTATTCACAAGTGCGACCCGACTACCGAGCAGCACGGGGGCTTTGACCTGCTCCATTTCCGACCTGGGCCGGTTCACCCCGCTTTATCCGACCTGGTGAGCCCAGGTTCTCCAAGGACCACCATGTGGATACTGCTCTTAGTGCGGACACCCGATCGGCACAGAAGACGGCAGCCCAGAACTCCTGACCTCAAGCAATCACTACAGCCTCAGCCTCCCAGCAGCGGGATCACAGGTGCGCGCCACCGCACCCGGCAGCTTTTGCTCTTGTTTCAGCTGCCTTCAGTTCAAAATGGCAGCAGCTGCTCGCCTGCACTGAGTTAATGCAGGTATGATGCTGTGCTTCCTTTACTCATCTGGTGTCATTGCATGCTCCGGTGACGACTAAGTAAGAACATCAAGACAATTTCAGTGATTGCACATTTCTGGGCAAGGACAGCATTCCGATTCTATTCGGCTATACTAGCCTTCAGCGCAAGTATCATTGCCTTGCAAAATGTGACAGGCGGCGTGTCGGTTGGCTGTCGTTCAGATTCGCGTTTGCTGCGAGGATTGCAGCACGGAGGAGCAGAGTCATTTCTGATGTAAAATATCTCACTGACGCACAGTTCTTACTAAGTGAAGCGGTCAAGTCACAATCAGTGAGCATTGTTTGTTTCCTCGGCCCCTATCTTCTGCCCTGGCCTTCTCCTTCGGGTTACATTAAGTAGCGACGACGTTGAACAGTGGGCTTTCGGTGATCTCACAATGGGGCTTGGAGATAAGTTGAGTCAGTGTAAATTATAAGGAAACTTTTGCTGTGTCTCGCTCGGTTGCATTTGCAGTGAGTAAAATGCAGCCCGCAGCGTCGAGAACTGCCAATGTTGGAAAAACAGTGAATTGCATAACTGAATGAGTGAAAGGGTAGGAAACGAGCAAAGAATTAGATTGAATGTGAGTGATTGCCAAACTAAATGTATGCCATTTAGTAGTGGGTCAAGTGTGGAGGAGAATGAAATGAGATTTGCGCTCTCTCGTGGCCGCGGCGAGCATAATTGTGTAAAGTGGAGATTTTGTAAGTGCAGTGGCTGCAGTGAGCAGCAGGGAGCAGTAAGCGTGAGTTGAATGTGACGGAGACAAAGTGGGGAATGTGGTAGTAAAATGCCGTGATGATAATGATGGGGAGAGTGTGTGTGCATGTGCGTGGGGGGCTGGTGAAGATTAAGATGTTGTAAAGTGTGAGGCTTTGTTGTGGCGATGATATTGGATGTGAGAGGGGAAATCATTGCGGGTCGCAAGATTAGTGTGGTGTGACTGAATGTGGGGAGAAAAGGCAGCGAGTTTGTTTGCAGTGTTGGCGATGGACACGTGTGGAGGTTTTTTGTTTGTTTGTTTGTTGTAAAGCAGAGAGTGGGAAAAGGATGCGTCTCACTGTATTGGCCAGGCTGCACTGCAGCCTCGATTCACAAGTGCGACCCGACTACCGAGCAGCACGGGGGCTTTGACCTGCTCCGTTTCCGACCTGGGCCGGTTCACCCCGCTTTATCCGACCTGGTGAGCCCAGGTTATCCTAGGACCACCATGTGGATACTGCTCTTAGTGCGGACACCCGATCGGCACAGAAGACGGCAGCCCAGAACTCCTGACCTCAAGCAATCCTACAGCCTCAGCCTCCCAGCAGCGGGATCAGAGGTGCGCGCCACCGCACCCGGCAGCTTTTGCTCTTGTTTCAGCTGCCTTCAGTTCAAAATGGCAGCAGCTGCTCGCCTGCACTGAGTTAATGCAGGTATGATGCTGTGCTTCCTTTACTCATCTGGTGTCATTGCATGCTCCGGTGACGACTAAGTAAGAACATCAAGACAATTTCAGTGATTGCACATTTCTGGGCAAGGACAGCATTCCGATTCTATTCGGCTATACTAGCCTTCAGCGCAAGTATCAGTGCCTTGCAAAATGTGACAGGCGGCGTGTCGGTTGGCTGTCGTTCAGATTCGCGTTTGCTGCGAGGATTGCAGCACGGAGGAGCAGAGTCATTTCTGATGTAAAATATCTCACTGACGCACAGTTCTTACTAAGTGAAGCGGTCAAGTCACAATCAGTGAGCATTGTTTGTTTCCTCGGCCCCTATCTTCTGCCCTGGCCTTCTCCTTCGGGTTACATTAAGTAGTGACGACGTTGAACAGTGGGCTTTCGGTGATCTCACAATGGGGCTTGGAGATAAGTTGAGTCAGTGTAAATTATAAGGAAACTTTTGCTGTGTCTCGCTCGGTTGCATTTGCAGTGAGTAAAATGCAGCCCGCAGCGTCGAGAGCTGCTAATGTTGGAAAAACAGTGAATTGCATAACTGAATGAGTGAAAGGGTAGGAAACGAGCAAAGAATTAGATTGAATGTGAGTGATTGCCAAACTAAATGTATGCCATTTAGTAGTGGGTCAAGTGTGGAGGAGAATGAAATGAGATTTGCGCTCTCTCGTGGCCGCGGCGAGCATAATTGTGTAAAGTGGAGATTTTGTAAGTGCAGTGGCTGCAGTGAGCAGCAGGGAGCAGTAAGCGTGAGTTGAATGTGACGGAGACAAAGTGGGGAATGTGGTAGTAAAATGCCGTGATGATAATGATGGGGAGAGTGTGTGTGCATGTGCGTGGGGGGCTGTTGAAGATTAAGATGTTGTAAAGTGTGAGGCTTTGTTGTGGCGATGATATTGGATGTGAGAGGGGAAATCATTGCGGGTCGCAAGATTAGTGTGGTGTGACTGAATGTGGGGAGAAAAGGCAGCGAGTTTGTTTGCAGTGTTGGCGATGGACACGTGTGGAGGTTTTTTGTTTGTTTGTTTGTTGTAAAGCAGAGAGTGGGAAAAGGATGCGTCTCACTGTATTGGCCAGGCTGCACTGCAGCCTCTATTCACAAGTGCGACCCGACTACCGAGCAGCACGGGGGCTTTGACCTGCTCCGTTTCCGACCTGGGCCGGTTCACCCCGCTTTATCCGACCTGGTGAGCCCAGGTTATTCTAGGACCACCATGTGGATACTGCTCTTAGTGCGGACACCCGATCGGCACAGAAGACGGCAGCCCAGAACTCCTGACCTCAAGCAATCCTACAGCCTTAGCCTCCCAGCAGCGGGATCACAGGTGCGCGCCACCGCACCCGGCAGCTTTTGCTCTTGTTTCAGCTGCCTTCAGTTCAAAATGGCAGCAGCTGCTCGCCTGCACTGAGTTAATGCAGGTATGATGCTGTGCTTCCTTTACTCATCTGGTGTCATTGCATGCTCCGGTGACGACTAAGTAAGAACATCAAGACAATTTCAGTGATTGCACATTTCTGGGCAAGGACAGCATTCCGATTCTATTCGGCTATACTAGCCTTCAGCGCAAGTATCAGTGCCTTGCAAAATGTGACAGGCGGCGTGTCGGTTGGCTGTCGTTCAGATTCGCGTTTGCTGCGAGGATTGCAGCACGGAGGAGCAGAGTCATTTCTGATGTAAAATATCTCACTGACGCACAGTTCTTACTAAGTGAAGCGGTCAAGTCACAATCAGTGAGCATTGTTTGTTTCCTCGGCCCCTATCTTCTGCCCTGGCCTTCTCCTTCGGGTTACATTAAGTAGCGACGACGTTGAACAGTGGGCTTTCGGTGATCTCACAATGGGGCTTGGAGATAAGTTGAGTCAGTGTAAATTATAAGGAAACTTTTGCTGTGTCTCGCTCGGTTGCATTTGCAGTGAGTAAAATGCAGCCCGCAGCGTCGAGAGCTGCCAATGTTGGAAAAACAGTGAATTGCATAACTGAATGAGTGAAAGGGTAGGAAACGAGCAAAGAATTAGATTGAATGTGAGTGATTGCCAAACTAAATGTATGCCATTTAGTAGTGGGTCAAGTGTGGAGGAGAATGAAATGAGATTTGCGCTCTCTCGTGGCCGCGGCGAGCATAATTGTGTAAAGTGGAGATTTTGTAAGTGCAGTGGCTGCAGTGAGCAGCAGGGAGCAGTAAGCGTGAGTTGAATGTGACGGAGACAAAGTGGGGAATGTGGTAGTAAAATGCCGTGATGATAATGATGGGGAGAGTGTGTGTGCATGTGCGTGGGGGGCTGTTGAAGATTAAGATGTTGTAAAGTGTGAGGCTTTGTTGTGGCGATGATATTGGATGTGAGAGGGGAAATCATTGCGGGTCGCAAGATTAGTGTGGTGTGACTGAATGTGGGGAGAAAAGGCAGCGAGTTTGTTTGCAGTGTTGGCGATGGACACGTGTGGAGGTTTTTTGTTTGTTTGTTTGTTGTAAAGCAGAGAGTGGGAAAAGGATGCGTCTCACTGTATTGGCCAGGCTGCACTGCAGCCTCTATTCACAAGTGCGACCCGACTACCGAGCAGCACGGGGGCTTTGACCTGCTCCGTTTCCGACCTGGGCCGGTTCACCCCGCTTTATCCGACCTGGTGAGCCCAGGTTATTCTAGGACCACCATGTGGATACTGCTCTTAGTGCGGACACCCGATCGGCACAGAAGACGGCAGCCCAGAACTCCTGACCTCAAGCAATACCTACAGCCTTAGCCTCCCAGCAGCGGGATCACAGGTGCGCGCCACCGCACCCGGCAGCTTTTGCTCTTGTTTCAGCTGCCTTCAGTTCAAAATGGCAGCAGCTGCTCGCCTGCACTGAGTTAATGCAGGTATGATGCTGTGCTTCCTTTACTCATCTGGTGTCATTGCATGCTCCGGTGACGACTAAGTAAGAACATCAAGACAATTTCAGTGATTGCACATTTCTGGGCAAGGACAGCATTCCGATTCTATTCGGCTATACTAGCCTTCAGCGCAAGTATCAGTGCCTTGCAAAATGTGACAGGCGGCGTGTCGGTTGGCTGTCGTTCAGATTCGCGTTTGCTGCGAGGATTGCAGCACGGAGGAGCAGAGTCATTTCTGATGTAAAATATCTCACTGACGCACAGTTCTTACTAAGTGAAGCGGTCAAGTCACAATCAGTGAGCATTGTTTGTTTCCTCGGCCCCTATCTTCTGCCCTGGCCTTCTCCTTCGGGTTACATTAAGTAGCGACGACGTTGAACAGTGGGCTTTCGGTGATCTCACAATGGGGCTTGGAGATAAGTTGAGTCAGTGTAAATTATAAGGAAACTTTTGCTGTGTCTCGCTCGGTTGCATTTGCAGTGAGTAAAATGCAGCCCGCAGCGTCGAGAGCTGCCAATGTTGGAAAAACAGTGAATTGCATAACTGAATGAGTGAAAGGGTAGGAAACGAGCAAAGAATTAGATTGAATGTGAGTGATTGCCAAACTAAATGTATGCCATTTAGTAGTGGGTCAAGTGTGGAGGAGAATGAAATGAGATTTGCGCTCTCTCGTGGCCGCGGCGAGCATAATTGTGTAAAGTGGAGATTTTGTAAGTGCAGTGGCTGCAGTGAGCAGCAGGGAGCAGTAAGCGTGAGTTGAATGTGACGGAGACAAAGTGGGGAATGTGGTAGTAAAATGCCGTGATGATAATGATGGGGAGAGTGTGTGTGCATGTGCGTGGGGGGCTGTTGAAGATTAAGATGTTGTAAAGTGTGAGGCTTTGTTGTGGCGATGATATTGGATGTGAGAGGGGAAATCATTGCGGGTCGCAAGATTAGTGTGGTGTGACTGAATGTGGGGAGAAAAGGCAGCGAGTTTGTTTGCAGTGTTGGCGATGGACACGTGTGGAGGTTTTTTGTTTGTTTGTTGTAAAGCAGAGAGTGGGAAAAGGATGCGTCTCACTGTATTGGCCAGGCTGCACTGCAGCCTCTATTCACAAGTGCGACCCGACTACCGAGCAGCACGGGGGCTTTGACCTGCTCCGTTTCCGACCTGGGCCGGTTCACCCCGCTTTATCCGACCTGGTGAGCCCAGGTTATCCTAGGACCACCATGTGGATACTGCTCTTAGTGCGGACACCCGATCGGCACAGAAGACGGCAGCCCAGAACTCCTGACCTCAAGCAATCCTACAGCCTCAGCCTCCCAGCAGCGGGATCACAGGTGCGCGCCACCGCACCCGGCAGCTTTTGCTCTTGTTTCAGCTGCCTTCAGTTCAAAATGGCAGCAGCTGCTCGCCTGCGCTGAGTTAATGCAGGTATGATGCTGTGCTTCCTTTACTCATCTGGTGTCATTGCATGCTCCGGTGACGACTAAGTAAGAACATCAAGACAATTTCAGTGATTGCACATTTCTGGGCAAGGACAGCATTCCGATTCTATTCGGCTATACTAGCCTTCAGCGCAAGTATCAGTGCCTTGCAAAATGTGACAGGCGGCGTGTCGGTTGGCTGTCGTTCAGATTCGCGTTTGCTGCGAGGATTGCAGCACGGAGGAGCAGAGTCATTTCTGACGTAAAATATCTCACTGACGCACAGTTCTTACTAAGTGAAGCGGTCAAGTCACAATCAGTGAGCATTGTTTGTTTCCTCGGCCCCTATCTTCTGCCCCGGCCTTCTCCTTCGGGTTACATTAAGTAGCGACGACGTTGAACAGTGGGCTTTCGGTGATCTCACAATGGGGCTTGGAGATAAGTTGAGTCAGTGTAAATTATAAGGAAACTTTTGCTGTGTCTCGCTCGGTTGCATTTGCAGTGAGTAAAATGCAGCCCGCAGCGTCGAGAGCTGCCAATGTTGGAAAAACAGTGAATTGCATAACTGAATGAGTGAAAGGGTAGGAAACGAGCAAAGAATTAGATTGAATGTGAGTGATTGCCAAACTAAATGTATGCCATTTAGTAGTGGGTCAAGTGTGGAGGAGAATGAAATGAGATTTGCGCTCTCTCGTGGCCGCGGCGAGCATAATTGTGTAAAGTGGAGATTTTGTAAGTGCAGTGGCTGCAGTGAGCAGCAGGGAGCAGTAAGCGTGAGTTGAATGTGACGGAGACAAAGTGGGGAATGTGGTAGTAAAATGCCGTGATGATAATGATGGGGAGAGTGTGTGTGCATGTGCGTGGGGGGCTGGTGAAGATTAAGATGTTGTAAAGTGTGAGGCTTTGTTGTGGCGATGATATTGGATGTGAGAGGGGAAATCATTGCGGGTCGCAAGATTAGTGTGGTGTGACTGAATGTGGGGAGAAAAGGCAGCGAGTTTGTTTGCAGTGTTGGCGATGGACACGTGTGGAGGTTTTTTGTTTGTTTGTTTGTTGTAAAGCAGAGAGTGGGAAAAGGATGCGTCTCACTGTATTGGCCAGGCTGCACTGCAGCCTCTATTCACAAGTGCGACCCGACTACCGAGCAGCACGGGGGCTTTGACCTGCTCCGTTTCCGACCTGGGCCGGTTCACCCCGCTTTATCCGACCTGGTGAGCCCAGGTTCTCCTAGGACCACCATGTGGATACTGCTCTTAGTGCGGACACCCGATCGGCACAGAAGACGGCAGCCCAGAACTCCTGACCTCAAGCAATCACTACAGCCTCAGCCTCCCAGCAGCGGGATCACAGGTGCGCGCCACCGCACCCGGCAGCTTTTGCTCTTGTTTCAGCTGCCTTCAGTTCAAAATGGCAGCAGCTGCTCGCCTGCACTGAGTTAATGCAGGTATGATGCTGTGCTTCCTTTACTCATCTGGTGTCATTGCATGCTCCGGTGACGACTAAGTAAGAACATCAAGACAATTTCAGTGATTGCACATTTCTGGGCAAGGACAGCATTCCGATTCTATTCGGCTATACTAGCCTTCAGCGCAAGTATCAGTGCCTTGCAAAATGTGACAGGCGGCGTGTCGGTTGGCTGTCGTTCAGATTCGCGTTTGCTGCGAGGATTGCAGCACGGAGGAGCAGAGTCATTTCTGATGTAAAATATCTCACTGACGCACAGTTCTTACTAAGTGAAGCGGTCAAGTCACAATCAGTGAGCATTGTTTGTTTCCTCGGCCCCTATCTTCTGCCCTGGCCTTCTCCTTCGGGTTACATTAAGTAGCGACGACGTTGAACAGTGGGCTTTCGGTGATCTCACAATGGGGCTTGGAGATAAGTTGAGTCAGTGTAAATTATAAGGAAACTTTTGCTGTGTCTCGCTCGGTTGCATTTGCAGTGAGTAAAATGCAGCCCGCAGCGTCGAGAGCTGCCAATGTTGGAAAAACAGTGAATTGCATAACTGAATGAGTGAAAGGGTAGGAAACGAGCAAAGAATTAGATTGAATGTGAGTGATTGCCAAACTAAATGTATGCCATTTAGTAGTGGGTCAAGTGTGGAGGAGAATGAAATGAGATTTGCGCTCTCTCGTGGCCGCGGCGAGCATAATTGTGTAAAGTGGAGATTTTGTAAGTGCAGTGGCTGCAGTGAGCAGCAGGGAGCAGTAAGCGTGAGTTGAATGTGACGGAGACAAAGTGGGGAATGTGGTAGTAAAATGCCGTGATGATAATGATGGGGAGAGTGTGTGTGCATGTGCGTGGGGGGCTGGTGAAGATTAAAATGTTGTAAAGTGTGAGGCTTTGTTGTGGCGATGATATTGGATGTGAGAGGGGAAATCATTGCGGGTCGCAAGATTAGTGTGGTGTGACTGAATGTGGGGAGAAAAGGCAGCGAGTTTGTTTGCAGTGTTGGCGATGGACACGTGTGGAGGTTTTTTGTTTGTTTGTTTGTTGTAAAGCAGAGAGTGGGAAAAGGATGCGTCTCACTGTATTGGCCAGGCTGCACTGCAGCCTCGATTCACAAGTGCGACCCGACTACCGAGCAGCACGGGGGCTTTGACCTGCTCCGTTTCCGACCTGGGCCGGTTCACCCCGCTTTATCCGACCTGGTGAGCCCAGGTTATCCTAGGACCACCATGTGGATACTGCTCTTAGTGCGGACACCCGATCGGCACAGAAGACGGCAGCCCAGAACTCCTGACCTCAAGCAATCCTACAGCCTCAGCCTCCCAGCAGCGGGATCACAGGTGCGCGCCACCGCACCCGGCAGCTTTTGCTCTTGTTTCAGCTGCCTTCAGTTCAAAATGGCAGCAGCTGCTCGCCTGCACTGAGTTAATGCAGGTATGATGCTGTGCTTCCTTTACTCATCTGGTGTCATTGCATGCTCCGGTGACGACTAAGTAAGAACATCAAGACAATTTCAGTGATTGCACATTTCTGGGCAAGGACAGCATTCCGATTCTATTCGGCTATACTAGCCTTCAGCGCAAGTATCAGTGCCTTGCAAAATGTGACAGGCGGCGTGTCGGTTGGCTGTCGTTCAGATTCGCGTTTGCTGCGAGGATTGCAGCACGGAGGAGCAGAGTCATTTCTGATGTAAAATATCTCACTGACGCACAGTTCTTACTAAGTGAAGCGGTCAAGTCACAATCAGTGAGCATTGTTTGTTTCCTCGGCCCCTATCTTCTGCCCTGGCCTTCTCCTTCGGGTTACATTAAGTAGCGACGACGTTGAACAGTGGGCTTTCGGTGATCTCACAATGGGGCTTGGAGATAAGTTGAGTCAGTGTAAATTATAAGGAAACTTTTGCTGTGTCTCGCTCGGTTGCATTTGCAGTGAGTAAAATGCAGCCCGCAGCGTCGAGAGCTGCCAATGTTGGAAAAACAGTGAATTGCATAACTGAATGAGTGAAAGGGTAGGAAACGAGCAAAGAATTAGATTGAATGTGAGTGATTGCCAAACTAAATGTATGCCATTTAGTAGTGGGTCAAGTGTGGAGGAGAATGAAATGAGATTTGCGCTCTCTCGTGGCCGCGGCGAGCATAATTGTGTAAAGTGGAGATTTTGTAAGTGCAGTGGCTGCAGTGAGCAGCAGGGAGCAGTAAGCGTGAGTTGAATGTGACGGAGACAAAGTGGGGAATGTGGTAGTAAAATGCCGTGATGATAATGATGGGGAGAGTGTGTGTGCATGTGCGTGGGGGGCTGGTGAAGATTAAAATGTTGTAAAGTGTGAGGCTTTGTTGTGGCGATGATATTGGATGTGAGAGGGGAAATCATTGCGGGTCGCAAGATTAGTGTGGTGTGACTGAATGTGGGGAGAAAAGGCAGCGAGTTTGTTTGCAGTGTTGGCGATGGACACGTGTGGAGGTTTTTTGTTTGTTTGTTTGTTGTAAAGCAGAGAGTGGGAAAAGGATGCGTCTCACTGTATTGGCCAGGCTGCACTGCAGCCTCGATTCACAAGTGCGACCCGACTACCGAGCAGCACGGGGGCTTTGACCTGCTCCGTTTCCGACCTGGGCCGGTTCACCCCGCTTTATCCGACCTGGTGAGCCCAGGTTATCCTAGGACCACCATGTGGATACTGCTCTTAGTGCGGACACCCGATCGGCACAGAAGACGGCAGCCCAGAACTCCTGACCTCAAGCAATCCTACAGCCTCAGCCTCCCAGCAGCGGGATCACAGGTGCGCGCCACCGCACCCGGCAGCTTTTGCTCTTGTTTCAGCTGCCTTCAGTTCAAAATGGCAGCAGCTGCTCGCCTGCACTGAGTTAATGCAGGTATGATGCTGTGCTTCCTTTACTCATCTGGTGTCATTGCATGCTCCGGTGACGACTAAGTAAGAACATCAAGACAATTTCAGTGATTGCACATTTCTGGGCAAGGACAGCATTCCGATTCTATTCGGCTATACTAGCCTTCAGCGCAAGTATCAGTGCCTTGCAAAATGTGACAGGCGGCGTGTCGGTTGGCTGTCGTTCAGATTCGCGTTTGCTGCGAGGATTGCAGCACGGAGGAGCAGAGTCATTTCTGATGTAAAATATCTCACTGACGCACAGTTCTTACTAAGTGAAGCGGTCAAGTCACAATCAGTGAGCATTGTTTGTTTCCTCGGCCCCTATCTTCTGCCCTGGCCTTCTCCTTCGGGTTACATTAAGTAGTGACGACGTTGAACAGTGGGCTTTCGGTGATCTCACAATGGGGCTTGGAGATAAGTTGAGTCAGTGTAAATTATAAGGAAACTTTTGCTGTGTCTCGCTCGGTTGCATTTGCAGTGAGTAAAATGCAGCCCGCAGCGTCGAGAGCTGCTAATGTTGGAAAAACAGTGAATTGCATAACTGAATGAGTGAAAGGGTAGGAAACGAGCAAAGAATTAGATTGAATGTGAGTGATTGCCAAACTAAATGTATGCCATTTAGTAGTGGGTCAAGTGTGGAGGAGAATGAAATGAGATTTGCGCTCTCTCGTGGCCGCGGCGAGCATAATTGTGTAAAGTGGAGATTTTGTAAGTGCAGTGGCTGCAGTGAGCAGCAGGGAGCAGTAAGCGTGAGTTGAATGTGACGGAGACAAAGTGGGGAATGTGGTAGTAAAATGCCGTGATGATAATGATGGGGAGAGTGTGTGTGCATGTGCGTGGGGGGCTGTTGAAGATTAAGATGTTGTAAAGTGTGAGGCTTTGTTGTGGCGATGATATTGGATGTGAGAGGGGAAATCATTGCGGGTCGCAAGATTAGTGTGGTGTGACTGAATGTGGGGAGAAAAGGCAGCGAGTTTGTTTGCAGTGTTGGCGATGGACACGTGTGGAGGTTTTTTGTTTGTTTGTTTGTTGTAAAGCAGAGAGTGGGAAAAGGATGCGTCTCACTGTATTGGCCAGGCTGCACTGCAGCCTCTATTCACAAGTGCGACCCGACTACCGAGCAGCACGGGGGCTTTGACCTGCTCCGTTTCCGACCTGGGCCGGTTCACCCCGCTTTATCCGACCTGGTGAGCCCAGGTTATCCTAGGACCACCATGTGGATACTGCTCTTAGTGCGGACACCCGATCGGCACAGAAGACGGCAGCCCAGAACTCCTGACCTCAAGCAATCCTACAGCCTCAGCCTCCCAGCAGCGGGATCACAGGTGCGCGCCACCGCACCCGGCAGCTTTTGCTCTTGTTTCAGCTGCCTTCAGTTCAAAATGGCAGCAGCTGCTCGCCTGCACTGAGTTAATGCAGGTATGATGCTGTGCTTCCTTTACTCATCTGGTGTCATTGCATGCTCCGGTGACGACTAAGTAAGAACATCAAGACAATTTCAGTGATTGCACATTTCTGGGCAAGGACAGCATTCCGATTCTATTCGGCTATACTAGCCTTCAGCGCAAGTATCAGTGCCTTGCAAAATGTGACAGGCGGCGTGTCGGTTGGCTGTCGTTCAGATTCGCGTTTGCTGCGAGGATTGCAGCACGGAGGAGCAGAGTCATTTCTGATGTAAAATATCTCACTGACGCACAGTTCTTACTAAGTGAAGCGGTCAAGTCACAATCAGTGAGCATTGTTTGTTTCCTCGGCCCCTATCTTCTGCCCTGGCCTTCTCCTTCGGGTTACATTAAGTAGCGACGACGTTGAACAGTGGGCTTTCGGTGATCTCACAATGGGGCTTGGAGATAAGTTGAGTCAGTGTAAATTATAAGGAAACTTTTGCTGTGTCTCGCTCGGTTGCATTTGCAGTGAGTAAAATGCAGCCCGCAGCGTCGAGAGCTGCTAATGTTGGAAAAACAGTGAATTGCATAACTGAATGAGTGAAAGGGTAGGAAACGAGCAAAGAATTAGATTGAATGTGAGTGATTGCCAAACTAAATGTATGCCATTTAGTAGTGGGTCAAGTGTGGAGGAGAATGAAATGAGATTTGCGCTCTCTCGTGGCCGCGGCGAGCATAATTGTGTAAAGTGGAGATTTTGTAAGTGCAGTGGCTGCAGTGAGCAGCAGGGAGCAGTAAGCGTGAGTTGAATGTGACGGAGACAAAGTGGGGAATGTGGTAGTAAAATGCCGTGATGATAATGATGGGGAGAGTGTGTGTGCATGTGCGTGGGGGGCTGGTGAAGATTAAGATGTTGTAAAGTGTGAGGCTTTGTTGTGGCGATGATATTGGATGTGAGAGGGGAAATCATTGCGGGTCGCAAGATTAGTGTGGTGTGACTGAATGTGGGGAGAAAAGGCAGCGAGTTTGTTTGCAGTGTTGGCGATGGACACGTGTGGAGGTTTTTTGTTTGTTGTAAAGCAGAGAGTGGGAAAAGGATGCGTCTCACTGTATTGGCCAGGCTGCACTGCAGCCTCTATTCACAAGTGCGACCCGACTACCGAGCAGCACGGGGGCTTTGACCTGCTCCGTTTCCGACCTGGGCCGGTTCACCCCGCTTTATCCGACCTGGTGAGCCCAGGTTCTCCTAGGACCACCATGTGGATACTGCTCTTAGTGCGGACACCCGATCGGCACAGAAGACGGCAGCCCAGAACTCCTGACCTCAAGCAATACCTACAGCCTCAGCCTCCCAGCAGCGGGATCACAGGTGCGCGCCACCGCACCCGGCAGCTTTTGCTCTTGTTTCAGCTGCCTTCAGTTCAAAATGGCAGCAGCTGCTCGCCTGCACTGAGTTAATGCAGGTATGATGCTGTGCTTCCTTTACTCATCTGGTGTCATTGCATGCTCCGGTGACGACTAAGTAAGAACATCAAGACAATTTCAGTGATTGCACATTTCTGGGCAAGGACAGCATTCCGATTCTATTCGGCTATACTAGCCTTCAGCGCAAGTATCAGTGCCTTGCAAAATGTGACAGGCGGCGTGTCGGTTGGCTGTCGTTCAGATTCGCGTTTGCTGCGAGGATTGCAGCACGGAGGAGCAGAGTCATTTCTGATGTAAAATATCTCACTGACGCACAGTTCTTACTAAGTGAAGCGGTCAAGTCACAATCAGTGAGCATTGTTTGTTTCCTCGGCCCCTATCTTCTGCCCTGGCCTTCTCCTTCGGGTTACATTAAGTAGCGACGACGTTGAGCAGTGGGCTTTCGGTGATCTCACAATGGGGCTTGGAGATAAGTTGAGTCAGTGTAAATTATAAGGAAACTTTTGCTGTGTCTCGCTCGGTTGCATTTGCAGTGAGTAAAATGCAGCCCGCAGCGTCGAGAGCTGCTAATGTTGGAAAAACAGTGAATTGCATAACTGAATGAGTGAAAGGGTAGGAAACGAGCAAAGAATTAGATTGAATGTGAGTGATTGCCAAACTAAATGTATGCCATTTAGTAGTGGGTCAAGTGTGGAGGAGAATGAAATGAGATTTGCGCTCTCTCGTGGCCGCGGCGAGCATAATTGTGTAAAGTGGAGATTTTGTAAGTGCAGTGGCTGCAGTGAGCAGCAGGGAGCAGTAAGCGTGAGTTGAATGTGACGGAGACAAAGTGGGGAATGTGGTAGTAAAATGCCGTGATGATAATGATGGGGAGAGTGTGTGTGCATGTGCGTGGGGGGCTGGTGAAGATTAAGATGTTGTAAAGTGTGAGGCTTTGTTGTGGCGATGATATTGGATGTGAGAGGGGAAATCATTGCGGGTCGCAAGATTAGTGTGGTGTGACTGAATGTGGGGAGAAAAGGCAGCGAGTTTGTTTGCAGTGTTGGCGATGGACACGTGTGGAGGTTTTTTGTTTGTTTGTTTGTTGTAAAGCAGAGAGTGGGAAAAGGATGCGTCTCACTGTATTGGCCAGGCTGCACTGCAGCCTCTATTCACAAGTGCGACCCGACTACCGAGCAGCACGGGGGCTTTGACCTGCTCCGTTTCCGACCTGGGCCGGTTCACCCCGCTTTATCCGACCTGGTGAGCCCAGGTTCTCCTAGGACCACCATGTGGATACTGCTCTTAGTGCGGACACCCGATCGGCACAGAAGACGGCAGCCCAGAACTCCTGACCTCAAGCAATCCTACAGCCTCAGCCTCCCAGCAGCGGGATCACAGGTGCGCGCCACCGCACCCGGCAGCTTTTGCTCTTGTTTCAGCTGCCTTCAGTTCAAAATGGCAGCAGCTGCTCGCCTGCACTGAGTTAATGCAGGTATGATGCTGTGCTTCCTTTACTCATCTGGTGTCATTGCATGCTCCGGTGACGACTAAGTAAGAACATCAAGACAATTTCAGTGATTGCACATTTCTGGGCAAGGACAGCATTCCGATTCTATTCGGCTATACTAGCCTTCAGCGCAAGTATCAGTGCCTTGCAAAATGTGACAGGCGGCGTGTCGGTTGGCTGTCGTTCAGATTCGCGTTTGCTGCGAGGATTGCAGCACGGAGGAGCAGAGTCATTTCTGATGTAAAATATCTCACTGACGCACAGTTCTTACTAAGTGAAGCGGTCAAGTCACAATCAGTGAGCATTGTTTGTTTCCTCGGCCCCTATCTTCTGCCCTGGCCTTCTCCTTCGGGTTACATTAAGTAGCGACGACGTTGAGCAGTGGGCTTTCGGTGATCTCACAATGGGGCTTGGAGATAAGTTGAGTCAGTGTAAATTATAAGGAAACTTTTGCTGTGTCTCGCTCGGTTGCATTTGCAGTGAGTAAAATGCAGCCCGCAGCGTCGAGAGCTGCTAATGTTGGAAAAACAGTGAATTGCATAACTGAATGAGTGAAAGGGTAGGAAACGAGCAAAGAATTAGATTGAATGTGAGTGATTGCCAAACTAAATGTATGCCATTTAGTAGTGGGTCAAGTGTGGAGGAGAATGAAATGAGATTTGCGCTCTCTCGTGGCCGCGGCGAGCATAATTGTGTAAAGTGGAGATTTTGTAAGTGCAGTGGCTGCAGTGAGCAGCAGGGAGCAGTAAGCGTGAGTTGAATGTGACGGAGACAAAGTGGGGAATGTGGTAGTAAAATGCCGTGATGATAATGATGGGGAGAGTGTGTGTGCATGTGCGTGGGGGGCTGGTGAAGATTAAGATGTTGTAAAGTGTGAGGCTTTGTTGTGGCGATGATATTGGATGTGAGAGGGGAAATCATTGCGGGTCGCAAGATTAGTGTGGTGTGACTGAATGTGGGGAGAAAAGGCAGCGAGTTTGTTTGCAGTGTTGGCGATGGACACGTGTGGAGGTTTTTTGTTTGTTTGTTTGTTGTAAAGCAGAGAGTGGGAAAAGGATGCGTCTCACTGTATTGGCCAGGCTGCACTGCAGCCTCTATTCACAAGTGCGACCCGACTACCGAGCAGCACGGGGGCTTTGACCTGCTCCGTTTCCGACCTGGGCCGGTTCACCCCGCTTTATCCGACCTGGTGAGCCCAGGTTCTCCTAGGACCACCATGTGGATACTGCTCTTAGTGCGGACACCCGATCGGCACAGAAGACGGCAGCCCAGAACTCCTGACCTCAAGCAATCCTACAGCCTCAGCCGCCCGGCAGCGGGATCACAGGTGCGCGCCACCGCACCCGACAGCTTTTGCTCTTGTTTCAGCTGCCTTCAGTTCAAAATGGCAGCAGCTGCTCGCCTGCACTGAGTTAATGCAGGTATGATGCTGTGCTTCCTTTACTCATCTGGTGTCATTGCATGCTCCGGTGACGACTAAGTAAGAACATCAAGACAATTTCAGTGATTGCACATTTCTGGGCAAGGACAGCATTCCGATTCTATTCGGCTATACTAGCCTTCAGCGCAAGTATCAGTGCCTTGCAAAATGTGACAGGCGGCGTGTCGGTTGGCTGTCGTTCAGATTCGCGTTTGCTGCGAGGATTGCAGCACGGAGGAGCAGAGTCATTTCTGATGTAAAATATCTCACTGACGCACAGTTCTTACTAAGTGAAGCGGTCAAGTCACAATCAGTGAGCATTGTTTGTTTCCTCGGCCCCTATCTTCTGCCCTGGCCTTCTCCTTCGGGTTACATTAAGTAGCGACGACGTTGAGCAGTGGGCTTTCGGTGATCTCACAATGGGGCTTGGAGATAAGTTGAGTCAGTGTAAATTATAAGGAAACTTTTGCTGTGTCTCGCTCGGTTGCATTTGCAGTGAGTAAAATGCAGCCCGCAGCGTCGAGAGCTGCTAATGTTGGAAAAACAGTGAATTGCATAACTGAATGAGTGAAAGGGTAGGAAACGAGCAAAGAATTAGATTGAATGTGAGTGATTGCCAAACTAAATGTATGCCATTTAGTAGTGGGTCAAGTGTGGAGGAGAATGAAATGAGATTTGCGCTCTCTCGTGGCCGCGGCGAGCATAATTGTGTAAAGTGGAGATTTTGTAAGTGCAGTGGCTGCAGTGAGCAGCAGGGAGCAGTAAGCGTGAGTTGAATGTGACGGAGACAAAGTGGGGAATGTGGTAGTAAAATGCCGTGATGATAATGATGGGGAGAGTGTGTGTGCATGTGCGTGGGGGGCTGGTGAAGATTAAGATGTTGTAAAGTGTGAGGCTTTGTTGTGGCGATGATATTGGATGTGAGAGGGGAAATCATTGCGGGTCGCAAGATTAGTGTGGTGTGACTGAATGTGGGGAGAAAAGGCAGCGAGTTTGTTTGCAGTGTTGGCGATGGACACGTGTGGAGGTTTTTTGTTTGTTTGTTTGTTGTAAAGCAGAGAGTGGGAAAAGGATGCGTCTCACTGTATTGGCCAGGCTGCACTGCAGCCTCTATTCACAAGTGCGACCCGACTACCGAGCAGCACGGGGGCTTTGACCTGCTCCGTTTCCGACCTGGGCCGGTTCACCCCGCTTTATCCGACCTGGTGAGCCCAGGTTCTCCTAGGACCACCATGTGGATACTGCTCTTAGTGCGGACACCCGATCGGCACAGAAGACGGCAGCCCAGAACTCCTGACCTCAAGCAATCCTACAGCCTCAGCCTCCCAGCAGCGGGATCACAGGTGCGCGCCACCGCACCCGGCAGCTTTTGCTCTTGTTTCAGCTGCCTTCAGTTCAAAATGGCAGCAGCTGCTCGCCTGCACTGAGTTAATGCAGGTATGATGCTGTGCTTCCTTTACTCATCTGGTGTCATTGCATGCTCCGGTGACGACTAAGTAAGAACATCAAGACAATTTCAGTGATTGCACATTTCTGGGCAAGGACAGCATTCCGATTCTATTCGGCTATACTAGCCTTCAGCGCAAGTATCAGTGCCTTGCAAAATGTGACAGGCGGCGTGTCGGTTGGCTGTCGTTCAGATTCGCGTTTGCTGCGAGGATTGCAGCACGGAGGAGCAGAGTCATTTCTGATGTAAAATATCTCACTGACGCACAGTTCTTACTAAGTGAAGCGGTCAAGTCACAATCAGTGAGCATTGTTTGTTTCCTCGGCCCCTATCTTCTGCCCTGGCCTTCTCCTTCGGGTTACATTAAGTAGCGACGACGTTGAGCAGTGGGCTTTCGGTGATCTCACAATGGGGCTTGGAGATAAGTTGAGTCAGTGTAAATTATAAGGAAACTTTTGCTGTGTCTCGCTCGGTTGCATTTGCAGTGAGTAAAATGCAGCCCGCAGCGTCGAGAGCTGCTAATGTTGGAAAAACAGTGAATTGCATAACTGAATGAGTGAAAGGGTAGGAAACGAGCAAAGAATTAGATTGAATGTGAGTGATTGCCAAACTAAATGTATGCCATTTAGTAGTGGGTCAAGTGTGGAGGAGAATGAAATGAGATTTGCGCTCTCTCGTGGCCGCGGCGAGCATAATTGTGTAAAGTGGAGATTTTGTAAGTGCAGTGGCTGCAGTGAGCAGCAGGGAGCAGTAAGCGTGAGTTGAATGTGACGGAGACAAAGTGGGGAATGTGGTAGTAAAATGCCGTGATGATAATGATGGGGAGAGTGTGTGTGCATGTGCGTGGGGGGCTGGTGAAGATTAAGATGTTGTAAAGTGTGAGGCTTTGTTGTGGCGATGATATTGGATGTGAGAGGGGAAATCATTGCGGGTCGCAAGATTAGTGTGGTGTGACTGAATGTGGGGAGAAAAGGCAGCGAGTTTGTTTGCAGTGTTGGCGATGGACACGTGTGGAGGTTTTTTGTTTGTTTGTTTGTTGTAAAGCAGAGAGTGGGAAAAGGATGCGTCTCACTGTATTGGCCAGGCTGCACTGCAGCCTCTATTCACAAGTGCGACCCGACTACCGAGCAGCACGGGGGCTTTGACCTGCTCCGTTTCCGACCTGGGCCGGTTCACCCCGCTTTATCCGACCTGGTGAGCCCAGGTTCTCCTAGGACCACCATGTGGATACTGCTCTTAGTGCGGACACCCGATCGGCACAGAAGACGGCAGCCCAGAACTCCTGACCTCAAGCAATCCTACAGCCTCAGCCTCCCAGCAGCGGGATCACAGGTGCGCGCCACCGCACCCGGCAGCTTTTGCTCTTGTTTCAGCTGCCTTCAGTTCAAAATGGCAGCAGCTGCTCGCCTGCACTGAGTTAATGCAGGTATGATGCTGTGCTTCCTTTACTCATCTGGTGTCATTGCATGCTCCGGTGACGACTAAGTAAGAACATCAAGACAATTTCAGTGATTGCACATTTCTGGGCAAGGACAGCATTCCGATTCTATTCGGCTATACTAGCCTTCAGCGCAAGTATCAGTGCCTTGCAAAATGTGACAGGCGGCGTGTCGGTTGGCTGTCGTTCAGATTCGCGTTTGCTGCGAGGATTGCAGCACGGAGGAGCAGAGTCATTTCTGATGTAAAATATCTCACTGACGCACAGTTCTTACTAAGTGAAGCGGTCAAGTCACAATCAGTGAGCATTGTTTGTTTCCTCGGCCCCTATCTTCTGCCCTGGCCTTCTCCTTCGGGTTACATTAAGTAGCGACGACGTTGAGCAGTGGGCTTTCGGTGATCTCACAATGGGGCTTGGAGATAAGTTGAGTCAGTGTAAATTATAAGGAAACTTTTGCTGTGTCTCGCTCGGTTGCATTTGCAGTGAGTAAAATGCAGCCCGCAGCGTCGAGAGCTGCTAATGTTGGAAAAACAGTGAATTGCATAACTGAATGAGTGAAAGGGTAGGAAACGAGCAAAGAATTAGATTGAATGTGAGTGATTGCCAAACTAAATGTATGCCATTTAGTAGTGGGTCAAGTGTGGAGGAGAATGAAATGAGATTTGCGCTCTCTCGTGGCCGCGGCGAGCATAATTGTGTAAAGTGGAGATTTTGTAAGTGCAGTGGCTGCAGTGAGCAGCAGGGAGCAGTAAGCGTGAGTTGAATGTGACGGAGACAAAGTGGGGAATGTGGTAGTAAAATGCCGTGATGATAATGATGGGGAGAGTGTGTGTGCATGTGCGTGGGGGGCTGGTGAAGATTAAGATGTTGTAAAGTGTGAGGCTTTGTTGTGGCGATGATATTGGATGTGAGAGGGGAAATCATTGCGGGTCGCAAGATTAGTGTGGTGTGACTGAATGTGGGGAGAAAAGGCAGCGAGTTTGTTTGCAGTGTTGGCGATGGACACGTGTGGAGGTTTTTTGTTTGTTTGTTTGTTGTAAAGCAGAGAGTGGGAAAAGGATGCGTCTCACTGTATTGGCCAGGCTGCACTGCAGCCTCTATTCACAAGTGCGACCCGACTACCGAGCAGCACGGGGGCTTTGACCTAGCTCCGTTTCCGACCTGGGCCGGTTCACCCCGCTTTATCCGACCTGGTGAGCCCAGGTTCTCCTAGGACCACCATGTGGATACTGCTCTTAGTGCGGACACCCGATCGGCACAGAAGACGGCAGCCCAGAACTCCTGACCTCAAGCAATCCTACAGCCTCAGCCTCCCAGCAGCGGGATCACAGGTGCGCGCCACCGCACCCGGCAGCTTTTGCTCTTGTTTCAGCTGCCTTCAGTTCAAAATGGCAGCAGCTGCTCGCCTGCACTGAGTTAATGCAGGTATGATGCTGTGCTTCCTTTACTCATCTGGTGTCATTGCATGCTCCGGTGACGACTAAGTAAGAACATCAAGACAATTTCAGTGATTGCACATTTCTGGGCAAGGACAGCATTCCGATTCTATTCGGCTATACTAGCCTTCAGCGCAAGTATCAGTGCCTTGCAAAATGTGACAGGCGGCGTGTCGGTTGGCTGTCGTTCAGATTCGCGTTTGCTGCGAGGATTGCAGCACGGAGGAGCAGAGTCATTTCTGATGTAAAATATCTCACTGACGCACAGTTCTTACTAAGTGAAGCGGTCAAGTCACAATCAGTGAGCATTGTTTGTTTCCTCGGCCCCTATCTTCTGCCCTGGCCTTCTCCTTCGGGTTACATTAAGTAGCGACGACGTTGAACAGTGGGCTTTCGGTGATCTCACAATGGGGCTTGGAGATAAGTTGAGTCAGTGTAAATTATAAGGAAACTTTTGCTGTGTCTCGCTCGGTTGCATTTGCAGTGAGTAAAATGCAGCCCGCAGCGTCGAGAGCTGCTAATGTTGGAAAAACAGTGAATTGCATAACTGAATGAGTGAAAGGGTAGGAAACGAGCAAAGAATTAGATTGAATGTGAGTGATTGCCAAACTAAATGTATGCCATTTAGTAGTGGGTCAAGTGTGGAGGAGAATGAAATGAGATTTGCGCTCTCTCGTGGCCGCGGCGAGCATAATTGTGTAAAGTGGAGATTTTGTAAGTGCAGTGGCTGCAGTGAGCAGCAGGGAGCAGTAAGCGTGAGTTGAATGTGACGGAGACAAAGTGGGGAATGTGGTAGTAAAATGCCGTGATGATAATGATGGGGAGAGTGTGTGTGCATGTGCGTGGGGGGCTGGTGAAGATTAAGATGTTGTAAAGTGTGAGGCTTTGTTGTGGCGATGATATTGGATGTGAGAGGGGAAATCATTGCGGGTCGCAAGATTAGTGTGGTGTGACTGAATGTGGGGAGAAAAGGCAGCGAGTTTGTTTGCAGTGTTGGCGATGGACACGTGTGGAGGTTTTTTGTTTGTTTGTTTGTTGTAAAGCAGAGAGTGGGAAAAGGATGCGTCTCACTGTATTGGCCAGGCTGCACTGCAGCCTCTATTCACAAGTGCGACCCGACTACCGAGCAGCACGGGGGCTTTGACCTGCTCCGTTTCCGACCTGGGCCGGTTCACCCCGCTTTATCCGACCTGGTGAGCCCAGGTTATCCTAGGACCACCATGTGGATACTGCTCTTAGTGCGGACACCCGATCGGCACAGAAGACGGCAGCCCAGAACTCCTGACCTCAAACAATCCTACAGCCTCAGCCTCCCAGCAGCGGGATCACAGGTGCGCGCCACCGCACCCGGCAGCTTTTGCTCTTGTTTCAGCTGCCTTCAGTTCAAAATGGCAGCAGCTGCTCGCCTGCACTGAGTTAATGCAGGTATGATGCTGTGCTTCCTTTACTCATCTGGTGTCATTGCATGCTCCGGTGACGACTAAGTAAGAACATCAAGACAATTTCAGTGATTGCACATTTCTGGGCAAGGACAGCATTCCGATTCTATTCGGCTATACTAGCCTTCAGCGCAAGTATCAGTGCCTTGCAAAATGTGACAGGCGGCGTGTCGGTTGGCTGTCGTTCAGATTCGCGTTTGCTGCGAGGATTGCAGCACGGAGGAGCAGAGTCATTTCTGATGTAAAATATCTCACTGACGCACAGTTCTTACTAAGTGAAGCGGTCAAGTCACAATCAGTGAGCATTGTTTGTTTCCTCGGCCCCTATCTTCTGCCCTGGCCTTCTCCTTCGGGTTACATTAAGTAGCGACGACGTTGAACAGTGGGCTTTCGGTGATCTCACAATGGGGCTTGGAGATAAGTTGAGTCAGTGTAAATTATAAGGAAACTTTTGCTGTGTCTCGCTCGGTTGCATTTGCAGTGAGTAAAATGCAGCCCGCAGCGTCGAGAGCTGCTAATGTTGGAAAAACAGTGAATTGCATAACTGAATGAGTGAAAGGGTAGGAAACGAGCAAAGAATTAGATTGAATGTGAGTGATTGCCAAACTAAATGTATGCCATTTAGTAGTGGGTCAAGTGTGGAGGAGAATGAAATGAGATTTGCGCTCTCTCGTGGCCGCGGCGAGCATAATTGTGTAAAGTGGAGATTTTGTAAGTGCAGTGGCTGCAGTGAGCAGCAGGGAGCAGTAAGCGTGAGTTGAATGTGACGGAGACAAAGTGGGGAATGTGGTAGTAAAATGCCGTGATGATAATGATGGGGAGAGTGTGTGTGCATGTGCGTGGGGGGCTGGTGAAGATTAAGATGTTGTAAAGTGTGAGGCTTTGTTGTGGCGATGATATTGGATGTGAGAGGGGAAATCATTGCGGGTCGCAAGATTAGTGTGGTGTGACTGAATGTGGGGAGAAAAGGCAGCGAGTTTGTTTGCAGTGTTGGCGATGGACACGTGTGGAGGTTTTTTGTTTGTTTGTTTGTTGTAAAGCAGAGAGTGGGAAAAGGATGCGTCTCACTGTATTGGCCAGGCTGCACTGCAGCCTCTATTCACAAGTGCGACCCGACTACCGAGCAGCACGGGGGCTTTGACCTGCTCCGTTTCCGACCTGGGCCGGTTCACCCCGCTTTATCCGACCTGGTGAGCCCAGGTTCTCCTAGGACCACCATGTGGATACTGCTCTTAGTGCGGACACCCGATCGGCACAGAAGACGGCAGCCCAGAACTCCTGACCTCAAGCAATCCTACAGCCTCAGCCTCCCAGCAGCGGGATCACAGGTGCGCGCCACCGCACCCGGCAGCTTTTGCTCTTGTTTCAGCTGCCTTCAGTTCAAAATGGCAGCAGCTGCTCGCCTGCACTGAGTTAATGCAGGTATGATGCTGTGCTTCCTTTACTCATCTGGTGTCATTGCATGCTCCGGTGACGACTAAGTAAGAACATCAAGACAATTTCAGTGATTGCACATTTCTGGGCAAGGACAGCATTCCGATTCTATTCGGCTATACTAGCCTTCAGCGCAAGTATCAGTGCCTTGCAAAATGTGACAGGCGGCGTGTCGGTTGGCTGTCGTTCAGATTCGCGTTTGCTGCGAGGATTGCAGCACGGAGGAGCAGAGTCATTTCTGATGTAAAATATCTCACTGACGCACAGTTCTTACTAAGTGAAGCGGTCAAGTCACAATCAGTGAGCATTGTTTGTTTCCTCGGCCCCTATCTTCTGCCCTGGCCTTCTCCTTCGGGTTACATTAAGTAGCGACGACGTTGAGCAGTGGGCTTTCGGTGATCTCACAATGGGGCTTGGAGATAAGTTGAGTCAGTGTAAATTATAAGGAAACTTTTGCTGTGTCTCGCTCGGTTGCATTTGCAGTGAGTAAAATGCAGCCCGCAGCGTCGAGAGCTGCTAATGTTGGAAAAACAGTGAATTGCATAACTGAATGAGTGAAAGGGTAGGAAACGAGCAAAGAATTAGATTGAATGTGAGTGATTGCCAAACTAAATGTATGCCATTTAGTAGTGGGTCAAGTGTGGAGGAGAATGAAATGAGATTTGCGCTCTCTCGTGGCCGCGGCGAGCATAATTGTGTAAAGTGGAGATTTTGTAA
The DNA here is from genome assembly GCF_052327205.1 of Somniosus microcephalus. Lineage (NCBI taxonomy): Eukaryota > Metazoa > Chordata > Chondrichthyes > Squaliformes > Somniosidae > Somniosus > Somniosus microcephalus. Next base: position 58,345,484 of record NC_141001.1, on the reverse strand, counting down.
GTGCAGTGGCTGCAGTGAGCAGCAGGGAGCAGTAAGCGTGAGTTGAATGTGACGGAGACAAAGTGGGGAATGTGGTAGTAAAATGCCGTGATGATAATGATGGGGAGAGTGTGTGTGCATGTGCGTGGGGGGCTGGTGAAGATTAAGATGTTGTAAAGTGTGAGGCTTTGTTGTGGCGATGATATTGGATGTGAGAGGGGAAATCATTGCGGGTCGCAAGATTAGTGTGGTGTGACTGAATGTGGGGAGAAAAGGCAGCGAGTTTGTTTGCAGTGTTGGCGATGGACACGTGTGGAGGTTTTTTGTTTGTTTGTTTGTTGTAAAGCAGAGAGTGGGAAAAGGATGCGTCTCACTGTATTGGCCAGGCTGCACTGCAGCCTCTATTCACAAGTGCGACCCGACTACCGAGCAGCACGGGGGCTTTGACCTGCTCCGTTTCCGACCTGGGCCGGTTCACCCCGCTTTATCCGACCTGGTGAGCCCAGGTTCTCCTAGGACCACCATGTGGATACTGCTCTTAGTGCGGACACCCGATCGGCACAGAAGACGGCAGCCCAGAACTCCTGACCTCAAGCAATCCTACAGCCTCAGCCTCCCAGCAGCGGGATCACAGGTGCGCGCCACCGCACCCGGCAGCTTTTGCTCTTGTTTCAGCTGCCTTCAGTTCAAAATGGCAGCAGTTGCTCGCCTGCACTGAGTTCATGCAGGTATGATGCTGTGCTTCCTTTACTCATCTGGTGTCATTGCATGCTCCGGTGACGACTAAGTAAGAACATCAAGACAATTTCAGTGATTGCACATTTCTGGGCAAGGACAGCATTCCGATTCTATTCGGCTATACTAGCCTTCAGCGCAAGTATCAGTGCCTTGCAAAATGTGACAGGCGGCGTGTCGGTTGGCTGTCGTTCAGATTCGCGTTTGCTGCGAGGATTGCAGCACGGAGGAGCAGAGTCATTTCTGATGTAAAATATCTCACTGACGCACAGTTCTTACTAAGTGAAGCGGTCAAGTCACAATCAGTGAGCATTGTTTGTTTCCTCGGCCCCTATCTTCTGCCCTGGCCTTCTCCTTCGGGTTACATTAAGTAGCGACGACGTTGAACAGTGGGCTTTCGGTGATCTCACAATGGGGCTTGGAGATAAGTTGAGTCAGTGTAAATTATAAGGAAACTTTTGCTGTGTCTCGCTCGGTTGCATTTGCAGTGAGTAAAATGCAGCCCGCAGCGTCGAGAGCTGCTAATGTTGGAAAAACAGTGAATTGCATAACTGAATGAGTGAAAGGGTAGGAAACGAGCAAAGAATTAGATTGAATGTGAGTGATTGCCAAACTAAATGTATGCCATTTAGTAGTGGGTCAAGTGTGGAGGAGAATGAAATGAGATTTGCGCTCTCTCGTGGCCGCGGCGAGCATAATTGTGTAAAGTGGAGATTTTGTAAGTGCAGTGGCTGCAGTGAGCAGCAGGGAGCAGTAAGCGTGAGTTGAATGTGACGGAGACAAAGTGGGGAATGTGGTAGTAAAATGCCGTGATGATAATGATGGGGAGAGTGTGTGTGCATGTGCGTGGGGGGCTGTTGAAGATTAAGATGTTGTAAAGTGTGAGGCTTTGTTGTGGCGATGATATTGGATGTGAGAGGGGAAATCATTGCGGGTCGCAAGATTAGTGTGGTGTGACTGAATGTGGGGAGAAAAGGCAGCGAGTTTGTTTGCAGTGTTGGCGATGGACACGTGTGGAGGTTTTTTGTTTGTTGTAAAGCAGAGAGTGGGAAAAGGATGCGTCTCACTGTATTGGCCAGGCTGCACTGCAGCCTCTATTCACAAGTGCGACCCGACTACCGAGCAGCACGGGGGCTTTGACCTGCTCCGTTTCCGACCTGGGCCGGTTCACCCCGCTTTATCCGACCTGGTGAGCCCAGGTTCTCCTAGGACCACCATGTGGATACTGCTCTTAGTGCGGACACCCGATCGGCACAGAAGACGGCAGCCCAGAACTCCTGACCTCAAGCAATCCTACAGCCTCAGCCTCCCAGCAGCGGGATCACAGGTGCGCGCCACCGCACCCGGCAGCTTTTGCTCTTGTTTCAGCTGCCTTCAGTTCAAAATGGCAGCAGTTGCTCGCCTGCACTGAGTTCATGCAGGTATGATGCTGTGCTTCCTTTACTCATCTGGTGTCATTGCATGCTCCGGTGACGACTAAGTAAGAACATCAAGACAATTTCAGTGATTGCACATTTCTGGGCAAGGACAGCATTCCGATTCTATTCGGCTATACTAGCCTTCAGCGCAAGTATCAGTGCCTTGCAAAATGTGACAGGCGGCGTGTCGGTTGGCTGTCGTTCAGATTCGCGTTTGCTGCGAGGATTGCAGCACGGAGGAGCAGAGTCATTTCTGATGTAAAATATCTCACTGACGCACAGTTCTTACTAAGTGAAGCGGTCAAGTCACAATCAGTGAGCATTGTTTGTTTCCTCGGCCCCTATCTTCTGCCCTGGCCTTCTCCTTCGGGTTACATTAAGTAGCGACGACGTTGAACAGTGGGCTTTCGGTGATCTCACAATGGGGCTTGGAGATAAGTTGAGTCAGTGTAAATTATAAGGAAACTTTTGCTGTGTCTCGCTCGGTTGCATTTGCAGTGAGTAAAATGCAGCCCGCAGCGTCGAGAGCTGCTAATGTTGGAAAAACAGTGAATTGCATAACTGAATGAGTGAAAGGGTAGGAAACGAGCAAAGAATTAGATTGAATGTGAGTGATTGCCAAACTAAATGTATGCCATTTAGTAGTGGGTCAAGTGTGGAGGAGAATGAAATGAGATTTGCGCTCTCTCGTGGCCGCGGCGAGCATAATTGTGTAAAGTGGAGATTTTGTAAGTGCAGTGGCTGCAGTGAGCAGCAGGGAGCAGTAAGCGTGAGTTGAATGTGACGGAGACAAAGTGGGGAATGTGGTAGTAAAATGCCGTGATGATAATGATGGGGAGAGTGTGTGTGCATGTGCGTGGGGGGCTGTTGAAGATTAAGATGTTGTAAAGTGTGAGGCTTTGTTGTGGCGATGATATTGGATGTGAGAGGGGAAATCATTGCGGGTCGCAAGATTAGTGTGGTGTGACTGAATGTGGGGAGAAAAGGCAGCGAGTTTGTTTGCAGTGTTGGCGATGGACACGTGTGGAGGTTTTTTGTTTGTTGTAAAGCAGAGAGTGGGAAAAGGATGCGTCTCACTGTATTGGCCAGGCTGCACTGCAGCCTCTATTCACAAGTGCGACCCGACTACCGAGCAGCACGGGGGCTTTGACCTGCTCCGTTTCCGACCTGGGCCGGTTCACCCCGCTTTATCCGACCTGGTGAGCCGAGGTTCTCCTAGGACCACCATGTGGATACTGCTCTTAGTGCGGACACCCGATCGGCACAGAAGACGACAGCCCAGAACTCCTGACCTCAAGCAATCCTACAGCCTCAGCCTCCCAGCAGCGGGATCACAGGTGCGCGCCACCGCACCCGGCAGCTTTTGCTCTTGTTTCAGCTGCCTTCAGTTCAAAATGGCAGCAGCTGCTCGCCTGCACTGAGTTAATGCAGGTATGATGCTGTGCTTCCTTTACTCATCTGGTGTCATTGCATGCTCCGGTGACGACTAAGTAAGAACATCAAGACAATTTCAGTGATTGCACATTTCTGGGCAAGGACAGCATTCCGATTCTATTCGGCTATACTAGCCTTCAGCGCAAGTATCAGTGCCTTGCAAAATGTGACAGGCGGCGTGTCGGTTGGCTGTCGTTCAGATTCGCGTTTGCTGCGAGGATTGCAGCACGGAGGAGCAGAGTCATTTCTGATGTAAAATATCTCACTGACGCACAGTTCTTACTAAGTGAAGCGGTCAAGTCACAATCAGTGAGCATTGTTTGTTTCCTCGGCCCCTATCTTCTGCCCTGGCCTTCTCCTTCGGGTTACATTAAGTAGCGACGACGTTGAACAGTGGGCTTTCGGTGATCTCACAATGGGGCTTGGAGATAAGTTGAGTCAGTGTAAATTATAAGGAAACTTTTGCTGTGTCTCGCTCGGTTGCATTTGCAGTGAGTAAAATGCAGCCCGCAGCGTCGAGAGCTGCTAATGTTGGAAAAACAGTGAATTGCATAACTGAATGAGTGAAAGGGTAGGAAACGAGCAAAGAATTAGATTGAATGTGAGTGATTGCCAAACTAAATGTATGCCATTTAGTAGTGGGTCAAGTGTGGAGGAGAATGAAATGAGATTTGCGCTCTCTCGTGGCCGCGGCGAGCATAATTGTGTAAAGTGGAGATTTTGTAAGTGCAGTGGCTGCAGTGAGCAGCAGGGAGCAGTAAGCGTGAGTTGAATGTGACGGAGACAAAGTGGGGAATGTGGTAGTAAAATGCCGTGATGATAATGATGGGGAGAGTGTGTGTGCATGTGCGTGGGGGGCTGTTGAAGATTAAGATGTTGTAAAGTGTGAGGCTTTGTTGTGGCGATGATATTGGATGTGAGAGGGGAAATCATTGCGGGTCGCAAGATTAGTGTGGTGTGACTGAATGTGGGGAGAAAAGGCAGCGAGTTTGTTTGCAGTGTTGGCGATGGACACGTGTGGAGGTTTTTTGTTTGTTGTAAAGCAGAGAGTGGGAAAAGGATGCGTCTCACTGTATTGGCCAGGCTGCACTGCAGCCTCTATTCACAAGTGCGACCCGACTACCGAGCAGCACGGGGGCTTTGACCTGCTCCGTTTCCGACCTGGGCCGGTTCACCCTGCTTTATCCGACCTGGTGAGCCCAGGTTCTCCTAGGACCACCATGTGGATACTGCTCTTAGTGCGGACACCCGATCGGCACAGAAGACGGCAGCCCAGAACTCCTGACACTCAAGCAATCCTACAGCCTCAGCCTCCCAGCAGCGGGATCACAGGTGCGCGCCACCGCACCCGGCAGCTTTTGCTCTTGTTTCAGCTGCCTTCAGTTCAAAATGGCAGCAGCTGCTCGCCTGCACTGAGTTAATGCAGGTATGATGCTGTGCTTCCTTTACTCATCTGGTGTCATTGCATGCTCCGGTGACGACTAAGTAAGAACATCAAGACAATTTCAGTGATTGCACATTTCTGGGCAAGGACAGCATTCCGATTCTATTCGGCTATACTAGCCTTCAGCGCAAGTATCAGTGCCTTGCAAAATGTGACAGGCGGCGTGTCGGTTGGCTGTCGTTCAGATTCGCGTTTGCTGCGAGGATTGCAGCACGGAGGAGCAGAGTCATTTCTGATGTAAAATATCTCACTGACGCACAGTTCTTACTAAGTGAAGCGGTCAAGTCACAATCAGTGAGCATTGTTTGTTTCCTCGGCCCCTATCTTCTGCCCTGGCCTTCTCCTTCGGGTTACATTAAGTAGCGACGACGTTGAACAGTGGGCTTTCGGTGATCTCACAATGGGGCTTGGAGATAAGTTGAGTCAGTGTAAATTATAAGGAAACTTTTGCTGTGTCTCGCTCGGTTGCATTTGCAGTGAGTAAAATGCAGCCCGCAGCGTCGAGAGCTGCTAATGTTGGAAAAACAGTGAATTGCATAACTGAATGAGTGAAAGGGTAGGAAACGAGCAAAGAATTAGATTGAATGTGAGTGATTGCCAAACTAAATGTATGCCATTTAGTAGTGGGTCAAGTGTGGAGGAGAATGAAATGAGATTTGCGCTCTCTCGTGGCCGCGGCGAGCATAATTGTGTAAAGTGGAGATTTTGTAAGTGCAGTGGCTGCAGTGAGCAGCAGGGAGCAGTAAGCGTGAGTTGAATGTGACGGAGACAAAGTGGGGAATGTGGTAGTAAAATGCCGTGATGATAATGATGGGGAGAGTGTGTGTGCATGTGCGTGGGGGGCTGGTGAAGATTAAGATGTTGTAAAGTGTGAGGCTTTGTTGTGGCGATGATATTGGATGTGAGAGGGGAAATCATTGCGGGTCGCAAGATTAGTGTGGTGTGACTGAATGTGGGGAGAAAAGGCAGCGAGTTTGTTTGCAGTGTTGGCAATGGACACGTGTGGAGGTTTTTTGTTTGTTTGTTTGTTGTAAAGCAGAGAGTGGGAAAAGGATGCGTCTCACTGTATTGGCCAGGCTGCACTGCAGCCTCTATTCACAAGTGCGACCCGACTACCGAGCAGCACGGGGGCTTTGACCTGCTCCGTTTCCGACCTGGGCCGGTTCACCCCGCTTTATCCGACCTGGTGAGCCCAGGTTATCCTAGGACCACCATGTGGATACTGCTCTTAGTGCGGACACCCGATCGGCACAGAAGACGGCAGCCCAGAACTCCTGACCTCAAGCAATCCTACAGCCTCAGCCTCCCAGCAGCGGGATCACAGGTGCGCGCCACCGCACCCGGCAGCTTTTGCTCTTGTTTCAGCTGCCTTCAGTTCAAAATGGCAGCAGCTGCTCGCCTGCACTGAGTTAATGCAGGTATGATGCTGTGCTTCCTTTACTCATCTGGTGTCATTGCATGCTCCGGTGACGACTAAGTAAGAACATCAAGACAATTTCAGTGATTGCACATTTCTGGGCAAGGACAGCATTCCGATTCTATTCGGCTATACTAGCCTTCAGCGCAAGTATCAGTGCCTTGCAAAATGTGACAGGCGGCGTGTCGGTTGGCTGTCGTTCAGATTCGCGTTTGCTGCGAGGATTGCAGCACGGAGGAGCAGAGTCATTTCTGATGTAAAATATCTCACTGACGCACAGTTCTTACTAAGTGAAGCGGTCAAGTCACAATCAGTGAGCATTGTTTGTTTCCTCGGCCCCTATCTTCTGCCCTGGCCTTCTCCTTCGGGTTACATTAAGTAGCGACGACGTTGAGCAGTGGGCTTTCGGTGATCCCACAATGGGGCTTGGAGATAAGTTGAGTCAGTGTAAATTATAAGGAAACTTTTGCTGTGTCTCGCTCGGTTGCATTTGCAGTGAGTAAAATGCAGCCCGCAGCGTCGAGAGCTGCTAATGTTGGAAAAACAGTGAATTGCATAACTGAATGAGTGAAAGGGTAGGAAACGAGCAAAGAATTAGATTGAATGTGAGTGATTGCCAAACTAAATGTATGCCATTTAGTAGTGGGTCAAGTGTGGAGGAGAATGAAATGAGATTTGCGCTCTCTCGTGGCCGCGGCGAGCATAATTGTGTAAAGTGGAGATTTTGTAAGTGCAGTGGCTGCAGTGAGCAGCAGGGAGCAGTAAGCGTGAGTTGAATGTGACGGAGACAAAGTGGGGAATGTGGTAGTAAAATGCCGTGATGATAATGATGGGGAGAGTGTGTGTGCATGTGCGTGGGGGGCTGGTGAAGATTAAGATGTTGTAAAGTGTGAGGCTTTGTTGTGGCGATGATATTGGATGTGAGAGGGGAAATCATTGCGGGTCGCAAGATTAGTGTGGTGTGACTGAATGTGGGGAGAAAAGGCAGCGAGTTTGTTTGCAGTGTTGGCGATGGACACGTGTGGAGGTTTTTTGTTTGTTTGTTTGTTGTAAAGCAGAGAGTGGGAAAAGGATGCGTCTCACTGTATTGGCCAGGCTGCACTGCAGCCTCTATTCACAAGTGCGACCCGACTACCGAGCAGCACGGGGGCTTTGACCTGCTCCGTTTCACCCCGCTTTATCCGACCTGGTGAGCCCAGGTTCTCCTAGGACCACCATGTGGATACTGCTCTTAGTGCGGACACCCGATCGGCACAGAAGACGGCAGCCCAGAACTCCTGACCTCAAGCAATCCTACAGCCTCAGCCTCCCAGCAGCGGGATCACAGGTGCGCGCCACCGCACCCGGCAGCTTTTGCTCTTGTTTCAGCTGCCTTCAGTTCAAAATGGCAGCAGCTGCTCGCCTGCACTGAGTTAATGCAGGTATGATGCTGTGCTTCCTTTACTCATCTGGTGTCATTGCATGCTCCGGTGACGACTAAGTAAGAACATCAAGACAATTTCAGTGATTGCACATTTCTGGGCAAGGACAGCATTCCGATTCTATTCGGCTATACTAGCCTTCAGCGCAAGTATCAGTGCCTTGCAAAATGTGACAGGCGGCGTGTCGGTTGGCTGTCGTTCAGATTCGCGTTTGCTGCGAGGATTGCAGCACGGAGGAGCAGAGTCATTTCTGATGTAAATATCTCACTGACGCACAGTTCTTACTAAGTGAAGCGGTCAAGTCACAATCAGTGAGCATTGTTTGTTTCCTCGGCCCCTATCTTCTGCCCTGGCCTTCTCCTTCGGGTTACATTAAGTAGCGACGACGTTGAACAGTGGGCTTTCGGTGATCTCACAATGGGGCTTGGAGATAAGTTGAGTCAGTGTAAATTATAAGGAAACTTTTGCTGTGTCTCGCTCGGTTGCATTTGCAGTGAGTAAAATGCAGCCCGCAGCGTCGAGAGCTGCTAATGTTGGAAAAACAGTGAATTGCATAGCTGAATGAGTGAAAGGGTAGGAAACGAGCAAAGAATTAGATTGAATGTGAGTGATTGCCAAACTAAATGTATGCCATTTAGTAGTGGGTCAAGTGTGGAGGAGAATGAAATGAGATTTGCGCTCTCTCGTGGCCGCGGCGAGCATAATTGTGTAAAGTGGAGATTTTGTAAGTGCAGTGGCTGCAGTGAGCAGCAGGGAGCAGTAAGCGTGAGTTGAATGTGACGGAGACAAAGTGGGGAATGTGGTAGTAAAATGCCGTGATGATAATGATGGGGAGAGTGTGTGTGCATGTGCGTGGGGGGCTGGTGAAGATTAAGATGTTGTAAAGTGTGAGGCTTTGTTGTGGCGATGATATTGGATGTGAGAGGGGAAATCATTGCGGGTCGCAAGATTAGTGTGGTGTGACTGAATGTGGGGAGAAAAGGCAGCGAGTTTGTTTGCAGTGTTGGCGATGGACACGTGTGGAGGTTTTTTGTTTGTTTGTTTGTTGTAAAGCAGAGAGTGGGAAAAGGATGCGTCTCACTGTATTGGCCAGGCTGCACTGCAGCCTCTATTCACAAGTGCGACACGACTACCGAGCAGCACGGGGGCTTTGACCTGCTCCGTTTCCGACCTGGGCCGGTTCACCCCGCTTTATCCGACCTGGTGAGCCCAGGTTCTCCTAGGACCACCATGTGGATACTGCTCTTAGTGCGGACACCCGATCGGCACAGAAGACGGCAGCCCAGAACTCCTGACCTCAAGCAATCCTACAGCCTCAGCCTCCCAGCAGCGGGATCACAGGTGCGCGCCACCGCACCCGGCAGCTTTTGCTCTTGTTTCAGCTGCCTTCAGTTCAAAATGGCAGCAGCTGCTCGCCTGCACTGAGTTAATGCAGGTATGATGCTGTGCTTCCTTTACTCATCTGGTGTCATTGCATGCTCCGGTGACGACTAAGTAAGAACATCAAGACAATTTCAGTGATTGCACATTTCTGGGCAAGGACAGCATTCCGATTCTATTCGGCTATACTAGCCTTCAGCGCAAGTATCAGTGCCTTGCAAAATGTGACAGGCGGCGTGTCGGTTGGCTGTCGTTCAGATTCGCGTTTGCTGCGAGGATTGCAGCACGGAGGAGCAGAGTCATTTCTGATGTAAAATATCTCACTGACGCACAGTTCTTACTAAGTGAAGCGGTCAAGTCACAATCAGTGAGCATTGTTTGTTTCCTCGGCCCCTATCTTCTGCCCTGGCCTTCTCCTTCGGGTTACATTAAGTAGCGACGACGTTGAACAGTGGGCTTTCGGTGATCTCACAATGGGGCTTGGAGATAAGTTGAGTCAGTGTAAATTATAAGGAAACTTTTGCTGTGTCTCGCTCGGTTGCATTTGCAGTGAGTAAAATGCAGCCCGCAGCGTCGAGAGCTGCTAATGTTGGAAAAACAGTGAATTGCATAACTGAATGAGTGAAAGGGTAGGAAACGAGCAAAGAATTAGATTGAATGTGAGTGATTGCCAAACTAAATGTATGCCATTTAGTAGTGGGTCAAGTGTGGAGGAGAATGAAATGAGATTTGCGCTCTCTCGTGGCCGCGGCGAGCATAATTGTGTAAAGTGGAGATTTTGTAAGTGCAGTGGCTGCAGTGAGCAGCAGGGAGCAGTAAGCGTGAGTTGAATGTGACGGAGACAAAGTGGGGAATGTGGTAGTAAAATGCCGTGATGATAATGATGGGGAGAGTGTGTGTGCATGTGCGTGGGGGGCTGGTGAAGATTAAGATGTTGTAAAGTGTGAGGCTTTGTTGTGGCGATGATATTGGATGTGAGAGGGGAAATCATTGCGGGTCGCAAGATTAGTGTGGTGTGACTGAATGTGGGGAGAAAAGGCAGCGAGTTTGTTTGCAGTGTTGGCGATGGACACGTGTGGAGGTTTTTTGTTTGTTTGTTTGTTGTAAAGCAGAGAGTGGGAAAAGGATGCGTCTCACTGTATTGGCCAGGCTGCACTGCAGCCTCTATTCACAAGTGCGACCCGACTACCGAGCAGCACGGGGGCTTTGACCTGCTCCGTTTCCGACCTGGGCCGGTTCACCCCGCTTTATCCGACCTGGTGAGCCCAGGTTATCCTAGGACCACCATGTGGATACTGCTCTTAGTGCGGACACCCGATCGGCACAGAAGACGGCAGCCCAGAACTCCTGACCTCAAGCAATCCTACAGCCTCAGCCTCCCAGCAGCGGGATCACAGGTGCGCGCCACCGCACCCGGCAGCTTTTGCTCTTGTTTCAGCTGCCTTCAGTTCAAAATGGCAGCAGCTGCTCGCCTGCACTGAGTTAATGCAGGTATGATGCTGTGCTTCCTTTACTCATCTGGTGTCATTGCATGCTCCGGTGACGACTAAGTAAGAACATCAAGACAATTTCAGTGATTGCACATTTCTGGGCAAGGACAGCATTCCGATTCTATTCGGCTATACTAGCCTTCAGCGCAAGTATCAGTGCCTTGCAAAATGTGACAGGCGGCGTGTCGGTTGGCTGTCGTTCAGATTCGCGTTTGCTGCGAGGATTGCAGCACGGAGGAGCAGAGTCATTTCTGATGTAAAATATCTCACTGACGCACAGTTCTTACTAAGTGAAGCGGTCAAGTCACAATCAGTGAGCATTGTTTGTTTCCTCGGCCCCTATCTTCTGCCCTGGCCTTCTCCTTCGGGTTACATTAAGTAGCGACGACGTTGAGCAGTGGGCTTTCGGTGATCTCACAATGGGGCTTGGAGATAAGTTGAGTCAGTGTAAATTATAAGGAAACTTTTGCTGTGTCTCGCTCGGTTGCATTTGCAGTGAGTAAAATGCAGCCCGCAGCGTCGAGAGCTGCTAATGTTGGAAAAACAGTGAATTGCATAACTGAATGAGTGAAAGGGTAGGAAACGAGCAAAGAATTAGATTGAATGTGAGTGATTGCCAAACTAAATGTATGCCATTTAGTAGTGGGTCAAGTGTGGAGGAGAATGAAATGAGATTTGCGCTCTCTCGTGGCCGCGGCGAGCATAATTGTGTAAAGTGGAGATTTTGTAAGTGCAGTGGCTGCAGTGAGCAGCAGGGAGCAGTAAGCGTGAGTTGAATGTGACGGAGACAAAGTGGGGAATGTGGTAGTAAAATGCCGTGATGATAATGATGGGGAGAGTGTGTGTGCATGTGCGTGGGGGGCTGGTGAAGATTAAGATGTTGTAAAGTGTGAGGCTTTGTTGTGGCGATGATATTGGATGTGAGAGGGGAAATCATTGCGGGTCGCAAGATTAGTGTGGTGTGACTGAATGTGGGGAGAAAAGGCAGCGAGTTTGTTTGCAGTGTTGGCGATGGACACGTGTGGAGGTTTTTTGTTTGTTTGTTTGTTGTAAAGCAGAGAGTGGGAAAAGGATGCGTCTCACTATATTGGCCAGGCTGCACTGCAGCCTCTATTCACAAGTGCGACCCGACTACCGAGCAGCACGGGGGCTTTGACCTGCTCCGTTTCCGACCTGGGCCGGTTCACCCCGCTTTATCCGACCTGGTGAGCCCAGGTTATCCTAGGACCACCATGTGGATACTGCTCTTAGTGCGGACACCCGATCGGCACAGAAGACGGCAGCCCAGAACTCCTGACCTCAAGCAATCCTACAGCCTCAGCCTCCCAGCAGCGGGATCACAGGTGCGCGCCACCGCACCCGGCAGCTTTTGCTCTTGTTTCAGCTGCCTTCAGTTCAAAATGGCAGCAGCTGCTCGCCTGCACTGAGTTAATGCAGGTATGATGCTGTGCTTCCTTTACTCATCTGGTGTCATTGCATGCTCCGGTGACGACTAAGTAAGAACATCAAGACAATTTCAATGATTGCACATTTCTGGGCAAGGACAGCATTCCGATTCTATTCGGCTATACTAGCCTTCAGCGCAAGTATCAGTGCCTTGCAAAATGTGACAGGCGGCGTGTCGGTTGGCTGTCGTTCAGATTCGCGTTTGCTGCGAGGATTGCAGCACGGAGGAGCAGAGTCATTTCTGATGTAAAATATCTCACTGACGCACAGTTCTTACTAAGTGAAGCGGTCAAGTCACAATCAGTGAGCATTGTTTGTTTCCTCGGCCCCTATCTTCTGCCCTGGCCTTCTCCTTCGGGTTACATTAAGTAGCGACGACGTTGAGCAGTGGGCTTTCGGTGATCTCACAATGGGGCTTGGAGATAAGTTGAGTCAGTGTAAATTATAAGGAAACTTTTGCTGTGTCTCGCTCGGTTGCATTTGCAGTGAGTAAAATGCAGCCCGCAGCGTCGAGAGCTGCTAATGTTGGAAAAACAGTGAATTGCATAACTGAATGAGTGAAAGGGTAGGAAACGAGCAAAGAATTAGATTGAATGTGAGTGATTGCCAAACTAAATGTATGCCATTTAGTAGTGGGTCAAGTGTGGAGGAGAATGAAATGAGATTTGCGCTCTCTCGTGGCCGCGGCGAGCATAATTGTGTAAAGTGGAGATTTTGTAAGTGCAGTGGCTGCAGTGAGCAGCAGGGAGCAGTAAGCGTGAGTTGAATGTGACGGAGACAAAGTGGGGAATGTGGTAGTAAAATGCCGTGATGATAATGATGGGGAGAGTGTGTGTGCATGTGCGTGGGGGGCTGGTGAAGATTAAGATGTTGTAAAGTGTGAGGCTTTGTTGTGGCGATGATATTGGATGTGAGAGGGGAAATCATTGCGGGTCGCAAGATTAGTGTGGTGTGACTGAATGTGGGGAGAAAAGGCAGCGAGTTTGTTTGCAGTGTTGGCGATGGACACGTGTGGAGGTTTTTTGTTTGTTTGTTTGTTGTAAAGCAGAGAGTGGGAAAAGGATGCGTCTCACTGTATTGGCCAGGCTGCACTGCAGCCTCTATTCACAAGTGCGACCCGACTACCGAGCAGCACGGGGGCTTTGACCTGCTCCGTTTCCGACCTGGGCCGGTTCACCCCGCTTTATCCGACCTGGTGAGCCCAGGTTCTCCTAGGACCACCATGTGGATACTGCTCTTAGTGCGGACACCCGATCGGCACAGAAGACGGCAGCCCAGAACTCCTGACCTCAAGCAATGCCTACAGCCTCAGCCTCCCAGCAGCGGGATCACAGGTGCGCGCCACCGCACCCGGCAGCTTTTGCTCTTGTTTCAGCTGCCTTCAGTTCAAAATGGCAGCAGCTGCTCGCCTGCACTGAGTTAATGCAGGTATGATGCTGTGCTTCCTTTACTCATCTGGTGTCATTGCATGCTCCGGTGACGACTAAGTAAGAACATCAAGACAATTTCAGTGATTGCACATTTCTGGGCAAGGACAGCATTCCGATTCTATTCGGCTATACTAGCCTTCAGCGCAAGTATCAGTGCCTTGCAAAATGTGACAGGCGGCGTGTCGGTTGGCTGTCGTTCAGATTCGCGTTTGCTGCGAGGATTGCAGCACGGAGGAGCAGAGTCATTTCTGATGTAAAATATCTCACTGACGCACAGTTCTTACTAAGTGAAGCGGTCAAGTCACAATCAGTGAGCATTGTTTGTTTCCTCGGCCCCTATCTTCTGCCCTGGCCTTCTCCTTCGGGTTACATTAAGTAGCGACGACGTTGAGCAGTGGGCTTTCGGTGATCTCACAATGGGGCTTGGAGATAAGTTGAGTCAGTGTAAATTATAAGGAAACTTTTGCTGTGTCTCGCTCGGTTGCATTTGCAGTGAGTAAAATGCAGCCCGCAGCGTCGAGAGCTGCTAATGTTGGAAAAACAGTGAATTGCATAACTGAATGAGTGAAAGGGTAGGAAACGAGCAAAGAATTAGATTGAATGTGAGTGATTGCCAAACTAAATGTATGCCATTTAGTAGTGGGTCAAGTGTGGAGGAGAATGAAATGAGATTTGCGCTCTCTCGTGGCCGCGGCGAGCATAATTGTGTAAAGTGGAGATTTTGTAAGTGCAGTGGCTGCAGTGAGCAGCAGGGAGCAGTAAGCGTGAGTTGAATGTGACGGAGACAAAGTGGGGAATGTGGTAGTAAAATGCCGTGATGATAATGATGGGGAGAGTGTGTGTGCATGTGCGTGGGGGGCTGGTGAAGATTAAGATGTTGTAAAGTGTGAGGCTTTGTTGTGGCGATGATATTGGATGTGAGAGGGGAAATCATTGCGGGTCGCAAGATTAGTGTGGTGTGACTGAATGTGGGGAGAAAAGGCAGCGAGTTTGTTTGCAGTGTTGGCGATGGACACGTGTGGAGGTTTTTTGTTTGTTTGTTTGTTGTAAAGCAGAGAGTGGGAAAAGGATGCGTCTCACTGTATTGGCCAGGCTGCACTGCAGCCTCTATTCACAAGTGCGACCCGACTACCGAGCAGCACGGGGGCTTTGACCTGCTCCGTTTCCGACCTGGGCCGGTTCACCCCGCTTTATCCGACCTGGTGAGCCCAGGTTATCCTAGGACCACCATGTGGATACTGCTCTTAGTGCGGACACCCGATCGGCACAGAAGACGGCAGCCCAGAACTCCTGACCTCAAGCAATCCTACAGCCTCAGCCTCCCAGCAGCGGGATCACAGGTGCGCGCCACCGCACCCGGCAGCTTTTGCTCTTGTTTCAGCTGCCTTCAGTTCAAAATGGCAGCAGCTGCTCGCCTGCACTGAGTTAATGCAGGTATGATGCTGTGCTTCCTTTACTCATCTGGTGTCATTGCATGCTCCGGTGACGACTAAGTAAGAACATCAAGACAATTTCAGTGATTGCACATTTCTGGGCAAGGACAGCATTCCGATTCTATTCGGCTATACTAGCCTTCAGCGCAAGTATCAGTGCCTTGCAAAATGTGACAGGCGGCGTGTCGGTTGGCTGTCGTTCAGATTCGCGTTTGCTGCGAGGATTGCAGCACGGAGGAGCAGAGTCATTTCTGATGTAAAATATCTCACTGACGCACAGTTCTTACTAAGTGAAGCGGTCAAGTCACAATCAGTGAGCATTGTTTGTTTCCTCGGCCCCTATCTTCTGCCCTGGCCTTCTCCTTCGGGTTACATTAAGTAGCGACGACGTTGAGCAGTGGGCTTTCGGCGATCTCACAATGGGGCTTGGAGATAAGTTGAGTCAGTGTAAATTATAAGGAAACTTTTGCTGTGTCTCGCTCGGTTGCATTTGCAGTGAGTAAAATGCAGCCCGCAGCGTCGAGAGCTGCTAATGTTGGAAAAACAGTGAATTGCATAACTGAATGAGTGAAAGGGTAGGAAACGAGCAAAGAATTAGATTGAATGTGAGTGATTGCCAAACTAAATGTATGCCATTTAGTAGTGGGTCAAGTGTGGAGGAGAATGAAATGAGATTTGCGCTCTCTCGTGGCCGCGGCGAGCATAATTGTGTAAAGTGGAGATTTTGTAAGTGCAGTGGCTGCAGTGAGCAGCAGGGAGCAGTAAGCGTGAGTTGAATGTGACGGAGACAAAGTGGGGAATGTGGTAGTAAAATGCCGTGATGATAATGATGGGGAGAGTGTGTGTGCATGTGCGTGGGGGGCTGGTGAAGATTAAGATGTTGTAAAGTGTGAGGCTTTGTTGTGGCGATGATATTGGATGTGAGAGGGGAAATCATTGCGGGTCGCAAGATTAGTGTGGTGTGACTGAATGTGGGGAGAAAAGGCAGCGAGTTTGTTTGCAGTGTTGGCGATGGACACGTGTGGAGGTTTTTTGTTTGTTTGTTTGTTGTAAAGCAGAGAGTGGGAAAAGGATGCGTCTCACTGTATTGGCCAGGCTGCACTGCAGCCTCTATTCACAAGTGCGACCCGACTACCGAGCAGCACGGGGGCTTTGACCTGCTCCGTTTCCGACCTGGGCCGGTTCACCCCGCTTTATCCGACCTGGTGAGCCCAGGTTCTCCTAGGACCACCATGTGGATACTGCTCTTAGTGCGGACACCCGATCGGCACAGAAGACGGCAGCCCAGAACTCCTGACCTCAAGCAATCCTACAGCCTCAGCCTCCCAGCAGCGGGATCACAGGTGCGCGCCACCGCACCCGGCAGCTTTTGCTCTTGTTTCAGCTGCCTTCAGTTCAAAATGGCAGCAGCTGCTCGCCTGCACTGAGTTAATGCAGGTATGATGCTGTGCTTCCTTTACTCATCTGGTGTCATTGCATGCTCCGGTGACGACTAAGTAAGAACATCAAGACAATTTCAGTGATTGCACATTTCTGGGCAAGGACAGCATTCCGATTCTATTCGGCTATACTAGCCTTCAGCGCAAGTATCAGTGCCTTGCAAAATGTGACAGGCGGCGTGTCGGTTGGCTGTCGTTCAGATTCGCGTTTGCTGCGAGGATTGCAGCACGGAGGAGCAGAGTCATTTCTGATGTAAAATATCTCACTGACGCACAGTTCTTACTAAGTGAAGCGGTCAAGTCACAATCAGTGAGCATTGTTTGTTTCCTCGGCCCCTATCTTCTGCCCTGGCCTTCTCCTTCGGGTTACATTAAGTAGCGACGACGTTGAGCAGTGGGCTTTCGGTGATCTCACAATGGGGCTTGGAGATAAGTTGAGTCAGTGTAAATTATAAGGAAACTTTTGCTGTGTCTCGCTCGGTTGCATTTGCAGTGAGTAAAATGCAGCCCGCGGCGTCGAGAGCTGCTAATGTTGGAAAAACAGTGAATTGCATAACTGAATGAGTGAAAGGGTAGGAAACGAGCAAAGAATTAGATTGAATGTGAGTGATTGCCAAACTAAATGTATGCCATTTAGTAGTGGGTCAAGTGTGGAGGAGAATGAAATGAGATTTGCGCTCTCTCGTGGCCGCGGCGAGCATAATTGTGTAAAGTGGAGATTTTGTAAGTGCAGTGGCTGCAGTGAGCAGCAGGGAGCAGTAAGCGTGAGTTGAATGTGACGGAGACAAAGTGGGGAATGTGGTAGTAAAATGCCGTGATGATAATGATGGGGAGAGTGTGTGTGCATGTGCGTGGGGGGCTGGTGAAGATTAAGATGTTGTAAAGTGTGAGGCTTTGTTGTGGCGATGATATTGGATGTGAGAGGGGAAATCATTGCGGGTCGCAAGATTAGTGTGGTGTGACTGAATGTGGGGAGAAAAGGCAGCGAGTTTGTTTGCAGTGTTGGCGATGGACACGTGTGGAGGTTTTTTGTTTGTTTGTTTGTTGTAAAGCAGAGAGTGGGAAAAGGATGCGTCTCACTGTATTGGCCAGGCTGCACTGCAGCCTCTATTCACAAGTGCGACCCGACTACCGAGCAGCACGGGGGCTTTGACCTGCTCCGTTTCCGACCTGGGCCGGTTCACCCCGCTTTATCCGACCTGGTGAGCCCAGGTTCTCCTAGGACCACCATATGGATACTGCTCTTAGTGCGGACACCCGATCGGCACAGAAGACGGCAGCCCAGAACTCCTGACCTCAAGCAAATCCTACAGCCTCAGCCTCCCAGCAGCGGGATCACAGGTGCGCGCCACCGCACCCGGCAGCTTTTGCTCTTGTTTCAGCTGCCTTCAGTTCAAAATGGCAGCAGCTGCTCGCCTGCACTGAGTTAATGCAGGTATGATGCTGTGCTTCCTTTACTCATCTGGTGTCATTGCATGCTCCGGTGACGACTAAGTAAGAACATCAAGACAATTTCAGTGATTGCACATTTCTGGGCAAGGACAGCATTCCGATTCTATTCGGCTATACTAGCCTTCAGCGCAAGTATCAGTGCCTTGCAAAATGTGACAGGCGGCGTGTCGGTTGGCTGTCGTTCAGATTCGCGTTTGCTGCGAGGATTGCAGCACGGAGGAGCAGAGTCATTTCTGATGTAAAATATCTCACTGACGCACAGTTCTTACTAAGTGAAGCGGTCAAGTCACAATCAGTGAGCATTGTTTGTTTCCTCGGCCCCTATCTTCTGCCCTGGCCTTCTCCTTCGGGTTACATTAAGTAGCGACGACGTTGAGCAGTGGGCTTTCGGTGATCTCACAATGGGGCTTGGAGATAAGTTGAGTCAGTGTAAATTATAAGGAAACTTTTGCTGTGTCTCGCTCGGTTGCATTTGCAGTGAGTAAAATGCAGCCCGCAGCGTCGAGAGCTGCTAATGTTGGAAAAACAGTGAATTGCATAACTGAATGAGTGAAAGGGTAGGAAACGAGCAAAGAATTAGATTGAATGTGAGTGATTGCCAAACTAAATGTATGCCATTTAGTAGTGGGTCAAGTGTGGAGGAGAATGAAATGAGATTTGCGCTCTCTCGTGGCCGCGGCGAGCATAATTGTGTAAAGTGGAGATTTTGTAAGTGCAGTGGCTGCAGTGAGCAGCAGGGAGCAGTAAGCGTGAGTTGAATGTGACGGAGACAAAGTGGGGAATGTGGTAGTAAAATGCCGTGATGATAATGATGGGGAGAGTGTGTGTGCATGTGCGTGGGGGGCTGGAGAAGATTAAGATGTTGTAAAGTGTGAGGCTTTGTTGTGGCGATGATATTGGATGTGAGAGGGGAAATCATTGCGGGTCGCAAGATTAGTGTGGTGTGACTGAATGTGGGGAGAAAAGGCAGCGAGTTTGTTTGCAGTGTTGGCGATGGACACGTGTGGAGGTTTTTTGTTTGTTTGTTTGTTGTAAAGCAGAGAGTGGGAAAAGGATGCGTCTCACTGTATTGGCCAGGCTGCACTGCAGCCTCTATTCACAAGTGCGACCCGACTACCGAGCAGCACGGGGGCTTTGACCTGCTCCGTTTCCGACCTGGGCCGGTTCACCCCGCTTTATCCGACCTGGTGAGCCCAGGTTATCCTAGGACCACCATGTGGATACTGCTCTTAGTGCGGACACCCGATCGGCACAGAAGACGGCAGCCCAGAACTCCTGACCTCAAGCAATCCTACAGCCTCAGCCTCCCAGCAGCGGGATCACAGGTGCGCGCCACCGCACCCGGCAGCTTTTGCTCTTGTTTCAGCTGCCTTCAGTTCAAAATGGCAGCAGCTGCTCGCCTGCACTGAGTTAATGCAGGTATGATGCTGTGCTTCCTTTACTCATCTGGTGTCATTGCATGCTCCGGTGACGACTAAGTAAGAACATCAAGACAATTTCAGTGATTGCACATTTCTGGGCAAGGACAGCATTCCGATTCTATTCGGCTATACTAGCCTTCAGCGCAAGTATCAGTGCCTTGCAAAATGTGACAGGCGGCGTGTCGGTTGGCTGTCGTTCAGATTCGCGTTTGCTGCGAGGATTGCAGCACGGAGGAGCAGAGTCATTTCTGATGTAAAATATCTCACTGACGCACAGTTCTTACTAAGTGAAGCGGTCAAGTCACAATCAGTGAGCATTGTTTGTTTCCTCGGCCCCTATCTTCTGCCCTGGCCTTCTCCTTCGGGTTACATTAAGTAGCGACGACGTTGAGCAGTGGGCTTTCGGTGATCTCACAATGGGGCTTGGAGATAAGTTGAGTCAGTGTAAATTATAAGGAAACTTTTGCTGTGTCTCGCTCGGTTGCATTTGCAGTGAGTAAAATGCAGCCCGCAGCGTCGAGAGCTGCTAATGTTGGAAAAACAGTGAATTGCATAACTGAATGAGTGAAAGGGTAGGAAACGAGCAAAGAATTAGATTGAATGTGAGTGATTGCCAAACTAAATGTATGCCATTTAGTAGTGGGTCAAGTGTGGAGGAGAATGAAATGAGATTTGCGCTCTCTCGTGGCCGCGGCGAGCATAATTGTGTAAAGTGGAGATTTTGTAAGTGCAGTGGCTGCAGTGAGCAGCAGGGAGCAGTAAGCGTGAGTTGAATGTGACGGAGACAAAGTGGGGAATGTGGTAGTAAAATGCCGTGATGATAATGATGGGGAGAGTGTGTGTGCATGTGCGTGGGGGGCTGGTGAAGATTAAGATGTTGTAAAGTGTGAGGCTTTGTTGTGGCGATGATATTGGATGTGAGAGGGGAAATCATTGCGGGTCGCAAGATTAGTGTGGTGTGACTGAATGTGGGGAGAAAAGGCAGCGAGTTTGTTTGCAGTGTTGGCGATGGACACGTGTGGAGGTTTTTTGTTTGTTTGTTTGTTGTAAAGCAGAGAGTGGGAAAAGGATGCGTCTCACTGTATTGGCCAGGCTGCACTGCAGCCTCTATTCACAAGTGCGACCCGACTACCGAGCAGCACGGGGGCTTTGACCTGCTCCGTTTCCGACCTGGGCCGGTTCACCCCGCTTTATCCGACCTGGTGAGCCCAGGTTATCCTAGGACCACCATGTGGATACTGCTCTTAGTGCGGACACCCGATCGGCACAGAAGACGGCAGCCCAGAACTCCTGACCTCAAGCAATCACTACAGCCTCAGCCTCCCAGCAGCGGGATCACAGGTGCGCGCCACCGCACCCGGCAGCTTTTGCTCTTGTTTCAGCTGCCTTCAGTTCAAAATGGCAGCAGCTGCTCGCCTGCACTGAGTTAATGCAGGTATGATGCTGTGCTTCCTTTACTCATCTGGTGTCATTGCATGCTCCGGTGACGACTAAGTAAGAACATCAAGACAATTTCAGTGATTGCACATTTCTGGGCAAGGACAGCATTCCGATTCTATTCGGCTATACTAGCCTTCAGCGCAAGTATCAGTGCCTTGCAAAATGTGACAGGCGGCGTGTCGGTTGGCTGTCGTTCAGATTCGCGTTTGCTGCGAGGATTGCAGCACGGAGGAGCAGAGTCATTTCTGATGTAAAATATCTCACTGACGCACAGTTCTTACTAAGTGAAGCGGTCAAGTCACAATCAGTGAGCATTGTTTGTTTCCTCGGCCCCTATCTTCTGCCCTGGCCTTCTCCTTCGGGTTACATTAAGTAGCGACGACGTTGAGCAGTGGGCTTTCGGTGATCTCACAATGGGGCTTGGAGATAAGTTGAGTCAGTGTAAATTATAAGGAAACTTTTGCTGTGTCTCGCTCGGTTGCATTTGCAGTGAGTAAAATGCAGCCCGCAGCGTCGAGAGCTGCTAATGTTGGAAAAACAGTGAATTGCATAACTGAATGAGTGAAAGGGTAGGAAACGAGCAAAGAATTAGATTGAATGTGAGTGATTGCCAAACTAAATGTATGCCATTTAGTAGTGGGTCAAGTGTGGAGGAGAATGAAATGAGATTTGCGCTCTCTCGTGGCCGCGGCGAGCATAATTGTGTAAAGTGGAGATTTTGTAAGTGCAGTGGCTGCAGTGAGCAGCAGGGAGCAGTAAGCGTGAGTTGAATGTGACGGAGACAAAGTGGGGAATGTGGTAGTAAAATGCCGTGATGATAATGATGGGGAGAGTGTGTGTGCATGTGCGTGGGGGGCTGGTGAAGATTAAGATGTTGTAAAGTGTGAGGCTTTGTTGTGGCGATGATATTGGATGTGAGAGGGGAAATCATTGCGGGTCGCAAGATTAGTGTGGTGTGACTGAATGTGGGGAGAAAAGGCAGCGAGTTTGTTTGCAGTGTTGGCGATGGACACGTGTGGAGGTTTTTTGTTTGTTTGTTTGTTGTAAAGCAGAGAGTGGGAAAAGGATGCGTCTCACTGTATTGGCCAGGCTGCACTGCAGCCTCTATTCACAAGTGCGACCCGACTACCGAGCAGCACGGGGGCTTTGACCTGCTCCGTTTCCGACCTGGGCCGGTTCACCCCGCTTTATCCGACCTGGTGAGCCCAGGTTATCCTAGGACCACCATGTGGATACTGCTCTTAGTGCGGACACCCGATCGGCACAGAAGACGGCAGCCCAGAACTCCTGACCTCAAGCAATCCTACAGCCTCAGCCTCCCAGCAGCGGGATCACAGGTGCGCGCCACCGCACCCGGCAGCTTTTGCTCTTGTTTCAGCTGCCTTCAGTTCAAAATGGCAGCAGCTGCTCGCCTGCACTGAGTTAATGCAGGTATGATGCTGTGCTTCCTTTACTCATCTGGTGTCATTGCATGCTCCGGTGACGACTAAGTAAGAACATCAAGACAATTTCAGTGATTGCACATTTCTGGGCAAGGACAGCATTCCGATTCTATTCGGCTATACTAGCCTTCAGCGCAAGTATCAGTGCCTTGCAAAATGTGACAGGCGGCGTGTCGGTTGGCTGTCGTTCAGATTCGCGTTTGCTGCGAGGATTGCAGCACGGAGGAGCAGAGTCATTTCTGATGTAAAATATCTCACTGACGCACAGTTCTTACTAAGTGAAGCGGTCAAGTCACAATCAGTGAGCATTGTTTGTTTCCTCGGCCCCTATCTTCTGCCCTGGCCTTCTCCTTCGGGTTACATTAAGTAGCGACGACGTTGAGCAGTGGGCTTTCGGTGATCTCACAATGGGGCTTGGAGATAAGTTGAGTCAGTGTAAATTATAAGGAAACTTTTGCTGTGTCTCGCTCGGTTGCATTTGCAGTGAGTAAAATGCAGCCCGCAGCGTCGAGAGCTGCTAATGTTGGAAAAACAGTGAATTGCATAACTGAATGAGTGAAAGGGTAGGAAACGAGCAAAGAATTAGATTGAATGTGAGTGATTGCCAAACTAAATGTATGCCATTTAGTAGTGGGTCAAGTGTGGAGGAGAATGAAATGAGATTTGCGCTCTCTCGTGGCCGCGGCGAGCATAATTGTGTAAAGTGGAGATTTTGTAAGTGCAGTGGCTGCAGTGAGCAGCAGGGAGCAGTAAGCGTGAGTTGAATGTGACGGAGACAAAGTGGGGAATGTGGTAGTAAAATGCCGTGATGATAATGATGGGGAGAGTGTGTGTGCATGTGCGTGGGGGGCTGGTGAAGATTAAGATGTTGTAAAGTGTGAGACTTTGTTGTGGCGATGATATTGGATGTGAGAGGGGAAATCATTGCGGGTCGCAAGATTAGTGTGGTGTGACTGAATGTGGGGAGAAAAGGCAGCGAGTTTGTTTGCAGTGTTGGCGATGGACACGTGTGGAGGTTTTTTGTTTGTTTGTTTGTTGTAAAGCAGAGAGTGGGAAAAGGATGCGTCTCACTGTATTGGCCAGGCTGCACTGCAGCCTCTATTCACAAGTGCGACCCGACTACCGAGCAGCACGGGGGCTTTGACCTGCTCCGTTTCCGACCTGGGCCGGTTCACCCCGCTTTATCCGACCTGGTGAGCCCAGGTTCTCCTAGGACCACCATGTGGATACTGCTCTTAGTGCGGACACCCGATCGGCACAGAAGACGGCAGCCCAAAACTCCTGACCTCAAGCAATCCTACAGCCTCAGCCTCCCAGCAGCGGGATCACAGGTGCGCGCCACCGCACCCGGCAGCTTTTGCTCTTGTTTCAGCTGCCTTCAGTTCAAAATGGCAGCAGCTGCTCGCCTGCACTGAGTTAATGCAGGTATGATGCTGTGCTTCCTTTACTCATCTGGTGTCATTGCATGCTCCGGTGACGACTAAGTAAGAACATCAAGACAATTTCAGTGATTGCACATTTCTGGGCAAGGACAGCATTCCGATTCTATTCGGCTATACTAGCCTTCAGCGCAAGTATCAGTGCCTTGCAAAATGTGACAGGCGGCGTGTCGGTTGGCTGTCGTTCAGATTCGCGTTTGCTGCGAGGATTGCAGCACGGAGGAGCAGAGTCATTTCTGATGTAAAATATCTCACTGACGCACAGTTCTTACTAAGTGAAGCGGTCAAGTCACAATCAGTGAGCATTGTTTGTTTCCTCGGCCCCTATCTTCTGCCCTGGCCTTCTCCTTCGGGTTACATTAAGTAGCGACGACGTTGAGCAGTGGGCTTTCGGTGATCTCACAATGGGGCTTGGAGATAAGTTGAGTCAGTGTAAATTATAAGGAAACTTTTGCTGTGTCTCGCTCGGTTGCATTTGCAGTGAGTAAAATGCAGCCCGCAGCGTCGAGAGCTGCTAATGTTGGAAAAACAGTGAATTGCATAACTGAATGAGTGAAAGGGTAGGAAACGAGCAAAGAATTAGATTGAATGTGAGTGATTGCCAAACTAAATGTATGCCATTTAGTAGTGGGTCAAGTGTGGAGGAGAATGAAATGAGATTTGCGCTCTCTCGTGGCCGCGGCGAGCATAATTGTGTAAAGTGGAGATTTTGTAAGTGCAGTGGCTGCAGTGAGCAGCAGGGAGCAGTAAGCGTGAGTTGAATGTGACGGAGACAAAGTGGGGAATGTGGTAGTAAAATGCCGTGATGATAATGATGGGGAGAGTGTGTGTGCATGTGCGTGGGGGGCTGGTGAAGATTAAGATGTTGTAAAGTGTGAGGCTTTGTTGTGGCGATGATATTGGATGTGAGAGGGGAAATCATTGCGGGTCGCAAGATTAGTGTGGTGTGACTGAATGTGGGGAGAAAAGGCAGCGAGTTTGTTTGCAGTGTTGGCGATGGACACGTGTGGAGGTTTTTTGTTTGTTTGTTTGTTGTAAAGCAGAGAGTGGGAAAAGGATGCGTCTCACTGTATTGGCCAGGCTGCACTGCAGCCTCTATTCACAAGTGCGACCCGACTACCGAGCAGCACGGGGGCTTTGACCTGCTCCGTTTCCGACCTGGGCCGGTTCACCCCGCTTTATCCGACCTGGTGAGCCCAGGTTATCCTAGGACCACCATGTGGATACTGCTCTTAGTGCGGACACCCGATCGGCACAGAAGACGGCAGCCCAGAACTCCTGACCTCAAGCAATCCTACAGCCTCAGCCTCCCAGCAGCGGGATCACAGGTGCGCGCCACCGCACCCGGCAGCTTTTGCTCTTGTTTCAGCTGCCTTCAGTTCAAAATGGCAGCAGCTGCTCGCCTGCACTGAGTTAATGCAGGTATGATGCTGTGCTTCCTTTACTCATCTGGTGTCATTGCATGCTCCGGTGACGACTAAGTAAGAACATCAAGACAATTTCAGTGATTGCACATTTCTGGGCAAGGACAGCATTCCGATTCTATTCGGCTATACTAGCCTTCAGCGCAAGTATCAGTGCCTTGCAAAATGTGACAGGCGGCGTGTCGGTTGGCTGTCGTTCAGATTCGCGTTTGCTGCGAGGATTGCAGCACGGAGGAGCAGAGTCATTTCTGATGTAAAATATCTCACTGACGCACAGTTCTTACTAAGTGAAGCGGTCAAGTCACAATCAGTGAGCATTGTTTGTTTCCTCGGCCCCTATCTTCTGCCCTGGCCTTCTCCTTCGGGTTACATTAAGTAGCGACGACGTTGAACAGTGGGCTTTCGGTGATCTCACAATGGGGCTTGGAGATAAGTTGAGTCAGTGTAAATTATAAGGAAACTTTTGCTGTGTCTCGCTCGGTTGCATTTGCAGTGAGTAAAATGCAGCCCGCAGCGTCGAGAGCTGCTAATGTTGGAAAAACAGTGAATTGCATAACTGAATGAGTGAAAGGGTAGGAAACGAGCAAAGAATTAGATTGAATGTGAGTGATTGCCAAACTAAATGTATGCCATTTAGTAGTGGGTCAAGTGTGGAGGAGAATGAAATGAGATTTGCGCTCTCTCGTGGCCGCGGCGAGCATAATTGTGTAAAGTGGAGATTTTGTAAGTGCAGTGGCTGCAGTGAGCAGCAGGGAGCAGTAAGCGTGAGTTGAATGTGACGGAGACAAAGTGGGGAATGTGGTAGTAAAATGCCGTGATGATAATGATGGGGAGAGTGTGTGTGCATGTGCGTGGGGGGCTGTTGAAGATTAAGATGTTGTAAAGTGTGAGGCTTTGTTGTGGCGATGATATTGGATGTGAGAGGGGAAATCATTGCGGGTCGCAAGATTAGTGTGGTGTGACTGAATGTGGGGAGAAAAGGCAGCGAGTTTGTTTGCAGTGTTGGCGATGGACACGTGTGGAGGTTTTTTGTTTGTTGTAAAGCAGAGAGTGGGAAAAGGATGCGTCTCACTGTATTGGCCAGGCTGCACTGCAGCCTCTATTCACAAGTGCGACCCGACTACCGAGCAGCACGGGGGCTTTGACCTGCTCCGTTTCCGACCTGGGCCGGTTCACCCCGCTTTATCCGACCTGGTGAGCCCAGGTTCTCCTAGGACCACCATGTGGATACTGCTCTTAGTGCGGACACCCGATCGGCACAGAAGACGGCAGCCCAGAACTCCTGACCTCAAGCAATCCTACAGCCTCAGCCTCCCAGCAGCGGGATCACAGGTGCGCGCCACCGCACCCGGCAGCTTTTGCTCTTGTTTCAGCTGCCTTCAGTTCAAAATGGCAGCAGCTGCTCGCCTGCACTGAGTTAATGCAGGTATGATGCTGTGCTTCCTTTACTCATCTGGTGTCATTGCATGCTCCGGTGACGACTAAGTAAGAACATCAAGACAATTTCAGTGATTGCACATTTCTGGGCAAGGACAGCATTCCGATTCTATTCGGCTATACTAGCCTTCAGCGCAAGTATCAGTGCCTTGCAAAATGTGACAGGCGGCGTGTCGGTTGGCTGTCGTTCAGATTCGCGTTTGCTGCGAGGATTGCAGCACGGAGGAGCAGAGTCATTTCTGATGTAAAATATCTCACTGACGCACAGTTCTTACTAAGTGAAGCGGTCAAGTCACAATCAGTGAGCATTGTTTGTTTCCTCGGCCCCTATCTTCTGCCCTGGCCTTCTCCTTCGGGTTACATTAAGTAGCGACGACGTTGAACAGTGGGCTTTCGGTGATCTCACAATGGGGCTTGGAGATAAGTTGAGTCAGTGTAAATTATAAGGAAACTTTTGCTGTGTCTCGCTCGGTTGCATTTGCAGTGAGTAAAATGCAGCCCGCAGCGTCGAGAGCTGCTAATGTTGGAAAAACAGTGAATTGCATAACTGAATGAGTGAAAGGGTAGGAAACGAGCAAAGAATTAGATTGAATGTGAGTGATTGCCAAACTAAATGTATGCCATTTAGTAGTGGGTCAAGTGTGGAGGAGAATGAAATGAGATTTGCGCTCTCTCGTGGCCGCGGCGAGCATAATTGTGTAAAGTGGAGATTTTGTAAGTGCAGTGGCTGCAGTGAGCAGCAGGGAGCAGTAAGCGTGAGTTGAATGTGACGGAGACAAAGTGGGGAATGTGGTAGTAAAATGCCGTGATGATAATGATGGGGAGAGTGTGTGTGCATGTGCGTGGGGGGCTGGTGAAGATTAAGATGTTGTAAAGTGTGAGGCTTTGTTGTGGCGATGATATTGGATGTGAGAGGGGAAATCATTGCGGGTCGCAAGATTAGTGTGGTGTGACTGAATGTGGGGAGAAAAGGCAGCGAGTTTGTTTGCAGTGTTGGCGATGGACACGTGTGGAGGTTTTTTGTTTGTTGTAAAGCAGAGAGTGGGAAAAGGATGCGTCTCACTGTATTGGCCAGGCTGCACTGCAGCCTCTATTCACAAGTGCGACCCGACTACCGAGCAGCACGGGGGCTTTGACCTGCTCCGTTTCCGACCTGGGCCGGTTCACCCCGCTTTATCCGACCTGGTGAGCCCAGGTTCTCCTAGGACCACCATGTGGATACTGCTCTTAGTGCGGACACCCGATCGGCACAGAAGACGGCAGCCCAGAACTCCTGACCTCAAGCAATCCTACAGCCTCAGCCTCCCAGCAGCGGGATCACAGGTGCGCGCCACCGCACCCGGCAGCTTTTGCTCTTGTTTCAGCTGCCTTCAGTTCAAAATGGCAGCAGCTGCTCGCCTGCACTGAGTTAATGCAGGTATGATGCTGTGCTTCCTTTACTCATCTGGTGTCATTGCATGCTCCGGTGACGACTAAGTAAGAACATCAAGACAATTTCAGTGATTGCACATTTCTGGGCAAGGACAGCATTCCGATTCTATTCGGCTATACTAGCCTTCAGCGCAAGTATCAGTGCCTTGCAAAATGTGACAGGCGGCGTGTCGGTTGGCTGTCGTTCAGATTCGCGTTTGCTGCGAGGATTGCAGCACGGAGGAGCAGAGTCATTTCTGATGTAAAATATCTCACTGACGCACAGTTCTTACTAAGTGAAGCGGTCAAGTCACAATCAGTGAGCATTGTTTGTTTCCTCGGCCCCTATCTTCTGCCCTGGCCTTCTCCTTCGGGTTACATTAAGTAGCGACGACGTTGAACAGTGGGCTTTCGGTGATCTCACAATGGGGCTTGGAGATAAGTTGAGTCAGTGTAAATTATAAGGAAACTTTTGCTGTGTCTCGCTCGGTTGCATTTGCAGTGAGTAAAATGCAGCCCGCAGCGTCGAGAGCTGCTAATGTTGGAAAAACAGTGAATTGCATAACTGAATGAGTGAAAGGGTAGGAAACGAGCAAAGAATTAGATTGAATGTGAGTGATTGCCAAACTAAATGTATGCCATTTAGTAGTGGGTCAAGTGTGGAGGAGAATGAAATGAGATTTGCGCTCTCTCGTGGCCGCGGCGAGCATAATTGTGTAAAGTGGAGATTTTGTAAGTGCAGTGGCTGCAGTGAGCAGCAGGGAGCAGTAAGCGTGAGTTGAATGTGACGGAGACAAAGTGGGGAATGTGGTAGTAAAATGCCGTGATGATAATGATGGGGAGAGTGTGTGTGCATGTGCGTGGGGGGCTGTTGAAGATTAAGATGTTGTAAAGTGTGAGGCTTTGTTGTGGCGATGATATTGGATGTGAGAGGGGAAATCATTGCGGGTCGCAAGATTAGTGTGGTGTGACTGAATGTGGGGAGAAAAGGCAGCGAGTTTGTTTGCAGTGTTGGCGATGGACACGTGTGGAGGTTTTTTGTTTGTTTGTTTGTTGTAAAGCAGAGAGTGGGAAAAGGATGCGTCTCACTGTATTGGCCAGGCTGCACTGCAGCCTCTATTCACAAGTGCGACCCGACTACCGAGCAGCACGGGGGCTTTGACCTGCTCCGTTTCCGACCTGGGCCGGTTCACCCCGCTTTATCCGACCTGGTGAGCCCAGGTTCTCCTAGGACCACCATGTGGATACTGCTCTTAGTGCGGACACCCGATCGGCACAGAAGACGGCAGCCCAGAACTCCTGACCTCAAGCAATCCTACAGCCTCAGCCTCCCAGCAGCGGGATCACAGGTGCGCGCCACCGCACCCGGCAGCTTTTGCTCTTGTTTCAGCTGCCTTCAGTTCAAAATGGCAGCAGCTGCTCGCCTGCACTGAGTTAATGCAGGTATGATGCTGTGCTTCCTTTACTCATCTGGTGTCATTGCATGCTCCGGTGACGACTAAGTAAGAACATCAAGACAATTTCAGTGATTGCACATTTCTGGGCAAGGACAGCATTCCGATTCTATTCGGCTATACTAGCCTTCAGCGCAAGTATCAGTGCCTTGCAAAATGTGACAGGCGGCGTGTCGGTTGGCTGTCGTTCAGATTCGCGTTTGCTGCGAGGATTGCAGCACGGAGGAGCAGAGTCATTTCTGATGTAAAATATCTCACTGACGCACAGTTCTTACTAAGTGAAGCGGTCAAGTCACAATCAGTTTCCTCGGCCCCTATCTTCTGCCCTGGCCTTCTCCTTCGGGTTACATTAAGTAGCGACGACGTTGAACAGTGGGCTTTCGGTGATCTCACAATGGGGCTTGGAGATAAGTTGAGTCAGTGTAAATTATAAGGAAACTTTTGCTGTGTCTCGCTCGGTTGCATTTGCAGTGAGTAAAATGCAGCCCGCAGCGTCGAGAGCTGCTAATGTTGGAAAAACAGTGAATTGCATAACTGAATGAGTGAAAGGGTAGGAAACGAGCAAAGAATTAGATTGAATGTGAGTGATTGCCAAACTAAATGTATGCCATTTAGTAGTGGGTCAAGTGTGGAGGAGAATGAAATGAGATTTGCGCTCTCTCGTGGCCGCGGCGAGCATAATTGTGTAAAGTGGAGATTTTGTAAGTGCAGTGGCTGCAGTGAGCAGCAGGGAGCAGTAAGCGTGAGTTGAATGTGACGGAGACAAAGTGGGGAATGTGGTAGTAAAATGCCGTGATGATAATGATGGGGAGAGTGTGTGTGCATGTGCGTGGGGGGCTGGTGAAGATTAAGATGTTGTAAAGTGTGAGGCTTTGTTGTGGCGATGATATTGGATGTGAGAGGGGAAATCATTGCGGGTCGCAAGATTAGTGTGGTGTGACTGAATGTGGGGAGAAAAGGCAGCGAGTTTGTTTGCAGTGTTGGCGATGGACACGTGTGGAGGTTTTTTGTTTGTTGTAAAGCAGAGAGTGGGAAAAGGATGCGTCTCACTGTATTGGCCAGGCTGCACTGCAGCCTCTATTCACAAGTGCGACCCGACTACCGAGCAGCACGGGGGCTTTGACCTGCTCCGTTTCCGACCTGGGCCGGTTCACCCCGCTTTATCCGACCTGGTGAGCCCAGGTTCTCCTAGGACCACCATGTGGATACTGCTCTTAGTGCGGACACCCGATCGGCACAGAAGACGGCAGCCCAGAACTACCTGACCTCAAGCAATCCTACAGCCTCAGCCTCCCAGCAGCGGGATCACAGGTGCGCGCCACCGCACCCGGCAGCTTTTGCTCTTGTTTCAGCTGCCTTCAGTTCAAAATGGCAGCAGCTGCTCGCCTGCACTGAGTTAATGCAGGTATGATGCTGTGCTTCCTTTACTCATCTGGTGTCATTGCATGCTCCGGTGACGACTAAGTAAGAACATCAAGACAATTTCAGTGATTGCACATTTCTGGGCAAGGACAGCATTCCGATTCTATTCGGCTATACTAGCCTTCAGCGCAAGTATCAGTGCCTTGCAAAATGTGACAGGCGGCGTGTCGGTTGGCTGTCGTTCAGATTCGCGTTTGCTGCGAGGATTGCAGCACGGAGGAGCAGAGTCATTTCTGATGTAAAATATCTCACTGACGCACAGTTCTTACTAAGTGAAGCGGTCAAGTCACAATCAGTGAGCATTGTTTGTTTCCTCGGCCCCTATCTTCTGCCCTGGCCTTCTCCTTCGGGTTACATTAAGTAGCGACGACGTTGAACAGTGGGCTTTCGGTGATCTCACAATGGGGCTTGGAGATAAGTTGAGTCAGTGTAAATTATAAGGAAACTTTTGCTGTGTCTCGCTCGGTTGCATTTGCAGTGAGTAAAATGCAGCCCGCAGCGTCGAGAGCTGCTAATGTTGGAAAAACAGTGAATTGCATAACTGAATGAGTGAAAGGGTAGGAAACGAGCAAAGAATTAGATTGAATGTGAGTGATTGCCAAACTAAATGTATGCCATTTAGTAGTGGGTCAAGTGTGGAGGAGAATGAAATGAGATTTGCGCTCTCTCGTGGCCGCGGCGAGCATAATTGTGTAAAGTGGAGATTTTGTAAGTGCAGTGGCTGCAGTGAGCAGCAGGGAGCAGTAAGCGTGAGTTGAATGTGACGGAGACAAAGTGGGGAATGTGGTAGTAAAATGCCGTGATGATAATGATGGGGAGAGTGTGTGTGCATGTGCGTGGGGGGCTGGTGAAGATTAAGATGTTGTAAAGTGTGAGGCTTTGTTGTGGCGATGATATTGGATGTGAGAGGGGAAATCATTGCGGGTCGCAAGATTAGTGTGGTGTGACTGAATGTGGGGAGAAAAGGCAGCGAGTTTGTTTGCAGTGTTGGCGATGGACACGTGTGGAGGTTTTTTGTTTGTTTGTTTGTTGTAAAGCAGAGAGTGGGAAAAGGATGCGTCTCACTGTATTGGCCAGGCTGCACTGCAGCCTCTATTCACAAGTGCGACCCGACTACCGAGCAGCACGGGGGCTTTGACCTGCTCCGTTTCCGACCTGGGCCGGTTCACCCCGCTTTATCCGACCTGGTGAGCCCAGGTTATCCTAGGACCACCATGTGGATACTGCTCTTAGTGCGGACACCCGATCGGCACAGAAGACGGCAGCCCAGAACTCCTGACCTCAAGCAATCCTACAGCCTCAGCCTCCCAGCAGCGGGATCACAGGTGCGCGCCACCGCACCCGGCAGCTTTTGCTCTTGTTTCAGCTGCCTTCAGTTCAAAATGGCAGCAGCTGCTCGCCTGCACTGAGTTAATGCAGGTATGATGCTGTGCTTCCTTTACTCATCTGGTGTCATTGCATGCTCCGGTGACGACTAAGTAAGAACATCAAGACAATTTCAGTGATTGCACATTTCTGGGCAAGGACAGCATTCCGATTCTATTCGGCTATACTAGCCTTCAGCGCAAGTATCAGTGCCTTGCAAAATGTGACAGGCGGCGTGTCGGTTGGCTGTCGTTCAGATTCGCGTTTGCTGCGAGGATTGCAGCACGGAGGAGCAGAGTCATTTCTGATGTAAAATATCTCACTGACGCACAGTTCTTACTAAGTGAAGCGGTCAAGTCACAATCAGTGAGCATTGTTTGTTTCCTCGGCCCCTATCTTCTGCCCTGGCCTTCTCCTTCGGGTTACATTAAGTAGCGACGACGTTGAACAGTGGGCTTTCGGTGATCTCACAATGGGGCTTGGAGATAAGTTGAGTCAGTGTAAATTATAAGGAAACTTTTGCTGTGTCTCGCTCGGTTGCATTTGCAGTGAGTAAAATGCAGCCCGCAGCGTCGAGAGCTGCTAATGTTGGAAAAACAGTGAATTGCATAACTGAATGAGTGAAAGGGTAGGAAACGAGCAAAGAATTAGATTGAATGTGAGTGATTGCCAAACTAAATGTATGCCATTTAGTAGTGGGTCAAGTGTGGAGGAGAATGAAATGAGATTTGCGCTCTCTCGTGGCCGCGGCGAGCATAATTGTGTAAAGTGGAGATTTTGTAAGTGAGCAGCAGGGAGCAGTAAGCGTGAGTTGAATGTGACGGAGACAAAGTGGGGAATGTGGTAGTAAAATGCCGTGATGATAATGATGGGGAGAGTGTGTGTGCATGTGCGTGGGGGGCTGGTGAAGATTAAGATGTTGTAAAGTGTGAGGCTTTGTTGTGGCGATGATATTGGATGTGAGAGGGGAAATCATTGCGGGTCGCAAGATTAGTGTGGTGTGACTGAATGTGGGGAGAAAAGGCAGCGAGTTTGTTTGCAGTGTTGGCGATGGACACGTGTGGAGGTTTTTTGTTTGTTTGTTTGTTGTAAAGCAGAGAGTGGGAAAAGGATGCGTCTCACTGTATTGGCCAGGCTGCACTGCAGCCTCTATTCACAAGTGCGACCCGACTACCGAGCAGCACGGGGGCTTTGACCTGCTCCGTTTCCGACCTGGGCCGGTTCACCCCGCTTTATCCGACCTGGTGAGCCCAGGTTATCCTAGGACCACCATGTGGATACTGCTCTTAGTGCGGACACCCGATCGGCACAGAAGACGGCAGCCCAGAACTCCTGACCTCAAGCAATACCTACAGCCTCAGCCTCCCAGCAGCGGGATCACAGGTGCGCGCCACCGCACCCGGCAGCTTTTGCTCTTGTTTCAGCTGCCTTCAGTTCAAAATGGCAGCAGCTGCTCGCCTGCACTGAGTTAATGCAGGTATGATGCTGTGCTTCCTTTACTCATCTGGTGTCATTGCATGCTCCGGTGACGACTAAGTAAGAACATCAAGACAATTTCAGTGATTGCACATTTCTGGGCAAGGACAGCATTCCGATTCTACTCGGCTATACTAGCCTTCAGCGCAAGTATCAGTGCCTTGCAAAATGTGACAGGCGGCGTGTCGGTTGGCTGTCGTTCAGATTCGCGTTTGCTGCGAGGATTGCAGCACGGAGGAGCAGAGTCATTTCTGATGTAAAATATCTCACTGACGCACAGTTCTTACTAAGTGAAGCGGTCAAGTCACAATCAGTGAGCATTGTTTGTTTCCTCGGCCCCTATCTTCTGCCCTGGCCTTCTCCTTCGGGTTACATTAAGTAGCGACGACGTTGAGCAGTGGGCTTTCGGTGATCTCACAATGGGGCTTGGAGATAAGTTGAGTCAGTGTAAATTATAAGGAAACTTTTGCTGTGTCTCGCTCGGTTGCATTTGCAGTGAGTAAAATGCAGCCCGCAGCGTCGAGAGCTGCTAATGTTGGAAAAACAGTGAATTGCATAACTGAATGAGTGAAAGGGTAGGAAACGAGCAAAGAATTAGATTGAATGTGAGTGATTGCCAAACTAAATGTATGCCATTTAGTAGTGGGTCAAGTGTGGAGGAGAATGAAATGAGATTTGCGCTCTCTCGTGGCCGCGGCGAGCATAATTGTGTAAAGTGGAGATTTTGTAAGTGCAGTGGCTGCAGTGAGCAGCAGGGAGCAGTAAGCGTGAGTTGAATGTGACGGAGACAAAGTGGGGAATGTGGTAGTAAAATGCCGTGATGATAATGATGGGGAGAGTGTGTGTGCATGTGCGTGGGGGGCTGGTGAAGATTAAGATGTTGTAAAGTGTGAGGCTTTGTTGTGGCGATGATATTGGATGTGAGAGGGGAAATCATTGCGGGTCGCAAGATTAGTGTGGTTTGACTGAATGTGGGGAGAAAAGGCAGCGAGTTTGTTTGCAGTGTTGGCGATGGACACGTGTGGAGGTTTTTTGTTTGTTTGTTTGTTGTAAAGCAGAGAGTGGGAAAAGGATGCGTCTCACTGTATTGGCCAGGCTGCACTGCAGCCTCTATTCACAAGTGCGACCCGACTACCGAGCAGCACGGGGGCTTTGACCTGCTCCGTTTCCCGACCTGGGCCGGTTCACCCCGCTTTATCCGACCTGGTGAGCCCAGGTTATCCTAGGACCACCATGTGGATACTGCTCTTAGTGCGGACACCCGATCGGCACAGAAGACGGCAGCCCAGAACTCCTGACCTCAAGCAATCCTACAGCCTCAGCCTCCCAGCAGCGGGATCACAGGTGCGCGCCACCGCACCCGGCAGCTTTTGCTCTTGTTTCAGCTGCCTTCAGTTCAAAATGGCAGCAGCTGCTCGCCTGCACTGAGTTAATGCAGGTATGATGCTGTGCTTCCTTTACTCATCTGGTGTCATTGCATGCTCCGGTGACGACTAAGTAAGAACATCAAGACAATTTCAGTGATTGCACATTTCTGGGCAAGGACAGCATTCCGATTCTATTCGGCTATACTAGCCTTCAGCGCAAGTATCAGTGCCTTGCAAAATGTGACAGGCGGCGTGTCGGTTGGCTGTCGTTCAGATTCGCGTTTGCTGCGAGGATTGCAGCACGGAGGAGCAGAGTCATTTCTGATGTAAAATATCTCACTGACGCACAGTTCTTACTAAGTGAAGCGGTCAAGTCACAATCAGTGAGCATTGTTTGTTTCCTCGGCCCCTATCTTCTGCCCTGGCCTTCTCCTTCGGGTTACATTAAGTAGCGACGACGTTGAGCAGTGGGCTTTCGGTGATCTCACAATGGGGCTTGGAGATAAGTTGAGTCAGTGTAAATTATAAGGAAACTTTTGCTGTGTCTCGCTCGGTTGCATTTGCAGTGAGTAAAATGCAGCCCGCAGCGTCGAGAGCTGCTAATGTTGGAAAAACAGTGAATTGCATAACTGAATGAGTGAAAGGGTAGGAAACGAGCAAAGAATTAGATTGAATGTGAGTGATTGCCAAACTAAATGTATGCCATTTAGTAGTGGGTCAAGTGTGGAGGAGAATGAAATGAGATTTGCGCTCTCTCGTGGCCGCGGCGAGCATAATTGTGTAAAGTGGAGATTTTGTAAGTGCAGTGGCTGCAGTGAGCAGCAGGGAGCAGTAAGCGTGAGTTGAATGTGACGGAGACAAAGTGGGGAATGTGGTAGTAAAATGCCGTGATGATAATGATGGGGAGAGTGTGTGTGCATGTGCGTGGGGGGCTGGTGAAGATTAAGATGTTGTAAAGTGTGAGGCTTTGTTGTGGCGATGATATTGGATGTGAGAGGGGAAATCATTGCGGGTCGCAAGATTAGTGTGGTTTGACTAAATGTGGGGAGAAAAGGCAGCGAGTTTGTTTGCAGTGTTGGCGATGGACACGTGTGGAGGTTTTTTGTTTGTTTGTTTGTTGTAAAGCAGAGAGTGGGAAAAGGATGCGTCTCACTGTATTGGCCAGGCTGCACTGCAGCCTCTATTCACAAGTGCGACCCGACTACCGAGCAGCACGGGGGCTTTGACCTGCTCCGTTTCCGACCTGGGCCGGTTCACCCCGCTTTATCCGACCTGGTGAGCCCAGGTTATCCTAGGACCACCATGTGGATACTGCTCTTAGTGCGGACACCCGATCGGCACAGAAGACGGCAGCCCAGAACTCCTGACCTCAAGCAATCCTACAGCCTCAGCCTCCCAGCAGCGGGATCACAGGTGCGCGCCACCGCACCCGGCAGCTTTTGCTCTTGTTTCAGCTGCCTTCAGTTCAAAATGGCAGCAGCTGCTCGCCTGCACTGAGTTAATGCAGGTATGATGCTGTGCTTCCTTTACTCATCTGGTGTCATTGCATGCTCCGGTGACGACTAAGTAAGAACATCAAGACAATTTCAGTGATTGCACATTTCTGGGCAAGGACAGCATTCCGATTCTATTCGGCTATACTAGCCTTCAGCGCAAGTATCAGTGCCTTGCAAAATGTGACAGGCGGCGTGTCGGTTGGCTGTCGTTCAGATTCGCGTTTGCTGCGAGGATTGCAGCACGGAGGAGCAGAGTCATTTCTGATGTAAAATATCTCACTGACGCACAGTTCTTACTAAGTGAAGCGGTCAAGTCACAATCAGTGAGCATTGTTTGTTTCCTCGGCCCCTATCTTCTGCCCTGGCCTTCTCCTTCGGGTTACATTAAGTAGCGACGACGTTGAGCAGTGGGCTTTCGGTGATCTCACAATGGGGCTTGGAGATAAGTTGAGTCAGTGTAAATTATAAGGAAACTTTTGCTGTGTCTCGCTCGGTTGCATTTGCAGTGAGTAAAATGCAGCCCGCAGCGTCGAGAGCTGCTAATGTTGGAAAAACAGTGAATTGCATAACTGAATGAGTGAAAGGGTAGGAAACGAGCAAAGAATTAGATTGAATGTGAGTGATTGCCAAACTAAATGTATGCCATTTAGTAGTGGGTCAAGTGTGGAGGAGAATGAAATGAGATTTGCGCTCTCTCGTGGCCGCGGCGAGCATAATTGTGTAAAGTGGAGATTTTGTAAGTGCAGTGGCTGCAGTGAGCAGCAGGGAGCAGTAAGCGTGAGTTGAATGTGACGGAGACAAAGTGGGGAATGTGGTAGTAAAATGCCGTGATGATAATGATGGGGAGAGTGTGTGTGCATGTGCGTGGGGGGCTGGTGAAGATTAAGATGTTGTAAAGTGTGAGGCTTTGTTGTGGCGATGATATTGGATGTGAGAGGGGAAATCATTGCGGGTCGCAAGATTAGTGTGGTGTGACTGAATGTGGGGAGAAAAGGCAGCGAGTTTGTTTGCAGTGTTGGCGATGGACACGTGTGGAGGTTTTTTGTTTGTTTGTTTGTTGTAAAGCAGAGAGTGGGAAAAGGATGCGTCTCACTGTATTGGCCAGGCTGCACTGCAGCCTCTATTCACAAGTGCGACCCGACTACCGAGCAGCACGGGGGCTTTGACCTGCTCCGTTTCCGACCTGGGCCGGTTCACCCCGCTTTATCCGACCTGGTGAGCCCAGGTTATCCTAGGACCACCATGTGGATACTGCTCTTAGTGCGGACACCCGATCGGCACAGACGACGGCAGCCCAGAACTCCTGACCTCAAGCAATGCCTACAGCCTCAGCCTCCCAGCAGCGGGATCACAGGTGCGCGCCACCGCACCCGGCAGCTTTTGCTCTTGTTTCAGCTGCCTTCAGTTCAAAATGGCAGCAGCTGCTCGCCTGCACTGAGTTAATGCAGGTATGATGCTGTGCTTCCTTTACTCATCTGGTGTCATTGCATGCTCCGGTGACGACTAAGTAAGAACATCAAGACAATTTCAGTGATTGCACATTTCTGGGCAAGGACAGCATTCCGATTCTATTCGGCTATACTAGCCTTCAGCGCAAGTATCAGTGCCTTGCAAAATGTGACAGGCGGCGTGTCGGTTGGCTGTCGTTCAGATTCGCGTTTGCTGCGAGGATTGCAGCACGGAGGAGCAGAGTCATTTCTGATGTAAAATATCTCACTGACGCACAGTTCTTACTAAGTGAAGCGGTCAAGTCACAATCAGTGAGCATTGTTTGTTTCCTCGGCCCCTATCTTCTGCCCTGGCCTTCTCCTTCGGGTTACATTAAGTAGCGACGACGTTGAGCAGTGGGCTTTCGGTGATCTCACAATGGGGCTTGGAGATAAGTTGAGTCAGTGTAAATTATAAGGAAACTTTTGCTGTGTCTCGCTCGGTTGCATTTGCAGTGAGTAAAATGCAGCCCGCAGCGTCGAGAGCTGCTAATGTTGGAAAAACAGTGAATTGCATAACTGAATGAGTGAAAGGGTAGGAAACGAGCAAAGAATTAGATTGAATGTGAGTGATTGCCAAACTAAATGTATGCCATTTAGTAGTGGGTCAAGTGTGGAGGAGAATGAAATGAGATTTGCGCTCTCTCGTGGCCGCGGCGAGCATAATTGTGTAAAGTGGAGATTTTGTAAGTGCAGTGGCTGCAGTGAGCAGCAGGGAGCAGTAAGCGTGAGTTGAATGTGACGGAGACAAAGTGGGGAATGTGGTAGTAAAATGCCGTGATGATAATGATGGGGAGAGTGTGTGTGCATGTGCGTGGGGGGCTGGTGAAGATTAAGATGTTGTAAAGTGTGAGGCTTTGTTGTGGCGATGATATTGGATGTGAGAGGGGAAATCATTGCGGGTCGCAAGATTAGTGTGGTGTGACTGAATGTGGGGAGAAAAGGCAGCGAGTTTGTTTGCAGTGTTGGCGATGGACACGTGTGGAGGTTTTTTGTTTGTTTGTTTGTTGTAAAGCAGAGAGTGGGAAAAGGATGCGTCTCACTGTATTGGCCAGGCTGCACTGCAGCCTCTATTCACAAGTGCGACCCGACTACCGAGCAGCACGGGGGCTTTGACCTGCTCCGTTTCCGACCTGGGCCGGTTCACCCCGCTTTATCCGACCTGGTGAGCCCAGGTTCTCCTAGGACCACCATGTGGATACTGCTCTTAGTGCGGACACCCGATCGGCACAGAAGACGGCAGCCCAGAACTCCTGACCTCAAGCAATCCTACAGCCTCAGCCGCCCAGCAGCGGGATCACAGGTGCGCGCCACCGCACCCGGCAGCTTTTGCTCTTGTTTCAGCTGCCTTCAGTTCAAAATGGCAGCAGCTGCTCGCCTGCACTGAGTTAATGCAGGTATGATGCTGTGCTTCCTTTACTCATCTGGTGTCATTGCATGCTCCGGTGACGACTAAGTAAGAACATCAAGACAATTTCAGTGATTGCACATTTCTGGGCAAGGACAGCATTCCGATTCTATTCGGCTATACTAGCCTTCAGCGCAAGTATCAGTGCCTTGCAAAATGTGACAGGCGGCGTGTCGGTTGGCTGTCGTTCAGATTCGCGTTTGCTGCGAGGATTGCAGCACGGAGGAGCAGAGTCATTTCTGATGTAAAATATCTCACTGACGCACAGTTCTTACTAAGTGAAGCGGTCAAGTCACAATCAGTGAGCATTGTTTGTTTCCTCGGCCCCTATCTTCTGCCCTGGCCTTCTCCTTCGGGTTACATTAAGTAGCGACGACGTTGAGCAGTGGGCTTTCGGTGATCTCACAATGGGGCTTGGAGATAGGTTGAGTCAGTGTAAATTATAAGGAAACTTTTGCTGTGTCTCGCTCGGTTGCATTTGCAGTGAGTAAAATGCAGCCCGCAGCGTCGAGAGCTGCTAATGTTGGAAAAACAGTGAATTGCATAACTGAATGAGTGAAAGGGTAGGAAACGAGCAAAGAATTAGATTGAATGTGAGTGATTGCCAAACTAAATGTATGCCATTTAGTAGTGGGTCAAGTGTGGAGGAGAATGAAATGAGATTTGCGCTCTCTCGTGGCCGCGGCGAGCATAATTGTGTAAAGTGGAGATTTTGTAAGTGCAGTGGCTGCAGTGAGCAGCAGGGAGCAGTAAGCGTGAGTTGAATGTGACGGAGACAAAGTGGGGAATGTGGTAGTAAAATGCCGTGATGATAATGATGGGGAGAGTGTGTGTGCATGTGCGTGGGGGGCTGGTGAAGATTAAGATGTTGTAAAGTGTGAGGCTTTGTTGTGGCGATGATATTGGATGTGAGAGGGGAAATCATTGCGGGTCGCAAGATTAGTGTGGTGTGACTGAATGTGGGGAGAAAAGGCAGCGAGTTTGTTTGCAGTGTTGGCGATGGACACGTGTGGAGGTTTTTTGTTTGTTTGTTTGTTGTAAAGCAGAGAGTGGGAAAAGGATGCGTCTCACTGTATTGGCCAGGCTGCACTGCAGCCTCTATTCACAAGTGCGACCCGACTACCGAGCAGCACGGGGGCTTTGACCTGCTCCGTTTCCGACCTGGGCCGGTTCACCCCGCTTTATCCGACCTGGTGAGCCCAGGTTATCCTAGGACCACCATGTGGATACTGCTCTTAGTGCGGACACCCGATCGGCACAGACGACGGCAGCCCAGAACTCCTGACCTCAAGCAATGCCTACAGCCTCAGCCTCCCAGCAGCGGGATCACAGGTGCGCGCCACCGCACCCGGCAGCTTTTGCTCTTGTTTCAGCTGCCTTCAGTTCAAAATGGCAGCAGCTGCTCGCCTGCACTGAGTTAATGCAGGTATGATGCTGTGCTTCCTTTACTCATCTGGTGTCATTGCATGCTCCGGTGACGACTAAGTAAGAACATCAAGACAATTTCAGTGATTGCACATTTCTGGGCAAGGACAGCATTCCGATTCTATTCGGCTATACTAGCCTTCAGCGCAAGTATCAGTGCCTTGCAAAATGTGACAGGCGGCGTGTCGGTTGGCTGTCGTTCAGATTCGCGTTTGCTGCGAGGATTGCAGCACGGAGGAGCAGAGTCATTTCTGATGTAAAATATCTCACTGACGCACAGTTCTTACTAAGTGAAGCGGTCAAGTCACAATCAGTGAGCATTGTTTGTTTCCTCGGCCCCTATCTTCTGCCCTGGCCTTCTCCTTCGGGTTACATTAAGTAGCGACGACGTTGAGCAGTGGGCTTTCGGTGATCTCACAATGGGGCTTGGAGATAAGTTGAGTCAGTGTAAATTATAAGGAAACTTTTGCTGTGTCTCGCTCGGTTGCATTTGCAGTGAGTAAAATGCAGCCCGCAGCGTCGAGAGCTGCTAATGTTGGAAAAACAGTGAATTGCATAACTGAATGAGTGAAAGGGTAGGAAACGAGCAAAGAATTAGATTGAATGTGAGTGATTGCCAAACTAAATGTATGCCATTTAGTAGTGGGTCAAGTGTGGAGGAGAATGAAATGAGATTTGCGCTCTCTCGTGGCCGCGGCGAGCATAATTGTGTAAAGTGGAGATTTTGTAAGTGCAGTGGC
The DNA here is from genome assembly GCF_052327205.1 of Somniosus microcephalus. NCBI lineage: Eukaryota > Metazoa > Chordata > Chondrichthyes > Squaliformes > Somniosidae > Somniosus > Somniosus microcephalus. Next base: position 58,303,913 of record NC_141001.1, on the reverse strand, counting down.
TGCAGTGAGCAGCAGGGAGCAGTAAGCGTGAGTTGAATGTGACGGAGACAAAGTGGGGAATGTGGTAGTAAAATGCCGTGATGATAATGATGGGGAGAGTGTGTGTGCATGTGCGTGGGGGGCTGGTGAAGATTAAGATGTTGTAAAGTGTGAGGCTTTGTTGTGGCGATGATATTGGATGTGAGAGGGGAAATCATTGCGGGTCGCAAGATTAGTGTGGTGTGACTGAATGTGGGGAGAAAAGGCAGCGAGTTTGTTTGCAGTGTTGGCGATGGACACGTGTGGAGGTTTTTTGTTTGTTTGTTTGTTGTAAAGCAGAGAGTGGGAAAAGGATGCGTCTCACTGTATTGGCCAGGCTGCACTGCAGCCTCTATTCACAAGTGCGACCCGACTACCGAGCAGCACGGGGGCTTTGACCTGCTCCGTTTCCGACCTGGGCCGGTTCACCCCGCTTTATCCGACCTGGTGAGCCCAGGTTATCCTAGGACCACCATGTGGATACTGCTCTTAGTGCGGACACCCGATCGGCACAGACGACGGCAGCCCAGAACTCCTGACCTCAAGCAATGCCTACAGCCTCAGCCTCCCAGCAGCGGGATCACAGGTGCGCGCCACCGCACCCGGCAGCTTTTGCTCTTGTTTCAGCTGCCTTCAGTTCAAAATGGCAGCAGCTGCTCGCCTGCACTGAGTTAATGCAGGTATGATGCTGTGCTTCCTTTACTCATCTGGTGTCATTGCATGCTCCGGTGACGACTAAGTAAGAACATCAAGACAATTTCAGTGATTGCACATTTCTGGGCAAGGACAGCATTCCGATTCTATTCGGCTATACTAGCCTTCAGCGCAAGTATCAGTGCCTTGCAAAATGTGACAGGCGGCGTGTCGGTTGGCTGTCGTTCAGATTCGCGTTTGCTGCGAGGATTGCAGCACGGAGGAGCAGAGTCATTTCTGATGTAAAATATCTCACTGACGCACAGTTCTTACTAAGTGAAGCGGTCAAGTCACAATCAGTGAGCATTGTTTGTTTCCTCGGCCCCTATCTTCTGCCCTGGCCTTCTCCTTCGGGTTACATTAAGTAGCGACGACGTTGAGCAGTGGGCTTTCGGTGATCTCACAATGGGGCTTGGAGATAAGTTGAGTCAGTGTAGATTATAAGGAAACTTTTGCTGTGTCTCGCTCGGTTGCATTTGCAGTGAGTAAAATGCAGCCCGCAGCGTCGAGAGCTGCTAATGTTGGAAAAACAGTGAATTGCATAACTGAATGAGTGAAAGGGTAGGAAACGAGCAAAGAATTAGATTGAATGTGAGTGATTGCCAAACTAAATGTATGCCATTTAGTAGTGGGTCAAGTGTGGAGGAGAATGAAATGAGATTTGCGCTCTCTCGTGGCCGCGGCGAGCATAATTGTGTAAAGTGGAGATTTTGTAAGTGCAGTGGCTGCAGTGAGCAGCAGGGAGCAGTAAGCGTGAGTTGAATGTGACGGAGACAAAGTGGGGAATGTGGTAGTAAAATGCCGTGATGATAATGATGGGGAGAGTGTGTGTGCATGTGCGTGGGGGGCTGGTGAAGATTAAGATGTTGTAAAGTGTGAGGCTTTGTTGTGGCGATGATATTGGATGTGAGAGGGGAAATCATTGCGGGTCGCAAGATTAGTGTGGTGTGACTGAATGTGGGGAGAAAAGGCAGCGAGTTTGTTTGCAGTGTTGGCGATGGACACGTGTGGAGGTTTTTTGTTTGTTTGTTTGTTGTAAAGCAGAGAGTGGGAAAAGGATGCGTCTCACTGTATTGGCCAGGCTGCACTGCAGCCTCTATTCACAAGTGCGACCCGACTACCGAGCAGCACGGGGGCTTTGACCTGCTCCGTTTCCGACCTGGGCCGGTTCACCCCGCTTTATCCGACCTGGTGAGCCCAGGTTCTCCTAGGACCACCATGTGGATACTGCTCTTAGTGCGGACACCCGATCGGCACAGAAGACGGCAGCCCAGAACTCCTGACCTCAAGCAATCCTACAGCCTCAGCCTCCCAGCAGCGGGATCACAGGTGCGCGCCACCGCACCCGGCAGCTTTTGCTCTTGTTTCAGCTGCCTTCAGTTCAAAATGGCAGCAGCTGCTCGCCTGCACTGAGTTAATGCAGGTATGATGCTGTGCTTCCTTTACTCATCTGGTGTCATTGCATGCTCCGGTGACGACTAAGTAAGAACATCAAGACAATTTCAGTGATTGCACATTTCTGGGCAAGGACAGCATTCCGATTCTATTCGGCTATACTAGCCTTCAGCGCAAGTATCAGTGCCTTGCAAAATGTGACAGGCGGCGTGTCGGTTGGCTGTCGTTCAGATTCGCGTTTGCTGCGAGGATTGCAGCACGGAGGAGCAGAGTCATTTCTGATGTAAAATATCTCACTGACGCACAGTTCTTACTAAGTGAAGCGGTCAAGTCACAATCAGTGAGCATTGTTTGTTTCCTCGGCCCCTATCTTCTGCCCAGGCCTTCTCCTTCGGGTTACATTAAGTAGCGACGACGTTGAGCAGTGGGCTTTCGGTGATCTCACAATGGGGCTTGGAGATAAGTTGAGTCAGTGTAAATTATAAGGAAACTTTTGCTGTGTCTCGCTCGGTTGCATTTGCAGTGAGTAAAATGCAGCCCGCAGCGTCGAGAGCTGCTAATGTTGGAAAAACAGTGAATTGCATAACTGAATGAGTGAAAGGGTAGGAAACGAGCAAAGAATTAGATTGAATGTGAGTGATTGCCAAACTAAATGTATGCCATTTAGTAGTGGGTCAAGTGTGGAGGAGAATGAAATGAGATTTGCGCTCTCTCGTGGCCGCGGCGAGCATAATTGTGTAAAGTGGAGATTTTGTAAGTGCAGTGGCTGCAGTGAGCAGCAGGGAGCAGTAAGCGTGAGTTGAATGTGACGGAGACAAAGTGGGGAATGTGGTAGTAAAATGCCGTGATGATAATGATGGGGAGAGTGTGTGTGCATGTGCGTGGGGGGCTGGTGAAGATTAAGATGTTGTAAAGTGTGAGGCTTTGTTGTGGCGATGATATTGGATGTGAGAGGGGAAATCATTGCGGGTCGCAAGATTAGTGTGGTGTGACTGAATGTGGGGAGAAAAGGCAGCGAGTTTGTTTGCAGTGTTGGCGATGGACACGTGTGGAGGTTTTTTGTTTGTTTGTTTGTTGTAAAGCAGAGAGTGGGAAAAGGATGCGTCTCACTGTATTGGCCAGGCTGCACTGCAGCCTCTATTCACAAGTGCGACCCGACTACCGAGCAGCACGGGGGCTTTGACCTGCTCCGTTTCCGACCTGGGCCGGTTCACCCCGCTTTATCCGACCTGGTGAGCCCAGGTTATCCTAGGACCACCATGTGGATACTGCTCTTAGTGCGGACACCCGATCGGCACAGAAGACGGCAGCCCAGAACTCCTGACCTCAAGCAATCCTACAGCCTCAGCCTCCCAGCAGCGGGATCACAGGTGCGCGCCACCGCACCCGGCAGCTTTTGCTCTTGTTTCAGCTGCCTTCAGTTCAAAATGGCAGCAGCTGCTCGCCTGCACTGAGTTAATGCAGGTATGATGCTGTGCTTCCTTTACTCATCTGGTGTCATTGCATGCTCCGGTGACGACTAAGTAAGAACATCAAGACAATTTCAGTGATTGCACATTTCTGGGCAAGGACAGCATTCCGATTCTATTCGGCTATACTAGCCTTCAGCGCAAGTATCAGTGCCTTGCAAAATGTGACAGGCGGCGTGTCGGTTGGCTGTCGTTCAGATTCGCGTTTGCTGCGAGGATTGCAGCACGGAGGAGCAGAGTCATTTCTGATGTAAAATATCTCACTGACGCACAGTTCTTACTAAGTGAAGCGGTCAAGTCACAATCAGTGAGCATTGTTTGTTTCCTCGGCCCCTATCTTCTGCCCTGGCCTTCTCCTTCGGGTTACATTAAGTAGCGACGACGTTGAACAGTGGGCTTTCGGTGATCTCACAATGGGGCTTGGAGATAAGTTGAGTCAGTGTAAATTATAAGGAAACTTTTGCTGTGTCTCGCTCGGTTGCATTTGCAGTGAGTAAAATGCAGCCCGCAGCGTCGAGAGCTGCTAATGTTGGAAAAACAGTGAATTGCATAACTGAATGAGTGAAAGGGTAGGAAACGAGCAAAGAATTAGATTGAATGTGAGTGATTGCCAAACTAAATGTATGCCATTTAGTAGTGGGTCAAGTGTGGAGGAGAATGAAATGAGATTTGCGCTCTCTCGTGGCCGCGGCGAGCATAATTGTGTAAAGTGGAGATTTTGTAAGTGCAGTGGCTGCAGTGAGCAGCAGGGAGCAGTAAGCGTGAGTTGAATGTGACGGAGACAAAGTGGGGAATGTGGTAGTAAAATGCCGTGATGATAATGATGGGGAGAGTGTGTGTGCATGTGCGTGGGGGGCTGGTGAAGATTAAGATGTTGTAAAGTGTGAGGCTTTGTTGTGGCGATGATATTGGATGTGAGAGGGGAAATCATTGCGGGTCGCAAGATTAGTGTGGTGTGACTGAATGTGGGGAGAAAAGGCAGCGAGTTTGTTTGCAGTGTTGGCGATGGACACGTGTGGAGGTTTTTTGTTTGTTTGTTTGTTGTAAAGCAGAGAGTGGGAAAAGGATGCGTCTCACTGTATTGGCCAGGCTGCACTGCAGCCTCTATTCACAAGTGCGACCCGACTACCGAGCAGCACGGGGGCTTTGACCTGCTCCGTTTCCGACCTGGGCCGGTTCACCCCGCTTTATCCGACCTGGTGAGCCCAGGTTCTCCTAGGACCACCATGTGGATACTGCTCTTAGTGCGGACACCCGATCGGCACAGAAGACGGCAGCCCAGAACTCCTGACCTCAAGCAATCCTACAGCCTCAGCCTCCCAGCAGCGGGATCACAGGTGCGCGCCACCGCACCCGGCAGCTTTTGCTCTTGTTTCAGCTGCCTTCAGTTCAAAATGGCAGCAGCTGCTCGCCTGCACTGAGTTAATGCAGGTATGATGCTGTGCTTCCTTTACTCATCTGGTGTCATTGCATGCTCCGGTGACGACTAAGTAAGAACATCAAGACAATTTCAGTGATTGCACATTTCTGGGCAAGGACAGCATTCCGATTCTATTCGGCTATACTAGCCTTCAGCGCAAGTATCAGTGCCTTGCAAAATGTGACAGGCGGCGTGTCGGTTGGCTGTCGTTCAGATTCGCGTTTGCTGCGAGGATTGCAGCACGGAGGAGCAGAGTCATTTCTGATGTAAAATATCTCACTGACGCACAGTTCTTACTAAGTGAAGCGGTCAAGTCACAATCAGTGAGCATTGTTTGTTTCCTCGGCCCCTATCTTCTGCCCTGGCCTTCTCCTTCGGGTTACATTAAGTAGCGACGACGTTGAGCAGTGGGCTTTCGGTGATCTCACAATGGGGCTTGGAGATAAGTTGAGTCAGTGTAAATTATAAGGAAACTTTTGCTGTGTCTCGCTCGGTTGCATTTGCAGTGAGTAAAATGCAGCCCGCAGCGTCGAGAGCTGCTAATGTTGGAAAAACAGTGAATTGCATAACTGAATGAGTGAAAGGGTAGGAAACGAGCAAAGAATTAGATTGAATGTGAGTGATTGCCAAACTAAATGTATGCCATTTAGTAGTGGGTCAAGTGTGGAGGAGAATGAAATGAGATTTGCGCTCTCTCGTGGCCGCGGCGAGCATAATTGTGTAAAGTGGAGATTTTGTAAGTGCAGTGGCTGCAGTGAGCAGCAGGGAGCAGTAAGCGTGAGTTGAATGTGACGGAGACAAAGTGGGGAATGTGGTAGTAAAATGCCGTGATGATAATGATGGGGAGAGTGTGTGTGCATGTGCGTGGGGGGCTGGTGAAGATTAAGATGTTGTAAAGTGTGAGGCTTTGTTGTGGCGATGATATTGGATGTGAGAGGGGAAATCATTGCGGGTCGCAAGATTAGTGTGGTGTGACTGAATGTGGGGAGAAAAGGCAGCGAGTTTGTTTGCAGTGTTGGCGATGGACACGTGTGGAGGTTTTTTGTTTGTTTGTTTGTTGTAAAGCAGAGAGTGGGAAAAGGATGCGTCTCACTGTATTGGCCAGGCTGCACTGCAGCCTCTATTCACAAGTGCGACCCGACTACCGAGCAGCACGGGGGCTTTGACCTGCTCCGTTTCCGACCTGGGCCGGTTCACCCCGCTTTATCCGACCTGGTGAGCCCAGGTTCTCCTAGGACCACCATGTGGATACTGCTCTAAGTGCGGACACCCGATCGGCACAGAAGACGGCAGCCCAGAACTCCTGACCTCAAGCAATCACTACAGCCTCAGCCTCCCAGCAGCGGGATCACAGGTGCGCGCCACCGCACCCGGCAGCTTTTGCTCTTGTTTCAGCTGCCTTCAGTTCAAAATGGCAGCAGCTGCTCGCCTGCACTGAGTTAATGCAGGTATGATGCTGTGCTTCCTTTACTCATCTGGTGTCATTGCATGCTCCGGTGACGACTAAGTAAGAACATCAAGACAATTTCAGTGATTGCACATTTCTGGGCAAGGACAGCATTCCGATTCTATTCGGCTATACTAGCCTTCAGCGCAAGTATCAGTGCCTTGCAAAATGTGACAGGCGGCGTGTCGGTTGGCTGTCGTTCAGATTCGCGTTTGCTGCGAGGATTGCAGCACGGAGGAGCAGAGTCATTTCTGATGTAAAATATCTCACTGACGCACAGTTCTTACTAAGTGAAGCGGTCAAGTCACAATCAGTGAGCATTGTTTGTTTCCTCGGCCCCTATCTTCTGCCCTGGCCTTCTCCTTCGGGTTACATTAAGTAGCGACGACGTTGAGCAGTGGGCTTTCGGTGATCTCACAATGGGGCTTGGAGATAAGTTGAGTCAGTGTAAATTATAAGGAAACTTTTGCTGTGTCTCGCTCGGTTGCATTTGCAGTGAGTAAAATGCAGCCCGCAGCGTCGAGAGCTGCTAATGTTGGAAAAACAGTGAATTGCATAACTGAATGAGTGAAAGGGTAGGAAACGAGCAAAGAATTAGATTGAATGTGAGTGATTGCCAAACTAAATGTATGCCATTTAGTAGTGGGTCAAGTGTGGAGGAGAATGAAATGAGATTTGCGCTCTCTCGTGGCCGCGGCGAGCATAATTGTGTAAAGTGGAGATTTTGTAAGTGCAGTGGCTGCAGTGAGCAGCAGGGAGCAGTAAGCGTGAGTTGAATGTGACGGAGACAAAGTGGGGAATGTGGTAGTAAAATGCCGTGATGATAATGATGGGGAGAGTGTGTGTGCATGTGCGTGGGGGGCTGGTGAAGATTAAGATGTTGTAAAGTGTGAGGCTTTGTTGTGGCGATGATATTGGATGTGAGAGGGGAAATCATTGCGGGTCGCAAGATTAGTGTGGTGTGACTGAATGTGGGGAGAAAAGGCAGCGAGTTTGTTTGCAGTGTTGGCGATGGACACGTGTGGAGGTTTTTTGTTTGTTTGTTTGTTGTAAAGCAGAGAGTGGGAAAAGGATGCGTCTCACTGTATTGGCCAGGCTGCACTGCAGCCTCTATTCACAAGTGCGACCCGACTACCGAGCAGCACGGGGGCTTTGACCTGCTCCGTTTCCGACCTGGGCCGGTTCACCCCGCTTTATCCGACCTGGTGAGCCCAGGTTCTCCTAGGACCACCATGTGGATACTGCTCTTAGTGCGGACACCCGATCGGCACAGAAGACGGCAGCCCAGAACTCCTGACCTCAAGCAATCCTACAGCCTCAGCCTCCCAGCAGCGGGATCACAGGTGCGCGCCACCGCACCCGGCAGCTTTTGCTCTTGTTTCAGCTGCCTTCAGTTCAAAATGGCAGCAGCTGCTCGCCTGCACTGAGTTAATGCAGGTATGATGCTGTGCTTCCTTTACTCATCTGGTGTCATTGCATGCTCCGGTGACGACTAAGTAAGAACATCAAGACAATTTCAGTGATTGCACATTTCTGGGCAAGGACAGCATTCCGATTCTATTCGGCTATACTAGCCTTCAGCGCAAGTATCAGTGCCTTGCAAAATGTGACAGGCGGCGTGTCGGTTGGCTGTCGTTCAGATTCGCGTTTGCTGCGAGGATTGCAGCACGGAGGAGCAGAGTCATTTCTGATGTAAAATATCTCACTGACGCACAGTTCTTACTAAGTGAAGCGGTCAAGTCACAATCAGTGAGCATTGTTTGTTTCCTCGGCCCCTATCTTCTGCCCTGGCCTTCTCCTTCGGGTTACATTAAGTAGCGACGACGTTGAACAGTGGGCTTTCGGCGATCTCACAATGGGGCTTGGAGATAAGTTGAGTCAGTGTAAATTATAAGGAAACTTTTGCTGTGTCTCGCTCGGTTGCATTTGCAGTGAGTAAAATGCAGCCCGCAGCGTCGAGAGCTGCTAATGTTGGAAAAACAGTGAATTGCATAACTGAATGAGTGAAAGGGTAGGAAACGAGCAAAGAATTAGATTGAATGTGAGTGATTGCCAAACTAAATGTATGCCATTTAGTAGTGGGTCAAGTGTGGAGGAGAATGAAATGAGATTTGCGCTCTCTCGTGGCCGCGGCGAGCATAATTGTGTAAAGTGGAGATTTTGTAAGTGCAGTGGCTGCAGTGAGCAGCAGGGAGCAGTAAGCGTGAGTTGAATGTGACGGAGACAAAGTGGGGAATGTGGTAGTAAAATGCCGTGATGATAATGATGGGGAGAGTGTGTGTGCATGTGCGTGGGGGGCTGGTGAAGATTAAGATGTTGTAAAGTGTGAGGCTTTGTTGTGGCGATGATATTGGATGTGAGAGGGGAAATCATTGCGGGTCGCAAGATTAGTGTGGTGTGACTGAATGTGGGGAGAAAAGGCAGCGAGTTTGTTTGCAGTGTTGGCGATGGACACGTGTGGAGGTTTTTTGTTTGTTTGTTTGTTGTAAAGCAGAGAGTGGGAAAAGGATGCGTCTCACTGTATTGGCCAGGCTGCACTGCAGCCTCTATTCACAAGTGCGACCCGACTACCGAGCAGCACGGGGGCTTTGACCTGCTCCGTTTCCGACCTGGGCCGGTTCACCCCGCTTTATCCGACCTGGTGAGCCCAGGTTATCCTAGGACCACCATGTGGATACTGCTCTTAGTGCGGACACCCGATCGGCACAGAAGACGGCAGCCCAGAACTCCTGACCTCAAGCAATCCTACAGCCTCAGCCTCCCAGCAGCGGGATCACAGGTGCGCGCCACCGCACCCGGCAGCTTTTGCTCTTGTTTCAGCTGCCTTCAGTTCAAAATGGCAGCAGCTGCTCGCCTGCACTGAGTTAATGCAGGTATGATGCTGTGCTTCCTTTACTCATCTGGTGTCATTGCATGCTCCGGTGACGACTAAGTAAGAACATCAAGACAATTTCAGTGATTGCACATTTCTGGGCAAGGACAGCATTCCGATTCTATTCGGCTATACTAGCCTTCAGCGCAAGTATCAGTGCCTTGCAAAATGTGACAGGCGGCGTGTCGGTTGGCTGTCGTTCAGATTCGCGTTTGCTGCGAGGATTGCAGCACGGAGGAGCAGAGTCATTTCTGATGTAAAATATCTCACTGACGCACAGTTCTTACTAAGTGAAGCGGTCAAGTCACAATCAGTGAGCATTGTTTGTTTCCTCGGCCCCTATCTTCTGCCCTGGCCTTCTCCTTCGGGTTACATTAAGTAGCGACGACGTTGAGCAGTGGGCTTTCGGCGATCTCACAATGGGGCTTGGAGATAAGTTGAGTCAGTGTAAATTATAAGGAAACTTTTGCTGTGTCTCGCTCGGTTGCATTTGCAGTGAGTAAAATGCAGCCCGCAGCGTCGAGAGCTGCTAATGTTGGAAAAACAGTGAATTGCATAACTGAATGAGTGAAAGGGTAGGAAACGAGCAAAGAATTAGATTGAATGTGAGTGATTGCCAAACTAAATGTATGCCATTTAGTAGTGGGTCAAGTGTGGAGGAGAATGAAATGAGATTTGCGCTCTCTCGTGGCCGCGGCGAGCATAATTGTGTAAAGTGGAGATTTTGTAAGTGCAGTGGCTGCAGTGAGCAGCAGGGAGCAGTAAGCGTGAGTTGAATGTGACGGAGACAAAGTGGGGAATGTGGTAGTAAAATGCCGTGATGATAATGATGGGGAGAGTGTGTGTGCATGTGCGTGGGGGGCTGGTGAAGATTAAGATGTTGTAAAGTGTGAGGCTTTGTTGTGGCGATGATATTGGATGTGAGAGGGGAAATCATTGCGGGTCGCAAGATTAGTGTGGTGTGACTGAATGTGGGGAGAAAAGGCAGCGAGTTTGTTTGCAGTGTTGGCGATGGACACGTGTGGAGGTTTTTTGTTTGTTTGTTTGTTGTAAAGCAGAGAGTGGGAAAAGGATGCGTCTCACTGTATTGGCCAGGCTGCACTGCAGCCTCTATTCACAAGTGCGACCCGACTACCGAGCAGCACGGGGGCTTTGACCTGCTCCGTTTCCGACCTGGGCCGGTTCACCCCGCTTTATCCGACCTGGTGAGCCCAGGTTCTCCTAGGACCACCATGTGGATACTGCTCTTAGTGCGGACACCCGATCGGCACAGAAGACGGCAGCCCAGAACTCCTGACCTCAAGCAATCCTACAGCCTCAGCCTCCCAGCAGCGGGATCACAGGTGCGCGCCACCGCACCCGGCAGCTTTTGCTCTTGTTTCAGCTGCCTTCAGTTCAAAATGGCAGCAGCTGCTCGCCTGCACTGAGTTAATGCAGGTATGATGCTGTGCTTCCTTTACTCATCTGGTGTCATTGCATGCTCCGGTGACGACTAAGTAAGAACATCAAGACAATTTCAGTGATTGCACATTTCTGGGCAAGGACAGCATTCCGATTCTATTCGGCTATACTAGCCTTCAGCGCAAGTATCAGTGCCTTGCAAAATGTGACAGGCGGCGTGTCGGTTGGCTGTCGTTCAGATTCGCGTTTGCTGCGAGGATTGCAGCACGGAGGAGCAGAGTCATTTCTGATGTAAAATATCTCACTGACGCACAGTTCTTACTAAGTGAAGCGGTCAAGTCACAATCAGTGAGCATTGTTTGTTTCCTCGGCCCCTATCTTCTGCCCTGGCCTTCTCCTTCGGGTTACATTAAGTAGCGACGACGTTGAACAGTGGGCTTTCGGCGATCTCACAATGGGGCTTGGAGATAAGTTGAGTCAGTGTAAATTATAAGGAAACTTTTGCTGTGTCTCGCTCGGTTGCATTTGCAGTGAGTAAAATGCAGCCCGCAGCGTCGAGAGCTGCTAATGTTGGAAAAACAGTGAATTGCATAACTGAATGAGTGAAAGGGTAGGAAACGAGCAAAGAATTAGATTGAATGTGAGTGATTGCCAAACTAAATGTATGCCATTTAGTAGTGGGTCAAGTGTGGAGGAGAATGAAATGAGATTTGCGCTCTCTCGTGGCCGCGGCGAGCATAATTGTGTAAAGTGGAGATTTTGTAAGTGCAGTGGCTGCAGTGAGCAGCAGGGAGCAGTAAGCGTGAGTTGAATGTGACGGAGACAAAGTGGGGAATGTGGTAGTAAAATGCCGTGATGATAATGATGGGGAGAGTGTGTGTGCATGTGCGTGGGGGGCTGGTGAAGATTAAGATGTTGTAAAGTGTGAGGCTTTGTTGTGGCGATGATATTGGATGTGAGAGGGGAAATCATTGCGGGTCGCAAGATTAGTGTGGTGTGACTGAATGTGGGGAGAAAAGGCAGCGAGTTTGTTTGCAGTGTTGGCGATGGACACGTGTGGAGGTTTTTTGTTTGTTTGTTTGTTGTAAAGCAGAGAGTGGGAAAAGGATGCGTCTCACTGTATTGGCCAGGCTGCACTGCAGCCTCTATTCACAAGTGCGACCCGACTACCGAGCAGCACGGGGGCTTTGACCTGCTCCGTTTCCGACCTGGGCCGGTTCACCCCGCTTTATCCGACCTGGTGAGCCCAGGTTCTCCTAGGACCACCATGTGGATACTGCTCTTAGTGCGGACACCCGATCGGCACAGAAGACGGCAGCCCAGAACTCCTGACCTCAAGCAATCCTACAGCCTCAGCCTCCCAGCAGCGGGATCACAGGTGCGCGCCACCGCACCCGGCAGCTTTTGCTCTTGTTTCAGCTGCCTTCAGTTCAAAATGGCAGCAGCTGCTCGCCTGCACTGAGTTAATGCAGGTATGATGCTGTGCTTCCTTTACTCATCTGGTGTCATTGCATGCTCCGGTGACGACTAAGTAAGAACATCAAGACAATTTCAGTGATTGCACATTTCTGGGCAAGGACAGCATTCCGATTCTATTCGGCTATACTAGCCTTCAGCGCAAGTATCAGTGCCTTGCAAAATGTGACAGGCGGCGTGTCGGTTGGCTGTCGTTCAGATTCGCGTTTGCTGCGAGGATTGCAGCACGGAGGAGCAGAGTCATTTCTGATGTAAAATATCTCACTGACGCACAGTTCTTACTAAGTGAAGCGGTCAAGTCACAATCAGTGAGCATTGTTTGTTTCCTCGGCCCCTATCTTCTGCCCTGGCCTTCTCCTTCGGGTTACATTAAGTAGCGACGACGTTGAGCAGTGGGCTTTCGGTGATCTCACAATGGGGCTTGGAGATAAGTTGAGTCAGTGTAAATTATAAGGAAACTTTTGCTGTGTCTCGCTCGGTTGCATTTGCAGTGAGTAAAATGCAGCCCGCAGCGTCGAGAGCTGCTAATGTTGGAAAAACAGTGAATTGCATAACTGAATGAGTGAAAGGGTAGGAAACGAGCAAAGAATTAGATTGAATGTGAGTGATTGCCAAACTAAATGTATGCCATTTAGTAGTGGGTCAAGTGTGGAGGAGAATGAAATGAGATTTGCGCTCTCTCGTGGCCGCGGCGAGCATAATTGTGTAAAGTGGAGATTTTGTAAGTGCAGTGGCTGCAGTGAGCAGCAGGGAGCAGTAAGCGTGAGTTGAATGTGACGGAGACAAAGTGGGGAATGTGGTAGTAAAATGCCGTGATGATAATGATGGGGAGAGTGTGTGTGCATGTGCGTGGGGGGCTGGTGAAGATTAAGATGTTGTAAAGTGTGAGGCTTTGTTGTGGCGATGATATTGGATGTGAGAGGGGAAATCATTGCGGGTCGCAAGATTAGTGTGGTGTGACTGAATGTGGGGAGAAAAGGCAGCGAGTTTGTTTGCAGTGTTGGCGATGGACACGTGTGGAGGTTTTTTGTTTGTTTGTTTGTTGTAAAGCAGAGAGTGGGAAAAGGATGCGTCTCACTGTATTGGCCAGGCTGCACTGCAGCCTCTATTCACAAGTGCGACCCGACTACCGAGCAGCACGGGGGCTTTGACCTGCTCCGTTTCCGACCTGGGCCGGTTCACCCCGCTTTATCCGACCTGGTGAGCCCAGGTTCTCCTAGGACCACCATGTGGATACTGCTCTTAGTGCGGACACCCGATCGGCACAGAAGACGGCAGCCCAGAACTCCTGACCTCAAGCAATCCTACAGCCTCAGCCTCCCAGCAGCGGGATCACAGGTGCGCGCCACCGCACCCGGCAGCTTTTGCTCTTGTTTCAGCTGCCTTCAGTTCAAAATGGCAGCAGCTGCTCGCCTGCACTGAGTTAATGCAGGTATGATGCTGTGCTTCCTTTACTCATCTGGTGTCATTGCATGCTCCGGTGACGACTAAGTAAGAACATCAAGACAATTTCAGTGATTGCACATTTCTGGGCAAGGACAGCATTCCGATTCTATTCGGCTATACTAGCCTTCAGCGCAAGTATCAGTGCCTTGCAAAATGTGACAGGCGGCGTGTCGGTTGGCTGTCGTTCAGATTCGCGTTTGCTGCGAGGATTGCAGCACGGAGGAGCAGAGTCATTTCTGATGTAAAATATCTCACTGACGCACAGTTCTTACTAAGTGAAGCGGTCAAGTCACAATCAGTGAGCATTGTTTGTTTCCTCGGCCCCTATCTTCTGCCCTGGCCTTCTCCTTCGGGTTACATTAAGTAGCGACGACGTTGAGCAGTGGGCTTTCGGTGATCTCACAATGGGGCTTGGAGATAAGTTGAGTCAGTGTAAATTATAAGGAAACTTTTGCTGTGTCTCGCTCGGTTGCATTTGCAGTGAGTAAAATGCAGCCCGCAGCGTCGAGAGCTGCTAATGTTGGAAAAACAGTGAATTGCATAACTGAATGAGTGAAAGGGTAGGAAACGAGCAAAGAATTAGATTGAATGTGAGTGATTGCCAAACTAAATGTATGCCATTTAGTAGTGGGTCAAGTGTGGAGGAGAATGAAATGAGATTTGCGCTCTCTCGTGGCCGCGGCGAGCATAATTGTGTAAAGTGGAGATTTTGTAAGTGCAGTGGCTGCAGTGAGCAGCAGGGAGCAGTAAGCGTGAGTTGAATGTGACGGAGACAAAGTGGGGAATGTGGTAGTAAAATGCCGTGATGATAATGATGGGGAGAGTGTGTGTGCATGTGCGTGGGGGGCTGGTGAAGATTAAGATGTTGTAAAGTGTGAGGCTTTGTTGTGGCGATGATATTGGATGTGAGAGGGGAAATCATTGCGGGTCGCAAGATTAGTGTGGTGTGACTGAATGTGGGGAGAAAAGGCAGCGAGTTTGTTTGCAGTGTTGGCGATGGACACGTGTGGAGGTTTTTTGTTTGTTGTAAAGCAGAGAGTGGGAAAAGGATGCGTCTCACTGTATTGGCCAGGCTGCACTGCAGCCTCTATTCACAAGTGCGACCCGACTACCGAGCAGCACGGGGGCTTTGACCTGCTCCGTTTCCGACCTGGGCCGGTTCACCCCGCTTTATCCGACCTGGTGAGCCCAGGTTCTCCTAGGACCACCATGTGGATACTGCTCTTAGTGCGGACACCCGATCGGCACAGAAGACGGCAGCCCAGAACTCCTGACCTCAAGCAATCCTACAGCCTCAGCCTCCCAGCAGCGGGATCACAGGTGCGCGCCACCGCACCCGGCAGCTTTTGCTCTTGTTTCAGCTGCCTTCAGTTCAAAATGGCAGCAGCTGCTCGCCTGCACTGAGTTAATGCAGGTATGATGCTGTGCTTCCTTTACTCATCTGGTGTCATTGCATGCTCCGGTGACGACTAAGTAAGAACATCAAGACAATTTCAGTGATTGCACATTTCTGGGCAAGGACAGCATTCCGATTCTATTCGGCTATACTAGCCTTCAGCGCAAGTATCAGTGCCTTGCAAAATGTGACAGGCGGCGTGTCGGTTGGCTGTCGTTCAGATTCGCGTTTGCTGCGAGGATTGCAGCACGGAGGAGCAGAGTCATTTCTGATGTAAAATATCTCACTGACGCACAGTTCTTACTAAGTGAAGCGGTCAAGTCACAATCAGTGAGCATTGTTTGTTTCCTCGGCCCCTATCTTCTGCCCTGGCCTTCTCCTTCGGGTTACATTAAGTAGCGACGACGTTGAGCAGTGGGCTTTCGGTGATCTCACAATGGGGCTTGGAGATAAGTTGAGTCAGTGTAAATTATAAGGAAACTTTTGCTGTGTCTCGCTCGGTTGCATTTGCAGTGAGTAAAATGCAGCCCGCAGCGTCGAGAGCTGCTAATGTTGGAAAAACAGTGAATTGCATAACTGAATGAGTGAAAGGGTAGGAAACGAGCAAAGAATTAGATTGAATGTGAGTGATTGCCAAACTAAATGTATGCCATTTAGTAGTGGGTCAAGTGTGGAGGAGAATGAAATGAGATTTGCGCTCTCTCGTGGCCGCGGCGAGCATAATTGTGTAAAGTGGAGATTTTGTAAGTGCAGTGGCTGCAGTGAGCAGCAGGGAGCAGTAAGCGTGAGTTGAATGTGACGGAGACAAAGTGGGGAATGTGGTAGTAAAATGCCGTGATGATAATGATGGGGAGAGTGTGTGTGCATGTGCGTGGGGGGCTGGTGAAGATTAAGATGTTGTAAAGTGTGAGGCTTTGTTGTGGCGATGATATTGGATGTGAGAGGGGAAATCATTGCGGGTCGCAAGATTAGTGTGGTGTGACTGAATGTGGGGAGAAAAGGCAGCGAGTTTGTTTGCAGTGTTGGCGATGGACACGTGTGGAGGTTTTTTGTTTGTTTGTTTGTTGTAAAGCAGAGAGTGGGAAAAGGATGCGTCTCACTGTATTGGCCAGGCTGCACTGCAGCCTCTATTCACAAGTGCGACCCGACTACCGAGCAGCACGGGGGCTTTGACCTGCTCCGTTTCCGACCTGGGCCGGTTCACCCCGCTTTATCCGACCTGGTGAGCCCAGGTTCTCCTAGGACCACCATGTGGATACTGCTCTTAGTGCGGACACCCGATCGGCACAGAAGACGGCAGCCCAGAACTCCTGACCTCAAGCAATCCTACAGCCTCAGCCTCCCAGCAGCGGGATCACAGGTGCGCGCCACCGCACCCGGCAGCTTTTGCTCTTGTTTCAGCTGCCTTCAGTTCAAAATGGCAGCAGCTGCTCGCCTGCACTGAGTTAATGCAGGTATGATGCTGTGCTTCCTTTACTCATCTGGTGTCATTGCATGCTCCGGTGACGACTAAGTAAGAACATCAAGACAATTTCAGTGATTGCACATTTCTGGGCAAGGACAGCATTCCGATTCTATTCGGCTATACTAGCCTTCAGCGCAAGTATCAGTGCCTTGCAAAATGTGACAGGCGGCGTGTCGGTTGGCTGTCGTTCAGATTCGCGTTTGCTGCGAGGATTGCAGCACGGAGGAGCAGAGTCATTTCTGATGTAAAATATCTCACTGACGCACAGTTCTTACTAAGTGAAGCGGTCAAGTCACAATCAGTGAGCATTGTTTGTTTCCTCGGCCCCTATCTTCTGCCCTGGCCTTCTCCTTCGGGTTACATTAAGTAGCGACGACGTTGAACAGTGGGCTTTCGGCGATCTCACAATGGGGCTTGGAGATAAGTTGAGTCAGTGTAAATTATAAGGAAACTTTTGCTGTGTCTCGCTCGGTTGCATTTGCAGTGAGTAAAATGCAGCCCGCAGCGTCGAGAGCTGCTAATGTTGGAAAAACAGTGAATTGCATAACTGAATGAGTGAAAGGGTAGGAAACGAGCAAAGAATTAGATTGAATGTGAGTGATTGCCAAACTAAATGTATGCCATTTAGTAGTGGGTCAAGTGTGGAGGAGAATGAAATGAGATTTGCGCTCTCTCGTGGCCGCGGCGAGCATAATTGTGTAAAGTGGAGATTTTGTAAGTGCAGTGGCTGCAGTGAGCAGCAGGGAGCAGTAAGCGTGAGTTGAATGTGACGGAGACAAAGTGGGGAATGTGGTAGTAAAATGCCGTGATGATAATGATGGGGAGAGTGTGTGTGCATGTGCGTGGGGGGCTGGTGAAGATTAAGATGTTGTAAAGTGTGAGGCTTTGTTGTGGCGATGATATTGGATGTGAGAGGGGAAATCATTGCGGGTCGCAAGATTAGTGTGGTGTGACTGAATGTGGGGAGAAAAGGCAGCGAGTTTGTTTGCAGTGTTGGCGATGGACACGTGTGGAGGTTTTTTGTTTGTTTGTTTGTTGTAAAGCAGAGAGTGGGAAAAGGATGCGTCTCACTGTATTGGCCAGGCTGCACTGCAGCCTCTATTCACAAGTGCGACCCGACTACCGAGCAGCACGGGGGCTTTGACCTGCTCCGTTTCCGACCTGGGCCGGTTCACCCCGCTTTATCCGACCTGGTGAGCCCAGGTTATCCTAGGACCACCATGTGGATACTGCTCTTAGTGCGGACACCCGATCGGCACAGAAGACGGCAGCCCAGAACTCCTGACCTCAAGCAATCCTACAGCCTCAGCCTCCCAGCAGCGGGATCACAGGTGCGCGCCACCGCACCCGGCAGCTTTTGCTCTTGTTTCAGCTGCCTTCAGTTCAAAATGGCAGCAGCTGCTCGCCTGCACTGAGTTAATGCAGGTATGATGCTGTGCTTCCTTTACTCATCTGGTGTCATTGCATGCTCCGGTGACGACTAAGTAAGAACATCAAGACAATTTCAGTGATTGCACATTTCTGGGCAAGGACAGCATTCCGATTCTATTCGGCTATACTAGCCTTCAGCGCAAGTATCAGTGCCTTGCAAAATGTGACAGGCGGCGTGTCGGTTGGCTGTCGTTCAGATTCGCGTTTGCTGCGAGGATTGCAGCACGGAGGAGCAGAGTCATTTCTGATGTAAAATATCTCACTGACGCACAGTTCTTACTAAGTGAAGCGGTCAAGTCACAATCAGTGAGCATTGTTTGTTTCCTCGGCCCCTATCTTCTGCCCTGGCCTTCTCCTTCGGGTTACATTAAGTAGCGACGACGTTGAGCAGTGGGCTTTCGGCGATCTCACAATGGGGCTTGGAGATAAGTTGAGTCAGTGTAAATTATAAGGAAACTTTTGCTGTGTCTCGCTCGGTTGCATTTGCAGTGAGTAAAATGCAGCCCGCAGCGTCGAGAGCTGCTAATGTTGGAAAAACAGTGAATTGCATAACTGAATGAGTGAAAGGGTAGGAAACGAGCAAAGAATTAGATTGAATGTGAGTGATTGCCAAACTAAATGTATGCCATTTAGTAGTGGGTCAAGTGTGGAGGAGAATGAAATGAGATTTGCGCTCTCTCGTGGCCGCGGCGAGCATAATTGTGTAAAGTGGAGATTTTGTAAGTGCAGTGGCTGCAGTGAGCAGCAGGGAGCAGTAAGCGTGAGTTGAATGTGACGGAGACAAAGTGGGGAATGTGGTAGTAAAATGCCGTGATGATAATGATGGGGAGAGTGTGTGTGCATGTGCGTGGGGGGCTGGTGAAGATTAAGATGTTGTAAAGTGTGAGGCTTTGTTGTGGCGATGATATTGGATGTGAGAGGGGAAATCATTGCGGGTCGCAAGATTAGTGTGGTGTGACTGAATGTGGGGAGAAAAGGCAGCGAGTTTGTTTGCAGTGTTGGCGATGGACACGTGTGGAGGTTTTTTGTTTGTTTGTTTGTTGTAAAGCAGAGAGTGGGAAAAGGATGCGTCTCACTGTATTGGCCAGGCTGCACTGCAGCCTCTATTCACAAGTGCGACCCGACTACCGAGCAGCACGGGGGCTTTGACCTGCTCCGTTTCCGACCTGGGCCGGTTCACCCCGCTTTATCCGACCTGGTGAGCCCAGGTTCTCCTAGGACCACCATGTGGATACTGCTCTTAGTGCGGACACCCGATCGGCACAGAAGACGGCAGCCCAGAACTCCTGACCTCAAGCAATCCTACAGCCTCAGCCTCCCAGCAGCGGGATCACAGGTGCGCGCCACCGCACCCGGCAGCTTTTGCTCTTGTTTCAGCTGCCTTCAGTTCAAAATGGCAGCAGCTGCTCGCCTGCACTGAGTTAATGCAGGTATGATGCTGTGCTTCCTTTACTCATCTGGTGTCATTGCATGCTCCGGTGACGACTAAGTAAGAACATCAAGACAATTTCAGTGATTGCACATTTCTGGGCAAGGACAGCATTCCGATTCTATTCGGCTATACTAGCCTTCAGCGCAAGTATCAGTGCCTTGCAAAATGTGACAGGCGGCGTGTCGGTTGGCTGTCGTTCAGATTCGCGTTTGCTGCGAGGATTGCAGCACGGAGGAGCAGAGTCATTTCTGATGTAAAATATCTCACTGACGCACAGTTCTTACTAAGTGAAGCGGTCAAGTCACAATCAGTGAGCATTGTTTGTTTCCTCGGCCCCTATCTTCTGCCCTGGCCTTCTCCTTCGGGTTACATTAAGTAGCGACGACGTTGAACAGTGGGCTTTCGGCGATCTCACAATGGGGCTTGGAGATAAGTTGAGTCAGTGTAAATTATAAGGAAACTTTTGCTGTGTCTCGCTCGGTTGCATTTGCAGTGAGTAAAATGCAGCCCGCAGCGTCGAGAGCTGCTAATGTTGGAAAAACAGTGAATTGCATAACTGAATGAGTGAAAGGGTAGGAAACGAGCAAAGAATTAGATTGAATGTGAGTGATTGCCAAACTAAATGTATGCCATTTAGTAGTGGGTCAAGTGTGGAGGAGAATGAAATGAGATTTGCGCTCTCTCGTGGCCGCGGCGAGCATAATTGTGTAAAGTGGAGATTTTGTAAGTGCAGTGGCTGCAGTGAGCAGCAGGGAGCAGTAAGCGTGAGTTGAATGTGACGGAGACAAAGTGGGGAATGTGGTAGTAAAATGCCGTGATGATAATGATGGGGAGAGTGTGTGTGCATGTGCGTGGGGGGCTGGTGAAGATTAAGATGTTGTAAAGTGTGAGGCTTTGTTGTGGCGATGATATTGGATGTGAGAGGGGAAATCATTGCGGGTCGCAAGATTAGTGTGGTGTGACTGAATGTGGGGAGAAAAGGCAGCGAGTTTGTTTGCAGTGTTGGCGATGGACACGTGTGGAGGTTTTTTGTTTGTTTGTTTGTTGTAAAGCAGAGAGTGGGAAAAGGATGCGTCTCACTGTATTGGCCAGGCTGCACTGCAGCCTCTATTCACAAGTGCGACCCGACTACCGAGCAGCACGGGGGCTTTGACCTGCTCCGTTTCCGACCTGGGCCGGTTCACCCCGCTTTATCCGACCTGGTGAGCCCAGGTTCTCCTAGGACCACCATGTGGATACTGCTCTTAGTGCGGACACCCGATCGGCACAGAAGACGGCAGCCCAGAACTCCTGACCTCAAGCAATCCTACAGCCTCAGCCTCCCAGCAGCGGGATCACAGGTGCGCGCCACCGCACCCGGCAGCTTTTGCTCTTGTTTCAGCTGCCTTCAGTTCAAAATGGCAGCAGCTGCTCGCCTGCACTGAGTTAATGCAGGTATGATGCTGTGCTTCCTTTACTCATCTGGTGTCATTGCATGCTCCGGTGACGACTAAGTAAGAACATCAAGACAATTTCAGTGATTGCACATTTCTGGGCAAGGACAGCATTCCGATTCTATTCGGCTATACTAGCCTTCAGCGCAAGTATCAGTGCCTTGCAAAATGTGACAGGCGGCGTGTCGGTTGGCTGTCGTTCAGATTCGCGTTTGCTGCGAGGATTGCAGCACGGAGGAGCAGAGTCATTTCTGATGTAAAATATCTCACTGACGCACAGTTCTTACTAAGTGAAGCGGTCAAGTCACAATCAGTGAGCATTGTTTGTTTCCTCGGCCCCTATCTTCTGCCCTGGCCTTCTCCTTCGGGTTACATTAAGTAGCGACGACGTTGAGCAGTGGGCTTTCGGTGATCTCACAATGGGGCTTGGAGATAAGTTGAGTCAGTGTAAATTATAAGGAAACTTTTGCTGTGTCTCGCTCGGTTGCATTTGCAGTGAGTAAAATGCAGCCCGCAGCGTCGAGAGCTGCTAATGTTGGAAAAACAGTGAATTGCATAACTGAATGAGTGAAAGGGTAGGAAACGAGCAAAGAATTAGATTGAATGTGAGTGATTGCCAAACTAAATGTATGCCATTTAGTAGTGGGTCAAGTGTGGAGGAGAATGAAATGAGATTTGCGCTCTCTCGTGGCCGCGGCGAGCATAATTGTGTAAAGTGGAGATTTTGTAAGTGCAGTGGCTGCAGTGAGCAGCAGGGAGCAGTAAGCGTGAGTTGAATGTGACGGAGACAAAGTGGGGAATGTGGTAGTAAAATGCCGTGATGATAATGATGGGGAGAGTGTGTGTGCATGTGCGTGGGGGGCTGGTGAAGATTAAGATGTTGTAAAGTGTGAGGCTTTGTTGTGGCGATGATATTGGATGTGAGAGGGGAAATCATTGCGGGTCGCAAGATTAGTGTGGTGTGACTGAATGTGGGGAGAAAAGGCAGCGAGTTTGTTTGCAGTGTTGGCGATGGACACGTGTGGAGGTTTTTTGTTTGTTTGTTTGTTGTAAAGCAGAGAGTGGGAAAAGGATGCGTCTCACTGTATTGGCCAGGCTGCACTGCAGCCTCTATTCACAAGTGCGACCCGACTACCGAGCAGCACGGGGGCTTTGACCTGCTCCGTTTCCGACCTGGGCCGGTTCACCCCGCTTTATCCGACCTGGTGAGCCCAGGTTCTCCTAGGACCACCATGTGGATACTGCTCTTAGTGCGGACACCCGATCGGCACAGAAGACGGCAGCCCAGAACTCCTGACCTCAAGCAATCCTACAGCCTCAGCCTCCCAGCAGCGGGATCACAGGTGCGCGCCACCGCACCCGGCAGCTTTTGCTCTTGTTTCAGCTGCCTTCAGTTCAAAATGGCAGCAGCTGCTCGCCTGCACTGAGTTAATGCAGGTATGATGCTGTGCTTCCTTTACTCATCTGGTGTCATTGCATGCTCCGGTGACGACTAAGTAAGAACATCAAGACAATTTCAGTGATTGCACATTTCTGGGCAAGGACAGCATTCCGATTCTATTCGGCTATACTAGCCTTCAGCGCAAGTATCAGTGCCTTGCAAAATGTGACAGGCGGCGTGTCGGTTGGCTGTCGTTCAGATTCGCGTTTGCTGCGAGGATTGCAGCACGGAGGAGCAGAGTCATTTCTGATGTAAAATATCTCACTGACGCACAGTTCTTACTAAGTGAAGCGGTCAAGTCACAATCAGTGAGCATTGTTTGTTTCCTCGGCCCCTATCTTCTGCCCTGGCCTTCTCCTTCGGGTTACATTAAGTAGCGACGACGTTGAGCAGTGGGCTTTCGGTGATCTCACAATGGGGCTTGGAGATAAGTTGAGTCAGTGTAAATTATAAGGAAACTTTTGCTGTGTCTCGCTCGGTTGCATTTGCAGTGAGTAAAATGCAGCCCGCAGCGTCGAGAGCTGCTAATGTTGGAAAAACAGTGAATTGCATAACTGAATGAGTGAAAGGGTAGGAAACGAGCAAAGAATTAGATTGAATGTGAGTGATTGCCAAACTAAATGTATGCCATTTAGTAGTGGGTCAAGTGTGGAGGAGAATGAAATGAGATTTGCGCTCTCTCGTGGCCGCGGCGAGCATAATTGTGTAAAGTGGAGATTTTGTAAGTGCAGTGGCTGCAGTGAGCAGCAGGGAGCAGTAAGCGTGAGTTGAATGTGACGGAGACAAAGTGGGGAATGTGGTAGTAAAATGCCGTGATGATAATGATGGGGAGAGTGTGTGTGCATGTGCGTGGGGGGCTGGTGAAGATTAAGATGTTGTAAAGTGTGAGGCTTTGTTGTGGCGATGATATTGGATGTGAGAGGGGAAATCATTGCGGGTCGCAAGATTAGTGTGGTGTGACTGAATGTGGGGAGAAAAGGCAGCGAGTTTGTTTGCAGTGTTGGCGATGGACACGTGTGGAGGTTTTTTGTTTGTTGTAAAGCAGAGAGTGGGAAAAGGATGCGTCTCACTGTATTGGCCAGGCTGCACTGCAGCCTCTATTCACAAGTGCGACCCGACTACCGAGCAGCACGGGGGCTTTGACCTGCTCCGTTTCCGACCTGGGCCGGTTCACCCCGCTTTATCCGACCTGGTGAGCCCAGGTTCTCCTAGGACCACCATGTGGATACTGCTCTTAGTGCGGACACCCGATCGGCACAGAAGACGGCAGCCCAGAACTCCTGACCTCAAGCAATCCTACAGCCTCAGCCTCCCAGCAGCGGGATCACAGGTGCGCGCCACCGCACCCGGCAGCTTTTGCTCTTGTTTCAGCTGCCTTCAGTTCAAAATGGCAGCAGCTGCTCGCCTGCACTGAGTTAATGCAGGTATGATGCTGTGCTTCCTTTACTCATCTGGTGTCATTGCATGCTCCGGTGACGACTAAGTAAGAACATCAAGACAATTTCAGTGATTGCACATTTCTGGGCAAGGACAGCATTCCGATTCTATTCGGCTATACTAGCCTTCAGCGCAAGTATCAGTGCCTTGCAAAATGTGACAGGCGGCGTGTCGGTTGGCTGTCGTTCAGATTCGCGTTTGCTGCGAGGATTGCAGCACGGAGGAGCAGAGTCATTTCTGATGTAAAATATCTCACTGACGCACAGTTCTTACTAAGTGAAGCGGTCAAGTCACAATCAGTGAGCATTGTTTGTTTCCTCGGCCCCTATCTTCTGCCCTGGCCTTCTCCTTCGGGTTACATTAAGTAGCGACGACGTTGAGCAGTGGGCTTTCGGTGATCTCACAATGGGGCTTGGAGATAAGTTGAGTCAGTGTAAATTATAAGGAAACTTTTGCTGTGTCTCGCTCGGTTGCATTTGCAGTGAGTAAAATGCAGCCCGCAGCGTCGAGAGCTGCTAATGTTGGAAAAACAGTGAATTGCATAACTGAATGAGTGAAAGGGTAGGAAACGAGCAAAGAATTAGATTGAATGTGAGTGATTGCCAAACTAAATGTATGCCATTTAGTAGTGGGTCAAGTGTGGAGGAGAATGAAATGAGATTTGCGCTCTCTCGTGGCCGCGGCGAGCATAATTGTGTAAAGTGGAGATTTTGTAAGTGCAGTGGCTGCAGTGAGCAGCAGGGAGCAGTAAGCGTGAGTTGAATGTGACGGAGACAAAGTGGGGAATGTGGTAGTAAAATGCCGTGATGATAATGATGGGGAGAGTGTGTGTGCATGTGCGTGGGGGGCTGGTGAAGATTAAGATGTTGTAAAGTGTGAGGCTTTGTTGTGGCGATGATATTGGATGTGAGAGGGGAAATCATTGCGGGTCGCAAGATTAGTGTGGTGTGACTGAATGTGGGGAGAAAAGGCAGCGAGTTTGTTTGCAGTGTTGGCGATGGACACGTGTGGAGGTTTTTTGTTTGTTGTAAAGCAGAGAGTGGGAAAAGGATGCGTCTCACTGTATTGGCCAGGCTGCACTGCAGCCTCTATTCACAAGTGCGACCCGACTACCGAGCAGCACGGGGGCTTTGACCTGCTCCGTTTCCGACCTGGGCCGGTTCACCCCGCTTTATCCGACCTGGTGAGCCCAGGTTCTCCTAGGACCACCATGTGGATACTGCTCTTAGTGCGGACACCCGATCGGCACAGAAGACGGCAGCCCAGAACTCCTGACCTCAAGCAATCCTACAGCCTCAGCCTCCCAGCAGCGGGATCACAGGTGCGCGCCACCGCACCCGGCAGCTTTTGCTCTTGTTTCAGCTGCCTTCAGTTCAAAATGGCAGCAGCTGCTCGCCTGCACTGAGTTAATGCAGGTATGATGCTGTGCTTCCTTTACTCATCTGGTGTCATTGCATGCTCCGGTGACGACTAAGTAAGAACATCAAGACAATTTCAGTGATTGCACATTTCTGGGCAAGGACAGCATTCCGATTCTATTCGGCTATACTAGCCTTCAGCGCAAGTATCAGTGCCTTGCAAAATGTGACAGGCGGCGTGTCGGTTGGCTGTCGTTCAGATTCGCGTTTGCTGCGAGGATTGCAGCACGGAGGAGCAGAGTCATTTCTGATGTAAAATATCTCACTGACGCACAGTTCTTACTAAGTGAAGCGGTCAAGTCACAATCAGTGAGCATTGTTTGTTTCCTCGGCCCCTATCTTCTGCCCTGGCCTTCTCCTTCGGGTTACATTAAGTAGCGACGACGTTGAGCAGTGGGCTTTCGGTGATCTCACAATGGGGCTTGGAGATAAGTTGAGTCAGTGTAAATTATAAGGAAACTTTTGCTGTGTCTCGCTCGGTTGCATTTGCAGTGAGTAAAATGCAGCCCGCAGCGTCGAGAGCTGCTAATGTTGGAAAAACAGTGAATTGCATAACTGAATGAGTGAAAGGGTAGGAAACGAGCAAAGAATTAGATTGAATGTGAGTGATTGCCAAACTAAATGTATGCCATTTAGTAGTGGGTCAAGTGTGGAGGAGAATGAAATGAGATTTGCGCTCTCTCGTGGCCGCGGCGAGCATAATTGTGTAAAGTGGAGATTTTGTAAGTGCAGTGGCTGCAGTGAGCAGCAGGGAGCAGTAAGCGTGAGTTGAATGTGACGGAGACAAAGTGGGGAATGTGGTAGTAAAATGCCGTGATGATAATGATGGGGAGAGTGTGTGTGCATGTGCGTGGGGGGCTGGTGAAGATTAAGATGTTGTAAAGTGTGAGGCTTTGTTGTGGCGATGATATTGGATGTGAGAGGGGAAATCATTGCGGGTCGCAAGATTAGTGTGGTGTGACTGAATGTGGGGAGAAAAGGCAGCGAGTTTGTTTGCAGTGTTGGCGATGGACACGTGTGGAGGTTTTTTGTTTGTTTGTTTGTTGTAAAGCAGAGAGTGGGAAAAGGATGCGTCTCACTGTATTGGCCAGGCTGCACTGCAGCCTCTATTCACAAGTGCGACCCGACTACCGAGCAGCACGGGGGCTTTGACCTGCTCCGTTTCCGACCTGGGCCGGTTCACCCCGCTTTATCCGAACTGGTGAGCCCAGGTTCTCCTAGGACCACCATGTGGATACTGCTCTAAGTGCGGACACCCGATCGGCACAGAAGACGGCAACCCAGAACTCCTGACCTCAAGCAATCACTACAGCCTCAGCCTCCCAGCAGCGGGATCACAGGTGCGCGCCACCGCACCCGGCAGCTTTTGCTCTTGTTTCAGCTGCCTTCAGTTCAAAATGGCAGCAGCTGCTCGCCTGCACTGAGTTAATGCAGGTATGATGCTGTGCTTCCTTTACTCATCTGGTGTCATTGCATGCTCCGGTGACGACTAAGTAAGAACATCAAGACAATTTCAGTGATTGCACATTTCTGGGCAAGGACAGCATTCCGATTCTATTCGGCTATACTAGCCTTCAGCGCAAGTATCAGTGCCTTGCAAAATGTGACAGGCGGCGTGTCGGTTGGCTGTCGTTCAGATTCGCGTTTGCTGCGAGGATTGCAGCACGGAGGAGCAGAGTCATTTCTGATGTAAAATATCTCACTGACGCACAGTTCTTACTAAGTGAAGCGGTCAAGTCACAATCAGTGAGCATTGTTTGTTTCCTCGGCCCCTATCTTCTGCCCTGGCCTTCTCCTTCGGGTTACATTAAGTAGCGACGACGTTGAGCAGTGGGCTTTCGGTGATCTCACAATGGGGCTTGGAGATAAGTTGAGTCAGTGTAAATTATAAGGAAACTTTTGCTGTGTCTCGCTCGGTTGCATTTGCAGTGAGTAAAATGCAGCCCGCAGCGTCGAGAGCTGCTAATGTTGGAAAAACAGTGAATTGCATAACTGAATGAGTGAAAGGGTAGGAAACGAGCAAAGAATTAGATTGAATGTGAGTGATTGCCAAACTAAATGTATGCCATTTAGTAGTGGGTCAAGTGTGGAGGAGAATGAAATGAGATTTGCGCTCTCTCGTGGCCGCGGCGAGCATAATTGTGTAAAGTGGAGATTTTGTAAGTGCAGTGGCTGCAGTGAGCAGCAGGGAGCAGTAAGCGTGAGTTGAATGTGACGGAGACAAAGTGGGGAATGTGGTAGTAAAATGCCGTGATGATAATGATGGGGAGAGTGTGTGTGCATGTGCGTGGGGGGCTGGTGAAGATTAAGATGTTGTAAAGTGTGAGGCTTTGTTGTGGCGATGATATTGGATGTGAGAGGGGAAATCATTGCGGGTCGCAAGATTAGTGTGGTGTGACTGAATGTGGGGAGAAAAGGCAGCGAGTTTGTTTGCAGTGTTGGCGATGGACACGTGTGGAGGTTTTTTGTTTGTTTGTTTGTTGTAAAGCAGAGAGTGGGAAAAGGATGCGTCTCACTGTATTGGCCAGGCTGCACTGCAGCCTCTATTCACAAGTGCGACCCGACTACCGAGCAGCACGGGGGCTTTGACCTGCTCCGTTTCCGACCTGGGCCGGTTCACCCCGCTTTATCCGACCTGGTGAGCCCAGATTCTCCTAGGACCACCATGTGGATACTGCTCTTAGTGCGGACACCCGATCGGCACAGAAGACGGCAGCCGAGAACTCCTGACCTCAAGCAATCCTACAGCCTCAGCCTCAGCCTCCCAGCAGCGGGATCACAGGTGCGCGCCACCGCACCCGGCAGCTTTTGCTCTTGTTTCAGCTGCCTTCAGTTCAAAATGGCAGCAGCTGCTCGCCTGCACTGAGTTAATGCAGGTATGATGCTGTGCTTCCTTTACTCATCTGGTGTCATTGCATGCTCCGGTGACGACTAAGTAAGAACATCAAGACAATTTCAGTGATTGCACATTTCTGGGCAAGGACAGCATTCCGATTCTATTCGGCTATACTAGCCTTCAGCGCAAGTATCAGTGCCTTGCAAAATGTGACAGGCGGCGTGTCGGTTGGCTGTCGTTCAGATTCGCGTTTGCTGCGAGGATTGCAGCACGGAGGAGCAGAGTCATTTCTGATGTAAAATATCTCACTGACGCACAGTTCTTACTAAGTGAAGCGGTCAAGTCACAATCAGTGAGCATTGTTTGTTTCCTCGGCCCCTATCTTCTGCCCTGGCCTTCTCCTTCGGGTTACATTAAGTAGCGACGACGTTGAACAGTGGGCTTTCGGCGATCTCACAATGGGGCTTGGAGATAAGTTGAGTCAGTGTAAATTATAAGGAAACTTTTGCTGTGTCTCGCTCGGTTGCATTTGCAGTGAGTAAAATGCATCCCGCAGCGTCGAGAGCTGCTAATGTTGGAAAAACAGTGAATTGCATAACTGAATGAGTGAAAGGGTAGGAAACGAGCAAAGAATTAGATTGAATGTGAGTGATTGCCAAACTAAATGTATGCCATTTAGTAGTGGGTCAAGTGTGGAGGAGAATGAAATGAGATTTGCGCTCTCTCGTGGCCGCGGCGAGCATAATTGTGTAAAGTGGAGATTTTGTAAGTGCAGTGGCTGCAGTGAGCAGCAGGGAGCAGTAAGCGTGAGTTGAATGTGACGGAGACAAAGTGGGGAATGTGGTAGTAAAATGCCGTGATGATAATGATGGGGAGAATGTGTGTGCATGTGCGTGGGGGGCTGGTGAAGATTAAGATGTTGTAAAGTGTGAGGCTTTGTTGTGGCGATGATATTGGATGTGAGAGGGGAAATCATTGCGGGTCGCAAGATTAGTGTGGTGTGACTGAATGTGGGGAGAAAAGGCAGCGAGTTTGTTTGCAGTGTTGGCGATGGACACGTGTGGAGGTTTTTTGTTTGTTTGTTTGTTGTAAAGCAGAGAGTGGGAAAAGGATGCGTCTCACTGTATTGGCCAGGCTGCACTGCAGCCTCTATTCACAAGTGCGACCCGACTACCGAGCAGCACGGGGGCTTTGACCTGCTCCGTTTCCGACCTGGGCCGGTTCACCCCGCTTTATCCGACCTGGTGAGCCCAGGTTCTCCTAGGACCACCATGTGGATACTGCTCTTAGTGCGGACACCCGATCGGCACAGAAGACGGCAGCCCAGAACTCCTGACCTCAAGCAATCCTACAGCCTCAGCCTCCCAGCAGCGGGATCACAGGTGCGCGCCACCGCACCCGGCAGCTTTTGCTCTTGTTTCAGCTGCCTTCAGTTCAAAATGGCAGCAGCTGCTCGCCTGCACTGAGTTAATGCAGGTATGATGCTGTGCTTCCTTTACTCATCTGGTGTCATTGCATGCTCCGGTGACGACTAAGTAAGAACATCAAGACAATTTCAGTGATTGCACATTTCTGGGCAAGGACAGCATTCCGATTCTATTCGGCTATACTAGCCTTCAGCGCAAGTATCAGTGCCTTGCAAAATGTGACAGGCGGCGTGTCGGTTGGCTGTCGTTCAGATTCGCGTTTGCTGCGAGGATTGCAGCACGGAGGAGCAGAGTCATTTCTGATGTAAAATATCTCACTGACGCACAGTTCTTACTAAGTGAAGCGGTCAAGTCACAATCAGTGAGCATTGTTTGTTTCCTCGGCCCCTATCTTCTGCCCTGGCCTTCTCCTTCGGGTTACATTAAGTAGCGACGACGTTGAGCAGTGGGCTTTCGGCGATCTCACAATGGGGCTTGGAGATAAGTTGAGTCAGTGTAAATTATAAGGAAACTTTTGCTGTGTCTCGCTCGGTTGCATTTGCAGTGAGTAAAATGCAGCCCGCAGCGTCGAGAGCTGCTAATGTTGGAAAAACAGTGAATTGCATAACTGAATGAGTGAAAGGGTAGGAAACGAGCAAAGAATTAGATTGAATGTGAGTGATTGCCAAACTAAATGTATGCCATTTAGTAGTGGGTCAAGTGTGGAGGAGAATGAAATGAGATTTGCGCTCTCTCGTGGCCGCGGCGAGCATAATTGTGTAAAGTGGAGATTTTGTAAGTGCAGTGGCTGCAGTGAGCAGCAGGGAGCAGTAAGCGTGAGTTGAATGTGACGGAGACAAAGTGGGGAATGTGGTAGTAAAATGCCGTGATGATAATGATGGGGAGAGTGTGTGTGCATGTGCGTGGGGGGCTGGTGAAGATTAAGATGTTGTAAAGTGTGAGGCTTTGTTGTGGCGATGATATTGGATGTGAGAGGGGAAATCATTGCGGGTCGCAAGATTAGTGTGGTGTGACTGAATGTGGGGAGAAAAGGCAGCGAGTTTGTTTGCAGTGTTGGCGATGGACACGTGTGGAGGTTTTTTGTTTGTTTGTTTGTTGTAAAGCAGAGAGTGGGAAAAGGATGCGTCTCACTGTATTGGCCAGGCTGCACTGCAGCCTCTATTCACAAGTGCGACCCGACTACCGAGCAGCACGGGGGCTTTGACCTGCTCCGTTTCCGACCTGGGCCGGTTCACCCCGCTTTATCCGACCTGGTGAGCCCAGGTTCTCCTAGGACCACCATGTGGATACTGCTCTTAGTGCGGACACCCGATCGGCACAGAAGACGGCAGCCCAGAACTCCTGACCTCAAGCAATCCTACAGCCTCAGCCTCCCAGCAGCGGGATCACAGGTGCGCGCCACCGCACCCGGCAGCTTTTGCTCTTGTTTCAGCTGCCTTCAGTTCAAAATGGCAGCAGCTGCTCGCCTGCACTGAGTTAATGCAGGTATGATGCTGTGCTTCCTTTACTCATCTGGTGTCATTGCATGCTCCGGTGACGACTAAGTAAGAACATCAAGACAATTTCAGTGATTGCACATTTCTGGGCAAGGACAGCATTCCGATTCTATTCGGCTATACTAGCCTTCAGCGCAAGTATCAGTGCCTTGCAAAATGTGACAGGCGGCGTGTCGGTTGGCTGTCGTTCAGATTCGCGTTTGCTGCGAGGATTGCAGCACGGAGGAGCAGAGTCATTTCTGATGTAAAATATCTCACTGACGCACAGTTCTTACTAAGTGAAGCGGTCAAGTCACAATCAGTGAGCATTGTTTGTTTCCTCGGCCCCTATCTTCTGCCCTGGCCTTCTCCTTCGGGTTACATTAAGTAGCGACGACGTTGAGCAGTGGGCTTTCGGTGATCTCACAATGGGGCTTGGAGATAAGTTGAGTCAGTGTAAATTATAAGGAAACTTTTGCTGTGTCTCGCTCGGTTGCATTTGCAGTGAGTAAAATGCAGCCCGCAGCGTCGAGAGCTGCTAATGTTGGAAAAACAGTGAATTGCATAACTGAATGAGTGAAAGGGTAGGAAACGAGCAAAGAATTAGATTGAATGTGAGTGATTGCCAAACTAAATGTATGCCATTTAGTAGTGGGTCAAGTGTGGAGGAGAATGAAATGAGATTTGCGCTCTCTCGTGGCCGCGGCGAGCATAATTGTGTAAAGTGGAGATTTTGTAAGTGCAGTGGCTGCAGTGAGCAGCAGGGAGCAGTAAGCGTGAGTTGAATGTGACTGAGACAAAGTGGGGAATGTGGTAGTAAAATGCCGTGATGATAATGATGGGGAGAGTGTGTGTGCATGTGCGTGGGGGGCTGGTGAAGATTAAGATGTTGTAAAGTGTGAGGCTTTGTTGTGGCGATGATATTGGATGTGAGAGGGGAAATCATTGCGGGTCGCAAGATTAGTGTGGTGTGACTGAATGTGGGGAGAAAAGGCAGCGAGTTTGTTTGCAGTGTTGGCGATGGACACGTGTGGAGGTTTTTTGTTTGTTTGTTTGTTGTAAAGCAGAGAGTGGGAAAAGGATGCGTCTCACTGTATTGGCCAGGCTGCACTGCAGCCTCTATTCACAAGTGCGACCCGACTACCGAGCAGCACGGGGGCTTTGACCTGCTCCGTTTCCGACCTGGGCCGGTTCACCCCGCTTTATCCGACCTGGTGAGCCCAGGTTCTCCTAGGACCACCATGTGGATACTGCTCTTAGTGCGGACACCCGATCGGCACAGAAGACGGCAGCCCAGAACTCCTGACCTCAAGCAATCCTACAGCCTCAGCCTCCCAGCAGCGGGATCACAGGTGCGCGCCACCGCACCCGGCAGCTTTTGCTCTTGTTTCAGCTGCCTTCAGTTCAAAATGGCAGCAGCTGCTCGCCTGCACTGAGTTAATGCAGGTATGATGCTGTGCTTCCTTTACTCATCTGGTGTCATTGCATGCTCCGGTGACGACTAAGTAAGAACATCAAGACAATTTCAGTGATTGCACATTTCTGGGCAAGGACAGCATTCCGATTCTATTCGGCTATACTAGCCTTCAGCGCAAGTATCAGTGCCTTGCAAAATGTGACAGGCGGCGTGTCGGTTGGCTGTCGTTCAGATTCGCGTTTGCTGCGAGGATTGCAGCACGGAGGAGCAGAGTCATTTCTGATGTAAAATATCTCACTGACGCACAGTTCTTACTAAGTGAAGCGGTCAAGTCACAATCAGTGAGCATTGTTTGTTTCCTCGGCCCCTATCTTCTGCCCTGGCCTTCTCCTTCGGGTTACATTAAGTAGCGACGACGTTGAACAGTGGGCTTTCGGCGATCTCACAATGGGGCTTGGAGATAAGTTGAGTCAGTGTAAATTATAAGGAAACTTTTGCTGTGTCTCGCTCGGTTGCATTTGCAGTGAGTAAAATGCAGCCCGCAGCGTCGAGAGCTGCTAATGTTGGAAAAACAGTGAATTGCATAACTGAATGAGTGAAAGGGTAGGAAACGAGCAAAGAATTAGATTGAATGTGAGTGATTGCCAAACTAAATGTATGCCATTTAGTAGTGGGTCAAGTGTGGAGGAGAATGAAATGAGATTTGCGCTCTCTCGTGGCCGCGGCGAGCATAATTGTGTAAAGTGGAGATTTTGTAAGTGCAGTGGCTGCAGTGAGCAGCAGGGAGCAGTAAGCGTGAGTTGAATGTGACGGAGACAAAGTGGGGAATGTGGTAGTAAAATGCCGTGATGATAATGATGGGGAGAGTGTGTGTGCATGTGCGTGGGGGGCTGGTGAAGATTAAGATGTTGTAAAGTGTGAGGCTTTGTTGTGGCGATGATATTGGATGTGAGAGGGGAAATCATTGCGGGTCGCAAGATTAGTGTGGTGTGACTGAATGTGGGGAGAAAAGGCAGCGAGTTTGTTTGCAGTGTTGGCGATGGACACGTGTGGAGGTTTTTTGTTTGTTTGTTTGTTGTAAAGCAGAGAGTGGGAAAAGGATGCGTCTCACTGTATTGGCCAGGCTGCACTGCAGCCTCTATTCACAAGTGCGACCCGACTACCGAGCAGCACGGGGGCTTTGACCTGCTCCGTTTCCGACCTGGGCCGGTTCACCCCGCTTTATCCGACCTGGTGAGCCCAGGTTCTCCTTAGGACCACCATGTGGATACTGCTCTAAGTGCGGACACCCGATCGGCACAGAAGACGGCAACCCAGAACTCCTGACCTCAAGCAATCACTACAGCCTCAGCCTCCCAGCAGCGGGATCACAGGTGCGCGCCACCGCACCCGGCAGCTTTTGCTCTTGTTTCAGCTGCCTTCAGTTCAAAATGGCAGCAGCTGCTCGCCTGCACTGAGTTAATGCAGGTATGATGCTGTGCTTCCTTTACTCATCTGGTGTCATTGCATGCTCCGGTGACGACTAAGTAAGAACATCAAGACAATTTCAGTGATTGCACATTTCTGGGCAAGGACAGCATTCCGATTCTATTCGGCTATACTAGCCTTCAGCGCAAGTATCAGTGCCTTGCAAAATGTGACAGGCGGCGTGTCGGTTGGCTGTCGTTCAGATTCGCGTTTGCTGCGAGGATTGCAGCACGGAGGAGCAGAGTCATTTCTGATGTAAAATATCTCACTGACGCACAGTTCTTACTAAGTGAAGCGGTCAAGTCACAATCAGTGAGCATTGTTTGTTTCCTCGGCCCCTATCTTCTGCCCTGGCCTTCTCCTTCGGGTTACATTAAGTAGCGACGACGTTGAGCAGTGGGCTTTCGGTGATCTCACAATGGGGCTTGGAGATAAGTTGAGTCAGTGTAAATTATAAGGAAACTTTTGCTGTGTCTCGCTCGGTTGCATTTGCAGTGAGTAAAATGCAGCCCGCAGCGTCGAGAGCTGCTAATGTTGGAAAAACAGTGAATTGCATAACTGAATGAGTGAAAGGGTAGGAAACGAGCAAAGAATTAGATTGAATGTGAGTGATTGCCAAACTAAATGTATGCCATTTAGTAGTGGGTCAAGTGTGGAGGAGAATGAAATGAGATTTGCGCTCTCTCGTGGCCGCGGCGAGCATAATTGTGTAAAGTGGAGATTTTGTAAGTGCAGTGGCTGCAGTGAGCAGCAGGGAGCAGTAAGCGTGAGTTGAATGTGACGGAGACAAAGTGGGGAATGTGGTAGTAAAATGCCGTGATGATAATGATGGGGAGAGTGTGTGTGCATGTGCGTGGGGGGCTGGTGAAGATTAAGATGTTGTAAAGTGTGAGGCTTTGTTGTGGCGATGATATTGGATGTGAGAGGGGAAATCATTGCGGGTCGCAAGATTAGTGTGGTGTGACTGAATGTGGGGAGAAAAGGCAGCGAGTTTGTTTGCAGTGTTGGCGATGGACACGTGTGGAGGTTTTTTGTTTGTTTGTTTGTTGTAAAGCAGAGAGTGGGAAAAGGATGCGTCTCACTGTATTGGCCAGGCTGCACTGCAGCCTCTATTCACAAGTGCGACCCGACTACCGAGCAGCACGGGGGCTTTGACCTGCTCCGTTTCCGACCTGGGCCGGTTCACCCCGCTTTATCCGACCTGGTGAGCCCAGATTCTCCTAGGACCACCATGTGGATACTGCTCTTAGTGCGGACACCCGATCGGCACAGAAGACGGCAGCCGAGAACTCCTGACCTCAAGCAATCCTACAGCCTCAGCCTCAGCCTCCCAGCAGCGGGATCACAGGTGCGCGCCACCGCACCCGGCAGCTTTTGCTCTTGTTTCAGCTGCCTTCAGTTCAAAATGGCAGCAGCTGCTCGCCTGCACTGAGTTAATGCAGGTATGATGCTGTGCTTCCTTTACTCATCTGGTGTCATTGCATGCTCCGGTGACGACTAAGTAAGAACATCAAGACAATTTCAGTGATTGCACATTTCTGGGCAAGGACAGCATTCCGATTCTATTCGGCTATACTAGCCTTCAGCGCAAGT
This sequence comes from Somniosus microcephalus, assembly GCF_052327205.1. Taxonomy (NCBI): domain Eukaryota; kingdom Metazoa; phylum Chordata; class Chondrichthyes; order Squaliformes; family Somniosidae; genus Somniosus; species Somniosus microcephalus. The sequence goes on along the minus strand of NC_141001.1, from coordinate 58,268,608 downwards.
ATCAGTGCCTTGCAAAATGTGACAGGCGGCGTGTCGGTTGGCTGTCGTTCAGATTCGCGTTTGCTGCGAGGATTGCAGCACGGAGGAGCAGAGTCATTTCTGATGTAAAATATCTCACTGACGCACAGTTCTTACTAAGTGAAGCGGTCAAGTCACAATCAGTGAGCATTGTTTGTTTCCTCGGCCCCTATCTTCTGCCCTGGCCTTCTCCTTCGGGTTACATTAAGTAGCGACGACGTTGAACAGTGGGCTTTCGGCGATCTCACAATGGGGCTTGGAGATAAGTTGAGTCAGTGTAAATTATAAGGAAACTTTTGCTGTGTCTCGCTCGGTTGCATTTGCAGTGAGTAAAATGCATCCCGCAGCGTCGAGAGCTGCTAATGTTGGAAAAACAGTGAATTGCATAACTGAATGAGTGAAAGGGTAGGAAACGAGCAAAGAATTAGATTGAATGTGAGTGATTGCCAAACTAAATGTATGCCATTTAGTAGTGGGTCAAGTGTGGAGGAGAATGAAATGAGATTTGCGCTCTCTCGTGGCCGCGGCGAGCATAATTGTGTAAAGTGGAGATTTTGTAAGTGCAGTGGCTGCAGTGAGCAGCAGGGAGCAGTAAGCGTGAGTTGAATGTGACGGAGACAAAGTGGGGAATGTGGTAGTAAAATGCCGTGATGATAATGATGGGGAGAGTGTGTGTGCATGTGCGTGGGGGGCTGGTGAAGATTAAGATGTTGTAAAGTGTGAGGCTTTGTTGTGGCGATGATATTGGATGTGAGAGGGGAAATCATTGCGGGTCGCAAGATTAGTGTGGTGTGACTGAATGTGGGGAGAAAAGGCAGCGAGTTTGTTTGCAGTGTTGGCGATGGACACGTGTGGAGGTTTTTTGTTTGTTTGTTTGTTGTAAAGCAGAGAGTGGGAAAAGGATGCGTCTCACTGTATTGGCCAGGCTGCACTGCAGCCTCTATTCACAAGTGCGACCCGACTACCGAGCAGCACGGGGGCTTTGACCTGCTCCGTTTCCGACCTGGGCCGGTTCACCCCGCTTTATCCGACCTGGTGAGCCCAGGTTCTCCTAGGACCACCATGTGGATACTGCTCTTAGTGCGGACACCCGATCGGCACAGAAGACGGCAGCCCAGAACTCCTGACCTCAAGCAATCCTACAGCCTCAGCCTCCCAGCAGCGGGATCACAGGTGCGCGCCACCGCACCCGGCAGCTTTTGCTCTTGTTTCAGCTGCCTTCAGTTCAAAATGGCAGCAGCTGCTCGCCTGCACTGAGTTAATGCAGGTATGATGCTGTGCTTCCTTTACTCATCTGGTGTCATTGCATGCTCCGGTGACGACTAAGTAAGAACATCAAGACAATTTCAGTGATTGCACATTTCTGGGCAAGGACAGCATTCCGATTCTATTCGGCTATACTAGCCTTCAGCGCAAGTATCAGTGCCTTGCAAAATGTGACAGGCGGCGTGTCGGTTGGCTGTCGTTCAGATTCGCGTTTGCTGCGAGGATTGCAGCACGGAGGAGCAGAGTCATTTCTGATGTAAAATATCTCACTGACGCACAGTTCTTACTAAGTGAAGCGGTCAAGTCACAATCAGTGAGCATTGTTTGTTTCCTCGGCCCCTATCTTCTGCCCTGGCCTTCTCCTTCGGGTTACATTAAGTAGCGACGACGTTGAGCAGTGGGCTTTCGGCGATCTCACAATGGGGCTTGGAGATAAGTTGAGTCAGTGTAAATTATAAGGAAACTTTTGCTGTGTCTCGCTCGGTTGCATTTGCAGTGAGTAAAATGCAGCCCGCAGCGTCGAGAGCTGCTAATGTTGGAAAAACAGTGAATTGCATAACTGAATGAGTGAAAGGGTAGGAAACGAGCAAAGAATTAGATTGAATGTGAGTGATTGCCAAACTAAATGTATGCCATTTAGTAGTGGGTCAAGTGTGGAGGAGAATGAAATGAGATTTGCGCTCTCTCGTGGCCGCGGCGAGCATAATTGTGTAAAGTGGAGATTTTGTAAGTGCAGTGGCTGCAGTGAGCAGCAGGGAGCAGTAAGCGTGAGTTGAATGTGACGGAGACAAAGTGGGGAATGTGGTAGTAAAATGCCGTGATGATAATGATGGGGAGAGTGTGTGTGCATGTGCGTGGGGGGCTGGTGAAGATTAAGATGTTGTAAAGTGTGAGGCTTTGTTGTGGCGATGATATTGGATGTGAGAGGGGAAATCATTGCGGGTCGCAAGATTAGTGTGGTGTGACTGAATGTGGGGAGAAAAGGCAGCGAGTTTGTTTGCAGTGTTGGCGATGGACACGTGTGGAGGTTTTTTGTTTGTTTGTTTGTTGTAAAGCAGAGAGTGGGAAAAGGATGCGTCTCACTGTATTGGCCAGGCTGCACTGCAGCCTCTATTCACAAGTGCGACCCGACTACCGAGCAGCACGGGGGCTTTGACCTGCTCCGTTTCCGACCTGGGCCGGTTCACCCCGCTTTATCCGACCTGGTGAGCCCAGGTTCTCCTAGGACCACCATGTGGATACTGCTCTTAGTGCGGACACCCGATCGGCACAGAAGACGGCAGCCCAGAACTCCTGACCTCAAGCAATCCTACAGCCTCAGCCTCCCAGCAGCGGGATCACAGGTGCGCGCCACCGCACCCGGCAGCTTTTGCTCTTGTTTCAGCTGCCTTCAGTTCAAAATGGCAGCAGCTGCTCGCCTGCACTGAGTTAATGCAGGTATGATGCTGTGCTTCCTTTACTCATCTGGTGTCATTGCATGCTCCGGTGACGACTAAGTAAGAACATCAAGACAATTTCAGTGATTGCACATTTCTGGGCAAGGACAGCATTCCGATTCTATTCGGCTATACTAGCCTTCAGCGCAAGTATCAGTGCCTTGCAAAATGTGACAGGCGGCGTGTCGGTTGGCTGTCGTTCAGATTCGCGTTTGCTGCGAGGATTGCAGCACGGAGGAGCAGAGTCATTTCTGATGTAAAATATCTCACTGACGCACAGTTCTTACTAAGTGAAGCGGTCAAGTCACAATCAGTGAGCATTGTTTGTTTCCTCGGCCCCTATCTTCTGCCCTGGCCTTCTCCTTCGGGTTACATTAAGTAGCGACGACGTTGAGCAGTGGGCTTTCGGTGATCTCACAATGGGGCTTGGAGATAAGTTGAGTCAGTGTAAATTATAAGGAAACTTTTGCTGTGTCTCGCTCGGTTGCATTTGCAGTGAGTAAAATGCAGCCCGCAGCGTCGAGAGCTGCTAATGTTGGAAAAACAGTGAATTGCATAACTGAATGAGTGAAAGGGTAGGAAACGAGCAAAGAATTAGATTGAATGTGAGTGATTGCCAAACTAAATGTATGCCATTTAGTAGTGGGTCAAGTGTGGAGGAGAATGAAATGAGATTTGCGCTCTCTCGTGGCCGCGGCGAGCATAATTGTGTAAAGTGGAGATTTTGTAAGTGCAGTGGCTGCAGTGAGCAGCAGGGAGCAGTAAGCGTGAGTTGAATGTGACTGAGACAAAGTGGGGAATGTGGTAGTAAAATGCCGTGATGATAATGATGGGGAGAGTGTGTGTGCATGTGCGTGGGGGGCTGGTGAAGATTAAGATGTTGTAAAGTGTGAGGCTTTGTTGTGGCGATGATATTGGATGTGAGAGGGGAAATCATTGCGGGTCGCAAGATTAGTGTGGTGTGACTGAATGTGGGGAGAAAAGGCAGCGAGTTTGTTTGCAGTGTTGGCGATGGACACGTGTGGAGGTTTTTTGTTTGTTTGTTTGTTGTAAAGCAGAGAGTGGGAAAAGGATGCGTCTCACTGTATTGGCCAGGCTGCACTGCAGCCTCTATTCACAAGTGCGACCCGACTACCGAGCAGCACGGGGGCTTTGACCTGCTCCGTTTCCGACCTGGGCCGGTTCACCCCGCTTTATCCGACCTGGTGAGCCCAGGTTCTCCTAGGACCACCATGTGGATACTGCTCTTAGTGCGGACACCCGATCGGCACAGAAGACGGCAGCCCAGAACTCCTGACCTCAAGCAATCCTACAGCCTCAGCCTCCCAGCAGCGGGATCACAGGTGCGCGCCACCGCACCCGGCAGCTTTTGCTCTTGTTTCAGCTGCCTTCAGTTCAAAATGGCAGCAGCTGCTCGCCTGCACTGAGTTAATGCAGGTATGATGCTGTGCTTCCTTTACTCATCTGGTGTCATTGCATGCTCCGGTGACGACTAAGTAAGAACATCAAGACAATTTCAGTGATTGCACATTTCTGGGCAAGGACAGCATTCCGATTCTATTCGGCTATACTAGCCTTCAGCGCAAGTATCAGTGCCTTGCAAAATGTGACAGGCGGCGTGTCGGTTGGCTGTCGTTCAGATTCGCGTTTGCTGCGAGGATTGCAGCACGGAGGAGCAGAGTCATTTCTGATGTAAAATATCTCACTGACGCACAGTTCTTACTAAGTGAAGCGGTCAAGTCACAATCAGTGAGCATTGTTTGTTTCCTCGGCCCCTATCTTCTGCCCTGGCCTTCTCCTTCGGGTTACATTAAGTAGCGACGACGTTGAACAGTGGGCTTTCGGCGATCTCACAATGGGGCTTGGAGATAAGTTGAGTCAGTGTAAATTATAAGGAAACTTTTGCTGTGTCTCGCTCGGTTGCATTTGCAGTGAGTAAAATGCAGCCCGCAGCGTCGAGAGCTGCTAATGTTGGAAAAACAGTGAATTGCATAACTGAATGAGTGAAAGGGTAGGAAACGAGCAAAGAATTAGATTGAATGTGAGTGATTGCCAAACTAAATGTATGCCATTTAGTAGTGGGTCAAGTGTGGAGGAGAATGAAATGAGATTTGCGCTCTCTCGTGGCCGCGGCGAGCATAATTGTGTAAAGTGGAGATTTTGTAAGTGCAGTGGCTGCAGTGAGCAGCAGGGAGCAGTAAGCGTGAGTTGAATGTGACGGAGACAAAGTGGGGAATGTGGTAGTAAAATGCCGTGATGATAATGATGGGGAGAGTGTGTGTGCATGTGCGTGGGGGGCTGGTGAAGATTAAGATGTTGTAAAGTGTGAGGCTTTGTTGTGGCGATGATATTGGATGTGAGAGGGGAAATCATTGCGGGTCGCAAGATTAGTGTGGTGTGACTGAATGTGGGGAGAAAAGGCAGCGAGTTTGTTTGCAGTGTTGGCGATGGACACGTGTGGAGGTTTTTTGTTTGTTTGTTTGTTGTAAAGCAGAGAGTGGGAAAAGGATGCGTCTCACTGTATTGGCCAGGCTGCACTGCAGCCTCTATTCACAAGTGCGACCCGACTACCGAGCAGCACGGGGGCTTTGACCTGCTCCGTTTCCGACCTGGGCCGGTTCACCCCGCTTTATCCGACCTGGTGAGCCCAGGTTCTCCTAGGACCACCATGTGGATACTGCTCTTAGTGCGGACACCCGATCGGCACAGAAGACGGCAGCCCAGAACTCCTGACCTCAAGCAATCCTACAGCCTCAGCCTCCCAGCAGCGGGATCACAGGTGCGCGCCACCGCACCCGGCAGCTTTTGCTCTTGTTTCAGCTGCCTTCAGTTCAAAATGGCAGCAGCTGCTCGCCTGCACTGAGTTAATGCAGATATGATGCTGTGCTTCCTTTACTCATCTGGTGTCATTGCATGCTCCGGTGACGACTAAGTAAGAACATCAAGACAATTTCAGTGATTGCACATTTCTGGGCAAGGACAGCATTCCGATTCTATTCGGCTATACTAGCCTTCAGCGCAAGTATCAGTGCCTTGCAAAATGTGACAGGCGGCGTGTCGGTTGGCTGTCGTTCAGATTCGCGTTTGCTGCGAGGATTGCAGCACGGAGGAGCAGAGTCATTTCTGATGTAAAATATCTCACTGACGCACAGTTCTTACTAAGTGAAGCGGTCAAGTCACAATCAGTGAGCATTGTTTGTTTCCTCGGCCCCTATCTTCTGCCCTGGCCTTCTCCTTCGGGTTACATTAAGTAGCGACGACGTTGAGCAGTGGGCTTTCGGTGATCTCACAATGGGGCTTGGAGATAAGTTGAGTCAGTGTAAATTATAAGGAAACTTTTGCTGTGTCTCGCTCGGTTGCATTTGCAGTGAGTAAAATGCAGCCCGCAGCGTCGAGAGCTGCTAATGTTGGAAAAACAGTGAATTGCATAACTGAATGAGTGAAAGGGTAGGAAACGAGCAAAGAATTAGATTGAATGTGAGTGATTGCCAAACTAAATGTATGCCATTTAGTAGTGGGTCAAGTGTGGAGGAGAATGAAATGAGATTTGCGCTCTCTCGTGGCCGCGGCGAGCATAATTGTGTAAAGTGGAGATTTTGTAAGTGCAGTGGCTGCAGTGAGCAGCAGGGAGCAGTAAGCGTGAGTTGAATGTGACGGAGACAAAGTGGGGAATGTGGTAGTAAAATGCCGTGATGATAATGATGGGGAGAGTGTGTGTGCATGTGCGTGGGGGGCTGGTGAAGATTAAGATGTTGTAAAGTGTGAGGCTTTGTTGTGGCGATGATATTGGATGTGAGAGGGGAAATCATTGCGGGTCGCAAGATTAGTGTGGTGTGACTGAATGTGGGGAGAAAAGGCAGCGAGTTTGTTTGCAGTGTTGGCGATGGACACGTGTGGAGGTTTTTTGTTTGTTTGTTTGTTGTAAAGCAGAGAGTGGGAAAAGGATGCGTCTCACTGTATTGGCCAGGCTGCACTGCAGCCTCTATTCACAAGTGCGACCCGACTACCGAGCAGCACGGGGGCTTTGACCTGCTCCGTTTCCGACCTGGGCCGGTTCACCCCGCTTTATCCGACCTGGTGAGCCCAGGTTCTCCTAGGACCACCATGTGGATACTGCTCTTAGTGCGGACACCCGATCGGCACAGAAGACGGCAGCCCAGAACTCCTGACCTCAAGCAATCCTACAGCCTCAGCCTCCCAGCAGCGGGATCACAGGTGCGCGCCACCGCACCCGGCAGCTTTTGCTCTTGTTTCAGCTGCCTTCAGTTCAAAATGGCAGCAGCTGCTCGCCTGCACTGAGTTAATGCAGGTATGATGCTGTGCTTCCTTTACTCATCTGGTGTCATTGCATGCTCCGGTGACGACTAAGTAAGAACATCAAGACAATTTCAGTGATTGCACATTTCTGGGCAAGGACAGCATTCCGATTCTATTCGGCTATACTAGCCTTCAGCGCAAGTATCAGTGCCTTGCAAAATGTGACAGGCGGCGTGTCGGTTGGCTGTCGTTCAGATTCGCGTTTGCTGCGAGGATTGCAGCACGGAGGAGCAGAGTCATTTCTGATGTAAAATATCTCACTGACGCACAGTTCTTACTAAGTGAAGCGGTCAAGTCACAATCAGTGAGCATTGTTTGTTTCCTCGGCCCCTATCTTCTGCCCTGGCCTTCTCCTTCGGGTTACATTAAGTAGCGACGACGTTGAGCAGTGGGCTTTCGGTGATCTCACAATGGGGCTTGGAGATAAGTTGAGTCAGTGTAAATTATAAGGAAACTTTTGCTGTGTCTCGCTCGGTTGCATTTGCAGTGAGTAAAATGCAGCCCGCAGCGTCGAGAGCTGCTAATGTTGGAAAAACAGTGAATTGCATAACTGAATGAGTGAAAGGGTAGGAAACGAGCAAAGAATTAGATTGAATGTGAGTGATTGCCAAACTAAATGTATGCCATTTAGTAGTGGGTCAAGTGTGGAGGAGAATGAAATGAGATTTGCGCTCTCTCGTGGCCGCGGCGAGCATAATTGTGTAAAGTGGAGATTTTGTAAGTGCAGTGGCTGCAGTGAGCAGCAGGGAGCAGTAAGCGTGAGTTGAATGTGACGGAGACAAAGTGGGGAATGTGGTAGTAAAATGCCGTGATGATAATGATGGGGAGAGTGTGTGTGCATGTGCGTGGGGGGCTGGTGAAGATTAAGATGTTGTAAAGTGTGAGGCTTTGTTGTGGCGATGATATTGGATGTGAGAGGGGAAATCATTGCGGGTCGCAAGATTAGTGTGGTGTGACTGAATGTGGGGAGAAAAGGCAGCGAGTTTGTTTGCAGTGTTGGCGATGGACACGTGTGGAGGTTTTTTGTTTGTTTGTTTGTTGTAAAGCAGAGAGTGGGAAAAGGATGCGTCTCACTGTATTGGCCAGGCTGCACTGCAGCCTCTATTCACAAGTGCGACCCGACTACCGAGCAGCACGGGGGCTTTGACCTGCTCCGTTTCCGACCTGGGCCGGTTCACCCCGCTTTATCCGACCTGGTGAGCCCAGGTTCTCCTAGGACCACCATGTGGATACTGCTCTTAGTGCGGACACCCGATCGGCACAGAAGACGGCAGCCCAGAACTCCTGACCTCAAGCAATCCTACAGCCTCAGCCTCCCAGCAGCGGGATCACAGGTGCGCGCCACCGCACCCGGCAGCTTTTGCTCTTGTTTCAGCTGCCTTCAGTTCAAAATGGCAGCAGCTGCTCGCCTGCACTGAGTTAATGCAGGTATGATGCTGTGCTTCCTTTACTCATCTGGTGTCATTGCATGCTCCGGTGACGACTAAGTAAGAACATCAAGACAATTTCAGTGATTGCACATTTCTGGGCAAGGACAGCATTCCGATTCTATTCGGCTATACTAGCCTTCAGCGCAAGTATCAGTGCCTTGCAAAATGTGACAGGCGGCGTGTCGGTTGGCTGTCGTTCAGATTCGCGTTTGCTGCGAGGATTGCAGCACGGAGGAGCAGAGTCATTTCTGATGTAAAATATCTCACTGACGCACAGTTCTTACTAAGTGAAGCGGTCAAGTCACAATCAGTGAGCATTGTTTGTTTCCTCGGCCCCTATCTTCTGCCCTGGCCTTCTCCTTCGGGTTACATTAAGTAGCGACGACGTTGAGCAGTGGGCTTTCGGTGATCTCACAATGGGGCTTGGAGATAAGTTGAGTCAGTGTAAATTATAAGGAAACTTTTGCTGTGTCTCGCTCGGTTGCATTTGCAGTGAGTAAAATGCAGCCCGCAGCGTCGAGAGCTGCTAATGTTGGAAAAACAGTGAATTGCATAACTGAATGAGTGAAAGGGTAGGAAACGAGCAAAGAATTAGATTGAATGTGAGTGATTGCCAAACTAAATGTATGCCATTTAGTAGTGGGTCAAGTGTGGAGGAGAATGAAATGAGATTTGCGCTCTCTCGTGGCCGCGGCGAGCATAATTGTGTAAAGTGGAGATTTTGTAAGTGCAGTGGCTGCAGTGAGCAGCAGGGAGCAGTAAGCGTGAGTTGAATGTGACGGAGACAAAGTGGGGAATGTGGTAGTAAAATGCCGTGATGATAATGATGGGGAGAGTGTGTGTGCATGTGCGTGGGGGGCTGGTGAAGATTAAGATGTTGTAAAGTGTGAGGCTTTGTTGTGGCGATGATATTGGATGTGAGAGGGGAAATCATTGCGGGTCGCAAGATTAGTGTGGTGTGACTGAATGTGGGGAGAAAAGGCAGCGAGTTTGTTTGCAGTGTTGGCGATGGACACGTGTGGAGGTTTTTTGTTTGTTTGTTTGTTGTAAAGCAGAGAGTGGGAAAAGGATGCGTCTCACTGTATTGGCCAGGCTGCACTGCAGCCTCTATTCACAAGTGCGACCCGACTACCGAGCAGCACGGGGGCTTTGACCTGCTCCGTTTCCGACCTGGGCCGGTTCACCCCGCTTTATCCGACCTGGTGAGCCCAGGTTCTCCTAGGACCACCATGTGGATACTGCTCTTAGTGCGGACACCCGATCGGCACAGAAGACGGCAGCCCAGAACTCCTGACCTCAAGCAATCCTACAGCCTCAGCCTCCCAGCAGCGGGATCACAGGTGCGCGCCACCGCACCCGGCAGCTTTTGCTCTTGTTTCAGCTGCCTTCAGTTCAAAATGGCAGCAGCTGCTCGCCTGCACTGAGTTAATGCAGGTATGATGCTGTGCTTCCTTTACTCATCTGGTGTCATTGCATGCTCCGGTGACGACTAAGTAAGAACATCAAGACAATTTCAGTGATTGCACATTTCTGGGCAAGGACAGCATTCCGATTCTATTCGGCTATACTAGCCTTCAGCGCAAGTATCAGTGCCTTGCAAAATGTGACAGGCGGCGTGTCGGTTGGCTGTCGTTCAGATTCGCGTTTGCTGCGAGGATTGCAGCACGGAGGAGCAGAGTCATTTCTGATGTAAAATATCTCACTGACGCACAGTTCTTACTAAGTGAAGCGGTCAAGTCACAATCAGTGAGCATTGTTTGTTTCCTCGGCCCCTATCTTCTGCCCTGGCCTTCTCCTTCGGGTTACATTAAGTAGCGACGACGTTGAGCAGTGGGCTTTCGGTGATCTCACAATGGGGCTTGGAGATAAGTTGAGTCAGTGTAAATTATAAGGAAACTTTTGCTGTGTCTCGCTCGGTTGCATTTGCAGTGAGTAAAATGCAGCCCGCAGCGTCGAGAGCTGCTAATGTTGGAAAAACAGTGAATTGCATAACTGAATGAGTGAAAGGGTAGGAAACGAGCAAAGAATTAGATTGAATGTGAGTGATTGCCAAACTAAATGTATGCCATTTAGTAGTGGGTCAAGTGTGGAGGAGAATGAAATGAGATTTGCGCTCTCTCGTGGCCGCGGCGAGCATAATTGTGTAAAGTGGAGATTTTGTAAGTGCAGTGGCTGCAGTGAGCAGCAGGGAGCAGTAAGCGTGAGTTGAATGTGACGGAGACAAAGTGGGGAATGTGGTAGTAAAATGCCGTGATGATAATGATGGGGAGAGTGTGTGTGCATGTGCGTGGGGGGCTGGTGAAGATTAAGATGTTGTAAAGTGTGAGGCTTTGTTGTGGCGATGATATTGGATGTGAGAGGGGAAATCATTGCGGGTCGCAAGATTAGTGTGGTGTGACTGAATGTGGGGAGAAAAGGCAGCGAGTTTGTTTGCAGTGTTGGCGATGGACACGTGTGGAGGTTTTTTGTTTGTTTGTTTGTTGTAAAGCAGAGAGTGGGAAAAGGATGCGTCTCACTGTATTGGCCAGGCTGCACTGCAGCCTCTATTCACAAGTGCGACCCGACTACCGAGCAGCACGGGGGCTTTGACCTGCTCCGTTTCCGACCTGGGCCGGTTCACCCCGCTTTATCCGACCTGGTGAGCCCAGGTTCTCCTAGGACCACCATGTGGATACTGCTCTTAGTGCGGACACCCGATCGGCACAGAAGACGGCAGCCCAGAACTCCTGACCTCAAGCAATCCTACAGCCTCAGCCTCCCAGCAGCGGGAGCACAGGTGCGCGCCACCGCACCCGGCAGCTTTTGCTCTTGTTTCAGCTGCCTTCAGTTCAAAATGGCAGCAGCTGCTCGCCTGCACTGAGTTAATGCAGGTATGATGCTGTGCTTCCTTTACTCATCTGGTGTCATTGCATGCTCCGGTGACGACTAAGTAAGAACATCAAGACAATTTCAGTGATTGCACATTTCTGGGCAAGGACAGCATTCCGATTCTATTCGGCTATACTAGCCTTCAGCGCAAGTATCAGTGCCTTGCAAAATGTGACAGGCGGCGTGTCGGTTGGCTGTCGTTCAGATTCGCGTTTGCTGCGAGGATTGCAGCACGGAGGAGCAGAGTCATTTCTGATGTAAAATATCTCACTGACGCACAGTTCTTACTAAGTGAAGCGGTCAAGTCACAATCAGTGAGCATTGTTTGTTTCCTCGGCCCCTATCTTCTGCCCTGGCCTTCTCCTTCGGGTTACATTAAGTAGCGACGACGTTGAGCAGTGGGCTTTCGGTGATCTCACAATGGGGCTTGGAGATAAGTTGAGTCAGTGTAAATTATAAGGAAACTTTTGCTGTGTCTCGCTCGGTTGCATTTGCAGTGAGTAAAATGCAGCCCGCAGCGTCGAGAGCTGCTAATGTTGGAAAAACAGTGAATTGCATAACTGAATGAGTGAAAGGGTAGGAAACGAGCAAAGAATTAGATTGAATGTGAGTGATTGCCAAACTAAATGTATGCCATTTAGTAGTGGGTCAAGTGTGGAGGAGAATGAAATGAGATTTGCGCTCTCTCGTGGCCGCGGCGAGCATAATTGTGTAAAGTGGAGATTTTGTAAGTGCAGTGGCTGCAGTGAGCAGCAGGGAGCAGTAAGCGTGAGTTGAATGTGACGGAGACAAAGTGGGGAATGTGGTAGTAAAATGCCGTGATGATAATGATGGGGAGAGTGTGTGTGCATGTGCGTGGGGGGCTGGTGAAGATTAAGATGTTGTAAAGTGTGAGGCTTTGTTGTGGCGATGATATTGGATGTGAGAGGGGAAATCATTGCGGGTCGCAAGATTAGTGTGGTGTGACTGAATGTGGGGAGAAAAGGCAGCGAGTTTGTTTGCAGTGTTGGCGATGGACACGTGTGGAGGTTTTTTGTTTGTTTGTTTGTTGTAAAGCAGAGAGTGGGAAAAGGATGCGTCTCACTGTATTGGCCAGGCTGCACTGCAGCCTCTATTCACAAGTGCGACCCGACTACCGAGCAGCACGGGGGCTTTGACCTGCTCCGTTTCCGACCTGGGCCGGTTCACCCCGCTTTATCCGACCTGGTGAGCCCAGGTTCTCCTAGGACCACCATGTGGATACTGCTCTTAGTGCGGACACCCGATCGGCACAGAAGACGGCAGCCCAGAACTCCTGACCTCAAGCAATCCTACAGCCTCAGCCTCCCAGCAGCGGGATCACAGGTGCGCGCCACCGCACCCGGCAGCTTTTGCTCTTGTTTCAGCTGCCTTCAGTTCAAAATGGCAGCAGCTGCTCGCCTGCACTGAGTTAATGCAGGTATGATGCTGTGCTTCCTTTACTCATCTGGTGTCATTGCATGCTCCGGTGACGACTAAGTAAGAACATCAAGACAATTTCAGTGATTGCACATTTCTGGGCAAGGACAGCATTCCGATTCTATTCGGCTATACTAGCCTTCAGCGCAAGTATCAGTGCCTTGCAAAATGTGACAGGCGGCGTGTCGGTTGGCTGTCGTTCAGATTCGCGTTTGCTGCGAGGATTGCAGCACGGAGGAGCAGAGTCATTTCTGATGTAAAATATCTCACTGACGCACAGTTCTTACTAAGTGAAGCGGTCAAGTCACAATCAGTGAGCATTGTTTGTTTCCTCGGCCCCTATCTTCTGCCCTGGCCTTCTCCTTCGGGTTACATTAAGTAGCGACGACGTTGAGCAGTGGGCTTTCGGTGATCTCACAATGGGGCTTGGAGATAAGTTGAGTCAGTGTAAATTATAAGGAAACTTTTGCTGTGTCTCGCTCGGTTGCATTTGCAGTGAGTAAAATGCAGCCCGCAGCGTCGAGAGCTGCTAATGTTGGAAAAACAGTGAATTGCATAACTGAATGAGTGAAAGGGTAGGAAACGAGCAAAGAATTAGATTGAATGTGAGTGATTGCCAAACTAAATGTATGCCATTTAGTAGTGGGTCAAGTGTGGAGGAGAATGAAATGAGATTTGCGCTCTCTCGTGGCCGCGGCGAGCATAATTGTGTAAAGTGGAGATTTTGTAAGTGCAGTGGCTGCAGTGAGCAGCAGGGAGCAGTAAGCGTGAGTTGAATGTGACGGAGACAAAGTGGGGAATGTGGTAGTAAAATGCCGTGATGATAATGATGGGGAGAGTGTGTGTGCATGTGCGTGGGGGGCTGGTGAAGATTAAGATGTTGTAAAGTGTGAGGCTTTGTTGTGGCGATGATATTGGATGTGAGAGGGGAAATCATTGCGGGTCGCAAGATTAGTGTGGTGTGACTGAATGTGGGGAGAAAAGGCAGCGAGTTTGTTTGCAGTGTTGGCGATGGACACGTGTGGAGGTTTTTTGTTTGTTTGTTTGTTGTAAAGCAGAGAGTGGGAAAAGGATGCGTCTCACTGTATTGGCCAGGCTGCACTGCAGCCTCTATTCACAAGTGCGACCCGACTACCGAGCAGCACGGGGGCTTTGACCTGCTCCGTTTCCGACCTGGGCCGGTTCACCCCGCTTTATCCGACCTGGTGAGCCCAGGTTCTCCTAGGACCACCATGTGGATACTGCTCTTAGTGCGGACACCCGATCGGCACAGAAGACGGCAGCCCAGAACTCCTGACCTCAAGCAATCCTACAGCCTCAGCCTCCCAGCAGCGGGATCACAGGTGCGCGCCACCGCACCCGGCAGCTTTTGCTCTTGTTTCAGCTGCCTTCAGTTCAAAATGGCAGCAGCTGCTCGCCTGCACTGAGTTAATGCAGGTATGATGCTGTGCTTCCTTTACTCATCTGGTGTCATTGCATGCTCCGGTGACGACTAAGTAAGAACATCAAGACAATTTCAGTGATTGCACATTTCTGGGCAAGGACAGCATTCCGATTCTATTCGGCTATACTAGCCTTCAGCGCAAGTATCAGTGCCTTGCAAAATGTGACAGGCGGCGTGTCGGTTGGCTGTCGTTCAGATTCGCGTTTGCTGCGAGGATTGCAGCACGGAGGAGCAGAGTCATTTCTGATGTAAAATATCTCACTGACGCACAGTTCTTACTAAGTGAAGCGGTCAAGTCACAATCAGTGAGCATTGTTTGTTTCCTCGGCCCCTATCTTCTGCCCTGGCCTTCTCCTTCGGGTTACATTAAGTAGCGACGACGTTGAGCAGTGGGCTTTCGGTGATCTCACAATGGGGCTTGGAGATAAGTTGAGTCAGTGTAAATTATAAGGAAACTTTTGCTGTGTCTCGCTCGGTTGCATTTGCAGTGAGTAAAATGCAGCCCGCAGCGTCGAGAGCTGCTAATGTTGGAAAAACAGTGAATTGCATAACTGAATGAGTGAAAGGGTAGGAAACGAGCAAAGAATTAGATTGAATGTGAGTGATTGCCAAACTAAATGTATGCCATTTAGTAGTGGGTCAAGTGTGGAGGAGAATGAAATGAGATTTGCGCTCTCTCGTGGCCGCGGCGAGCATAATTGTGTAAAGTGGAGATTTTGTAAGTGCAGTGGCTGCAGTGAGCAGCAGGGAGCAGTAAGCGTGAGTTGAATGTGACGGAGACAAAGTGGGGAATGTGGTAGTAAAATGCCGTGATGATAATGATGGGGAGAGTGTGTGTGCATGTGCGTGCATGTGCGTGGGGGGCTGGTGAAGATTAAGATGTTGTAAAGTGTGAGGCTTTGTTGTGGCGATGATATTGGATGTGAGAGGGGAAATCATTGCGGGTCGCAAGATTAGTGTGGTGTGACTGAATGTGGGGAGAAAAGGCAGCGAGTTTGTTTGCAGTGTTGGCGATGGACACGTGTGGAGGTTTTTTGTTTGTTTGTTTGTTGTAAAGCAGAGAGTGGGAAAAGGATGCGTCTCACTGTATTGGCCAGGCTGCACTGCAGCCTCTATTCACAAGTGCGACCCGACTACCGAGCAGCACGGGGGCTTTGACCTGCTCCGTTTCCGACCTGGGCCGGTTCACCCCGCTTTATCCGACCTGGTGAGCCCAGGTTCTCCTAGGACCACCATGTGGATACTGCTCTTAGTGCGGACACCCGATCGGCACAGAAGACGGCAGCCCAGAACTCCTGACCTCAAGCAATACCTACAGCCTCAGCCTCCCAGCAGCGGGATCACAGGTGCGCGCCACCGCACCCGGCAGCTTTTGCTCTTGTTTCAGCTGCCTTCAGTTCAAAATGGCAGCAGCTGCTCGCCTGCACTGAGTTAATGCAGGTATGATGCTGTGCTTCCTTTACTCATCTGGTGTCATTGCATGCTCCGGTGACGACTAAGTAAGAACATCAAGACAATTTCAGTGATTGCACATTTCTGGGCAAGGACAGCATTCCGATTCTATTCGGCTATACTAGCCTTCAGCGCAAGTATCAGTGCCTTGCAAAATGTGACAGGCGGCGTGTCGGTTGGCTGTCGTTCAGATTCGCGTTTGCTGCGAGGATTGCAGCACGGAGGAGCAGAGTCATTTCTGATGTAAAATATCTCACTGACGCACAGTTCTTACTAAGTGAAGCGGTCAAGTCACAATCAGTGAGCATTGTTTGTTTCCTCGGCCCCTATCTTCTGCCCTGGCCTTCTCCTTCGGGTTACATTAAGTAGCGACGACGTTGAGCAGTGGGCTTTCGGTGATCTCACAATGGGGCTTGGAGATAAGTTGAGTCAGTGTAAATTATAAGGAAACTTTTGCTGTGTCTCGCTCGGTTGCATTTGCAGTGAGTAAAATGCAGCCCGCAGCGTCGAGAGCTGCTAATGTTGGAAAAACAGTGAATTGCATAACTGAATGAGTGAAAGGGTAGGAAACGAGCAAAGAATTAGATTGAATGTGAGTGATTGCCAAACTAAATGTATGCCATTTAGTAGTGGGTCAAGTGTGGAGGAGAATGAAATGAGATTTGCGCTCTCTCGTGGCCGCGGCGAGCATAATTGTGTAAAGTGGAGATTTTGTAAGTGCAGTGGCTGCAGTGAGCAGCAGGGAGCAGTAAGCGTGAGTTGAATGTGACGGAGACAAAGTGGGGAATGTGGTAGTAAAATGCCGTGATGATAATGATGGGGAGAGTGTGTGTGCATGTGCGTGGGGGGCTGGTGAAGATTAAGATGTTGTAAAGTGTGAGGCTTTGTTGTGGCGATGATATTGGATGTGAGAGGGGAAATCATTGCGGGTCGCAAGATTAGTGTGGTGTGACTGAATGTGGGGAGAAAAGGCAGCGAGTTTGTTTGCAGTGTTGGCGATGGACACGTGTGGAGGTTTTTTGTTTGTTTGTTTGTTGTAAAGCAGAGAGTGGGAAAAGGATGCGTCTCACTGTATTGGCCAGGCTGCACTGCAGCCTCTATTCACAAGTGCGACCCGACTACCGAGCAGCACGGGGGCTTTGACCTGCTCCGTTTCCGACCTGGGCCGGTTCACCCCGCTTTATCCGACCTGGTGAGCCCAGGTTCTCCTAGGACCACCATGTGGATACTGCTCTTAGTGCGGACACCCGATCGGCACAGAAGACGGCAGCCCAGAACTCCTGACCTCAAGCAATCCTACAGCCTCAGCCTCCCAGCAGCGGGATCACAGGTGCGCGCCACCGCACCCGGCAGCTTTTGCTCTTGTTTCAGCTGCCTTCAGTTCAAAATGGCAGCAGCTGCTCGCCTGCACTGAGTTAATGCAGGTATGATGCTGTGCTTCCTTTACTCATCTGGTGTCATTGCATGCTCCGGTGACGACTAAGTAAGAACATCAAGACAATTTCAGTGATTGCACATTTCTGGGCAAGGACAGCATTCCGATTCTATTCGGCTATACTAGCCTTCAGCGCAAGTATCAGTGCCTTGCAAAATGTGACAGGCGGCGTGTCGGTTGGCTGTCGTTCAGATTCGCGTTTGCTGCGAGGATTGCAGCACGGAGGAGCAGAGTCATTTCTGATGTAAAATATCTCACTGACGCACAGTTCTTACTAAGTGAAGCGGTCAAGTCACAATCAGTGAGCATTGTTTGTTTCCTCGGCCCCTATCTTCTGCCCTGGCCTTCTCCTTCGGGTTACATTAAGTAGCGACGACGTTGAGCAGTGGGCTTTCGGTGATCTCACAATGGGGCTTGGAGATAAGTTGAGTCAGTGTAAATTATAAGGAAACTTTTGCTGTGTCTCGCTCGGTTGCATTTGCAGTGAGTAAAATGCAGCCCGCAGCGTCGAGAGCTGCTAATGTTGGAAAAACAGTGAATTGCATAACTGAATGAGTGAAAGGGTAGGAAACGAGCAAAGAATTAGATTGAATGTGAGTGATTGCCAAACTAAATGTATGCCATTTAGTAGTGGGTCAAGTGTGGAGGAGAATGAAATGAGATTTGCGCTCTCTCGTGGCCGCGGCGAGCATAATTGTGTAAAGTGGAGATTTTGTAAGTGCAGTGGCTGCAGTGAGCAGCAGGGAGCAGTAAGCGTGAGTTGAATGTGACGGAGACAAAGTGGGGAATGTGGTAGTAAAATGCCGTGATGATAATGATGGGGAGAGTGTGTGTGCATGTGCGTGGGGGGCTGGTGAAGATTAAGATGTTGTAAAGTGTGAGGCTTTGTTGTGGCGATGATATTGGATGTGAGAGGGGAAATCATTGCGGGTCGCAAGATTAGTGTGGTGTGACTGAATGTGGGGAGAAAAGGCAGCGAGTTTGTTTGCAGTGTTGGCGATGGACACGTGTGGAGGTTTTTTGTTTGTTTGTTTGTTGTAAAGCAGAGAGTGGGAAAAGGATGCGTCTCACTGTATTGGCCAGGCTGCACTGCAGCCTCTATTCACAAGTGCGACCCGACTACCGAGCAGCACGGGGGCTTTGACCTGCTCCGTTTCCGACCTGGGCCGGTTCACCCCGCTTTATCCGACCTGGTGAGCCCAGGTTCTCCTAGGACCACCATGTGGATACTGCTCTTAGTGCGGACACCCGATCGGCACAGAAGACGGCAGCCCAGAACTCCTGACCTCAAGCAATCCTACAGCCTCAGCCTCCCAGCAGCGGGATCACAGGTGCGCGCCACCGCACCCGGCAGCTTTTGCTCTTGTTTCAGCTGCCTTCAGTTCAAAATGGCAGCAGCTGCTCGCCTGCACTGAGTTAATGCAGGTATGATGCTGTGCTTCCTTTACTCATCTGGTGTCATTGCATGCTCCGGTGACGACTAAGTAAGAACATCAAGACAATTTCAGTGATTGCACATTTCTGGGCAAGGACAGCATTCCGATTCTATTCGGCTATACTAGCCTTCAGCGCAAGTATCAGTGCCTTGCAAAATGTGACAGGCGGCGTGTCGGTTGGCTGTCGTTCAGATTCGCGTTTGCTGCGAGGATTGCAGCACGGAGGAGCAGAGTCATTTCTGATGTAAAATATCTCACTGACGCACAGTTCTTACTAAGTGAAGCGGTCAAGTCACAATCAGTGAGCATTGTTTGTTTCCTCGGCCCCTATCTTCTGCCCTGGCCTTCTCCTTCGGGTTACATTAAGTAGCGACGACGTTGAGCAGTGGGCTTTCGGCGATCTCACAATGGGGCTTGGAGATAAGTTGAGTCAGTGTAAATTATAAGGAAACTTTTGCTGTGTCTCGCTCGGTTGCATTTGCAGTGAGTAAAATGCAGCCCGCAGCGTCGAGAGCTGCTAATGTTGGAAAAACAGTGAATTGCATAACTGAATGAGTGAAAGGGTAGGAAACGAGCAAAGAATTAGATTGAATGTGAGTGATTGCCAAACTAAATGTATGCCATTTAGTAGTGGGTCAAGTGTGGAGGAGAATGAAATGAGATTTGCGCTCTCTCGTGGCCGCGGCGAGCATAATTGTGTAAAGTGGAGATTTTGTAAGTGCAGTGGCTGCAGTGAGCAGCAGGGAGCAGTAAGCGTGAGTTGAATGTGACGGAGACAAAGTGGGGAATGTGGTAGTAAAATGCCGTGATGATAATGATGGGGAGAGTGTGTGTGCATGTGCGTGGGGGGCTGGTGAAGATTAAGATGTTGTAAAGTGTGAGGCTTTGTTGTGGCGATGATATTGGATGTGAGAGGGGAAATCATTGCGGGTCGCAAGATTAGTGTGGTGTGACTGAATGTGGGGAGAAAAGGCAGCGAGTTTGTTTGCAGTGTTGGCGATGGACACGTGTGGAGGTTTTTTGTTTGTTTGTTTGTTGTAAAGCAGAGAGTGGGAAAAGGATGCGTCTCACTGTATTGGCCAGGCTGCACTGCAGCCTCTATTCACAAGTGCGACCCGACTACCGAGCAGCACGGGGGCTTTGACCTGCTCCGTTTCCGACCTGGGCCGGTTCACCCCGCTTTATCCGACCTGGTGAGCCCAGGTTCTCCTAGGACCACCATGTGGATACTGCTCTTAGTGCGGACACCCGATCGGCACAGAAGACGGCAGCCCAGAACTCCTGACCTCAAGCAATCCTACAGCCTCAGCCTCCCAGCAGCGGGATCACAGGTGCGCGCCACCGCACCCGGCAGCTTTTGCTCTTGTTTCAGCTGCCTTCAGTTCAAAATGGCAGCAGCTGCTCGCCTGCACTGAGTTAATGCAGGTATGATGCTGTGCTTCCTTTACTCATCTGGTGTCATTGCATGCTCCGGTGACGACTAAGTAAGAACATCAAGACAATTTCAGTGATTGCACATTTCTGGGCAAGGACAGCATTCCGATTCTATTCGGCTATACTAGCCTTCAGCGCAAGTATCAGTGCCTTGCAAAATGTGACAGGCGGCGTGTCGGTTGGCTGTCGTTCAGATTCGCGTTTGCTGCGAGGATTGCAGCACGGAGGAGCAGAGTCATTTCTGATGTAAAATATCTCACTGACGCACAGTTCTTACTAAGTGAAGCGGTCAAGTCACAATCAGTGAGCATTGTTTGTTTCCTCGGCCCCTATCTTCTGCCCTGGCCTTCTCCTTCGGGTTACATTAAGTAGCGACGACGTTGAGCAGTGGGCTTTCGGTGATCTCACAATGGGGCTTGGAGATAAGTTGAGTCAGTGTAAATTATAAGGAAACTTTTGCTGTGTCTCGCTCGGTTGCATTTGCAGTGAGTAAAATGCAGCCCGCAGCGTCGAGAGCTGCTAATGTTGGAAAAACAGTGAATTGCATAACTGAATGAGTGAAAGGGTAGGAAACGAGCAAAGAATTAGATTGAATGTGAGTGATTGCCAAACTAAATGTATGCCATTTAGTAGTGGGTCAAGTGTGGAGGAGAATGAAATGAGATTTGCGCTCTCTCGTGGCCGCGGCGAGCATAATTGTGTAAAGTGGAGATTTTGTAAGTGCAGTGGCTGCAGTGAGCAGCAGGGAGCAGTAAGCGTGAGTTGAATGTGACGGAGACAAAGTGGGGAATGTGGTAGTAAAATGCCGTGATGATAATGATGGGGAGAGTGTGTGTGCATGTGCGTGGGGGGCTGGTGAAGATTAAGATGTTGTAAAGTGTGAGGCTTTGTTGTGGCGATGATATTGGATGTGAGAGGGGAAATCATTGCGGGTCGCAAGATTAGTGTGGTGTGACTGAATGTGGGGAGAAAAGGCAGCGAGTTTGTTTGCAGTGTTGGCGATGGACACGTGTGGAGGTTTTTTGTTTGTTTGTTTGTTGTAAAGCAGAGAGTGGGAAAAGGATGCGTCTCACTGTATTGGCCAGGCTGCACTGCAGCCTCTATTCACAAGTGCGACCCGACTACCGAGCAGCACGGGGGCTTTGACCTGCTCCGTCTCCGACCTGGGCCGGTTCACCCCGCTTTATCCGACCTGGTGAGCCCAGGTTCTCCTAGGACCACCATGTGGATACTGCTCTTAGTGCGGACACCCGATCGGCACAGAAGACGGCAGCCCAGAACTCCTGACCTCAAGCAATCCTACAGCCTCAGCCTCCCAGCAGCGGGATCACAGGTGCGCGCCACCGCACCCGGCAGCTTTTGCTCTTGTTTCAGCTGCCTTCAGTTCAAAATGGCAGCAGCTGCTCGCCTGCACTGAGTTAATGCAGGTATGATGCTGTGCTTCCTTTACTCATCTGGTGTCATTGCATGCTCCGGTGACGACTAAGTAAGAACATCAAGACAATTTCAGTGATTGCACATTTCTGGGCAAGGACAGCATTCCGATTCTATTCGGCTATACTAGCCTTCAGCGCAAGTATCAGTGCCTTGCAAAATGTGACAGGCGGCGTGTCGGTTGGCTGTCGTTCAGATTCGCGTTTGCTGCGAGGATTGCAGCACGGAGGAGCAGAGTCATTTCTGATGTAAAATATCTCACTGACGCACAGTTCTTACTAAGTGAAGCGGTCAAGTCACAATCAGTGAGCATTGTTTGTTTCCTCGGCCCCTATCTTCTGCCCTGGCCTTCTCCTTCGGGTTACATTAAGTAGCGACGACGTTGAGCAGTGGGCTTTCGGTGATCTCACAATGGGGCTTGGAGATAAGTTGAGTCAGTGTAAATTATAAGGAAACTTTTGCTGTGTCTCGCTCGGTTGCATTTGCAGTGAGTAAAATGCAGCCCGCAGCGTCGAGAGCTGCTAATGTTGGAAAAACAGTGAATTGCATAACTGAATGAGTGAAAGGGTAGGAAACGAGCAAAGAATTAGATTGAATGTGAGTGATTGCCAAACTAAATGTATGCCATTTAGTAGTGGGTCAAGTGTGGAGGAGAATGAAATGAGATTTGCGCTCTCTCGTGGCCGCGGCGAGCATAATTGTGTAAAGTGGAGATTTTGTAAGTGCAGTGGCTGCAGTGAGCAGCAGGGAGCAGTAAGCGTGAGTTGAATGTGACGGAGACAAAGTGGGGAATGTGGTAGTAAAATGCCGTGATGATAATGATGGGGAGAGTGTGTGTGCATGTGCGTGGGGGGCTGGTGAAGATTAAGATGTTGTAAAGTGTGAGGCTTTGTTGTGGCGATGATATTGGATGTGAGAGGGGAAATCATTGCGGGTCGCAAGATTAGTGTGGTGTGACTGAATGTGGGGAGAAAAGGCAGCGAGTTTGTTTGCAGTGTTGGCGATGGACACGTGTGGAGGTTTTTTGTTTGTTTGTTTGTTGTAAAGCAGAGAGTGGGAAAAGGATGCGTCTCACTGTATTGGCCAGGCTGCACTGCAGCCTCTATTCACAAGTGCGACCCGACTACCGAGCAGCACGGGGGCTTTGACCTGCTCCGTCTCCGACCTGGGCCGGTTCACCCCGCTTTATCCGACCTGGTGAGCCCAGGTTCTCCTAGGACCACCATGTGGATACTGCTCTTAGTGCGGACACCCGATCGGCACAGAAGACGGCAGCCCAGAACTCCTGACCTCAAGCAATCCTACAGCCTCAGCCTCCCAGCAGCGGGATCACAGGTGCGCGCCACCGCACCCGGCAGCTTTTGCTTTTGTTTCAGCTGCCTTCAGTTCAAAATGGCAGCAGCTGCTCGCCTGCACTGAGTTAATGCAGGTATGATGCTGTGCTTCCTTTACTCATCTGGTGTCATTGCATGCTCCGCTGACGACTAAGTAAGAACATCAAGACAATTTCAGTGATTGCACATTTCTGGGCAAGGACAGCATTCCGATTCTATTCGGCTATACTAGCCTTCAGCGCAAGTATCAGTGCCTTGCAAAATGTGACAGGCGGCGTGTCGGTTGGCTGTCGTTCAGATTCGCGTTTGCTGCGAGGATTGCAGCACGGAGGAGCAGAGTCATTTCTGATGTAAAATATCTCACTGACGCACAGTTCTTACTAAGTGAAGCGGTCAAGTCACAATCAGTGAGCATTGTTTGTTTCCTCGGCCCCTATCTTCTGCCCTGGCCTTCTCCTTCGGGTTACATTAAGTAGCGACGACGTTGAGCAGTGGGCTTTCGGTGATCTCACAATGGGGCTTGGAGATAAGTTGAGTCAGTGTAAATTATAAGGAAACTTTTGCTGTGTCTCGCTCGGTTGCATTTGCAGTGAGTAAAATGCAGCCCGCAGCGTCGAGAGCTGCTAATGTTGGAAAAACAGTGAATTGCATAACTGAATGAGTGAAAGGGTAGGAAACGAGCAAAGAATTAGATTGAATGTGAGTGATTGCCAAACTAAATGTATGCCATTTAGTAGTGGGTCAAGTGTGGAGGAGAATGAAATGAGATTTGCGCTCTCTCGTGGCCGCGGCGAGCATAATTGTGTAAAGTGGAGATTTTGTAAGTGCAGTGGCTGCAGTGAGCAGCAGGGAGCAGTAAGCGTGAGTTGAATGTGACGGAGACAAAGTGGGGAATGTGGTAGTAAAATGCCGTGATGATAATGATGGGGAGAGTGTGTGTGCATGTGCGTGGGGGGCTGGTGAAGATTAAGATGTTGTAAAGTGTGAGGCTTTGTTGTGGCGATGATATTGGATGTGAGAGGGGAAATCATTGCGGGTCGCAAGATTAGTGTGGTGTGACTGAATGTGGGGAGAAAAGGCAGCGAGTTTGTTTGCAGTGTTGGCGATGGACACGTGTGGAGGTTTTTTGTTTGTTTGTTTGTTGTAAAGCAGAGAGTGGGAAAAGGATGCGTCTCACTGTATTGGCCAGGCTGCACTGCAGCCTCTATTCACAAGTGCGACCCGACTACCGAGCAGCACGGGGGCTTTGACCTGCTCCGTTTCCGACCTGGGCCGGTTCACCCCGCTTTATCCGACCTGGTGAGCCCAGGTTCTCCTAGGACCACCATGTGGATACTGCTCTTAGTGCGGACACCCGATCGGCACAGAAGACGGCAGCCCAGAACTCCTGACCTCAAGCAATCCTACAGCCTCAGCCTCCCAGCAGCGGGATCACAGGTGCGCGCCACCGCACCCGGCAGCTTTTGCTCTTGTTTCAGCTGCCTTCAGTTCAAAATGGCAGCAGCTGCTCGCCTGCACTGAGTTAATGCAGGTATGATGCTGTGCTTCCTTTACTCATCTGGTGTCATTGCATGCTCCGGTGACGACTAAGTAAGAACATCAAGACAATTTCAGTGATTGCACATTTCTGGGCAAGGACAGCATTCCGATTCTATTCGGCTATACTAGCCTTCAGCGCAAGTATCAGTGCCTTGCAAAATGTGACAGGCGGCGTGTCGGTTGGCTGTCGTTCAGATTCGCGTTTGCTGCGAGGATTGCAGCACGGAGGAGCAGAGTCATTTCTGATGTAAAATATCTCACTGACGCACAGTTCTTACTAAGTGAAGCGGTCAAGTCACAATCAGTGAGCATTGTTTGTTTCCTCGGCCCCTATCTTCTGCCCTGGCCTTCTCCTTCGGGTTACATTAAGTAGCGACGACGTTGAGCAGTGGGCTTTCGGCGATCTCACAATGGGGCTTGGAGATAAGTTGAGTCAGTGTAAATTATAAGGAAACTTTTGCTGTGTCTCGCTCGGTTGCATTTGCAGTGAGTAAAATGCAGCCCGCAGCGTCGAGAGCTGCTAATGTTGGAAAAACAGTGAATTGCATAACTGAATGAGTGAAAGGGTAGGAAACGAGCAAAGAATTAGATTGAATGTGAGTGATTGCCAAACTAAATGTATGCCATTTAGTAGTGGGTCAAGTGTGGAGGAGAATGAAATGAGATTTGCGCTCTCTCGTGGCCGCGGCGAGCATAATTGTGTAAAGTGGAGATTTTGTAAGTGCAGTGGCTGCAGTGAGCAGCAGGGAGCAGTAAGCGTGAGTTGAATGTGACGGAGACAAAGTGGGGAATGTGGTAGTAAAATGCCGTGATGATAATGATGGGGAGAGTGTGTGTGCATGTGCGTGGGGGGCTGGTGAAGATTAAGATGTTGTAAAGTGTGAGGCTTTGTTGTGGCGATGATATTGGATGTGAGAGGGGAAATCATTGCGGGTCGCAAGATTAGTGTGGTGTGACTGAATGTGGGGAGAAAAGGCAGCGAGTTTGTTTGCAGTGTTGGCGATGGACACGTGTGGAGGTTTTTTGTTTGTTTGTTTGTTGTAAAGCAGAGAGTGGGAAAAGGATGCGTCTCACTGTATTGGCCAGGCTGCACTGCAGCCTCTATTCACAAGTGCGACCCGACTACCGAGCAGCACGGGGGCTTTGACCTGCTCCGTTTCCGACCTGGGCCGGTTCACCCCGCTTTATCCGACCTGGTGAGCCCAGGTTCTCCTAGGACCACCATGTGGATACTGCTCTTAGTGCGGACACCCGATCGGCACAGAAGACGGCAGCCCAGAACTCCTGACCTCAAGCAATCCTACAGCCTCAGCCTCCCAGCAGCGGGATCACAGGTGCGCGCCACCGCACCCGGCAGCTTTTGCTCTTGTTTCAGCTGCCTTCAGTTCAAAATGGCAGCAGCTGCTCGCCTGCACTGAGTTAATGCAGGTATGATGCTGTGCTTCCTTTACTCATCTGGTGTCATTGCATGCTCCGGTGACGACTAAGTAAGAACATCAAGACAATTTCAGTGATTGCACATTTCTGGGCAAGGACAGCATTCCGATTCTATTCGGCTATACTAGCCTTCAGCGCAAGTATCAGTGCCTTGCAAAATGTGACAGGCGGCGTGTCGGTTGGCTGTCGTTCAGATTCGCGTTTGCTGCGAGGATTGCAGCACGGAGGAGCAGAGTCATTTCTGATGTAAAATATCTCACTGACGCACAGTTCTTACTAAGTGAAGCGGTCAAGTCACAATCAGTGAGCATTGTTTGTTTCCTCGGCCCCTATCTTCTGCCCTGGCCTTCTCCTTCGGGTTACATTAAGTAGCGACGACGTTGAGCAGTGGGCTTTCGGTGATCTCACAATGGGGCTTGGAGATAAGTTGAGTCAGTGTAAATTATAAGGAAACTTTTGCTGTGTCTCGCTCGGTTGCATTTGCAGTGAGTAAAATGCAGCCCGCAGCGTCGAGAGCTGCTAATGTTGGAAAAACAGTGAATTGCATAACTGAATGAGTGAAAGGGTAGGAAACGAGCAAAGAATTAGATTGAATGTGAGTGATTGCCAAACTAAATGTATGCCATTTAGTAGTGGGTCAAGTGTGGAGGAGAATGAAATGAGATTTGCGCTCTCTCGTGGCCGCGGCGAGCATAATTGTGTAAAGTGGAGATTTTGTAAGTGCAGTGGCTGCAGTGAGCAGCAGGGAGCAGTAAGCGTGAGTTGAATGTGACGGAGACAAAGTGGGGAATGTGGTAGTAAAATGCCGTGATGATAATGATGGGGAGAGTGTGTGTGCATGTGCGTGGGGGGCTGGTGAAGATTAAGATGTTGTAAAGTGTGAGGCTTTGTTGTGGCGATGATATTGGATGTGAGAGGGGAAATCATTGCGGGTCGCAAGATTAGTGTGGTGTGACTGAATGTGGGGAGAAAAGGCAGCGAGTTTGTTTGCAGTGTTGGCGATGGACACGTGTGGAGGTTTTTTGTTTGTTTGTTTGTTGTAAAGCAGAGAGTGGGAAAAGGATGCGTCTCACTGTATTGGCCAGGCTGCACTGCAGCCTCTATTCACAAGTGCGACCCGACTACCGAGCAGCACGGGGGCTTTGACCTGCTCCGTCTCCGACCTGGGCCGGTTCACCCCGCTTTATCCGACCTGGTGAGCCCAGGTTCTCCTAGGACCACCATGTGGATACTGCTCTTAGTGCGGACACCCGATCGGCACAGAAGACGGCAGCCCAGAACTCCTGACCTCAAGCAATCCTACAGCCTCAGCCTCCCAGCAGCGGGATCACAGGTGCGCGCCACCGCACCCGGCAGCTTTTGCTCTTGTTTCAGCTGCCTTCAGTTCAAAATGGCAGCAGCTGCTCGCCTGCACTGAGTTAATGCAGGTATGATGCTGTGCTTCCTTTACTCATCTGGTGTCATTGCATGCTCCGGTGACGACTAAGTAAGAACATCAAGACAATTTCAGTGATTGCACATTTCTGGGCAAGGACAGCATTCCGATTCTATTCGGCTATACTAGCCTTCAGCGCAAGTATCAGTGCCTTGCAAAATGTGACAGGCGGCGTGTCGGTTGGCTGTCGTTCAGATTCGCGTTTGCTGCGAGGATTGCAGCACGGAGGAGCAGAGTCATTTCTGATGTAAAATATCTCACTGACGCACAGTTCTTACTAAGTGAAGCGGTCAAGTCACAATCAGTGAGCATTGTTTGTTTCCTCGGCCCCTATCTTCTGCCCTGGCCTTCTCCTTCGGGTTACATTAAGTAGCGACGACGTTGAGCAGTGGGCTTTCGGTGATCTCACAATGGGGCTTGGAGATAAGTTGAGTCAGTGTAAATTATAAGGAAACTTTTGCTGTGTCTCGCTCGGTTGCATTTGCAGTGAGTAAAATGCAGCCCGCAGCGTCGAGAGCTGCTAATGTTGGAAAAACAGTGAATTGCATAACTGAATGAGTGAAAGGGTAGGAAACGAGCAAAGAATTAGATTGAATGTGAGTGATTGCCAAACTAAATGTATGCCATTTAGTAGTGGGTCAAGTGTGGAGGAGAATGAAATGAGATTTGCGCTCTCTCGTGGCCGCGGCGAGCATAATTGTGTAAAGTGGAGATTTTGTAAGTGCAGTGGCTGCAGTGAGCAGCAGGGAGCAGTAAGCGTGAGTTGAATGTGACGGAGACAAAGTGGGGAATGTGGTAGTAAAATGCCGTGATGATAATGATGGGGAGAGTGTGTGTGCATGTGCGTGGGGGGCTGGTGAAGATTAAGATGTTGTAAAGTGTGAGGCTTTGTTGTGGCGATGATATTGGATGTGAGAGGGGAAATCATTGCGGGTCGCAAGATTAGTGTGGTGTGACTGAATGTGGGGAGAAAAGGCAGCGAGTTTGTTTGCAGTGTTGGCGATGGACACGTGTGGAGGTTTTTTGTTTGTTTGTTTGTTGTAAAGCAGAGAGTGGGAAAAGGATGCGTCTCACTGTATTGGCCAGGCTGCACTGCAGCCTCTATTCACAAGTGCGACCCGACTACCGAGCAGCACGGGGGCTTTGACCTGCTCCGTCTCCGACCTGGGCCGGTTCACCCCGCTTTATCCGACCTGGTGAGCCCAGGTTCTCCTAGGACCACCATGTGGATACTGCTCTTAGTGCGGACACCCGATCGGCACAGAAGACGGCAGCCCAGAACTCCTGACCTCAAGCAATCCTACAGCCTCAGCCTCCCAGCAGCGGGATCACAGGTGCGCGCCACCGCACCCGGCAGCTTTTGCTTTTGTTTCAGCTGCCTTCAGTTCAAAATGGCAGCAGCTGCTCGCCTGCACTGAGTTAATGCAGGTATGATGCTGTGCTTCCTTTACTCATCTGGTGTCATTGCATGCTCCGGTGACGACTAAGTAAGAACATCAAGACAATTTCAGTGATTGCACATTTCTGGGCAAGGACAGCATTCCGATTCTATTCGGCTATACTAGCCTTCAGCGCAAGTATCAGTGCCTTGCAAAATGTGACAGGCGGCGTGTCGGTTGGCTGTCGTTCAGATTCGCGTTTGCTGCGAGGATTGCAGCACGGAGGAGCAGAGTCATTTCTGATGTAAAATATCTCACTGACGCACAGTTCTTACTAAGTGAAGCGGTCAAGTCACAATCAGTGAGCATTGTTTGTTTCCTCGGCCCCTATCTTCTGCCCTGGCCTTCTCCTTCGGGTTACATTAAGTAGCGACGACGTTGAGCAGTGGGCTTTCGGTGATCTCACAATGGGGCTTGGAGATAAGTTGAGTCAGTGTAAATTATAAGGAAACTTTTGCTGTGTCTCGCTCGGTTGCATTTGCAGTGAGTAAAATGCAGCCCGCAGCGTCGAGAGCTGCTAATGTTGGAAAAACAGTGAATTGCATAACTGAATGAGTGAAAGGGTAGGAAACGAGCAAAGAATTAGATTGAATGTGAGTGATTGCCAAACTAAATGTATGCCATTTAGTAGTGGGTCAAGTGTGGAGGAGAATGAAATGAGATTTGCGCTCTCTCGTGGCCGCGGCGAGCATAATTGTGTAAAGTGGAGATTTTGTAAGTGCAGTGGCTGCAGTGAGCAGCAGGGAGCAGTAAGCGTGAGTTGAATGTGACGGAGACAAAGTGGGGAATGTGGTAGTAAAATGCCGTGATGATAATGATGGGGAGAGTGTGTGTGCATGTGCGTGGGGGGCTGGTGAAGATTAAGATGTTGTAAAGTGTGAGGCTTTGTTGTGGCGATGATATTGGATGTGAGAGGGGAAATCATTGCGGGTCGCAAGATTAGTGTGGTGTGACTGAATGTGGGGAGAAAAGGCAGCGAGTTTGTTTGCAGTGTTGGCGATGGACACGTGTGGAGGTTTTTTGTTTGTTTGTTTGTTGTAAAGCAGAGAGTGGGAAAAGGATGCGTCTCACTGTATTGGCCAGGCTGCACTGCAGCCTCTATTCACAAGTGCGACCCGACTACCGAGCAGCACGGGGGCTTTGACCTACTCCGTTTCCGACCTGGGCCGGTTCACCCCGCTTTATCCGACCTGGTGAGCCCAGGTTCTCCTAGGACCACCATGTGGATACTGCTCTTAGTGCGGACACCCGATCGGCACAGAAGACGGCAGCCCAGAACTCCTGACCTCAAGTAATCACTACAGCCTCAGCCTCCCAGCAGCGGGATCACAGGTGCGCGCCACCGCACCCGGCAGCTTTTGCTCTTGTTTCAGCTGCCTTCAGTTCAAAATGGCAGCAGCTGCTCGCCTGCACTGAGTTAATGCAGGTATGATGCTGTGCTTCCTTTACTCATCTGGTGTCATTGCATGCTCCGGTGACGACTAAGTAAGAACATCAAGACAATTTCAGTGATTGCACATTTCTGGGCAAGGACAGCATTCCGATTCTATTCGGCTATACTAGCCTTCAGCGCAAGTATCAGTGCCTTGCAAAATGTGACAGGCGGCGTGTCGGTTGGCTGTCGTTCAGATTCGCGTTTGCTGCGAGGATTGCAGCACGGAGGAGCAGAGTCATTTCTGATGTAAAATATCTCACTGACGCACAGTTCTTACTAAGTGAAGCGGTCAAGTCACAATCAGTGAGCATTGTTTGTTTCCTCGGCCCCTATCTTCTGCCCTGGCCTTCTCCTTCGGGTTACATTAAGTAGCGACGACGTTGAGCAGTGGGCTTTCGGTGATCTCACAATGGGGCTTGGAGATAAGTTGAGTCAGTGTAAATTATAAGGAAACTTTTGCTGTGTCTCGCTCGGTTGCATTTGCAGTGAGTAAAATGCAGCCCGCAGCGTCGAGAGCTGCTAATGTTGGAAAAACAGTGAATTGCATAACTGAATGAGTGAAAGGGTAGGAAACGAGCAAAGAATTAGATTGAATGTGAGTGATTGCCAAACTAAATGTATGCCATTTAGTAGTGGGTCAAGTGTGGAGGAGAATGAAATGAGATTTGCGCTCTCTCGTGGCCGCGGCGAGCATAATTGTGTAAAGTGGAGATTTTGTAAGTGCAGTGGCTGCAGTGAGCAGCAGGGAGCAGTAAGCGTGAGTTGAATGTGACGGAGACAAAGTGGGGAATGTGGTAGTAAAATGCCGTGATGATAATGATGGGGAGAGTGTGTGTGCATGTGCGTGGGGGGCTGGTGAAGATTAAGATGTTGTAAAGTGTGAGGCTTTGTTGTGGCGATGATATTGGATGTGAGAGGGGAAATCATTGCGGGTCGCAAGATTAGTGTGGTGTGACTGAATGTGGGGAGAAAAGGCAGCGAGTTTGTTTGCAGTGTTGGCGATGGACACGTGTGGAGGTTTTTTGTTTGTTTGTTTGTTGTAAAGCAGAGAGTGGGAAAAGGATGCGTCTCACTGTATTGGCCAGGCTGCACTGCAGCCTCTATTCACAAGTGCGACCCGACTACCGAGCAGCACGGGGGCTTTGACCTGCTCCGTTTCCGACCTGGGCCGGTTCACCCCGCTTTATCCGACCTGGTGAGCCCAGGTTCTCCTAGGACCACCATGTGGATACTGCTCTTAGTGCGGACACCCGATCGGCACAGAAGACGGCAGCCCAGAACTCCTGACCTCAAGCAATCCTACAGCCTCAGCCTCCCAGCAGCGGGATCACAGGTGCGCGCCACCGCACCCGGCAGCTTTTGCTCTTGTTTCAGCTGCCTTCAGTTCAAAATGGCAGCAGCTGCTCGCCTGCACTGAGTTAATGCAGGTATGATGCTGTGCTTCCTTTACTCATCTGGTGTCATTGCATGCTCCGGTGACGACTAAGTAAGAACATCAAGACAATTTCAGTGATTGCACATTTCTGGGCAAGGACAGCATTCCGATTCTATTCGGCTATACTAGCCTTCAGCGCAAGTATCAGTGCCTTGCAAAATGTGACAGGCGGCGTGTCGGTTGGCTGTCGTTCAGATTCGCGTTTGCTGCGAGGATTGCAGCACGGAGGAGCAGAGTCATTTCTGATGTAAAATATCTCACTGACGCACAGTTCTTACTAAGTGAAGCGGTCAAGTCACAATCAGTGAGCATTGTTTGTTTCCTCGGCCCCTATCTTCTGCCCTGGCCTTCTCCTTCGGGTTACATTAAGTAGCGACGACGTTGAGCAGTGGGCTTTCGGCGATCTCACAATGGGGCTTGGAGATAAGTTGAGTCAGTGTAAATTATAAGGAAACTTTTGCTGTGTCTCGCTCGGTTGCATTTGCAGTGAGTAAAATGCAGCCCGCAGCGTCGAGAGCTGCTAATGTTGGAAAAACAGTGAATTGCATAACTGAATGAGTGAAAGGGTAGGAAACGAGCAAAGAATTAGATTGAATGTGAGTGATTGCCAAACTAAATGTATGCCATTTAGTAGTGGGTCAAGTGTGGAGGAGAATGAAATGAGATTTGCGCTCTCTCGTGGCCGCGGCGAGCATAATTGTGTAAAGTGGAGATTTTGTAAGTGCAGTGGCTGCAGTGAGCAGCAGGGAGCAGTAAGCGTGAGTTGAATGTGACGGAGACAAAGTGGGGAATGTGGTAGTAAAATGCCGTGATGATAATGATGGGGAGAGTGTGTGTGCATGTGCGTGGGGGGCTGGTGAAGATTAAGATGTTGTAAAGTGTGAGGCTTTGTTGTGGCGATGATATTGGATGTGAGAGGGGAAATCATTGCGGGTCGCAAGATTAGTGTGGTGTGACTGAATGTGGGGAGAAAAGGCAGCGAGTTTGTTTGCAGTGTTGGCGATGGACACGTGTGGAGGTTTTTTGTTTGTTTGTTTGTTGTAAAGCAGAGAGTGGGAAAAGGATGCGTCTCACTGTATTGGCCAGGCTGCACTGCAGCCTCTATTCACAAGTGCGACCCGACTACCGAGCAGCACGGGGGCTTTGACCTGCTCCGTTTCCGACCTGGGCCGGTTCACCCCGCTTTATCCGACCTGGTGAGCCCAGGTTCTCCTAGGACCACCATGTGGATACTGCTCTTAGTGCGGACACCCGATCGGCACAGAAGACGGCAGCCCAGAACTCCTGACCTCAAGCAATCCTACAGCCTCAGCCTCCCAGCAGCGGGATCACAGGTGCGCGCCACCGCACCCGGCAGCTTTTGCTCTTGTTTCAGCTGCCTTCAGTTCAAAATGGCAGCAGCTGCTCGCCTGCACTGAGTTAATGCAGGTATGATGCTGTGCTTCCTTTACTCATCTGGTGTCATTGCATGCTCCGGTGACGACTAAGTAAGAACATCAAGACAATTTCAGTGATTGCACATTTCTGGGCAAGGACAGCATTCCGATTCTATTCGGCTATACTAGCCTTCAGCGCAAGTATCAGTGCCTTGCAAAATGTGACAGGCGGCGTGTCGGTTGGCTGTCGTTCAGATTCGCGTTTGCTGCGAGGATTGCAGCACGGAGGAGCAGAGTCATTTCTGATGTAAAATATCTCACTGACGCACAGTTCTTACTAAGTGAAGCGGTCAAGTCACAATCAGTGAGCATTGTTTGTTTCCTCGGCCCCTATCTTCTGCCCTGGCCTTCTCCTTCGGGTTACATTAAGTAGCGACGACGTTGAGCAGTGGGCTTTCGGTGATCTCACAATGGGGCTTGGAGATAAGTTGAGTCAGTGTAAATTATAAGGAAACTTTTGCTGTGTCTCGCTCGGTTGCATTTGCAGTGAGTAAAATGCAGCCCGCAGCGTCGAGAGCTGCTAATGTTGGAAAAACAGTGAATTGCATAACTGAATGAGTGAAAGGGTAGGAAACGAGCAAAGAATTAGATTGAATGTGAGTGATTGCCAAACTAAATGTATGCCATTTAGTAGTGGGTCAAGTGTGGAGGAGAATGAAATGAGATTTGCGCTCTCTCGTGGCCGCGGCGAGCATAATTGTGTAAAGTGGAGATTTTGTAAGTGCAGTGGCTGCAGTGAGCAGCAGGGAGCAGTAAGCGTGAGTTGAATGTGACGGAGACAAAGTGGGGAATGTGGTAGTAAAATGCCGTGATGATAATGATGGGGAGAGTGTGTGTGCATGTGCGTGGGGGGCTGGTGAAGATTAAGATGTTGTAAAGTGTGAGGCTTTGTTGTGGCGATGATATTGGATGTGAGAGGGGAAATCATTGCGGGTCGCAAGATTAGTGTGGTGTGACTGAATGTGGGGAGAAAAGGCAGCGAGTTTGTTTGCAGTGTTGGCGATGGACACGTGTGGAGGTTTTTTGTTTGTTTGTTTGTTGTAAAGCAGAGAGTGGGAAAAGGATGCGTCTCACTGTATTGGCCAGGCTGCACTGCAGCCTCTATTCACTAAGTGCGACCCGACTACCGAGCAGCACGGGGGCTTTGACCTGCTCCGTTTCCGACCTGGGCCGGTTCACCCCGCTTTATCCGACCTGGTGAGCCCAGGTTCTCCTAGGACCACCATGTGGATACTGCTCTTAGTGCGGACACCCGATCGGCACAGAAGACGGCAGCCCAGAACTCCTGACCTCAAGCAATCCTACAGCCTCAGCCTCCCAGCAGCGGGATCACAGGTGCGCGCCACCGCACCCGGCAGCTTTTGCTCTTGTTTCAGCTGCCTTCAGTTCAAAATGGCAGCAGCTGCTCGCCTGCACTGAGTTAATGCAGGTATGATGCTGTGCTTCCTTTACTCATCTGGTGTCATTGCATGCTCCGGTGACGACTAAGTAAGAACATCAAGACAATTTCAGTGATTGCACATTTCTGGGCAAGGACAGCATTCCGATTCTATTCGGCTATACTAGCCTTCAGCGCAAGTATCAGTGCCTTGCAAAATGTGACAGGCGGCGTGTCGGTTGGCTGTCGTTCAGATTCGCGTTTGCTGCGAGGATTGCAGCACGGAGGAGCAGAGTCATTTCTGATGTAAAATATCTCACTGACGCACAGTTCTTACTAAGTGAAGCGGTCAAGTCACAATCAGTGAGCATTGTTTGTTTCCTCGGCCCCTATCTTCTGCCCTGGCCTTCTCCTTCGGGTTACATTAAGTAGCGACGACGTTGAGCAGTGGGCTTTCGGTGATCTCACAATGGGGCTTGGAGATAAGTTGAGTCAGTGTAAATTATAAGGAAACTTTTGCTGTGTCTCGCTCGGTTGCATTTGCAGTGAGTAAAATGCAGCCCGCAGCGTCGAGAGCTGCTAATGTTGGAAAAACAGTGAATTGCATAACTGAATGAGTGAAAGGGTAGGAAACGAGCAAAGAATTAGATTGAATGTGAGTGATTGCCAAACTAAATGTATGCCATTTAGTAGTGGGTCAAGTGTGGAGGAGAATGAAATGAGATTTGCGCTCTCTCGTGGCCGCGGCGAGCATAATTGTGTAAAGTGGAGATTTTGTAAGTGCAGTGGCTGCAGTGAGCAGCAGGGAGCAGTAAGCGTGAGTTGAATGTGACGGAGACAAAGTGGGGAATGTGGTAGTAAAATGCCGTGATGATAATGATGGGGAGAGTGTGTGTGCATGTGCGTGGGGGGCTGGTGAAGATTAAGATGTTGTAAAGTGTGAGGCTTTGTTGTGGCGATGATATTGGATGTGAGAGGGGAAAT
The DNA here is from genome assembly GCF_052327205.1 of Somniosus microcephalus. Taxonomy (NCBI): domain Eukaryota; kingdom Metazoa; phylum Chordata; class Chondrichthyes; order Squaliformes; family Somniosidae; genus Somniosus; species Somniosus microcephalus. The sequence continues at coordinate 58,233,349 of NC_141001.1, read as the reverse complement.
CATTGCGGGTCGCAAGATTAGTGTGGTGTGACTGAATGTGGGGAGAAAAGGCAGCGAGTTTGTTTGCAGTGTTGGCGATGGACACGTGTGGAGGTTTTTTGTTTGTTTGTTTGTTGTAAAGCAGAGAGTGGGAAAAGGATGCGTCTCACTGTATTGGCCAGGCTGCACTGCAGCCTCTATTCACTAAGTGCGACCCGACTACCGAGCAGCACGGGGGCTTTGACCTGCTCCGTTTCCGACCTGGGCCGGTTCACCCCGCTTTATCCGACCTGGTGAGCCCAGGTTCTCCTAGGACCACCATGTGGATACTGCTCTTAGTGCGGACACCCGATCGGCACAGAAGACGGCAGCCCAGAACTCCTGACCTCAAGCAATCCTACAGCCTCAGCCTCCCAGCAGCGGGATCACAGGTGCGCGCCACCGCACCCGGCAGCTTTTGCTCTTGTTTCAGCTGCCTTCAGTTCAAAATGGCAGCAGCTGCTCGCCTGCACTGAGTTAATGCAGGTATGATGCTGTGCTTCCTTTACTCATCTGGTGTCATTGCATGCTCCGGTGACGACTAAGTAAGAACATCAAGACAATTTCAGTGATTGCACATTTCTGGGCAAGGACAGCATTCCGATTCTATTCGGCTATACTAGCCTTCAGCGCAAGTATCAGTGCCTTGCAAAATGTGACAGGCGGCGTGTCGGTTGGCTGTCGTTCAGATTCGCGTTTGCTGCGAGGATTGCAGCACGGAGGAGCAGAGTCATTTCTGATGTAAAATATCTCACTGACGCACAGTTCTTACTAAGTGAAGCGGTCAAGTCACAATCAGTGAGCATTGTTTGTTTCCTCGGCCCCTATCTTCTGCCCTGGCCTTCTCCTTCGGGTTACATTAAGTAGCGACGACGTTGAGCAGTGGGCTTTCGGTGATCTCACAATGGGGCTTGGAGATAAGTTGAGTCAGTGTAAATTATAAGGAAACTTTTGCTGTGTCTCGCTCGGTTGCATTTGCAGTGAGTAAAATGCAGCCCGCAGCGTCGAGAGCTGCTAATGTTGGAAAAACAGTGAATTGCATAACTGAATGAGTGAAAGGGTAGGAAACGAGCAAAGAATTAGATTGAATGTGAGTGATTGCCAAACTAAATGTATGCCATTTAGTAGTGGGTCAAGTGTGGAGGAGAATGAAATGAGATTTGCGCTCTCTCGTGGCCGCGGCGAGCATAATTGTGTAAAGTGGAGATTTTGTAAGTGCAGTGGCTGCAGTGAGCAGCAGGGAGCAGTAAGCGTGAGTTGAATGTGACGGAGACAAAGTGGGGAATGTGGTAGTAAAATGCCGTGATGATAATGATGGGGAGAGTGTGTGTGCATGTGCGTGGGGGGCTGGTGAAGATTAAGATGTTGTAAAGTGTGAGGCTTTGTTGTGGCGATGATATTGGATGTGAGAGGGGAAATCATTGCGGGTCGCAAGATTAGTGTGGTGTGACTGAATGTGGGGAGAAAAGGCAGCGAGTTTGTTTGCAGTGTTGGCGATGGACACGTGTGGAGGTTTTTTGTTTGTTTGTTTGTTGTAAAGCAGAGAGTGGGAAAAGGATGCGTCTCACTGTATTGGCCAGGCTGCACTGCAGCTTCTATTCACAAGTGCGACCCGACTACCGAGCAGCACGGGGGCTTTGACCTGCTCCGTTTCCGACCTGGGCCGGTTCACCCCGCTTTATCCGACCTGGTGAGCCCAGGTTCTCCTAGGACCACCATGTGGATACTGCTCTTAGTGCGGACACCCGATCGGCACAGAAGACGGCAGCCCAGAACTCCTGACCTCAAGCAATCCTACAGCCTCAGCCTCCCAGCAGCGGGATCACAGGTGCGCGCCACCGCACCCGGCAGCTTTTGCTCTTGTTTCAGCTGCCTTCAGTTCAAAATGGCAGCAGCTGCTCGCCTGCACTGAGTTAATGCAGGTATGATGCTGTGCTTCCTTTACTCATCTGGTGTCATTGCATGCTCCGGTGACGACTAAGTAAGAACATCAAGACAATTTCAGTGATTGCACATTTCTGGGCAAGGACAGCATTCCGATTCTATTCGGCTATACTAGCCTTCAGCGCAAGTATCAGTGCCTTGCAAAATGTGACAGGCGGCGTGTCGGTTGGCTGTCGTTCAGATTCGCGTTTGCTGCGAGGATTGCAGCACGGAGGAGCAGAGTCATTTCTGATGTAAAATATCTCACTGACGCACAGTTCTTACTAAGTGAAGCGGTCAAGTCACAATCAGTGAGCATTGTTTGTTTCCTCGGCCCCTATCTTCTGCCCTGGCCTTCTCCTTCGGGTTACATTAAGTAGCGACGACGTTGAGCAGTGGGCTTTCGGTGATCTCACAATGGGGCTTGGAGATAAGTTGAGTCAGTGTAAATTATAAGGAAACTTTTGCTGTGTCTCGCTCGGTTGCATTTGCAGTGAGTAAAATGCAGCCCGCAGCGTCGAGAGCTGCTAATGTTGGAAAAACAGTGAATTGCATAACTGAATGAGTGAAAGGGTAGGAAACGAGCAAAGAATTAGATTGAATGTGAGTGATTGCCAAACTAAATGTATGCCATTTAGTAGTGGGTCAAGTGTGGAGGAGAATGAAATGAGATTTGCGCTCTCTCGTGGCCGCGGCGAGCATAATTGTGTAAAGTGGAGATTTTGTAAGTGCAGTGGCTGCAGTGAGCAGCAGGGAGCAGTAAGCGTGAGTTGAATGTGACGGAGACAAAGTGGGGAATGTGGTAGTAAAATGCCGTGATGATAATGATGGGGAGAGTGTGTGTGCATGTGCGTGGGGGGCTGGTGAAGATTAAGATGTTGTAAAGTGTGAGGCTTTGTTGTGGCGATGATATTGGATGTGAGAGGGGAAATCATTGCGGGTCGCAAGATTAGTGTGGTGTGACTGAATGTGGGGAGAAAAGGCAGCGAGTTTGTTTGCAGTGTTGGCGATGGACACGTGTGGAGGTTTTTTGTTTGTTTGTTTGTTGTAAAGCAGAGAGTGGGAAAAGGATGCGTCTCACTGTATTGGCCAGGCTGCACTGCAGCCTCTATTCACAAGTGCGACCCGACTACCGAGCAGCACGGGGGCTTTGACCTGCTCCGTTTCCGACCTGGGCCGGTTCACCCCGCTTTATCCGACCTGGTGAGCCCAGGTTCTCCTAGGACCACCATGTGGATACTGCTCTTAGTGCGGACACCCGATCGGCACAGAAGACGGCAGCCCAGAACTCCTGACCTCAAGCAATCCTACAGCCTCAGCCTCCCAGCAGCGGGATCACAGGTGCGCGCCACCGCACCCGGCAGCTTTTGCTCTTGTTTCAGCTGCCTTCAGTTCAAAATGGCAGCAGCTGCTCGCCTGCACTGAGTTAATGCAGGTATGATGCTGTGCTTCCTTTACTCATCTGGTGTCATTGCATGCTCCGGTGACGACTAAGTAAGAACATCAAGACAATTTCAGTGATTGCACATTTCTGGGCAAGGACAGCATTCCGATTCTATTCGGCTATACTAGCCTTCAGCGCAAGTATCAGTGCCTTGCAAAATGTGACAGGCGGCGTGTCGGTTGGCTGTCGTTCAGATTCGCGTTTGCTGCGAGGATTGCAGCACGGAGGAGCAGAGTCATTTCTGATGTAAAATATCTCACTGACGCACAGTTCTTACTAAGTGAAGCGGTCAAGTCACAATCAGTGAGCATTGTTTGTTTCCTCGGCCCCTATCTTCTGCCCTGGCCTTCTCCTTCGGGTTACATTAAGTAGCGACGACGTTGAGCAGTGGGCTTTCGGTGATCTCACAATGGGGCTTGGAGATAAGTTGAGTCAGTGTAAATTATAAGGAAACTTTTGCTGTGTCTCGCTCGGTTGCATTTGCAGTGAGTAAAATGCAGCCCGCAGCGTCGAGAGCTGCTAATGTTGGAAAAACAGTGAATTGCATAACTGAATGAGTGAAAGGGTAGGAAACGAGCAAAGAATTAGATTGAATGTGAGTGATTGCCAAACTAAATGTATGCCATTTAGTAGTGGGTCAAGTGTGGAGGAGAATGAAATGAGATTTGCGCTCTCTCGTGGCCGCGGCGAGCATAATTGTGTAAAGTGGAGATTTTGTAAGTGCAGTGGCTGCAGTGAGCAGCAGGGAGCAGTAAGCGTGAGTTGAATGTGACGGAGACAAAGTGGGGAATGTGGTAGTAAAATGCCGTGATGATAATGATGGGGAGAGTGTGTGTGCATGTGCGTGGGGGGCTGGTGAAGATTAAGATGTTGTAAAGTGTGAGGCTTTGTTGTGGCGATGATATTGGATGTGAGAGGGGAAATCATTGCGGGTCGCAAGATTAGTGTGGTGTGACTGAATGTGGGGAGAAAAGGCAGCGAGTTTGTTTGCAGTGTTGGCGATGGACACGTGTGGAGGTTTTTTGTTTGTTTGTTTGTTGTAAAGCAGAGAGTGGGAAAAGGATGCGTCTCACTGTATTGGCCAGGCTGCACTGCAGCCTCTATTCACAAGTGCGACCCGACTACCGAGCAGCACGGGGGCTTTGACCTGCTCCGTTTCCGACCTGGGCCGGTTCACCCCGCTTTATCCGACCTGGTGAGCCCAGGTTCTCCTAGGACCACCATGTGGATACTGCTCTTAGTGCGGACACCCGATCGGCACAGAAGACGGCAGCCCAGAACTCCTGACCTCAAGCAATCCTACAGCCTCAGCCTCCCAGCAGCGGGATCACAGGTGCGCGCCACCGCACCCGGCAGCTTTTGCTCTTGTTTCAGCTGCCTTCAGTTCAAAATGGCAGCAGCTGCTCGCCTGCACTGAGTTAATGCAGGTATGATGCTGTGCTTCCTTTACTCATCTGGTGTCATTGCATGCTCCGGTGACGACTAAGTAAGAACATCAAGACAATTTCAGTGATTGCACATTTCTGGGCAAGGACAGCATTCCGATTCTATTCGGCTATACTAGCCTTCAGCGCAAGTATCAGTGCCTTGCAAAATGTGACAGGCGGCGTGTCGGTTGGCTGTCGTTCAGATTCGCGTTTGCTGCGAGGATTGCAGCACGGAGGAGCAGAGTCATTTCTGATGTAAAATATCTCACTGACGCACAGTTCTTACTAAGTGAAGCGGTCAAGTCACAATCAGTGAGCATTGTTTGTTTCCTCGGCCCCTATCTTCTGCCCTGGCCTTCTCCTTCGGGTTACATTAAGTAGCGACGACGTTGAGCAGTGGGCTTTCGGCGATCTCACAATGGGGCTTGGAGATAAGTTGAGTCAGTGTAAATTATAAGGAAACTTTTGCTGTGTCTCGCTCGGTTGCATTTGCAGTGAGTAAAATGCAGCCCGCAGCGTCGAGAGCTGCTAATGTTGGAAAAACAGTGAATTGCATAACTGAATGAGTGAAAGGGTAGGAAACGAGCAAAGAATTAGATTGAATGTGAGTGATTGCCAAACTAAATGTATGCCATTTAGTAGTGGGTCAAGTGTGGAGGAGAATGAAATGAGATTTGCGCTCTCTCGTGGCCGCGGCGAGCATAATTGTGTAAAGTGGAGATTTTGTAAGTGCAGTGGCTGCAGTGAGCAGCAGGGAGCAGTAAGCGTGAGTTGAATGTGACGGAGACAAAGTGGGGAATGTGGTAGTAAAATGCCGTGATGATAATGATGGGGAGAGTGTGTGTGCATGTGCGTGGGGGGCTGGTGAAGATTAAGATGTTGTAAAGTGTGAGGCTTTGTTGTGGCGATGATATTGGATGTGAGAGGGGAAATCATTGCGGGTCGCAAGATTAGTGTGGTGTGACTGAATGTGGGGAGAAAAGGCAGCGAGTTTGTTTGCAGTGTTGGCGATGGACACGTGTGGAGGTTTTTTGTTTGTTTGTTTGTTGTAAAGCAGAGAGTGGGAAAAGGATGCGTCTCACTGTATTGGCCAGGCTGCACTGCAGCCTCTATTCACAAGTGCGACCCGACTACCGAGCAGCACGGGGGCTTTGACCTGCTCCGTTTCCGACCTGGGCCGGTTCACCCCGCTTTATCCGACCTGGTGAGCCCAGGTTCTCCTAGGACCACCATGTGGATACTGCTCTTAGTGCGGACACCCGATCGGCACAGAAGACGGCAGCCCAGAACTCCTGACCTCAAGCAATCCTACAGCCTCAGCCTCCCAGCAGCGGGATCACAGGTGCGCGCCACCGCACCCGGCAGCTTTTGCTCTTGTTTCAGCTGCCTTCAGTTCAAAATGGCAGCAGCTGCTCGCCTGCACTGAGTTAATGCAGGTATGATGCTGTGCTTCCTTTACTCATCTGGTGTCATTGCATGCTCCGGTGACGACTAAGTAAGAACATCAAGACAATTTCAGTGATTGCACATTTCTGGGCAAGGACAGCATTCCGATTCTATTCGGCTATACTAGCCTTCAGCGCAAGTATCAGTGCCTTGCAAAATGTGACAGGCGGCGTGTCGGTTGGCTGTCGTTCAGATTCGCGTTTGCTGCGAGGATTGCAGCACGGAGGAGCAGAGTCATTTCTGATGTAAAATATCTCACTGACGCACAGTTCTTACTAAGTGAAGCGGTCAAGTCACAATCAGTGAGCATTGTTTGTTTCCTCGGCCCCTATCTTCTGCCCTGGCCTTCTCCTTCGGGTTACATTAAGTAGCGACGACGTTGAGCAGTGGGCTTTCGGCGATCTCACAATGGGGCTTGGAGATAAGTTGAGTCAGTGTAAATTATAAGGAAACTTTTGCTGTGTCTCGCTCGGTTGCATTTGCAGTGAGTAAAATGCAGCCCGCAGCGTCGAGAGCTGCTAATGTTGGAAAAACAGTGAATTGCATAACTGAATGAGTGAAAGGGTAGGAAACGAGCAAAGAATTAGATTGAATGTGAGTGATTGCCAAACTAAATGTATGCCATTTAGTAGTGGGTCAAGTGTGGAGGAGAATGAAATGAGATTTGCGCTCTCTCGTGGCCGCGGCGAGCATAATTGTGTAAAGTGGAGATTTTGTAAGTGCAGTGGCTGCAGTGAGCAGCAGGGAGCAGTAAGCGTGAGTTGAATGTGACGGAGACAAAGTGGGGAATGTGGTAGTAAAATGCCGTGATGATAATGATGGGGAGAGTGTGTGTGCATGTGCGTGGGGGGCTGGTGAAGATTAAGATGTTGTAAAGTGTGAGGCTTTGTTGTGGCGATGATATTGGATGTGAGAGGGGAAATCATTGCGGGTCGCAAGATTAGTGTGGTGTGACTGAATGTGGGGAGAAAAGGCAGCGAGTTTGTTTGCAGTGTTGGCGATGGACACGTGTGGAGGTTTTTTGTTTGTTTGTTTGTTGTAAAGCAGAGAGTGGGAAAAGGATGCGTCTCACTGTATTGGCCAGGCTGCACTGCAGCCTCTATTCACAAGTGCGACCCGACTACCGAGCAGCACGGGGGCTTTGACCTGCTCCGTTTCCGACCTGGGCCGGTTCACCCCGCTTTATCCGACCTGGTGAGCCCAGGTTCTCCTAGGACCACCATGTGGATACTGCTCTTAGTGCGGACACCCGATCGGCACAGAAGACGGCAGCCCAGAACTCCTGACCTCAAGCAATCCTACAGCCTCAGCCTCCCAGCAGCGGGATCACAGGTGCGCGCCACCGCACCCGGCAGCTTTTGCTCTTGTTTCAGCTGCCTTCAGTTCAAAATGGCAGCAGCTGCTCGCCTGCACTGAGTTAATGCAGGTATGATGCTGTGCTTCCTTTACTCATCTGGTGTCATTGCATGCTCCGGTGACGACTAAGTAAGAACATCAAGACAATTTCAGTGATTGCACATTTCTGGGCAAGGACAGCATTCCGATTCTATTCGGCTATACTAGCCTTCAGCGCAAGTATCAGTGCCTTGCAAAATGTGACAGGCGGCGTGTCGGTTGGCTGTCGTTCAGATTCGCGTTTGCTGCGAGGATTGCAGCACGGAGGAGCAGAGTCATTTCTGATGTAAAATATCTCACTGACGCACAGTTCTTACTAAGTGAAGCGGTCAAGTCACAATCAGTGAGCATTGTTTGTTTCCTCGGCCCCTATCTTCTGCCCTGGCCTTCTCCTTCGGGTTACATTAAGTAGCGACGACGTTGAGCAGTGGGCTTTCGGCGATCTCACAATGGGGCTTGGAGATAAGTTGAGTCAGTGTAAATTATAAGGAAACTTTTGCTGTGTCTCGCTCGGTTGCATTTGCAGTGAGTAAAATGCAGCCCGCAGCGTCGAGAGCTGCTAATGTTGGAAAAACAGTGAATTGCATAACTGAATGAGTGAAAGGGTAGGAAACGAGCAAAGAATTAGATTGAATGTGAGTGATTGCCAAACTAAATGTATGCCATTTAGTAGTGGGTCAAGTGTGGAGGAGAATGAAATGAGATTTGCGCTCTCTCGTGGCCGCGGCGAGCATAATTGTGTAAAGTGGAGATTTTGTAAGTGCAGTGGCTGCAGTGAGCAGCAGGGAGCAGTAAGCGTGAGTTGAATGTGACGGAGACAAAGTGGGGAATGTGGTAGTAAAATGCCGTGATGATAATGATGGGGAGAGTGTGTGTGCATGTGCGTGGGGGGCTGGTGAAGATTAAGATGTTGTAAAGTGTGAGGCTTTGTTGTGGCGATGATATTGGATGTGAGAGGGGAAATCATTGCGGGTCGCAAGATTAGTGTGGTGTGACTGAATGTGGGGAGAAAAGGCAGCGAGTTTGTTTGCAGTGTTGGCGATGGACACGTGTGGAGGTTTTTTGTTTGTTTGTTTGTTGTAAAGCAGAGAGTGGGAAAAGGATGCGTCTCACTGTATTGGCCAGGCTGCACTGCAGCCTCTATTCACAAGTGCGACCCGACTACCGAGCAGCACGGGGGCTTTGACCTGCTCCGTTTCCGACCTGGGCCGGTTCACCCCGCTTTATCCGACCTGGTGAGCCCAGGTTCTCCTAGGACCACCATGTGGATACTGCTCTTAGTGCGGACACCCGATCGGCACAGAAGACGGCAGCCCAGAACTCCTGACCTCAAGCAATCCTACAGCCTCAGCCTCCCAGCAGCGGGATCACAGGTGCGCGCCACCGCACCCGGCAGCTTTTGCTCTTGTTTCAGCTGCCTTCAGTTCAAAATGGCAGCAGCTGCTCGCCTGCACTGAGTTAATGCAGGTATGATGCTGTGCTTCCTTTACTCATCTGGTGTCATTGCATGCTCCGGTGACGACTAAGTAAGAACATCAAGACAATTTCAGTGATTGCACATTTCTGGGCAAGGACAGCATTCCGATTCTATTCGGCTATACTAGCCTTCAGCGCAAGTATCAGTGCCTTGCAAAATGTGACAGGCGGCGTGTCGGTTGGCTGTCGTTCAGATTCGCGTTTGCTGCGAGGATTGCAGCACGGAGGAGCAGAGTCATTTCTGATGTAAAATATCTCACTGACGCACAGTTCTTACTAAGTGAAGCGGTCAAGTCACAATCAGTGAGCATTGTTTGTTTCCTCGGCCCCTATCTTCTGCCCTGGCCTTCTCCTTCGGGTTACATTAAGTAGCGACGACGTTGAGCAGTGGGCTTTCGGCGATCTCACAATGGGGCTTGGAGATAAGTTGAGTCAGTGTAAATTATAAGGAAACTTTTGCTGTGTCTCGCTCGGTTGCATTTGCAGTGAGTAAAATGCAGCCCGCAGCGTCGAGAGCTGCTAATGTTGGAAAAACAGTGAATTGCATAACTGAATGAGTGAAAGGGTAGGAAACGAGCAAAGAATTAGATTGAATGTGAGTGATTGCCAAACTAAATGTATGCCATTTAGTAGTGGGTCAAGTGTGGAGGAGAATGAAATGAGATTTGCGCTCTCTCGTGGCCGCGGCGAGCATAATTGTGTAAAGTGGAGATTTTGTAAGTGCAGTGGCTGCAGTGAGCAGCAGGGAGCAGTAAGCGTGAGTTGAATGTGACGGAGACAAAGTGGGGAATGTGGTAGTAAAATGCCGTGATGATAATGATGGGGAGAGTGTGTGTGCATGTGCGTGGGGGGCTGGTGAAGATTAAGATGTTGTAAAGTGTGAGGCTTTGTTGTGGCGATGATATTGGATGTGAGAGGGGAAATCATTGCGGGTCGCAAGATTAGTGTGGTGTGACTGAATGTGGGGAGAAAAGGCAGCGAGTTTGTTTGCAGTGTTGGCGATGGACACGTGTGGAGGTTTTTTGTTTGTTTGTTTGTTGTAAAGCAGAGAGTGGGAAAAGGATGCGTCTCACTGTATTGGCCAGGCTGCACTGCAGCCTCTATTCACAAGTGCGACCCGACTACCGAGCAGCACGGGGGCTTTGACCTGCTCCGTTTCCGACCTGGGCCGGTTCACCCCGCTTTATCCGACCTGGTGAGCCCAGGTTCTCCTAGGACCACCATGTGGATACTGCTCTTAGTGCGGACACCCGATCGGCACAGAAGACGGCAGCCCAGAACTCCTGACCTCAAGCAATCCTACAGCCTCAGCCTCCCAGCAGCGGGATCACAGGTGCGCGCCACCGCACCCGGCAGCTTTTGCTCTTGTTTCAGCTGCCTTCAGTTCAAAATGGCAGCAGCTGCTCGCCTGCACTGAGTTAATGCAGGTATGATGCTGTGCTTCCTTTACTCATCTGGTGTCATTGCATGCTCCGGTGACGACTAAGTAAGAACATCAAGACAATTTCAGTGATTGCACATTTCTGGGCAAGGACAGCATTCCGATTCTATTCGGCTATACTAGCCTTCAGCGCAAGTATCAGTGCCTTGCAAAATGTGACAGGCGGCGTGTCGGTTGGCTGTCGTTCAGATTCGCGTTTGCTGCGAGGATTGCAGCACGGAGGAGCAGAGTCATTTCTGATGTAAAATATCTCACTGACGCACAGTTCTTACTAAGTGAAGCGGTCAAGTCACAATCAGTGAGCATTGTTTGTTTCCTCGGCCCCTATCTTCTGCCCTGGCCTTCTCCTTCGGGTTACATTAAGTAGCGACGACGTTGAGCAGTGGGCTTTCGGCGATCTCACAATGGGGCTTGGAGATAAGTTGAGTCAGTGTAAATTATAAGGAAACTTTTGCTGTGTCTCGCTCGGTTGCATTTGCAGTGAGTAAAATGCAGCCCGCAGCGTCGAGAGCTGCTAATGTTGGAAAAACAGTGAATTGCATAACTGAATGAGTGAAAGGGTAGGAAACGAGCAAAGAATTAGATTGAATGTGAGTGATTGCCAAACTAAATGTATGCCATTTAGTAGTGGGTCAAGTGTGGAGGAGAATGAAATGAGATTTGCGCTCTCTCGTGGCCGCGGCGAGCATAATTGTGTAAAGTGGAGATTTTGTAAGTGCAGTGGCTGCAGTGAGCAGCAGGGAGCAGTAAGCGTGAGTTGAATGTGACGGAGACAAAGTGGGGAATGTGGTAGTAAAATGCCGTGATGATAATGATGGGGAGAGTGTGTGTGCATGTGCGTGGGGGGCTGGTGAAGATTAAGATGTTGTAAAGTGTGAGGCTTTGTTGTGGCGATGATATTGGATGTGAGAGGGGAAATCATTGCGGGTCGCAAGATTAGTGTGGTGTGACTGAATGTGGGGAGAAAAGGCAGCGAGTTTGTTTGCAGTGTTGGCGATGGACACGTGTGGAGGTTTTTTGTTTGTTTGTTTGTTGTAAAGCAGAGAGTGGGAAAAGGATGCGTCTCACTGTATTGGCCAGGCTGCACTGCAGCCTCTATTCACAAGTGCGACCCGACTACCGAGCAGCACGGGGGCTTTGACCTGCTCCGTTTCCGACCTGGGCCGGTTCACCCCGCTTTATCCGACCTGGTGAGCCCAGGTTCTCCTAGGACCACCATGTGGATACTGCTCTTAGTGCGGACACCCGATCGGCACAGAAGACGGCAGCCCAGAACTCCTGACCTCAAGCAATCCTACAGCCTCAGCCTCCCAGCAGCGGGATCACAGGTGCGCGCCACCGCACCCGGCAGCTTTTGCTCTTGTTTCAGCTGCCTTCAGTTCAAAATGGCAGCAGCTGCTCGCCTGCACTGAGTTAATGCAGGTATGATGCTGTGCTTCCTTTACTCATCTGGTGTCATTGCATGCTCCGGTGACGACTAAGTAAGAACATCAAGACAATTTCAGTGATTGCACATTTCTGGGCAAGGACAGCATTCCGATTCTATTCGGCTATACTAGCCTTCAGCGCAAGTATCAGTGCCTTGCAAAATGTGACAGGCGGCGTGTCGGTTGGCTGTCGTTCAGATTCGCGTTTGCTGCGAGGATTGCAGCACGGAGGAGCAGAGTCATTTCTGATGTAAAATATCTCACTGACGCACAGTTCTTACTAAGTGAAGCGGTCAAGTCACAATCAGTGAGCATTGTTTGTTTCCTCGGCCCCTATCTTCTGCCCTGGCCTTCTCCTTCGGGTTACATTAAGTAGCGACGACGTTGAGCAGTGGGCTTTCGGCGATCTCACAATGGGGCTTGGAGATAAGTTGAGTCAGTGTAAATTATAAGGAAACTTTTGCTGTGTCTCGCTCGGTTGCATTTGCAGTGAGTAAAATGCAGCCCGCAGCGTCGAGAGCTGCTAATGTTGGAAAAACAGTGAATTGCATAACTGAATGAGTGAAAGGGTAGGAAACGAGCAAAGAATTAGATTGAATGTGAGTGATTGCCAAACTAAATGTATGCCATTTAGTAGTGGGTCAAGTGTGGAGGAGAATGAAATGAGATTTGCGCTCTCTCGTGGCCGCGGCGAGCATAATTGTGTAAAGTGGAGATTTTGTAAGTGCAGTGGCTGCAGTGAGCAGCAGGGAGCAGTAAGCGTGAGTTGAATGTGACGGAGACAAAGTGGGGAATGTGGTAGTAAAATGCCGTGATGATAATGATGGGGAGAGTGTGTGTGCATGTGCGTGGGGGGCTGGTGAAGATTAAGATGTTGTAAAGTGTGAGGCTTTGTTGTGGCGATGATATTGGATGTGAGAGGGGAAATCATTGCGGGTCGCAAGATTAGTGTGGTGTGACTGAATGTGGGGAGAAAAGGCAGCGAGTTTGTTTGCAGTGTTGGCGATGGACACGTGTGGAGGTTTTTTGTTTGTTTGTTTGTTGTAAAGCAGAGAGTGGGAAAAGGATGCGTCTCACTGTATTGGCCAGGCTGCACTGCAGCCTCTATTCACAAGTGCGACCCGACTACCGAGCAGCACGGGGGCTTTGACCTGCTCCGTTTCCGACCTGGGCCGGTTCACCCCGCTTTATCCGACCTGGTGAGCCCAGGTTCTCCTAGGACCACCATGTGGATACTGCTCTTAGTGCGGACACCCGATCGGCACAGAAGACGGCAGCCCAGAACTCCTGACCTCAAGCAATCCTACAGCCTCAGCCTCCCAGCAGCGGGATCACAGGTGCGCGCCACCGCACCCGGCAGCTTTTGCTCTTGTTTCAGCTGCCTTCAGTTCAAAATGGCAGCAGCTGCTCGCCTGCACTGAGTTAATGCAGGTATGATGCTGTGCTTCCTTTACTCATCTGGTGTCATTGCATGCTCCGGTGACGACTAAGTAAGAACATCAAGACAATTTCAGTGATTGCACATTTCTGGGCAAGGACAGCATTCCGATTCTATTCGGCTATACTAGCCTTCAGCGCAAGTATCAGTGCCTTGCAAAATGTGACAGGCGGCGTGTCGGTTGGCTGTCGTTCAGATTCGCGTTTGCTGCGAGGATTGCAGCACGGAGGAGCAGAGTCATTTCTGATGTAAAATATCTCACTGACGCACAGTTCTTACTAAGTGAAGCGGTCAAGTCACAATCAGTGAGCATTGTTTGTTTCCTCGGCCCCTATCTTCTGCCCTGGCCTTCTCCTTCGGGTTACATTAAGTAGCGACGACGTTGAGCAGTGGGCTTTCGGCGATCTCACAATGGGGCTTGGAGATAAGTTGAGTCAGTGTAAATTATAAGGAAACTTTTGCTGTGTCTCGCTCGGTTGCATTTGCAGTGAGTAAAATGCAGCCCGCAGCGTCGAGAGCTGCTAATGTTGGAAAAACAGTGAATTGCATAACTGAATGAGTGAAAGGGTAGGAAACGAGCAAAGAATTAGATTGAATGTGAGTGATTGCCAAACTAAATGTATGCCATTTAGTAGTGGGTCAAGTGTGGAGGAGAATGAAATGAGATTTGCGCTCTCTCGTGGCCGCGGCGAGCATAATTGTGTAAAGTGGAGATTTTGTAAGTGCAGTGGCTGCAGTGAGCAGCAGGGAGCAGTAAGCGTGAGTTGAATGTGACGGAGACAAAGTGGGGAATGTGGTAGTAAAATGCCGTGATGATAATGATGGGGAGAGTGTGTGTGCATGTGCGTGGGGGGCTGGTGAAGATTAAGATGTTGTAAAGTGTGAGGCTTTGTTGTGGCGATGATATTGGATGTGAGAGGGGAAATCATTGCGGGTCGCAAGATTAGTGTGGTGTGACTGAATGTGGGGAGAAAAGGCAGCGAGTTTGTTTGCAGTGTTGGCGATGGACACGTGTGGAGGTTTTTTGTTTGTTTGTTTGTTGTAAAGCAGAGAGTGGGAAAAGGATGCGTCTCACTGTATTGGCCAGGCTGCACTGCAGCCTCTATTCACAAGTGCGACCCGACTACCGAGCAGCACGGGGGCTTTGACCTGCTCCGTTTCCGACCTGGGCCGGTTCACCCCGCTTTATCCGACCTGGTGAGCCCAGGTTCTCCTAGGACCACCATGTGGATACTGCTCTTAGTGCGGACACCCGATCGGCACAGAAGACGGCAGCCCAGAACTCCTGACCTCAAGCAATCCTACAGCCTCAGCCTCCCAGCAGCGGGATCACAGGTGCGCGCCACCGCACCCGGCAGCTTTTGCTCTTGTTTCAGCTGCCTTCAGTTCAAAATGGCAGCAGCTGCTCGCCTGCACTGAGTTAATGCAGGTATGATGCTGTGCTTCCTTTACTCATCTGGTGTCATTGCATGCTCCGGTGACGACTAAGTAAGAACATCAAGACAATTTCAGTGATTGCACATTTCTGGGCAAGGACAGCATTCCGATTCTATTCGGCTATACTAGCCTTCAGCGCAAGTATCAGTGCCTTGCAAAATGTGACAGGCGGCGTGTCGGTTGGCTGTCGTTCAGATTCGCGTTTGCTGCGAGGATTGCAGCACGGAGGAGCAGAGTCATTTCTGATGTAAAATATCTCACTGACGCACAGTTCTTACTAAGTGAAGCGGTCAAGTCACAATCAGTGAGCATTGTTTGTTTCCTCGGCCCCTATCTTCTGCCCTGGCCTTCTCCTTCGGGTTACATTAAGTAGCGACGACGTTGAGCAGTGGGCTTTCGGCGATCTCACAATGGGGCTTGGAGATAAGTTGAGTCAGTGTAAATTATAAGGAAACTTTTGCTGTGTCTCGCTCGGTTGCATTTGCAGTGAGTAAAATGCAGCCCGCAGCGTCGAGAGCTGCTAATGTTGGAAAAACAGTGAATTGCATAACTGAATGAGTGAAAGGGTAGGAAACGAGCAAAGAATTAGATTGAATGTGAGTGATTGCCAAACTAAATGTATGCCATTTAGTAGTGGGTCAAGTGTGGAGGAGAATGAAATGAGATTTGCGCTCTCTCGTGGCCGCGGCGAGCATAATTGTGTAAAGTGGAGATTTTGTAAGTGCAGTGGCTGCAGTGAGCAGCAGGGAGCAGTAAGCGTGAGTTGAATGTGACGGAGACAAAGTGGGGAATGTGGTAGTAAAATGCCGTGATGATAATGATGGGGAGAGTGTGTGTGCATGTGCGTGGGGGGCTGGTGAAGATTAAGATGTTGTAAAGTGTGAGGCTTTGTTGTGGCGATGATATTGGATGTGAGAGGGGAAATCATTGCGGGTCGCAAGATTAGTGTGGTGTGACTGAATGTGGGGAGAAAAGGCAGCGAGTTTGTTTGCAGTGTTGGCGATGGACACGTGTGGAGGTTTTTTGTTTGTTTGTTTGTTGTAAAGCAGAGAGTGGGAAAAGGATGCGTCTCACTGTATTGGCCAGGCTGCACTGCAGCCTCTATTCACAAGTGCGACCCGACTACCGAGCAGCACGGGGGCTTTGACCTGCTCCGTTTCCGACCTGGGCCGGTTCACCCCGCTTTATCCGACCTGGTGAGCCCAGGTTCTCCTAGGACCACCATGTGGATACTGCTCTTAGTGCGGACACCCGATCGGCACAGAAGACGGCAGCCCAGAACTCCTGACCTCAAGCAATCCTACAGCCTCAGCCTCCCAGCAGCGGGATCACAGGTGCGCGCCACCGCACCCGGCAGCTTTTGCTCTTGTTTCAGCTGCCTTCAGTTCAAAATGGCAGCAGCTGCTCGCCTGCACTGAGTTAATGCAGGTATGATGCTGTGCTTCCTTTACTCATCTGGTGTCATTGCATGCTCCGGTGACGACTAAGTAAGAACATCAAGACAATTTCAGTGATTGCACATTTCTGGGCAAGGACAGCATTCCGATTCTATTCGGCTATACTAGCCTTCAGCGCAAGTATCAGTGCCTTGCAAAATGTGACAGGCGGCGTGTCGGTTGGCTGTCGTTCAGATTCGCGTTTGCTGCGAGGATTGCAGCACGGAGGAGCAGAGTCATTTCTGATGTAAAATATCTCACTGACGCACAGTTCTTACTAAGTGAAGCGGTCAAGTCACAATCAGTGAGCATTGTTTGTTTCCTCGGCCCCTATCTTCTGCCCTGGCCTTCTCCTTCGGGTTACATTAAGTAGCGACGACGTTGAGCAGTGGGCTTTCGGCGATCTCACAATGGGGCTTGGAGATAAGTTGAGTCAGTGTAAATTATAAGGAAACTTTTGCTGTGTCTCGCTCGGTTGCATTTGCAGTGAGTAAAATGCAGCCCGCAGCGTCGAGAGCTGCTAATGTTGGAAAAACAGTGAATTGCATAACTGAATGAGTGAAAGGGTAGGAAACGAGCAAAGAATTAGATTGAATGTGAGTGATTGCCAAACTAAATGTATGCCATTTAGTAGTGGGTCAAGTGTGGAGGAGAATGAAATGAGATTTGCGCTCTCTCGTGGCCGCGGCGAGCATAATTGTGTAAAGTGGAGATTTTGTAAGTGCAGTGGCTGCAGTGAGCAGCAGGGAGCAGTAAGCGTGAGTTGAATGTGACGGAGACAAAGTGGGGAATGTGGTAGTAAAATGCCGTGATGATAATGATGGGGAGAGTGTGTGTGCATGTGCGTGGGGGGCTGGTGAAGATTAAGATGTTGTAAAGTGTGAGGCTTTGTTGTGGCGATGATATTGGATGTGAGAGGGGAAATCATTGCGGGTCGCAAGATTAGTGTGGTGTGACTGAATGTGGGGAGAAAAGGCAGCGAGTTTGTTTGCAGTGTTGGCGATGGACACGTGTGGAGGTTTTTTGTTTGTTTGTTTGTTGTAAAGCAGAGAGTGGGAAAAGGATGCGTCTCACTGTATTGGCCAGGCTGCACTGCAGCCTCTATTCACAAGTGCGACCCGACTACCGAGCAGCACGGGGGCTTTGACCTGCTCCGTTTCCGACCTGGGCCGGTTCACCCCGCTTTATCCGACCTGGTGAGCCCAGGTTCTCCTAGGACCACCATGTGGATACTGCTCTTAGTGCGGACACCCGATCGGCACAGAAGACGGCAGCCCAGAACTCCTGACCTCAAGCAATCCTACAGCCTCAGCCTCCCAGCAGCGGGATCACAGGTGCGCGCCACCGCACCCGGCAGCTTTTGCTCTTGTTTCAGCTGCCTTCAGTTCAAAATGGCAGCAGCTGCTCGCCTGCACTGAGTTAATGCAGGTATGATGCTGTGCTTCCTTTACTCATCTGGTGTCATTGCATGCTCCGGTGACGACTAAGTAAGAACATCAAGACAATTTCAGTGATTGCACATTTCTGGGCAAGGACAGCATTCCGATTCTATTCGGCTATACTAGCCTTCAGCGCAAGTATCAGTGCCTTGCAAAATGTGACAGGCGGCGTGTCGGTTGGCTGTCGTTCAGATTCGCGTTTGCTGCGAGGATTGCAGCACGGAGGAGCAGAGTCATTTCTGATGTAAAATATCTCACTGACGCACAGTTCTTACTAAGTGAAGCGGTCAAGTCACAATCAGTGAGCATTGTTTGTTTCCTCGGCCCCTATCTTCTGCCCTGGCCTTCTCCTTCGGGTTACATTAAGTAGCGACGACGTTGAGCAGTGGGCTTTCGGCGATCTCACAATGGGGCTTGGAGATAAGTTGAGTCAGTGTAAATTATAAGGAAACTTTTGCTGTGTCTCGCTCGGTTGCATTTGCAGTGAGTAAAATGCAGCCCGCAGCGTCGAGAGCTGCTAATGTTGGAAAAACAGTGAATTGCATAACTGAATGAGTGAAAGGGTAGGAAACGAGCAAAGAATTAGATTGAATGTGAGTGATTGCCAAACTAAATGTATGCCATTTAGTAGTGGGTCAAGTGTGGAGGAGAATGAAATGAGATTTGCGCTCTCTCGTGGCCGCGGCGAGCATAATTGTGTAAAGTGGAGATTTTGTAAGTGCAGTGGCTGCAGTGAGCAGCAGGGAGCAGTAAGCGTGAGTTGAATGTGACGGAGACAAAGTGGGGAATGTGGTAGTAAAATGCCGTGGATGATAATGATGGGGAGAGTGTGTGTGCATGTGCGTGGGGGGCTGGTGAAGATTAAGATGTTGTAAAGTGTGAGGCTTTGTTGTGGCGATGATATTGGATGTGAGAGGGGAAATCATTGCGGGTCGCAAGATTAGTGTGGTGTGACTGAATGTGGGGAGAAAAGGCAGCGAGTTTGTTTGCAGTGTTGGCGATGGACACGTGTGGAGGTTTTTTGTTTGTTTGTTTGTTGTAAAGCAGAGAGTGGGAAAAGGATGCGTCTCACTGTATTGGCCAGGCTGCACTGCAGCCTCTATTCACAAGTGCGACCCGACTACCGAGCAGCACGGGGGCTTTGACCTGCTCCGTTTCCGACCTGGGCCGGTTCACCCCGCTTTATCCGACCTGGTGAGCCCAGGTTCTCCTAGGACCACCATGTGGATACTGCTCTTAGTGCGGACACCCGATCGGCACAGAAGACGGCAGCCCAGAACTCCTGACCTCAAGCAATCCTACAGCTACAGCCTCAGCCTCCCAGCAGCGGGATCACAGGTGCGCGCCACCGCACCCGGCAGCTTTTGCTCTTGTTTCAGCTGCCTTCAGTTCAAAATGGCAGCAGCTGCTCGCCTGCACTGAGTTAATGCAGGTATGATGCTGTGCTTCCTTTACTCATCTGGTGTCATTGCATGCTCCGGTGACGACTAAGTAAGAACATCAAGACAATTTCAGTGATTGCACATTTCTGGGCAAGGACAGCATTCCGATTCTATTCGGCTATACTAGCCTTCAGCGCAAGTATCAGTGCCTTGCAAAATGTGACAGGCGGCGTGTCGGTTGGCTGTCGTTCAGATTCGCGTTTGCTGCGAGGATTGCAGCACGGAGGAGCAGAGTCATTTCTGATGTAAAATATCTCACTGACGCACAGTTCTTACTAAGTGAAGCGGTCAAGTCACAATCAGTGAGCATTGTTTGTTTCCTCGGCCCCTATCTTCTGCCCTGGCCTTCTCCTTCGGGTTACATTAAGTAGCGACGACGTTGAGCAGTGGGCTTTCGGCGATCTCACAATGGGGCTTGGAGATAAGTTGAGTCAGTGTAAATTATAAGGAAACTTTTGCTGTGTCTCGCTCGGTTGCATTTGCAGTGAGTAAAATGCAGCCCGCAGCGTCGAGAGCTGCTAATGTTGGAAAAACAGTGAATTGCATAACTGAATGAGTGAAAGGGTAGGAAACGAGCAAAGAATTAGATTGAATGTGAGTGATTGCCAAACTAAATGTATGCCATTTAGTAGTGGGTCAAGTGTGGAGGAGAATGAAATGAGATTTGCGCTCTCTCGTGGCCGCGGCGAGCATAATTGTGTAAAGTGGAGATTTTGTAAGTGCAGTGGCTGCAGTGAGCAGCAGGGAGCAGTAAGCGTGAGTTGAATGTGACGGAGACAAAGTGGGGAATGTGGTAGTAAAATGCCGTGGATGATAATGATGGGGAGAGTGTGTGTGCATGTGCGTGGGGGGCTGGTGAAGATTAAGATGTTGTAAAGTGTGAGGCTTTGTTGTGGCGATGATATTGGATGTGAGAGGGGAAATCATTGCGGGTCGCAAGATTAGTGTGGTGTGACTGAATGTGGGGAGAAAAGGCAGCGAGTTTGTTTGCAGTGTTGGCGATGGACACGTGTGGAGGTTTTTTGTTTGTTTGTTTGTTGTAAAGCAGAGAGTGGGAAAAGGATGCGTCTCACTGTATTGGCCAGGCTGCACTGCAGCCTCTATTCACAAGTGCGACCCGACTACCGAGCAGCACGGGGGCTTTGACCTGCTCCGTTTCCGACCTGGGCCGGTTCACCCCGCTTTATCCGACCTGGTGAGCCCAGGTTCTCCTAGGACCACCATGTGGATACTGCTCTTAGTGCGGACACCCGATCGGCACAGAAGACGGCAGCCCAGAACTCCTGACCTCAAGCAATCCTACAGCTACAGCCTCAGCCTCCCAGCAGCGGGATCACAGGTGCGCGCCACCGCACCCGGCAGCTTTTGCTCTTGTTTCAGCTGCCTTCAGTTCAAAATGGCAGCAGCTGCTCGCCTGCACTGAGTTAATGCAGGTATGATGCTGTGCTTCCTTTACTCATCTGGTGTCATTGCATGCTCCGGTGACGACTAAGTAAGAACATCAAGACAATTTCAGTGATTGCACATTTCTGGGCAAGGACAGCATTCCGATTCTATTCGGCTATACTAGCCTTCAGCGCAAGTATCAGTGCCTTGCAAAATGTGACAGGCGGCGTGTCGGTTGGCTGTCGTTCAGATTCGCGTTTGCTGCGAGGATTGCAGCACGGAGGAGCAGAGTCATTTCTGATGTAAAATATCTCACTGACGCACAGTTCTTACTAAGTGAAGCGGTCAAGTCACAATCAGTGAGCATTGTTTGTTTCCTCGGCCCCTATCTTCTGCCCTGGCCTTCTCCTTCGGGTTACATTAAGTAGCGACGACGTTGAGCAGTGGGCTTTCGGCGATCTCACAATGGGGCTTGGAGATAAGTTGAGTCAGTGTAAATTATAAGGAAACTTTTGCTGTGTCTCGCTCGGTTGCATTTGCAGTGAGTAAAATGCAGCCCGCAGCGTCGAGAGCTGCTAATGTTGGAAAAACAGTGAATTGCATAACTGAATGAGTGAAAGGGTAGGAAACGAGCAAAGAATTAGATTGAATGTGAGTGATTGCCAAACTAAATGTATGCCATTTAGTAGTGGGTCAAGTGTGGAGGAGAATGAAATGAGATTTGCGCTCTCTCGTGGCCGCGGCGAGCATAATTGTGTAAAGTGGAGATTTTGTAAGTGCAGTGGCTGCAGTGAGCAGCAGGGAGCAGTAAGCGTGAGTTGAATGTGACGGAGACAAAGTGGGGAATGTGGTAGTAAAATGCCGTGATGATAATGATGGGGAGAGTGTGTGTGCATGTGCGTGGGGGGCTGGTGAAGATTAAGATGTTGTAAAGTGTGAGGCTTTGTTGTGGCGATGATATTGGATGTGAGAGGGGAAATCATTGCGGGTCGCAAGATTAGTGTGGTGTGACTGAATGTGGGGAGAAAAGGCAGCGAGTTTGTTTGCAGTGTTGGCGATGGACACGTGTGGAGGTTTTTTGTTTGTTTGTTTGTTGTAAAGCAGAGAGTGGGAAAAGGATGCGTCTCACTGTATTGGCCAGGCTGCACTGCAGCCTCTATTCACAAGTGCGACCCGACTACCGAGCAGCACGGGGGCTTTGACCTGCTCCGTTTCCGACCTGGGCCGGTTCACCCCGCTTTATCCGACCTGGTGAGCCCAGGTTCTCCTAGGACCACCATGTGGATACTGCTCTTAGTGCGGACACCCGATCGGCACAGAAGACGGCAGCCCAGAACTCCTGACCTCAAGCAATCCTACAGCCTCAGCCTCCCAGCAGCGGGATCACAGGTGCGCGCCACCGCACCCGGCAGCTTTTGCTCTTGTTTCAGCTGCCTTCAGTTCAAAATGGCAGCAGCTGCTCGCCTGCACTGAGTTAATGCAGGTATGATGCTGTGCTTCCTTTACTCATCTGGTGTCATTGCATGCTCCGGTGACGACTAAGTAAGAACATCAAGACAATTTCAGTGATTGCACATTTCTGGGCAAGGACAGCATTCCGATTCTATTCGGCTATACTAGCCTTCAGCGCAAGTATCAGTGCCTTGCAAAATGTGACAGGCGGCGTGTCGGTTGGCTGTCGTTCAGATTCGCGTTTGCTGCGAGGATTGCAGCACGGAGGAGCAGAGTCATTTCTGATGTAAAATATCTCACTGACGCACAGTTCTTACTAAGTGAAGCGGTCAAGTCACAATCAGTGAGCATTGTTTGTTTCCTCGGCCCCTATCTTCTGCCCTGGCCTTCTCCTTCGGGTTACATTAAGTAGCGACGACGTTGAGCAGTGGGCTTTCGGCGATCTCACAATGGGGCTTGGAGATAAGTTGAGTCAGTGTAAATTATAAGGAAACTTTTGCTGTGTCTCGCTCGGTTGCATTTGCAGTGAGTAAAATGCAGCCCGCAGCGTCGAGAGCTGCTAATGTTGGAAAAACAGTGAATTGCATAACTGAATGAGTGAAAGGGTAGGAAACGAGCAAAGAATTAGATTGAATGTGAGTGATTGCCAAACTAAATGTATGCCATTTAGTAGTGGGTCAAGTGTGGAGGAGAATGAAATGAGATTTGCGCTCTCTCGTGGCCGCGGCGAGCATAATTGTGTAAAGTGGAGATTTTGTAAGTGCAGTGGCTGCAGTGAGCAGCAGGGAGCAGTAAGCGTGAGTTGAATGTGACGGAGACAAAGTGGGGAATGTGGTAGTAAAATGCCGTGATGATAATGATGGGGAGAGTGTGTGTGCATGTGCGTGGGGGGCTGGTGAAGATTAAGATGTTGTAAAGTGTGAGGCTTTGTTGTGGCGATGATATTGGATGTGAGAGGGGAAATCATTGCGGGTCGCAAGATTAGTGTGGTGTGACTGAATGTGGGGAGAAAAGGCAGCGAGTTTGTTTGCAGTGTTGGCGATGGACACGTGTGGAGGTTTTTTGTTTGTTTGTTTGTTGTAAAGCAGAGAGTGGGAAAAGGATGCGTCTCACTGTATTGGCCAGGCTGCACTGCAGCCTCTATTCACAAGTGCGACCCGACTACCGAGCAGCACGGGGGCTTTGACCTGCTCCGTTTCCGACCTGGGCCGGTTCACCCCGCTTTATCCGACCTGGTGAGCCCAGGTTATCCTAGGACCACCATGTGGATACTGCTCTTAGATGCGGACACCCGATCGGCACAGAAGACGGCAGCCCAGAACTCCTGACCTCAAGCAATCCTACAGCCTCAGCCTCCCAGCAGCGGGATCACAGGTGCGCGCCACCGCACCCGGCAGCTTTTGCTCTTGTTTCAGCTGCCTTCAGTTCAAAATGGCAGCAGCTGCTCGCCTGCACTGAGTTAATGCAGGTATGATGCTGTGCTTCCTTTACTCATCTGGTGTCATTGCATGCTCCGGTGACGACTAAGTAAGAACATCAAGACAATTTCAGTGATTGCACATTTCTGGGCAAGGACAGCATTCCGATTCTATTCGGCTATACTAGCCTTCAGCGCAAGTATCAGTGCCTTGCAAAATGTGACAGGCGGCGTGTCGGTTGGCTGTCGTTCAGATTCGCGTTTGCTGCGAGGATTGCAGCACGGAGGAGCAGAGTCATTTCTGATGTAAAATATCTCACTGACGCACAGTTCTTACTAAGTGAAGCGGTCAAGTCACAATCAGTGAGCATTGTTTGTTTCCTCGGCCCCTATCTTCTGCCCTGGCCTTCTCCTTCGGGTTACATTAAGTAGCGACGACGTTGAGCAGTGGGCTTTCGGCGATCTCACAATGGGGCTTGGAGATAAGTTGAGTCAGTGTAAATTATAAGGAAACTTTTGCTGTGTCTCGCTCGGTTGCATTTGCAGTGAGTAAAATGCAGCCCGCAGCGTCGAGAGCTGCTAATGTTGGAAAAACAGTGAATTGCATAACTGAATGAGTGAAAGGGTAGGAAACGAGCAAAGAATTAGATTGAATGTGAGTGATTGCCAAACTAAATGTATGCCATTTAGTAGTGGGTCAAGTGTGGAGGAGAATGAAATGAGATTTGCGCTCTCTCGTGGCCGCGGCGAGCATAATTGTGTAAAGTGGAGATTTTGTAAGTGCAGTGGCTGCAGTGAGCAGCAGGGAGCAGTAAGCGTGAGTTGAATGTGACGGAGACAAAGTGGGGAATGTGGTAGTAAAATGCCGTGATGATAATGATGGGGAGAGTGTGTGTGCATGTGCGTGGGGGGCTGGTGAAGATTAAGATGTTGTAAAGTGTGAGGCTTTGTTGTGGCGATGATATTGGATGTGAGAGGGGAAATCATTGCGGGTCGCAAGATTAGTGTGGTGTGACTGAATGTGGGGAGAAAAGGCAGCGAGTTTGTTTGCAGTGTTGGCGATGGACACGTGTGGAGGTTTTTTGTTTGTTTGTTTGTTGTAAAGCAGAGAGTGGGAAAAGGATGCGTCTCACTGTATTGGCCAGGCTGCACTGCAGCCTCTATTCACAAGTGCGACCCGACTACCGAGCAGCACGGGGGCTTTGACCTGCTCCGTTTCCGACCTGGGCCGGTTCACCCCGCTTTATCCGACCTGGTGAGCCCAGGTTCTCCTAGGACCACCATGTGGATACTGCTCTTAGTGCGGACACCCGATCGGCACAGAAGACGGCAGCCCAGAACTCCTGACCTCAAGCAATCCTACAGCCTCAGCCTCCCAGCAGCGGGATCACAGGTGCGCGCCACCGCACCCGGCAGCTTTTGCTCTTGTTTCAGCTGCCTTCAGTTCAAAATGGCAGCAGCTGCTCGCCTGCACTGAGTTAATGCAGGTATGATGCTGTGCTTCCTTTACTCATCTGGTGTCATTGCATGCTCCGGTGACGACTAAGTAAGAACATCAAGACAATTTCAGTGATTGCACATTTCTGGGCAAGGACAGCATTCCGATTCTATTCGGCTATACTAGCCTTCAGCGCAAGTATCAGTGCCTTGCAAAATGTGACAGGCGGCGTGTCGGTTGGCTGTCGTTCAGATTCGCGTTTGCTGCGAGGATTGCAGCACGGAGGAGCAGAGTCATTTCTGATGTAAAATATCTCACTGACGCACAGTTCTTACTAAGTGAAGCGGTCAAGTCACAATCAGTGAGCATTGTTTGTTTCCTCGGCCCCTATCTTCTGCCCTGGCCTTCTCCTTCGGGTTACATTAAGTAGCGACGACGTTGAGCAGTGGGCTTTCGGCGATCTCACAATGGGGCTTGGAGATAAGTTGAGTCAGTGTAAATTATAAGGAAACTTTTGCTGTGTCTCGCTCGGTTGCATTTGCAGTGAGTAAAATGCAGCCCGCAGCGTCGAGAGCTGCTAATGTTGGAAAAACAGTGAATTGCATAACTGAATGAGTGAAAGGGTAGGAAACGAGCAAAGAATTAGATTGAATGTGAGTGATTGCCAAACTAAATGTATGCCATTTAGTAGTGGGTCAAGTGTGGAGGAGAATGAAATGAGATTTGCGCTCTCTCGTGGCCGCGGCGAGCATAATTGTGTAAAGTGGAGATTTTGTAAGTGCAGTGGCTGCAGTGAGCAGCAGGGAGCAGTAAGCGTGAGTTGAATGTGACGGAGACAAAGTGGGGAATGTGGTAGTAAAATGCCGTGATGATAATGATGGGGAGAGTGTGTGTGCATGTGCGTGGGGGGCTGGTGAAGATTAAGATGTTGTAAAGTGTGAGGCTTTGTTGTGGCGATGATATTGGATGTGAGAGGGGAAATCATTGCGGGTCGCAAGATTAGTGTGGTGTGACTGAATGTGGGGAGAAAAGGCAGCGAGTTTGTTTGCAGTGTTGGCGATGGACACGTGTGGAGGTTTTTTGTTTGTTTGTTTGTTGTAAAGCAGAGAGTGGGAAAAGGATGCGTCTCACTGTATTGGCCAGGCTGCACTGCAGCCTCTATTCACAAGTGCGACCCGACTACCGAGCAGCACGGGGGCTTTGACCTGCTCCGTTTCCGACCTGGGCCGGTTCACCCCGCTTTATCCGACCTGGTGAGCCCAGGTTATCCTAGGACCACCATGTGGATACTGCTCTTAGTGCGGACACCCGATCGGCACAGAAGACGGCAGCCCAGAACTCCTGACCTCAAGCAATCCTACAGCCTCAGCCTCCCAGCAGCGGGATCACAGGTGCGCGCCACCGCACCCGGCAGCTTTTGCTCTTGTTTCAGCTGCCTTCAGTTCAAAATGGCAGCAGCTGCTCGCCTGCACTGAGTTAATGCAGGTATGATGCTGTGCTTCCTTTACTCATCTGGTGTCATTGCATGCTCCGGTGACGACTAAGTAAGAACATCAAGACAATTTCAGTGATTGCACATTTCTGGGCAAGGACAGCATTCCGATTCTATTCGGCTATACTAGCCTTCAGCGCAAGTATCAGTGCCTTGCAAAATGTGACAGGCGGCGTGTCGGTTGGCTGTCGTTCAGATTCGCGTTTGCTGCGAGGATTGCAGCACGGAGGAGCAGAGTCATTTCTGATGTAAAATATCTCACTGACGCACAGTTCTTACTAAGTGAAGCGGTCAAGTCACAATCAGTGAGCATTGTTTGTTTCCTCGGCCCCTATCTTCTGCCCTGGCCTTCTCCTTCGGGTTACATTAAGTAGCGACGACGTTGAGCAGTGGGCTTTCGGCGATCTCACAATGGGGCTTGGAGATAAGTTGAGTCAGTGTAAATTATAAGGAAACTTTTGCTGTGTCTCGCTCGGTTGCATTTGCAGTGAGTAAAATGCAGCCCGCAGCGTCGAGAGCTGCTAATGTTGGAAAAACAGTGAATTGCATAACTGAATGAGTGAAAGGGTAGGAAACGAGCAAAGAATTAGATTGAATGTGAGTGATTGCCAAACTAAATGTATGCCATTTAGTAGTGGGTCAAGTGTGGAGGAGAATGAAATGAGATTTGCGCTCTCTCGTGGCCGCGGCGAGCATAATTGTGTAAAGTGGAGATTTTGTAAGTGCAGTGGCTGCAGTGAGCAGCAGGGAGCAGTAAGCGTGAGTTGAATGTGACGGAGACAAAGTGGGGAATGTGGTAGTAAAATGCCGTGATGATAATGATGGGGAGAGTGTGTGTGCATGTGCGTGGGGGGCTGGTGAAGATTAAGATGTTGTAAAGTGTGAGGCTTTGTTGTGGCGATGATATTGGATGTGAGAGGGGAAATCATTGCGGGTCGCAAGATTAGTGTGGTGTGACTGAATGTGGGGAGAAAAGGCAGCGAGTTTGTTTGCAGTGTTGGCGATGGACACGTGTGGAGGTTTTTTGTTTGTTTGTTTGTTGTAAAGCAGAGAGTGGGAAAAGGATGCGTCTCACTGTATTGGCCAGGCTGCACTGCAGCCTCTATTCACAAGTGCGACCCGACTACCGAGCAGCACGGGGGCTTTGACCTGCTCCGTTTCCGACCTGGGCCGGTTCACCCCGCTTTATCCGACCTGGTGAGCCCAGGTTCTCCTAGGACCACCATGTGGATACTGCTCTTAGTGCGGACACCCGATCGGCACAGAAGACGGCAGCCCAGAACTCCTGACCTCAAGCAATCCTACAGCCTCAGCCTCCCAGCAGCGGGATCACAGGTGCGCGCCACCGCACCCGGCAGCTTTTGCTCTTGTTTCAGCTGCCTTCAGTTCAAAATGGCAGCAGCTGCTCGCCTGCACTGAGTTAATGCAGGTATGATGCTGTGCTTCCTTTACTCATCTGGTGTCATTGCATGCTCCGGTGACGACTAAGTAAGAACATCAAGACAATTTCAGTGATTGCACATTTCTGGGCAAGGACAGCATTCCGATTCTATTCGGCTATACTAGCCTTCAGCGCAAGTATCAGTGCCTTGCAAAATGTGACAGGCGGCGTGTCGGTTGGCTGTCGTTCAGATTCGCGTTTGCTGCGAGGATTGCAGCACGGAGGAGCAGAGTCATTTCTGATGTAAAATATCTCACTGACGCACAGTTCTTACTAAGTGAAGCGGTCAAGTCACAATCAGTGAGCATTGTTTGTTTCCTCGGCCCCTATCTTCTGCCCTGGCCTTCTCCTTCGGGTTACATTAAGTAGCGACGACGTTGAGCAGTGGGCTTTCGGCGATCTCACAATGGGGCTTGGAGATAAGTTGAGTCAGTGTAAATTATAAGGAAACTTTTGCTGTGTCTCGCTCGGTTGCATTTGCAGTGAGTAAAATGCAGCCCGCAGCGTCGAGAGCTGCTAATGTTGGAAAAACAGTGAATTGCATAACTGAATGAGTGAAAGGGTAGGAAACGAGCAAAGAATTAGATTGAATGTGAGTGATTGCCAAACTAAATGTATGCCATTTAGTAGTGGGTCAAGTGTGGAGGAGAATGAAATGAGATTTGCGCTCTCTCGTGGCCGCGGCGAGCATAATTGTGTAAAGTGGAGATTTTGTAAGTGCAGTGGCTGCAGTGAGCAGCAGGGAGCAGTAAGCGTGAGTTGAATGTGACGGAGACAAAGTGGGGAATGTGGTAGTAAAATGCCGTGATGATAATGATGGGGAGAGTGTGTGTGCATGTGCGTGGGGGGCTGGTGAAGATTAAGATGTTGTAAAGTGTGAGGCTTTGTTGTGGCGATGATATTGGATGTGAGAGGGGAAATCATTGCGGGTCGCAAGATTAGTGTGGTGTGACTGAATGTGGGGAGAAAAGGCAGCGAGTTTGTTTGCAGTGTTGGCGATGGACACGTGTGGAGGTTTTTTGTTTGTTTGTTTGTTGTAAAGCAGAGAGTGGGAAAAGGATGCGTCTCACTGTATTGGCCAGGCTGCACTGCAGCCTCTATTCACAAGTGCGACCCGACTACCGAGCAGCACGGGGGCTTTGACCTGCTCCGTTTCCGACCTGGGCCGGTTCACCCCGCTTTATCCGACCTGGTGAGCCCAGGTTCTCCTAGGACCACCATGTGGATACTGCTCTTAGTGCGGACACCCGATCGGCACAGAAGACGGCAGCCCAGAACTCCTGACCTCAAGCAATCCTACAGCCTCAGCCTCCCAGCAGCGGGATCACAGGTGCGCGCCACCGCACCCGGCAGCTTTTGCTCTTGTTTCAGCTGCCTTCAGTTCAAAATGGCAGCAGCTGCTCGCCTGCACTGAGTTAATGCAGGTATGATGCTGTGCTTCCTTTACTCATCTGGTGTCATTGCATGCTCCGGTGACGACTAAGTAAGAACATCAAGACAATTTCAGTGATTGCACATTTCTGGGCAAGGACAGCATTCCGATTCTATTCGGCTATACTAGCCTTCAGCGCAAGTATCAGTGCCTTGCAAAATGTGACAGGCGGCGTGTCGGTTGGCTGTCGTTCAGATTCGCGTTTGCTGCGAGGATTGCAGCACGGAGGAGCAGAGTCATTTCTGATGTAAAATATCTCACTGACGCACAGTTCTTACTAAGTGAAGCGGTCAAGTCACAATCAGTGAGCATTGTTTGTTTCCTCGGCCCCTATCTTCTGCCCTGGCCTTCTCCTTCGGGTTACATTAAGTAGCGACGACGTTGAGCAGTGGGCTTTCGGCGATCTCACAATGGGGCTTGGAGATAAGTTGAGTCAGTGTAAATTATAAGGAAACTTTTGCTGTGTCTCGCTCGGTTGCATTTGCAGTGAGTAAAATGCAGCCCGCAGCGTCGAGAGCTGCTAATGTTGGAAAAACAGTGAATTGCATAACTGAATGAGTGAAAGGGTAGGAAACGAGCAAAGAATTAGATTGAATGTGAGTGATTGCCAAACTAAATGTATGCCATTTAGTAGTGGGTCAAGTGTGGAGGAGAATGAAATGAGATTTGCGCTCTCTCGTGGCCGCGGCGAGCATAATTGTGTAAAGTGGAGATTTTGTAAGTGCAGTGGCTGCAGTGAGCAGCAGGGAGCAGTAAGCGTGAGTTGAATGTGACGGAGACAAAGTGGGGAATGTGGTAGTAAAATGCCGTGATGATAATGATGGGGAGAGTGTGTGTGCATGTGCGTGGGGGGCTGGTGAAGATTAAGATGTTGTAAAGTGTGAGGCTTTGTTGTGGCGATGATATTGGATGTGAGAGGGGAAATCATTGCGGGTCGCAAGATTAGTGTGGTGTGACTGAATGTGGGGAGAAAAGGCAGCGAGTTTGTTTGCAGTGTTGGCGATGGACACGTGTGGAGGTTTTTTGTTTGTTTGTTTGTTGTAAAGCAGAGAGTGGGAAAAGGATGCGTCTCACTGTATTGGCCAGGCTGCACTGCAGCCTCTATTCACAAGTGCGACCCGACTACCGAGCAGCACGGGGGCTTTGACCTGCTCCGTTTCCGACCTGGGCCGGTTCACCCCGCTTTATCCGACCTGGTGAGCCCAGGTTCTCCTAGGACCACCATGTGGATACTGCTCTTAGTGCGGACACCCGATCGGCACAGAAGACGGCAGCCCAGAACTCCTGACCTCAAGCAATCCTACAGCCTCAGCCTCCCAGCAGCGGGATCACAGGTGCGCGCCACCGCACCCGGCAGCTTTTGCTCTTGTTTCAGCTGCCTTCAGTTCAAAATGGCAGCAGCTGCTCGCCTGCACTGAGTTAATGCAGGTATGATGCTGTGCTTCCTTTACTCATCTGGTGTCATTGCATGCTCCGGTGACGACTAAGTAAGAACATCAAGACAATTTCAGTGATTGCACATTTCTGGGCAAGGACAGCATTCCGATTCTATTCGGCTATACTAGCCTTCAGCGCAAGTATCAGTGCCTTGCAAAATGTGACAGGCGGCGTGTCGGTTGGCTGTCGTTCAGATTCGCGTTTGCTGCGAGGATTGCAGCACGGAGGAGCAGAGTCATTTCTGATGTAAAATATCTCACTGACGCACAGTTCTTACTAAGTGAAGCGGTCAAGTCACAATCAGTGAGCATTGTTTGTTTCCTCGGCCCCTATCTTCTGCCCTGGCCTTCTCCTTCGGGTTACATTAAGTAGCGACGACGTTGAGCAGTGGGCTTTCGGCGATCTCACAATGGGGCTTGGAGATAAGTTGAGTCAGTGTAAATTATAAGGAAACTTTTGCTGTGTCTCGCTCGGTTGCATTTGCAGTGAGTAAAATGCAGCCCGCAGCGTCGAGAGCTGCTAATGTTGGAAAAACAGTGAATTGCATAACTGAATGAGTGAAAGGGTAGGAAACGAGCAAAGAATTAGATTGAATGTGAGTGATTGCCAAACTAAATGTATGCCATTTAGTAGTGGGTCAAGTGTGGAGGAGAATGAAATGAGATTTGCGCTCTCTCGTGGCCGCGGCGAGCATAATTGTGTAAAGTGGAGATTTTGTAAGTGCAGTGGCTGCAGTGAGCAGCAGGGAGCAGTAAGCGTGAGTTGAATGTGACGGAGACAAAGTGGGGAATGTGGTAGTAAAATGCCGTGGATGATAATGATGGGGAGAGTGTGTGTGCATGTGCGTGGGGGGCTGGTGAAGATTAAGATGTTGTAAAGTGTGAGGCTTTGTTGTGGCGATGATATTGGATGTGAGAGGGGAAATCATTGCGGGTCGCAAGATTAGTGTGGTGTGACTGAATGTGGGGAGAAAAGGCAGCGAGTTTGTTTGCAGTGTTGGCGATGGACACGTGTGGAGGTTTTTTGTTTGTTTGTTTGTTGTAAAGCAGAGAGTGGGAAAAGGATGCGTCTCACTGTATTGGCCAGGCTGCACTGCAGCCTCTATTCACAAGTGCGACCCGACTACCGAGCAGCACGGGGGCTTTGACCTGCTCCGTTTCCGACCTGGGCCGGTTCACCCCGCTTTATCCGACCTGGTGAGCCCAGGTTCTCCTAGGACCACCATGTGGATACTGCTCTTAGTGCGGACACCCGATCGGCACAGAAGACGGCAGCCCAGAACTCCTGACCTCAAGCAATCCTACAGCTACAGCCTCAGCCTCCCAGCAGCGGGATCACAGGTGCGCGCCACCGCACCCGGCAGCTTTTGCTCTTGTTTCAGCTGCCTTCAGTTCAAAATGGCAGCAGCTGCTCGCCTGCACTGAGTTAATGCAGGTATGATGCTGTGCTTCCTTTACTCATCTGGTGTCATTGCATGCTCCGGTGACGACTAAGTAAGAACATCAAGACAATTTCAGTGATTGCACATTTCTGGGCAAGGACAGCATTCCGATTCTATTCGGCTATACTAGCCTTCAGCGCAAGTATCAGTGCCTTGCAAAATGTGACAGGCGGCGTGTCGGTTGGCTGTCGTTCAGATTCGCGTTTGCTGCGAGGATTGCAGCACGGAGGAGCAGAGTCATTTCTGATGTAAAATATCTCACTGACGCACAGTTCTTACTAAGTGAAGCGGTCAAGTCACAATCAGTGAGCATTGTTTGTTTCCTCGGCCCCTATCTTCTGCCCTGGCCTTCTCCTTCGGGTTACATTAAGTAGCGACGACGTTGAGCAGTGGGCTTTCGGCGATCTCACAATGGGGCTTGGAGATAAGTTGAGTCAGTGTAAATTATAAGGAAACTTTTGCTGTGTCTCGCTCGGTTGCATTTGCAGTGAGTAAAATGCAGCCCGCAGCGTCGAGAGCTGCTAATGTTGGAAAAACAGTGAATTGCATAACTGAATGAGTGAAAGGGTAGGAAACGAGCAAAGAATTAGATTGAATGTGAGTGATTGCCAAACTAAATGTATGCCATTTAGTAGTGGGTCAAGTGTGGAGGAGAATGAAATGAGATTTGCGCTCTCTCGTGGCCGCGGCGAGCATAATTGTGTAAAGTGGAGATTTTGTAAGTGCAGTGGCTGCAGTGAGCAGCAGGGAGCAGTAAGCGTGAGTTGAATGTGACGGAGACAAAGTGGGGAATGTGGTAGTAAAATGCCGTGATGATAATGATGGGGAGAGTGTGTGTGCATGTGCGTGGGGGGCTGGTGAAGATTAAGATGTTGTAAAGTGTGAGGCTTTGTTGTGGCGATGATATTGGATGTGAGAGGGGAAATCATTGCGGGTCGCAAGATTAGTGTGGTGTGACTGAATGTGGGGAGAAAAGGCAGCGAGTTTGTTTGCAGTGTTGGCGATGGACACGTGTGGAGGTTTTTTGTTTGTTTGTTTGTTGTAAAGCAGAGAGTGGGAAAAGGATGCGTCTCACTGTATTGGCCAGGCTGCACTGCAGCCTCTATTCACAAGTGCGACCCGACTACCGAGCAGCACGGGGGCTTTGACCTGCTCCGTTTCCGACCTGGGCCGGTTCACCCCGCTTTATCCGACCTGGTGAGCCCAGGTTCTCCTAGGACCACCATGTGGATACTGCTCTTAGTGCGGACACCCGATCGGCACAGAAGACGGCAGCCCAGAACTCCTGACCTCAAGCAATCCTACAGCCTCAGCCTCCCAGCAGCGGGATCACAGGTGCGCGCCACCGCACCCGGCAGCTTTTGCTCTTGTTTCAGCTGCCTTCAGTTCAAAATGGCAGCAGCTGCTCGCCTGCACTGAGTTAATGCAGGTATGATGCTGTGCTTCCTTTACTCATCTGGTGTCATTGCATGCTCCGGTGACGACTAAGTAAGAACATCAAGACAATTTCAGTGATTGCACATTTCTGGGCAAGGACAGCATTCCGATTCTATTCGGCTATACTAGCCTTCAGCGCAAGTATCAGTGCCTTGCAAAATGTGACAGGCGGCGTGTCGGTTGGCTGTCGTTCAGATTCGCGTTTGCTGCGAGGATTGCAGCACGGAGGAGCAGAGTCATTTCTGATGTAAAATATCTCACTGACGCACAGTTCTTACTAAGTGAAGCGGTCAAGTCACAATCAGTGAGCATTGTTTGTTTCCTCGGCCCCTATCTTCTGCCCTGGCCTTCTCCTTCGGGTTACATTAAGTAGCGACGACGTTGAGCAGTGGGCTTTCGGCGATCTCACAATGGGGCTTGGAGATAAGTTGAGTCAGTGTAAATTATAAGGAAACTTTTGCTGTGTCTCGCTCGGTTGCATTTGCAGTGAGTAAAATGCAGCCCGCAGCGTCGAGAGCTGCTAATGTTGGAAAAACAGTGAATTGCATAACTGAATGAGTGAAAGGGTAGGAAACGAGCAAAGAATTAGATTGAATGTGAGTGATTGCCAAACTAAATGTATGCCATTTAGTAGTGGGTCAAGTGTGGAGGAGAATGAAATGAGATTTGCGCTCTCTCGTGGCCGCGGCGAGCATAATTGTGTAAAGTGGAGATTTTGTAAGTGCAGTGGCTGCAGTGAGCAGCAGGGAGCAGTAAGCGTGAGTTGAATGTGACGGAGACAAAGTGGGGAATGTGGTAGTAAAATGCCGTGATGATAATGATGGGGAGAGTGTGTGTGCATGTGCGTGGGGGGCTGGTGAAGATTAAGATGTTGTAAAGTGTGAGGCTTTGTTGTGGCGATGATATTGGATGTGAGAGGGGAAATCATTGCGGGTCGCAAGATTAGTGTGGTGTGACTGAATGTGGGGAGAAAAGGCAGCGAGTTTGTTTGCAGTGTTGGCGATGGACACGTGTGGAGGTTTTTTGTTTGTTTGTTTGTTGTAAAGCAGAGAGTGGGAAAAGGATGCGTCTCACTGTATTGGCCAGGCTGCACTGCAGCCTCTATTCACAAGTGCGACCCGACTACCGAGCAGCACGGGGGCTTTGACCTGCTCCGTTTCCGACCTGGGCCGGTTCACCCCGCTTTATCCGACCTGGTGAGCCCAGGTTCTCCTAGGACCACCATGTGGATACTGCTCTTAGTGCGGACACCCGATCGGCACAGAAGACGGCAGCCCAGAACTCCTGACCTCAAGCAATCCTACAGCCTCAGCCTCCCAGCAGCGGGATCACAGGTGCGCGCCACCGCACCCGGCAGCTTTTGCTCTTGTTTCAGCTGCCTTCAGTTCAAAATGGCAGCAGCTGCTCGCCTGCACTGAGTTAATGCAGGTATGATGCTGTGCTTCCTTTACTCATCTGGTGTCATTGCATGCTCCGGTGACGACTAAGTAAGAACATCAAGACAATTTCAGTGATTGCACATTTCTGGGCAAGGACAGCATTCCGATTCTATTCGGCTATACTAGCCTTCAGCGCAAGTATCAGTGCCTTGCAAAATGTGACAGGCGGCGTGTCGGTTGGCTGTCGTTCAGATTCGCGTTTGCTGCGAGGATTGCAGCACGGAGGAGCAGAGTCATTTCTGATGTAAAATATCTCACTGACGCACAGTTCTTACTAAGTGAAGCGGTCAAGTCACAATCAGTGAGCATTGTTTGTTTCCTCGGCCCCTATCTTCTGCCCTGGCCTTCTCCTTCGGGTTACATTAAGTAGCGACGACGTTGAGCAGTGGGCTTTCGGCGATCTCACAATGGGGCTTGGAGATAAGTTGAGTCAGTGTAAATTATAAGGAAACTTTTGCTGTGTCTCGCTCGGTTGCATTTGCAGTGAGTAAAATGCAGCCCGCAGCGTCGAGAGCTGCTAATGTTGGAAAAACAGTGAATTGCATAACTGAATGAGTGAAAGGGTAGGAAACGAGCAAAGAATTAGATTGAATGTGAGTGATTGCCAAACTAAATGTATGCCATTTAGTAGTGGGTCAAGTGTGGAGGAGAATGAAATGAGATTTGCGCTCTCTCGTGGCCGCGGCGAGCATAATTGTGTAAAGTGGAGATTTTGTAAGTGCAGTGGCTGCAGTGAGCAGCAGGGAGCAGTAAGCGTGAGTTGAATGTGACGGAGACAAAGTGGGGAATGTGGTAGTAAAATGCCGTGATGATAATGATGGGGAGAGTGTGTGTGCATGTGCGTGGGGGGCTGGTGAAGATTAAGATGTTGTAAAGTGTGAGGCTTTGTTGTGGCGATGATATTGGATGTGAGAGGGGAAATCATTGCGGGTCGCAAGATTAGTGTGGTGTGACTGAATGTGGGGAGAAAAGGCAGCGAGTTTGTTTGCAGTGTTGGCGATGGACACGTGTGGAGGTTTTTTGTTTGTTTGTTTGTTGTAAAGCAGAGAGTGGGAAAAGGATGCGTCTCACTGTATTGGCCAGGCTGCACTGCAGCCTCTATTCACAAGTGCGACCCGACTACCGAGCAGCACGGGGGCTTTGACCTGCTCCGTTTCCGACCTGGGCCGGTTCACCCCGCTTTATCCGACCTGGTGAGCCCAGGTTCTCCTAGGACCACCATGTGGATACTGCTCTTAGTGCGGACACCCGATCGGCACAGAAGACGGCAGCCCAGAACTCCTGACCTCAAGCAATCCTACAGCCTCAGCCTCCCAGCAGCGGGATCACAGGTGCGCGCCACCGCACCCGGCAGCTTTTGCTCTTGTTTCAGCTGCCTTCAGTTCAAAATGGCAGCAGCTGCTCGCCTGCACTGAGTTAATGCAGGTATGATGCTGTGCTTCCTTTACTCATCTGGTGTCATTGCATGCTCCGGTGACGACTAAGTAAGAACATCAAGACAATTTCAGTGATTGCACATTTCTGGGCAAGGACAGCATTCCGATTCTATTCGGCTATACTAGCCTTCAGCGCAAGTATCAGTGCCTTGCAAAATGTGACAGGCGGCGTGTCGGTTGGCTGTCGTTCAGATTCGCGTTTGCTGCGAGGATTGCAGCACGGAGGAGCAGAGTCATTTCTGATGTAAAATATCTCACTGACGCACAGTTCTTACTAAGTGAAGCGGTCAAGTCACAATCAGTGAGCATTGTTTGTTTCCTCGGCCCCTATCTTCTGCCCTGGCCTTCTCCTTCGGGTTACATTAAGTAGCGACGACGTTGAACAGTGGGCTTTCGGCGATCTCACAATGGGGCTTGGAGATAAGTTGAGTCAGTGTAAATTATAAGGAAACTTTTGCTGTGTCTCGCTCGGTTGCATTTGCAGTGAGTAAAATGCAGCCCGCAGCGTCGAGAGCTGCCAATGTTGGAAAAACAGTGAATTGCATAACTGACTGAGTGAAAGGGTAGGAAACGAGCAAAGAATTAGATTGAATGTGAGTGATTGCCAAACTAAATGTATGCCAACAGAAGAAACCTCAATTTAATCACCCTATAATGGTCTAAAATGAAGGGAATACAAGCCCCGTTTATGCAACCTCTCCTCATAATTGAATTTTTTTGCCTGTTGTCATTTGGATAAATCTGTACTGTTCCCCCTTTATGGCTAACATATCCTTCCTTAAGTCCAGTCCCTAAAGCTGAATACAATATTTGAGATGGGGTCTGAGCAATGCTCTGTCGAACTGAAGCATAACTTCTTACTTGATATTCCAACCCCATTGAGATAAAAGCAAACATTCCATTAACCATTTTGAATTCTTTTTGTACCTAGGTGCTAGCTGTTATCTTTTTCTTATGCAACAAAGGAAATGTTCAGAGTTAAAAATTAAAGGAGACATTTCTTTGAAAGGATTTTACTCTTTTCCCTTCTCCCTCCCCACCCCTTACATTTGCTGGATAAATCAATTTAAAATTAATCTTTAAATGGAACGAACTTCCACGTATCTGCCCCATATCCACTGGACTTTATAACCCCACAACCCAAATAAGATATACATGAACATTTGATTTTGAAACTGACTTTATTAAAAACAAGTTACATATTTAACAGTTATGGAGTCACATTTAGTCCGTTAGGATGTGGACAGGATTTGGATAGAAATACTGTACATCTTCACTAAGTAAAAAGATAAACATGATCTGGACATACATTTGGTTCTTAGAGCTAAAGGCAATGTCGATCAGTCAAGGCAACATTTTGCTCCCCAGTGTGCTTCTTGGTCTGCTAACATTCACACTTAATACAGTCACAGCATCAAGTAGTGACAACATAAAACATCACAAAATTACCACAAGTGTGACCGCCCCTCCCCTACACAAGTTATTTGCAACGTCACTGTCCCACACTTAAAAACTAATTTGCAAAGATTTTTATCAGACAATCTTTGCAAATATTAATTTTCAATGATAGCATGATTAATACAGAAAGGCAGTTTGTTATACAGTTTAAGGCTAAAATTTAGTTTCTCCGAGCCCTAAATTCAACCTGTTGTAGTGAAAATAGTCTTCAATTTCACCGTTCAGCTCTGCTGAAGGGGGTTCTGCTGAAACCATCCCATTTGAAACTTTTGTCACCTGGGAGACACCTTGAAACAGTCAACTATTAATTGTATTGGAGGTTATTTTCTCAGCCTCAAATAAGAGTGAAGATTTAGAATTTTAAAATACAAGGACAAAATATTAAGTATTTACATTAAAGACAAGAGCAGCAACATTTCATTTTTGCCATACAAAAGTGAAGTGTAATCAAGAATTACTTGTACATGGATTCAGTTGGAAAGGTTGAGCAAGGCACATGATTTTTTTTTTTTTTTTTTTAAGAACAGGTGGGACTTGTAAAAATGGTGCACCATTTCTTCTATTGAAGGAAAATGCTTTTGCTTGAATCTAACCTTCATCTGGTCAAATTAAACCTACATTTTTTCAGCTCAGTCTTCTTAAAAGTTCAAGGTAGTGTACTTCCAATGGAACGTAAGCAATTTTTTTTTTTCAAAAAAAGTTAGGAAACTTAAACTGATTTTAAACACATCGGAGACAAATGTACCACAAATGTAGATCTGAATTTGGATGGTTAGAGACCACAGCCTGAAGAACCTCACAGATAGAGAAATCTATTTAAATAAATGACAACTGACACATGGTGTTTTCATAATGCTGATTAAGCTGCAATATATGCAACATCTCAATATTTAGATAGAGGGGAAAAAGCAGCATAAGAGCAGTAGACTTCTAACATCAGCACAGTTGAAGAGGCATTTTATATAAATTGTTTTGCTGTCGATTAGGTCAACCCTAGCTAAGGGAGACATTTTAAGAAACAAAACACTACATGGTCAGTCTGTGCAAATTGGTCTTGTTCGGAGGTACCCATGGTTACACAGGGCAACTGCAAGCTTGCAGCAACTATGCTATTGCAGAATAATTGACAGGTTGGAGTGAAGGCCCCCACCTGCTAGTATTATATAACATTTGAACTCTGCTGCAGAGGAAGACATGTTGATATGAATAAATACAAAGCCCTTCCAGTTTTCTATTGTGAACAATTCTGCATTTCCACAGTGAGCTGCAAGTCTTGCACATGAAGCAGCAGCAAGTGTAAATGTTGCCAAGGATTACTGCCCACCTTTGTGAACTGAGCATCTTGTGCAGGGCTGTAGCAGAAGGGCAGATTTTAAAGACAATAAGGTACAACTAACCATTCAAGTGCAGCAGAAAAGACATCTTTACTGACTCATGGAAACAAACGCACGCATACCCATCAGTTAAAACTCATAATACCGAGTATTTCAATTGCACTTCTGTAGCTGGCTAATTGTTCTGCAATTTTTTTGGGGGGGGGCGGGTGCGGAATTCAACCAACTGCGATGTGTAAATCTTAGAAAACCAGATTCCTTTTTCCACTATGAAATTGCTAATCACTCGGTGCTTCTTCGCAAATGAAGAATTTCAGCAAAAAATATAGCATACCCACCAGGTGAGACCCAATTAAATTAATCTTTGATGTGCCTTTTCAATTATAATGGTTTGCCTTTATATTTAAAACCTTTGAATACTTAATTTTAATTACTTACATTTTACTTTTCTACACGCGAGACAGTGCCTTTACTGTAACATAGAAATGGCTGAAAGCAACTTTGAAAAAAAACGTGAAATTCACATTTCAAATAACCGAAACCTTTAAAATTTTGCTAGCAGTAATACTTAAATATGTGACTGCAAAGTCAGTATCCCTCAGCTCAGATTTTGGACCTTTATTAAAAAGTACAGGAGTTGCAATTGAATTCATAATTTCACCCCAACACTTTGCCATTCACCATCTACATACAGGCAGCATCATCTATCACACAGAATTGTGATTTAATGACCCACATGTGAAATGTTGAGCGGTTGTGCAAGCCTTTCTATGCACTCATTTTGTAGGTTTGCCTGCACTTGTATGGAATTATGTCTGCCAGCAGTGGTCATTAGTTCTGGATCTTCTCCAATGGCATTAACCACAGTAACCCCAGAGACTGCACTACCACAAATGAACAGTCTCCTTCACAGATCGCAGCAAACAGCAGCGTGGCTGCGTACAAAACTGTAGCTTCAATTGGGAAAATAAAATTATTGTAACTTCTGGATCAGAATTTGAAGTACAGAGTTAGTGTTTACGGAAATAGTATTTTCAAAATTTGAACCTTCATTCTACACGTGTACTATACAAAAAAACCAAGGGGCACTTTCACCCTTTTCCATTCAGTTCCACTTAAAAGCAGCCCAGTAACGTGCAATTACGGCAATTAATACCCTAGTGGCTAATCTGATTTGTGCTGTTCCCCAGGAAATGTTGTGCCTCTGAGCAAGTCAGTGAACTTAGCACCTTTAATTTAATTGAGAGCTTGCAGCCGCAACAGAGAAAGGCACCATTTTGAGCTTACAAGCAGTGAAGTGCTTCAGTATTTTCTTTTGGCACACACGATTTCCCACCATCCTTTAATCGGAGATACTCAAAAATAGATATAAAATGAAGGTGACACTAAGTGCATGCAACCAATTTTGTTTTGTGATTTCATCAAATGGATTGGTCCACTGGTGATGTGCATCAGCTGGAATTTGCTGTTTGTCCACAGTTAATTTCTTCTTTCAAGTAAAAAAAAAAAAAATTTGCAGGAGTCCAGGTTAGGCTTTTCTTTGCAACTTGTTCCACTTCCCACCCTTTTTGCGAGGCGTGGGGGGTTACGCATTGGATGCAGCAGTCAGTTTGTACCAGTTAACGGTTTCCTTGCTCAAGTCAAACTCTTTCAGAGTTAACGTAACGCCACCCAGGTAAACGTTTTCTCGTAACGACTCTGCGCTTAACACACTCAGCTGCAACTCCCTCTGTTTGAGTGATTCTTTACTGTATCCACTGTATACCAACTAAAATGGGAAGAAAAAATATTTATAAAACTAGAATTGCACATTTCAAGTACTGTACTCCTTAATGTATCTATCTTCCATGCCCATCAGCTAGCTCCAGATTTGCTGTTTGGGAACCTTACAAGTGAACTGAAAAATGTTTCTCAAAAGGGAATATGTTGCAAGATGTCCTGAGGAACTTTCATAATGTGTGCAGCTCTTTCCTATGCAAGACATTTATTAGGATAGCTCATTCAAATGACCCCGGTACACCTGTAGGCTGATATGTATGCAAGGTGTAACGTTAGTTTGCAGAGGCTATTATTAAGGGAGTCCAGCCCATAGCTAGACACACCAATCACAGTCTATTAGTTTTGTTGCAACTGACCAGTGCTGGGCCTGATCAATGTTGAGCAATCAAATAGAGTTCACAGGACAGAGACCATTATTTTAGGTACATTTTTCAAAAAGTTTATTTAGAATGGGACAACAATTTCATTTACATAATGCCCTTAGTGTAAAAAGTATCTCAAGGCATTCTACAAGTGAGGGGGAGGAATAGACATAAAAGCTCAAGCCCAAACTCTGATACAAGAGTGACTGAGTGGAACCCACGGCTGGCCAAACAGAAGCGAATGGACCCTGTCTCAAATTGTGGGGACAAAGTAATTAGCATGTTCAGGTGGATGGCCCATGTCTGTAAAGCTGCAGAGGTGCCTGCCGTCTTCCACTTGCAAACATCTCACCTCCCCCCACCCAACAACACACCTCGCCACACCAGAGGCCCTTTCTGGGCTCAAGAAATAGGAGCGCTAATGGATCTTCAGTTGCAATGAGAGCTGTAACTGACAGTATGTCATGAATCCCCTCTGGGATTGATCAGCTTACTTCTGTTAAGGTCGGGGACATATCCAAGGCGTCACTGGAGCGGAGAGCTGCCAAGATTTCTTAAGGGCTGAAAGAGTTTATGAAGATTCTGTCATGCTAAATCATTTATTTGCAAGTGAATTATTTTAACCACTTCAACAATTGGTATTAAAAAAAAAATCTAGAAATAACTGGTACCAGTAAAAGTGACCATGAAACTGTGATTGTAAAAACCCAATTGGTTCACTAATGCCATTAATGGAAGGAAAGCTGCCACCCTTACCCAGTCTGGTCTATGGCACTCCAGTCCCACACCAATATGGTTCACTCTTAACTGCCCTCTGACATGGCCGAGGAAGTCACTCAGTTATATCAAAATCCCACCACCTTCTCAAAGGGCAACTAAAGTTGGGGAATAAATGCCAGTCTTCTTGCAATACTCAAATACCGAGAAGGAAAAAGAAAAAATAGTTTTTGAAAATCTGTAGAACAAGCTGGTACAAAATCAATAAGTTCAAACCAAGAATGGAACTGCAGATGGACTAAGACTGAACAGAATGCTCCATTAAATTAAACAAAGGCATAAAAGGCAACAAACAGCACACTAGCTGCAGAGAGAAGCCTTGTTTAATATGCAAGGGAGTGGGAAACCAGCCAGCAAATGTAATTTTTAGGGAAGTGATCTGTTCCGGCAAAGGATTTCCAGTTGCTGAGAAGCCAGCATTTTCACCCCCAGCAGACATCATATTCAAAACTGCTGACCTCAGACAGCAAATCACACTACTTGCAGTAAGTGCAGTTATCCACAAGGGGTCACCTCACACCAAGTCACTTGCCTGGATTACATGAAATTCTCAGGTCCTTGCACAGATAGATCGAAGATTCTGAACTTGGCACTCTTAGAAATAGCATTATAATTACTATCGTTCAGAACCTGCAGGCTTTACCCACTCATTTGTTCAAACAGAGGTCAAAAAGCAAACTTTTAAGGGACTCGAGTTTAGAAGTTCAGAATTGAAACAACAGGAATACCAGTATACAAAATGTTGATGCTCACCATTTCATTGTAGGTTGGGTTTTGAGTTTTCCTTGATACCTTGGTTTTGTGCTTGGTTACTTTATGTGGATCAGGAAGCAAATAGGTTTTTACATAGGGGTTTGAATCTGCTCCATCCTCAGTTACCTATAGTCAAAAATATAAAATATACTAACCAAAAAAAAGGCACCAAGCAAAATACCAAATGTTTCATCAGTTAAACGCTTGTATAAAACTGCATGCAGAATGCTTACAATGACATTACACAGTGCATTCCTGATAAGCTACTTTGCTGTTGGAAAAAAATGCATGTTAAGTGACCAAGGTTTTCATTTCAAAAATATTTTAAAAGGCAGGAATACAGAAAAACCAAGAACCATTTTGTGTCCAATGGAGGGAGGAGGGAATAAAGAGAGCTAAAGAAAGAAAGGAGAGAAAACAAATGAGGGGGCAAGAGAATGAAAGAGGGAGCGCCAATGTGCACGCAAGTTGAGTGAACGGAGAGAGGGCGCACGAGTGTTTGTATGAGGAAAGAAACGCATGAGGAGTAGAAAGGGCGTGGGTGAGCACCAGAAAGTGAAAGAAAGACTTGCATTTATATAGCGCCTTTCACGACCACCAGACATCTCAAAGCGCTTTACAGCCAATGAAGTACTTTTGAAGTGGAGTCACTGTTGTAATGTGAGAAACGCAGCAGCCAATTTGAGCACAGCAAGCGCCCAGAAACAGCAATGTGAAAATGACCAGATAATCTGTTTTTGTTATGTTGGTTCAGGGAGAAATATTGGCTAGGACACCGGGGATAACACATGTACCAAGGGAACAGGTGAGGGGGCCCTTGCTGGGAGGCTAGGGCACAGCTCTGAGCATGACTGTCACTTACCAGATCTCTGATGTGCATTACCATGATGAATAGTGTACTGTTTCTGTATGAAATAGACAGCTTAACTTCTCCCCCCACTTGACCTGTGCTGAGACTTGGTGGAACAATTTCTATGGAGATATAAATTTTAAAGAAATGGAAATTACACATGGGAAAGGCACCCCACTGTACATACATATCAAAGCAATGAATCACGACCATCTTCAAACAGGATTGGCGACGCATAACAAAAGCATCTGCTGGTCAAGTTTTTGTCAATAAAAGATCATTTTCTGTTTTGATTCAGAACAAAATTCTCCTTTGACTTAGATATTTTAATGGGGCTTTTCTCAATGACTCGAGCTGAGCCACAGAGAGACTTGGAAAGCTCCAAGTTATATCCCTAACCTGTGCTCAGCTACCTGAT
The DNA here is from genome assembly GCF_052327205.1 of Somniosus microcephalus. NCBI lineage: Eukaryota > Metazoa > Chordata > Chondrichthyes > Squaliformes > Somniosidae > Somniosus > Somniosus microcephalus. The sequence continues at coordinate 58,189,181 of NC_141001.1, read as the reverse complement.
CTCAGCTAGGGAGGCAGGAGAGCCAAATATGGTGTCTGCATCCTGCGTAAGTGAAGGGAGAAAAAGAGAAAAAAGTAGTATGAGGAGGAAAGAAAAAAAGTCAGCTATGGATCTTGCTCCTGATCACTCGAGTAACCTGTCCTGGATTGTGCTTGTGTCGCTATTGGACAAGGATAGGACTGGGTAGCAATGCTGCTCAGGTCGAATAGGTTGTTAACACTCACTGTTTGGGCTTAGAGTTTTGCCAGTTCAGTGACGTGCTGGAGGACCATTAGTGCTCAGTGAAATGCACCCCAGGCTTGGGCTATTGCCTGTAGGAGCAAGTGGTGAATATTGCTCAAAAAATGGTATATGCTGCAGTGAAGTGTGACTAGGCTGAAGTACTGAAAGTTAAAAATCAATCCTTCATTCAGCATGGAAATCAAGATCTAGGTTATGAAAAAAAGTGAATAGATAAAGTCCCAAAAACTAAAAAAAAAAACCTGGATAAACCTCATGATACTTTCTCTCATTCCCAATTCTCCTCCTCTTCCTCCCTATCCTTTTCTGAACAGCAGAAAATCTCCCGGGGGTGATGGGAGCCTTCCAGGTACAGTACTTCACACAGCCAGCATGCTTTCCACTTGAGCACTGCAAATAAGAGTGCCTGAATGTGCAGTGGGGAGGAGGGGGAATGAGAAGTAGGGTCAGGATTTCAGACGCCGACTTAAAACCACGCTGGGCTATGAGAGCAATTAGGGCAACCCTAGGTTATCGAAGCAATCGCCACTGTTCAGGATCCACCATTTTGCCTCCCTTTCTTAGGTTGTACAACAGAAAAGCAGCCAGAATTTCCCTTGAAATAAGATAGAAACAAGTCAAAGGTTAAATAGCTCCCTTAAGTTTAAAAGAAAAACAACTTTCCCTGAACAATTTTGTTCCCATCTCTAGAGAATAAGGGCTTTGTGCCCCAATCTCCCCCTTTACTTCGAGCAACCCAGTCTCCATTGACTTGCAGGTTTCTGACAACATACAAAGACCTAAAAACAGAGATGACAAATCGCCCTGGGAGATGGTTCATGAACTGAGTAATGCAGGAGATTTAGAGTCAATTCCAAGATTCCTTTGCAGGCTGCTCACGCACCTAGTGATGAGAGATTCTCACAGAAATTCTGTGGAACAGAGTCTAAAATGCTGTCATCAACCAATCATCTGGATCAAAAGGTTACAGGAATGTTAATGCCCAAGACCAACTTTGCAATTTAATCTTGCATGCAAGAGTAGGCCTTAATCCAACTGCAGAATTATTGACCTACATTTTTGTAGGTCCATCACGCTGCGGGTTCCTTGGAAGTCCAATTTTTTTGTACTTGGGAAGGCAGCTCAACAGCAGAAGAACGACACTTCCGAGGATACTTCTCTAGTGCAAAAGTATTAAGAGATCGGATAATGCTGCCCATAAATTTCAGAACTGAAGCCATTATGAAGCAGTCACGTTACTAAGAACACTGCTGCCTGAAGCAATTTCTAGATGTGTACAGAATAAGGTTAGAAAACCACAGCACATGATGCCTGATCAGCAACCTTAATGAGTTACCCAGGACGGCAACGATTTAACAGTGTTTTTGTCATGCTTCAGTTATGGGAATCTTGCAAACTTGCATTCTTTCATGGCCCTGTAAGATATCAAGTGGTATTTCTAAATACATCAGAAACTGTTTTAACAGGTTGTAACACATTAGGGGACATGATGGCAATTTGTATGCAACCCTTTTTTTTTTTAAATGCAGCAAATTTGCATGTTGAGGCAAGTTATGATGTTATGACTTGTTAAACATTGCATTGCCAAATCTTGATAGGTGGCACAACCACAAGTGAACAGAAACAACAAGAAACACTTGTCCTGTCAGCAAATTAAACCTACTTTTGCATTACCTGTGGGTTTGACTATTCCATCAATTCCTTCAGCCTTCTCATCCCGGCCCAGTGGGCGGAAAAAGGTGTAGATGAGATCACACTGAGGACAGTAAAGAAAAGTCCGTTTTTACATTTCAGCTAAAAACTTTATAGTGCACAGCTCCAGAGAGAGAGAAAGAGGGCGAGCGAGAGGGGCGGGGCGGAGCGAGCGCGTGCGCGGGGCGGAGCGCGGCGGAGCGAGAGCGCGCGCGGGGCGGAGCGAGCGCGCGCGCGGGGCGGAGCGAGAGCACGCGCGGGGCGGAGCGAGAGCGCGCGCGGGGCGGAGCGAGAGCGAGAGGGGCAGAGAGAGGCCAATAAACGAAACAAACCCAAGTCAACATCATGTCACAGAAAAACTCCACACATTAGAAGCAACAATTAAAGACAACCAAAACCCTCTAGACTCCCCAATCACATGGAAAGAACTGGCCACAAAAACAAAATCTCTCCACGTAAAGAAAGCCTGTGGTCCAGACAACATCAAAAATGAAATGCTCAAGTTCAGCAATATTGAGATGCAGGGTGCTGTACTCAAGTTATTCAACATCATATTACGTTCAGGCTGTTTTCCCGATATCTGGTGCCAAGGACTCATCTCTCCCATATATAAAAGTGGAAACAAATCAGACCCAAATAACTACCGCGGCATCTGTGTCAACAGTTGTCTAGGGAAGTTATTCTGCAGTATTCTAAATAGTAGATTACTGGATTTTCTTAACAAACATAATATCCTTAGAAAAAATCAAATAGGCTTTCTTCCAAAACACCGCACCACCGACCATATCTATACCCTTCACACTCTCATTGAAAAACATATACACCAAACAAAAAATGGGAAAATATTCGCTTGTTTCATTGACTTCAAGAAAGCCTTTGACTCTATCTGGCACGAAGGGCTCTATTATAAACTTCTTCAGTGTGGAATAGGGGGCAAAGTCTATGACCTTATTAAATCGATGTATCTGAAAAATAAATGCGGTGTCAAAATTGGAGACAAACGCACCGGTTTCTTCACCCAGAGAAGAGGCGTCCGGCAGGGCTGCAATTTGAGCCCGACCCTGTTCAACATATACATAAATGAATTAGCAGACATGCTGGAGCAAAGCGAGTCACCGGGTCTCTGTCTCCTGGATGGAGAAGTGAAATCCCTGTTCTATGCGGACGACCTGGTTCTGCTGTCTCCCACAGAACAGGGATTACAGCAACAATTAGACCTACTCGACAAATACTGCCAAAATTGGGCCCTAACAGTAAATCTAAAGAAAACCAACATCATGATTTTTCAAAAAAGGCCCAGGTGTCAGGAAAACAAATACCAGTTTACTCTCAGTGATACCATCATAGGACACACTATGAGCTACACTTACCTTGGTCTAACCATTACAGCATCAGGGAGCTTCAGCATAGCAGTGACTGCACTAAAAGCAAAAGCCCAAAATGCAATAAAAAGAAAATTCTACAACATCCAAATCCCAATCAAAATCTGGCTCAAAATATTTGACAGCATAATCCTGCCCATTGCGCTGTACGGTAGTGAAGCATGGGGCCCGCTCAATCACCATAGTTACACTAAATGGGAAAAACACACAATAGAAGCCCTACATGCAGAATTTTGCCGAAGCATTCTTCGCACCCAAAGGAAAACACCAACAAATGCATGCAGAGCCGAACTAGGCAGATACCCACTGATAATAAACATCCAAAAACGAGCACTAAACTTCCTAAATCACCTCAAATCTATCTCCCCAGACACCCTTCATTTTAAAGCCTTCCAGACCCAAGAGCTAAACCCAGAAAAGAGTCCCCTGAGTCAGCTGCTACTGAAACTAAGTACTCCTACTCAGCCGGACCCTGACCAGTCCCAGTCCAAACACCAATCCGAGTGAACCAAATCATTAAACAATGCAAAGAAACCTACCTGGAACATTGGAACAAAATAACCAAAAGCCAAAGCAGATTAGAATGTTACCGGGCCCTAAAAAGAGAATATAAACTGGCAGACTATCTCTCGACCATCAGAGACACAAAACAGAGACAGACCCTCACCGGGTACAGACTAAGCGACCACCAACTGGCAATTGAAAAAGGAAGATACAAGAAATCCTGGCAGCCTAGAGAGAATAGAATATGTGATCAATGTCTGGCCGGCGAGGTTGAGACAGAGATGCACTTCCTCCTAAAATGCGAAAAATTCAACAAAACAAGAAACATATTATTTGACAAGCTCAGCCAAACAACCCCAGATTTCAAAGAATTGGATGACCTGTCAAAATTAAGATTAGTCCTGGGAGAAGGAGACAGACCATACCTTGGTGCCAAATATGTAACAACATGTCACAACCTGAGGACTGTTTAAAATTAATACTGAATGTACCCAACGATGTTAAACGACTGTTTAAATTAATATTGTATGTACCCAACGAAGGTCAAAATTGTTTGACACCTACAGAATGTTGGAAAACTGTACTTTTTGTTATGTAAGCTTTGGCAATATGGTTCCCTGTAAACTTTCATGCCAATAAAGCATTTGAATTGAATATTAAGAGAGGCAGAGAGGGAGCGCGCGCGCGAGAGAGAGAGAGAGGGGGCGCGCGCGCGCGAGGGGGGGCGCGCGCGCACGAGGGGGGGCGCGCGCGAGACAGACAGACAGACACAGACAGACAGCATTTTACAATAATGCAGTTGTTTAATTTAAATTGTGGATAGAGTTATGATTTTCTCTTTCTAACCACCCCTTCCCCGATATGTTGGGTGTTTATCTTGCGTTTATTGCACCATCCTCAGCCATCCAACTATCAGTAAATACACAAGAACAGCAGGACTGACTTATTTCAGAGATGGTTCAGCAATGTCATGCACAAAATTGTGGGATGGAACCCACATCCTACCATTTCTTCGCACCAACTGAGTATATAACTGAGTTCGATAAAGAAAACAGTTCGAGTGCCTATTGTATACAGGCCCAAACGCAGGACAAGCTTTGCGAGCTTAATAGTCTTAATTTTGTTCCCAAGTCCACGCAATTTTTACCTCAGCTACTTCAGTTGAGCCATTCATCAGACACTGCACGTAATTGTTGAGCTCCACCTTGCGCTTGGAGGCCACATCCTTAATGTGCGTTCGTCCAAGGACCACTTTGTTGGGGAAGCTGGAAAAAAAGGCTTATTGTCTAAATCACCATAAACAAAAAGTAGTTTTTCATAAACTAAAAAGAGCATTTCTTTCTTAAAAGAACCTACCCTGGAAGTTTCCACAGGGGGAAGAGGATGCCCAGTTTGTTGTGCAGCTCCTGGAATTCATCAAATGTTCTGAAGATAAATGTTGGAGCGATCTGTCCTTCCCGTAATACCCTCACCACATATATCTGTAGTTGAAATGGCAGCCATTAAAGATTTCACAGGGTCAACACCTATGCAACACAATTTCTTGTCTGGTCCATCATCTCCTAAAGGTAGTGACATATACTGGATACAGCTCCTAGGATTGTAAACATGCACTCAGCCAAATAGCAATCCTTGTGTGTGCACCGAGATAATATAAAACCATGAAAAGGACCCAGCACCAGAATCAAATCTGATCGTCTCTTAGCCCAACATCCACACAACTGCACTTCCACAGGCAAGTCACTAGAAAGCAAAGAGCACCTCGAGTCTGTGGTGTATGTGCCTATAAGAGCAATTGTGGTGTATGTGCCTTTAAGAGCCCCAGGTGTGCGTAATGCCGGTAATTGCCACTTGGGCTATATAAGCCTGTGTATTGTGTGTATCCTTTAGAACCCCCCCCCCCCCCCCCCCCCAGACTTGCTTAGTAAATACCTATGAACCAACTCCTGTCTTCAGTGTCTTTATCTACACACGGACACTACAGTGGCGACGAAGTGGAAACGGACTTACCTGCAATTCGGCAGCACCTCAAGGACATCGATTCCTCCAGCGTCCAGAAGACTCAAGGAAGTAATAGAAACTGTGGTTTCACCAGCTGGCCAAGCTGGTGGCAGGTACTGCGCTAATCCTTCCTGGGCGTCAGGCTGGGGCTCCAACGGTGGGCTCTACAGCTGAGGCAGGCAGCGAAATCGGAGGCAAGCAATAACGGACTGGGAGGGTGCACTCGGGAGACGGCCGGCGCGGCAAGCAGGTCAGCATTTAGACCTCCGTCGGGAACGAGTCTCCAACAGTGAATAAACGGAAACCACAGTAAAACAGCGTTGTTATCGGTAGCAGCGGCGGGAAAGCGCAGGAAGCGCCATATCGTTGCTACAGAGAGGGAAAAAAAAGTGCGGGAAGCGCATATTTTTTTTTTTTGAAATGCCTAAGTCTGGCAATATTGATGCTTTTGCTAACGAAACAGAGCCTAACTTTGGCAATATTGATGTTTTTGATAACAAGATAGAGGATTGGACCACATATGTAGAAAGAGTGGAGGTGTTTTGCACCGCAAATGGAATAGAAGATGAAAAAAAAGCTTCAGTGCTTCTGGATCTAATGGGCGCAGAAACATACAAGCTGTTACGCAACTTAATCACTCCAGCCGAACCGATGGACAAGAATTTTGAGGAGATTGTTGATACCCTACACTGCCAATTCGAGGCAGGACTGGCAGATTCTCTGCAAGACAAATTCATCTGCGATCCCCTAAGTGTAGAAACACAAAAAAAGGTATCTTCTGGAAAGGATTTAACACTGGACAAGGCTTTCAGTGCAATAGGAGCGGCAAAGATACAGCAAAGGCCACAGGACTTCGGCACCCATGAAATGACACGGGGTTTCGAGAGATGTTATCGCTGCGGCAGATCCAACCATGACCAGAGGGATTGCTGGTTCAAAGAAAAAGCATGCAGGCGATGCGGAAAGATGGGACACATTCCACGTGTATGCCGATCTGAAAATAAAAAATCCACTAACAGGAAAAGAATCAATAAGGAAAAGCACAGAAAGGTACAAATGATGACGGACAGTAGCTCCAAAGACCAGAAGAGCGATAGCGGCTCCGGGAACAAGAGACTAAGCTCTCTCAAATTACATAATGTAATTGCCAATGAAGATTACCAGACCATTTGGGTTACCCTCATAATAGCAGGCTCTCCAGTTAAAATGGAGCTAGATACAGGATCAGCTCTAACCGTAATAAATCGACGAGATTACGAGAGGCTATTTTCGCATATACCTCTAAAAGACACATCCATTATCTTAAAAACATATACGGGGCAGAAAGTATACCCCAAAGGAAAAATAAAGGTGCCTGTGGTATACAACGGCAAAGAAATACAAAAGTTGTATTTATACATTCTACAAGATGGTGGTCCACCGTTGTTGGGACGTGAATGGATAAGGAAGATACGTTTAGACTGGCACTCCATTCAGGCACTGACGGTGACCAGTAAGGAAAAAAACAATGATGACATCATACCTGAACGATTAAAAGACATCTTGGCCAACGCCAAAGAAGTGTTTCAAGAGAAACTAGGAACCTTGAAAGGCATCACCGCCTCAATAAAAGTGGAAGATGCAGCAATTCCAAAATTTTTTAAGGCAAGACCGGTGCCATACGCAATACGTCCGGCAGTCGAGGCAGAGCTGGAGAATTTGGAAAAGGCAGGCGTATTATCCAAAATAGATTGGAGCGAATGGGCAACACCCATCGTTCCAGTCATGAAAAAAGCATTGAAAAATAACTCTGAGGAACAGAGAAAAATTCGCATCTGTGGGGACTTTAAGGTGACTGTAAACCCGGTCCTTCACATGGTACAGTATCCTCTTCCGAGGATAGAAGATATTTTCGCCTCACTATCCGGAGGAAAACGTTTCACAAAAATTGACTTGGCACAGGCATATCTACAGATGGAGGTTGAGGAGACCTCTTAAAAGTATCTCACAATAAACACACACAAAGGCCTGTACCAGTACAATCGACTGGTTTTTGGAGTAGCATCAGCTCCAGCTATCTGGCAAAGAGCTATGGAGCAAGTCCTGCAAGGGATTCCGGGGACTCAATGCTACCTAGACGACATCCTTATAACAGGAGAAAACGACAACGAGCACCTTGCCAATTTGGAGCAGGTGCTCACTAGGCTGAAAGAACGGGGCCTACGAGCAAATCGCCCCAAGTGCGAATTTTTCCAAAATCAGATATCATATTGTGGCCACATAATTAATAAGGAAGGGTTGCATAAGTCACCTGAAAAAATTGAAGCAGTTATAAAAGCCCCAGCACCTGAAAATGTTTCACAATTGAGGTCATTCCTGGGATTAATAAATTACTATCATAAATTTTTACCGAACTTATCAACTATTCTACACCCTCTTAATGATCTTCTACACACAGGAGTGATTTGGAAATGGAACGAAGACTGTAAACGTGCCTTCCATAAATGTAAAGACTTAATCACATCCGAGAAAGTTTTGGCTCATTACAACCCATCACTACCAATCAGACTGGCGTGCGATGCATCCCCTTACGGCATCGGAGCGGTATTGTCCCATAGATTCCCTGATGGCTCGGAACGGCCGATAGCTTTTGCGTCACGCTCATTGAACTCAGCTGAGCGTAACTATTCCCAGATAGACAGGGAAGCATTCAGCCTGGTATGGGGAGTGAAGAAATTCAACCATTACCTACACGGACAAAAATTTACCTTGCTGACTGACCATCAACCCCTCATCTCCATATTCAACCCTAAGAAAGGTGTCCCCATTATGACGGCACAAAGACTACAGAGGTGGTCCCTTTATCTAGGGGCACACCAATACAACATTGAATACAAAGGGTCAAAACAGCATGGGAATGCTGATGGTTTATCGCGCCTGCCGTTGCCAACGATAGAAGAGGCACCTACAGTAGACCCAGTAGAGATATTCCACTCTACCATAGTAGAATGTCTACCGGTGACAAATTCTGCCATTGAAAGGGAGACCAGAAATGACCCTACTCTCTCACGGGTCTACGATTTAACAATGAAGGGATGGCCAGCACATGGCGAACCACTGTTGCCAGCATTCTCGCAAAGAAGAGAACAGCTATCAGTGTGCCGAGGAACCTTGATGTGTGGATCCAGAGTGGTGATTCCACCCAAACTCCAGGATAAAGTGCTAAAGGAGCTTCACGAGGGGCATCTGGGTGGAGTGAAAATGAAGAACCTAGCTAGGGCGTTTGTATGGTGGCCAGGTATCGATGGAGACATCGAAGACATGACCAAGAGCTGCCTAGGATGCCAGAAGGTCCAAAATGCTCCGCCACAGGCCCCTCTACATCCATGGGAGTGGCCCTCATCTCCCTGGCAAAGGGTGCACATCGACTTTGCTGGTCCATTTATGGACTCAATGTTCTTAATCGCAGTTGATGCACACTCCAAGTGGCCGGAGGTAATAAAGATGTCCTCCACCACCACGGAAAAAACCATCACAGTATTAAGGACCATATTTGCCAGGAATGGGCTGCCAGAACAGAGATGTTCTGATAATGGACCGCAATTTGTGTCCGAAGAATTCAGAAAGTTCTTAAAGAACAATGGGGTAAAGCACTACACGTCCGCCCCATACCATCCCGCCACCAATGGATTGGCTGAAAGGTTTGTCCAGACCTTTAAGAAGGCCATAAAGGCCATGGGTAATGAAGACATAAAACTTCAGCACAAGGTGGATAACTTCTTATTTGCATATAGGAATGCAACACGTATGGTTACAAACCAAACTCCCGCCATGATGTTCTACAATAGAAACCTAAGATGCCGGCTGGATTTGGTCAAGCCCAACATCCGAAGGGACGTGGAGAACTGGCAGTTTCAGGGCATGAATGAAAGGCCAACTAGGGCCTTTCAGATAGGCCAACCGGTTTTGGCCCGGGACTACCGTACCGAGAAATGGCAGCCTGGAACTATCTGCACACGACTAGGACCACTGATGTATACCGTGGACATCGGAGAAAGCATAATAAGGCACCATGCTGACCAAATCATCAAGTCATCCGAAAAGGGACAACCTACACCACCACGCTATACATCTAACGATGAAGTAGAGATACCCATATCTACCTCCGATCCGGTGATACTGGAACCCGATACTGGCCTTCAAGCCGAATCAGCCTTGCCAGAAGAACCTACACCACCAGAAACTACTACACCCCCGAGGCGTTATCCGGACCGAGTCAGGAAGCCTCCTGAGAGACTAACTTATAATTAATTAATACAGCAATGTATATTATTTTGCATATAACATGTAATTAATAATTACTTAAAATATGATGTACTAGTTAGCTAGAAGGGGAGAAATTGTGGTGTATGTGCCTTTAAGAGCAATTGTGGTGTATGTGCCTTTAAGAGCCCCAGGTGTGCGTAATGCCGGTAATTGCCACTTGGGCTATATAAGCCTGTGTATTGTGTATATCCTTTAGAACCCCCCCACCCCCGCTTAGTAAATACCTATGAACCAACTCCTGTCTTCAGTGTCTTTATCTACACACGGACACTACAGAGTCCATGTCAACCTTTCCATTCCTTAGACTGGAGAAACTTTAGCTGTTCAGTCGTAGTACCCTCACTGCCTCTCTAGCAGGTCAGCACACATCAAGAGTTGAAACAGAGCCTTTTCTGTTTTGTGTGGCTCAACACAACACCACATGATGCATTTACTTAAAAAAAAACATCATGAGCTCCTTGAGCCACTTTCAGTTAAAACTACAGGACATAACATCTGCAGCATTCTGTAAATAATTTAATCTGTAGCAGTGTTTGTTTTAAAAAAAACTTTTTAATACAGTAAAATACAAATAATCTATCACCTGATGAGATTATATACACAGCATGTCTTTACTGGTTCACTGCTGAAGGAATACTCCAGAGTAGGGCCCCATCCATCAATAGGCCAATGCAGCACTGCAAATTAAACTCGTAAGTTAAACTCCCTGCTCCCGCTCAACCCCCACATCAGGACCATAATCTTGAGACTACATTTAGAAACATGGTGACATTTCTTAATGGCTCCAATCACCCCCACTATTTCAATGAAAACAAGCAGTTGGGGTGGCGGGGGGGGGGGGGGGGAAATGTTGAAAACAGAGGCTAAATGTCCAACTTCGAAAGTGGAAAATGTAGGGATCCTGATCAGGCTGGACACTTCAGAGTTGAGTTTTTAGAAATGTTTTGAACTTCTCATCAAAATTAGTTATGGGATGTATTTTCTTGCCAAAGTTGAAGGCAAGGTCAATGTGGGGTTTTATCCTGGAGTATATATCCCTTTAAATATTCTGAACTGAACCTAAAAGGGAGCAAGCAAAGAAATACTTCATCAGTAACCACCTTGATGAGCATCAGCTTTAGGTCAATTGGGATTATTCTGTGAAAAAAACTTCAATAAAAAAAACTATTAACTTCAAGATTCTTATTCACCCTATATAGACTTTTCAAGCGATACAAATCATTTCAACAACAGGAATTACTTTTCAACTGCTTTTGTGTTGGTTCCAATACATAATTCAGGAGAAAGAATACAAGTACTATTTCCTGGAAAGCTTGCTGTAGTGCTCTGGTCCTCTGAACCAATTATATGTATCCAGGTACTTTTGCCAGTGTCTCCCTACTCCCCTGCCTGACAGCTTGTATTAGTGCACTTGGTTTCAACAGTTTTTAAGCTGCACATTTGAATGCATAAACACGCAAGTGTTTTCCCTTCTGTGGTCCTTGACCAATATGGCAGACAAATAACCTGTTACTACACTCTACAAAAACCATTCTTTAAAATGGCCTTGGATGTGTGGAACCCAGAGCAATCCATTGTCTCCCTGAGGAATGCTTTCCCTTCGCCTGCTGTCTCCCTGCAGTGTAACATCAGATGCTCTAAACTATGTGCGGAAATTCCAATGACAAAACTTGCTTCTATCTCTCAAGTCTAGACCTGCCCTTAAGATACAAGATTACAAAATTATATGTTTCACAGAAATGAAAAACCGTGCGGCACCTGAATGTCCAAGATGGAACGACTGCGACTTTGACCAGCACAACATTAAGTGTGTTAGACACTCTCACTGCACGCATGCTGTTTCCCACTGCTTGGACCGGACACCTGGGTGTACTGGCAAGTGAAAGCTATGGGTCATCTATTGCACTACAGAAGCCGTCTTATACTTACATAGTATTTGTCAGGGTTGTATCGCTTCTGGTATGTGTAAACAGTCACTTCTTTGATTCGCCCATCTTGTTTTAGAGAATAGGTTTTAGGGGAGAATGAAAGGATAGCTTGTTCATTAGATGGTAACCCTGAAAACCGTAGCTGTGCCAAGTTGTGAATGAGAAAGTTAAACTTAGTAGCCATACTGCCTAAGCTGGATTCGATCAACCTGGAGTAGAAAAGATAAAAAAAACTATCATATTGCATTCAAGTCGAGACAGCTGGTCACATCTGTAGCGCTTACTACATTCCAGAGGTATTCACTTTGTGCTGAGCGCCACAACTCACCCCTACCAACATAAAGTAGTGGTAGCAGCAGCACCAAGACCAGTTGCTCTTGCAAGACCAAACTATTGTTGCTACTCTCGGCCACGTCCACAAGAAGATTGGAGCAGGGCGCAGGAATCATATCGACATACATCGTGCAAAAAAAGTCCACTCCAAACTCCAGACAGCTTTCCACAACCACACCTTCCATGGTGCCGGGCGACTGCAACTCCATTTGTAACAATACCAACTCCAAAAAAAGTAACCCCATTCCCAACATTCTTCTCAACAGAGCAGCCTGTAATTACTTAAAAAGTCCTCAAGAGCTCCTCCAAATAGCAACCCTAATTCAAAAAAATAATGCCCATCCAATCCACTTCTTGGTCGATACAACTGCGCATCAACTGGTCTAAACTGGGGCAATTCCAGGAGTTCTACCCATCAATTGAAAATTGCACTGACCCTAAACTTCACTGCTGTTTACTGTCCCACAACTGGCCCATCCAATTGCAACGGGGGCTCACAAAACACAGTACAAATGGTAGCAGTCCGTGCATGGCTAGAGAAACATGCTGATACATACACCAACAATAGTGGAACAGGTGATGAGATTGGGGGAAGGAAATGCAGGATTCTCTGAGGCCCACTCAATGGAGCGCACGTGCCATATACAATTACAAGGCAGGACAGACAACACTTAAATAGCCCATTTAAATTTATTTTTGACAAACAGATTTGATGCATATTCAACACAGAAGTTTCAGTTTCATTCTTATTCAAAAATGAGGTTTTTTTTGGATATTGCATGGAAATCCAAACCTCGTGATTAAACGGGGAGAATTAACCCATACTGCCCCAGCTCAGAGGGTAAGAGGCCAGAAGGAAAGAGGCCAGAGGGAGGGGTCCAGGTGGAATGAGAATTCTGAAGACTGTTCTAATGAAGCTCAACAGAATCTCGAAGAACAGCATCTCATCTTTTGATTAGGCACTTTACAGCCTTCTGGACTCAACACTGAGTTCAATAATTTCAGATCAAAACTACTGCCCCCATTTTTTCGGGCAGCAGCTGCTGGTAATTCTACTATTGCCATTTACACCTCCTCTAGACCCATCTTTTGTTTCTTTACTTGTCCCATTACCAATCCCCTTTTGCCTTGCACCATCATCCCTTTCGTCATTTAATCTCTCCTGCCTTCCAACCTATCACAGACCTTCCCTTTTGTTCTTTCCTCCCCTCCCCACTTTCCCTGTCTCTGTATTTGCTTAAATACCTGTTACATCTCTAACTTTTTCCAGTTCTGATGAAAGGTCAACAACCTGAAATATTAACTGTTTCTCTCTCCACATGTGCTGCCTGACCTGCTGAGGCTTTCCAACATTTTCAGTTATTATTACAGATTTCCAGCATCCACAGTATTTTGCTTTTGTTTTCCTTAATGGGAAGTTGCTTCATTCAAATTATATCATTTACTTGTTTTCCCCCCTTTATATTTTTTTATAGAAAAGCATCAAAATTCTCACACTGCTGTTAATAACATTACTTAGTTCAAATTACTGCATAAATTGGAAGTTTTTAAGCAGTTAAAAAATTGACTTTGAATTATCAGGAGTAGACTGTAAAAACACCAGACCACTAATGACCAAACTGAGGTTATGGAATATAAACAGAAAATGCTGGAAACTCTCAGGTCAGACAACATCTGTGGAGAGAGAAACAGCCAGATCATCAACACAGAAGCTGGTCTAATGAAGGTATGAAACCACAGAGGCATATCCAATTGCAACGGGGGCTCACAAAACAAACTACCAGGAAAAGAAGTGACCATAGTTACATAAAGGTAAAAAGAGGTGCAGATTTGTTTGGGTTTTTAAAAAGTTGGAGCTTGAATTTCTGTCCATCTTTTATGAATTCAGTATTCAACAATGTGTGTAACTCCTTATATATAGTCAGTTATGCTTCATTGTGCTTTAATTTGGAGAGTTCGTTTTCAGTTGACTTTACCTGGTGAAAAAGATGGTGGCTTCAGCATCAGTCGTCTGGGGCTGCAGAGCATCTTGGACATATTTCAGATCCTGCACATTAGTGAGCTCTGGTAATCCGGAAGACAGCATCTGAAAAAGGTCAGAAGTAACATATGATAAACAGTAATGGGAATGCTGACTACTTTATCACTAAAGTAAAAAGAACACAACACAAATCACCAGGACATCAACATGGAAGTTGGTCTGCAAAAGGTATGAAACCATAGAGGCATATCAAAACCTTACACAAACTACCAGGAAAAGAAATTACTGTAGTTATAGATCAATACAGAAAGGTAAAAAGGTGTAGATTTTTTCAGGTTTTTAAGTTTTAAAACATTTTTCCTTCAACTGTATAATTTCCTGGTGTCACTTGAAACGCTTCAAGGACACCCTCAAAGCCTCCTTGAAAAAGTGCAACATTCCCACCGACACCTGGGAATCCCTGGCCCAAGACCGCACAAAGTGGAGGAGAAGCATCCGGGAAGGCGCTGAACACCTAGAGTCTCTTAGCCGGGAGCAAGCCGAAGCCAAGCGCAAACAGCGTAAGGAGCGCACGTCAACCCAAGCACCCCACCCACCCGTTCCTTCAACCACCGTCTGCCCCACCTGTGACAGAGACTGTAGGTTCTGCATTGGACTCATCAGTCACCGGAGAACTCATTTTTAGTGTGGAAGCAAGTCATCCTCAGTTCTGAGGGACTGCCCAAGAAGTAATAGTATTTCCTGGTACTACAGTAAAGTCTCAACACAGAATTCAGATAACCGATCTTTAAAAGAAGGTGCATTAAGAGCCACAAGGCTGTAGGTTCCATAGATGTCAAAAAGGCAACGTACTCATTGTTTTAACCATCTCATTTATTCTTCAATCCCATTAAGGAGCCAGCTTATCTTTGTTTTGATGTAGAGCCTACACCCAAAACAAGAACCAGTCTGTTCTCTTTTCAGACACGGACAGATCTGCTGTGCTTCTCCAGTATTTTGTTTTAATTGCTGAACTTAAGCTAGCTGCTCTATTTCACTAATTTCTTGGGCAGCACTTGCAGAGTTAATGAAGGACAACCATTCAAAGTATGCGTTACCAGTGACAGGAGATTCAGGAAGTGGTTGGCATGCTTGCGGATGAGATTGTACGACTGACAGCACAAGTCTACAAACAACTGAAAGCGGCTGGTTGGCTTCTCCCCACCGTTAATCACATAAGCCATGTCGGAGGTCAGCACAAATGGAGCTCGATCTCTGAAGGAAAGAAGAGAAGAATGTGTCCCCACTCTCAAAATATTACAACTTTGTATTTTTGTGCAACACTGTCCCACTGAATATACCGACAGCGAAAATCGCCAAGCCAGATCTTACCTTAAATATTCACACAAGTGCACTCTAGCAATAATCACTGGCTGTTGATCAGGAGTGGGAACCCGGGCTGATTTGTTCTCCCACCCCCCCCGCCCGCCCTCTATCAGATGTCAACAAAATGAATTGTACCAACTCTATCCAGTGTCCCAGCTGACTTTAGCTAACTCAGCCCAAACCACAGATTGAGCCACAGACCTTACTCATCTGCATCACAATGTGCACTCTCAATGAGCCACAACTGCAGCTTGATACCAGACCAAGTAGTGCTTGATGGTGGCACTGGGTGCCTGAAATAGATAAATTCTTCATCCCCAACATCCCTTACTGTTAAAAAAGAGAAAATAACCAATACTAAACCTTCAACAAAAGGGCCTGTACTTTATTTATTTGACCTCCAGAGGGTGCAAAACTTAATCCAATCTTACAAACTGCAACTTGTGCTTATTCATTGGTTTTTCTCACTATGCAAAAGATTTTAGTGGAAATATAGTTACAATGGGGATTGCTAGAAACAGATTACATTTTCAGAATAAACTAAAAACTGAGGATAGCAAAGCTTCTTTAAAGAGTAAATGCATTCTGTGGCGCAATGGCTTCTGCTCAAGTCTCATTTTAGTTTTTAATCCCTTCACAGATACTCATGGTCTTTGTAAAACAACTAACAAAAGTCTGAGCTGGAAAATATATTTTTAAGATTAAAATTTTGAAAAAAATTCACCTTTTAAAACTTCCAAACATCTGTGCATGTCCAAGAAACTTCCCAAAATCTATATGGAACATGTGGCCAGTTGATCTGAGCATGATGTTGTCATTGTGACGATCACATATCCCCAGCACGTAGGTAGCTACACAGCATCCCGCACATGAATAGATGAAGTTTTCAGATGCCTGTAGAGTCATTGGTTTAAGAAAGTTAATTTGTAGAATTATGCAAGCACATGTACTGAATAATTCACAAATTTTAAATTGTAGTTCAGGTCTTCACAACACAATAGCTGACTATGCAGTGAGGCACACATCATCATGGTAACAATGCTTACAGATCTGGGTGGTGTTGCGAGGCAAGGCCAGAACTCATTCCACTCTTGCCCACACTGTGAACGTTTTATTCCCTGCCAGTTATCAGGGTTTTACATGAAATGCTTGCAGCAGTCTCAAGCCTGCTCCTCGTGGTTTTGGAAACACAATATAAAGTGATCATAAGTCAGCACAGACATGCCATCTCACTCAGCAGCCACTCACAATTTCTGCTTGGGGCAATAATGGTACAGTAGAAGAATTAAGGCACATTGCTGGGACAGAATAGAAAGAACGCCACTCTGCCATCTGGCAGATAACTCTACCCAACTTGGGTGTGTTCAACTGAAGTCAAAAGAAGGCTAAACATTGCTCCATAACTGAGCGCTGCATTGACAGAAGTGCTGTGCTGCAGATCAGAGGCTAAACAGAGGTATCATCTGTCAAAGATCTCATGGCACTATCCAAACAATAGCAGAAGTTTTCCTTCAACCAACACCATCAGAGACAGATTAACAGGTTATTCACCTCATTGCTGCTTGGGGAATTTGCCATGATACAAAATGGCTGCTGCCTTTGCCTACACCTACATAAATCACTAGGTTTGGAAGTAATTAATTGTATATGAAACAACATTTCCGAGAGATATGTTGAGCACTACACAAAAATGAAAAAATAACGCCAGGTGGAAATAGGCAGCTCTCTACTAAAAGCAGCACTTCACCTTCTCATATTCTTCTTCAGTGGAATTGTACTTCCTGAGCCATTCAGCTAGTGGTTTGTCCTTGAACGAGCCAGTCACTCCATACTCAACTTGGATTTTTCTAAGTGTTTCTGAAGCTGGTACAAGTTCAACCATACCTACAGAGAACAAAAGGAAATGAACAGAAGGTAAAAGTCAGGATGAGAAACGGTCCCTCAGTCCATCACATCTTATCCCTCTCATTAACTCTATCTTGCCATTTAATAGAAACATGAAAAACCTCAATTTGTATCTGTACTTCATTAGTTATAAATGTTGGGAATAATTGATCAACCAAAGAAGTTTTTCCTCCAATATCTGTTTGGAATTTACTTTTTGCGACTGTCCATTTACATCCTCTAATTGCAATGTCTGGCCAACTTTTAAGTATTTTACATACTTCAGCAAGGCCCCACTTAACCATCCTTCCATATAAAATGGGGAAGCTTAAGCTTCTCTAATCTACAAAATGAGGAAGTTGTGCAAGTCTCAGGTTCAGATTAAGTAAGCCACTCAGACAATGCTTTAAAAGGGACAAAGTCTTCATTAATAAAAAAAGCGCAATTTTGTTTTAATTTCAATGAGGCCTCCACAATGTTACAGGGAGTTTATCCAGTGAGTGGCTGAACTATACAGACCAGGAAAGTCCAGCGTTTAATCTAGTCTGCTAAATCTGCACCCAACCAAAGAATGCGCAATTCTACAAGCAGATTGGCGTGCATTTGATACAGCGTCACACATCAACTGTCTGAAGTGAACAGTGACAGCATGATATAGAATTTACATGCAAAATCTGCACTATATTTTTCTAATCTCCTATGTTTTACTAGGATTTAAGTTTGTCCAAGTTTCATTTCCTTCTACAACTGGGCTAGGGGAAAGGTTTGGTCACAGAATCTCAACTATAATTAGGTGTAAAGAAATAGTGAGTTGCAGTTTTATACAATTTGACACAAGAAATAAGCAACCTGCTTGCACATCAATGTTAACTGCACATACAAATACGACATACCTCTGTCCTTCCCTGTGGAGATGCATTTGAAGATGACCATGCGCAAGTCCAACCCTTCCTGAAGCCAGATTTTGTCCATAATCTTTATCATTTGTAGTGCCAGCATGTCCTGTCGCAAATCTTCCCCAATCTGTGTGCAAGAAAAGGAAAACATTGGGTCAATGCATTCTTCATTTACAGAGGAAAATTGCAAGCCTATAGATCAGCATTATTCAATTACTGGATGACTGATATTTATAGATGTGTGTTGGATTAAGCAGAAAGCTGGTATTGAAGCCATAGCATATAAAACATGATAATGAGCACTGACTGAAATAAAAATGGAGCAGAGATACAGCTTTATAATGCTTTCATACAAAGGCCACAAAAATATTTGTGTAAATGGGATAGAGATTGGAAGGTTATGGAGGTACACCAACAAGAAACGAGCTTCTAGTACCATGGCACTTAAAATATGGAAGCAAGAATAATTTAAAAACAGTTGGGAACTGCAATTAATGACCTTGGTTAGTGAAGGGTGGAACAGCAGCAATCTTGTTGGTGCACTGGTTTCAGCGGACTTGCTATCCAAACCACAACCACAATATCTCTCAACTTCCTTTTTCCTTCCATTAAGAATGTCCCATTGTAAACATCAACATACCTTAAACATGACATTGATTTCATCCCCCAGGGGGTCAGCATTCACCAGTGTTACCTTCAGTGGAACTGCATTGGAACTGAAGAAGGAACAAGCCTATAAACAAAAAGGAGGCACACAATCAGAAAAGAGGAATTCATATTAATAACCAAAAGCTTTAGAGGCAAGACTCTGACTTTGCAGAACACAAAGCTAATGCCACATGAATTAAAGGACTCATCTGAAAGGCAGCATCTTGAACAAGGCAGGACCCGATCAGTACTGGAGTGAAGCAAGAGCAGAGATTGTGGCTTGAACCCACAACTTATGGACTCAAGATGAGATTGCTACCAACTGAGCCAAGCAGCTAGATGCAACAGGTCCTCTTCAGGTTGAGGAATGGCATGTGGTGTAGATTAGTTAAAAGACAAATGGGAAAAATGATCTTGTGGACAGGTAGGTGGAAAGTTACGGAACAGACACAAACTGTGTTGCAGCATACAGTGTTGAGAACCAGCACTAAATGCTGCAAATTTTAAAAGATGGCGAGCTGCATTCAAGTTTGGTTTTGTACATTGCAGTGCACAATGTGTAACTACAAGTTAAACATCTACTGTAAAAGCCTATGCATTAGTTGCAGAAGACTTGTACCAAATGCCTACAAAACAGCACACGAGTGCGCATCATGTTATGCATGTGCAGATCAGTGGGATCCATGTCAAGGTGTAGTTTGAATGTAGGATTTTAACTGTGGTTGACTGGTAAGATATCGCTTAAGGAGCAGTTGATTCCCACAGTACCATTGAATTAAAATAAAACTTAATTTTTCCAAATACAGGAAACTTTCTGGTATCCGGCACTGACAGGACTGAGTTGGTGCCGTCCCATCAAAACTGCCGTATAAACCAGCACTAATGTTAAAACATACGGAGCTTTTCAGCTCCGTGTGAATCAACAAACCCTGTTGCTTAGTGTGGTGATTATTCTTTATGTTTAGTAAGAAGTATTGTGATTGGTTGTTTGTTTCCTGCCTTGGGATATATGCTGTAATCTCATTGGTAGTTGATGTCATGTGATTTGTGGTGGCCATCTTAAATTCAGTTCTTTCCAGCCTTTAGTTGGGACTGGGTGTTGAAAGATGTGCTACAGGATTTTTAAGTTAATAAAGCCTAGATTAGAAAGGCAAATCTATTCTTTATTTCACTTAGCAACAGCTTCAAAACAGTCAGCTGCAGCTTAAAAGCGTCTCTGTAGCTAAGCAACAGCTTCAGGTAGACCTTGCAGAGCCTGACTGGGGAAAAGAAAAAGCAACAAGAAGTAAAAAAACTTATAGGAAACGGCTCCTGAAATTTGCCGGTAGATAGAGCTTTCCGGACTTATAACCTCCGGTTAAACGGAAGTTTCCTGTATGACAAATTTAGAATTTTTATTTCATACAGTCTTAAAAATTCTGCTTTAAAATTTAACAGTAAATCAAAATGCCAATACCTGACCACAATTAAAAAGTTGAAAGCAATTCAGTAGCTTCCAACTCTGATAAGATCACAGATCAAAAGCAAACTTATAGCAATTGAACGACTAAGTGCCAGAGAATGTAATTGAGACTAAAAATAAACTTCAAATTCCAGGCAAGTATTTCTGTGCAGCTACCAGAATCATCACAAATAGTCCATAAGGAGGACATAAAACATTGTTTAAATTGCATTATAAGGAAGTTTTGAGGAGTTTTTGGATGTCTGCATACCTTAACATTCAATTCTTTTGCCACCAGGCTCGGATTGAGGGGCAGGCGACACTTATTTTTGAAGAATGACTGGACACGATCCATGCCCTCCTGAAGGACAACCTTAAAAAGAAACAAAAACCATTGGTATTTTAGTAATGATGTGCAGTTACATCACCCTTTGCTGTTTGCAGGGATTAATATTGCTGCAGAGCACTGAATGAATGTAATGCCATCACTGGCTTTGTGCATTTTGTTGTTGCAGGAGCATAGGCTAGAAAAGAATGAATAATGCGTAGTTCATTCGTTCCAAGACAGCTATATGTTTTCCTCCATTTGCTCACAAAAGGCACGAGCGTAAAGCAGATTTCCCCATTTCGTACACACATCAGTAGTCGTGCATTTTTGTAAACAAATCAGTGTTGCTGAATATCAGTCAAATTTAACACAACTCCAACAGTCTCTGGGGCCTGGAGGGAGGGTACAGATGGTCAAGACGTGGATTAGCAGCAAAAAGAAAAAAAAGGGAGGTTTCCAAGTGCAGGAAGGATACACTTTTACAGCCCAAATGTAAGTAAGAGCTAAAGAGCTTTGGGTGAGGGAAAGTGTTTTTCCTCATTGAAAGGGCCAGCTCATACAGTATAACAATGCATAAAAGCCAACTGTTTCTCCTGCAGCACAGCACTTATTGGCTCAAATCAGGGTTGTGAACTTGTAGCATATGATCAAACAGTCTAACATAAGGCTTAAGGAAAAAATATTGGCCTGTAATTTGCAAAAGCAGCCCGACAGCTCACCTTTGCAATAACCTGGGCTGCTGGTGAACCCAACACAATACACCTGCAGAGACAGTATTTTGATGATCTGTTGATATTGATGCCATACCTGCCTTGCTGATCCACTGGCTTGGCGCACTTTTTCTGCTACCACTCCCAGCTTCCGTACTAGTCTGGTCTGCTTTTCAAACTCCTGTCGCAAGCCTTTCCCACATACACACAGCAGGGCACCCAAAAGGAGTTCATAGCGCATCCCAAAATATGGGTCATGAAGTGCATCTTTCAATAGCCTATAAAATTAGAGTGGAATCAAATAATCAAATAAGGGCCTTTTGAGATACAATAATGCAAAGCCTCCAAGAAGGTAATGTTACTGCAAACCCCAAGCAGCTCGTTGGCACGGTTGATCTGCTAAGTTACAGCAGAGAGTCGGTATTGCTCAGCTACTTGCTGAATAAACTTGCAAAGCCAACAGGCTAATCACTGACCTCAAAAATGATCACCTGTTCAGTATTGTATTTCAAATTTTACAAATGATAAATATATGTTCTTTGTAATTGCATTTAACAGCTTGCTAGCAGCTAGGATTGTTCCCATGGACTGGAGAGTGACAATATTCAAAAAGGGCAACAAGCCAGAAGTAGGAAATTACAGGCCCATTAGCTTGATGTCAGTTATAGGCAAGTTGTTAGAAGGAATTAGAGGTGCACTGTACAGCCATCTTGACAGATGGGGTTATTAGAGACTCTCAAAATAACTTCAGTAAAAGGTCATGTCTGATCAACCTAACAAAGTTGCTAGGGTGGTGGATGTAGCTAGCCCAGTTGACATCATGTACCTGGATTTTTGAAATGGCTCGACAAATGTCACACAGTAGGTTATTGAATTAGCTAAGAATCTTGTGGGATTGACAGGGAGTTCCTGGAGGGCATAAGGAATGGCCTACTCCTGCTCCTATCTTCTATGTTTCTATTCGCATAGGCAGTAGTGCAAGATATAATTTGCTGTTCGTTGTGACTTGGCTGAACTTAATGCACCAGCATGCTTCGAGAGTTCTGCAAACAAACCTTTAAACAGATTTAGTTAACTTCTGTAACCCGTTTAGACATGGCATAAGCGGCCCATTGGCTACAGATTTAGTTAACTTCTGCAACCTCATCAGACAGGACCTCGAGAGTTCTGCAAAACAAACCTTTAATCTGATTGAACAATGAGGAACTTCTGCAACTCCTTCGGACATGGCGCAAGCAGCCGTGAGGCCCATTGACTACAACTAAGAGAAACTCATGATTGAACAATCGTCAATGTGGTCTGGGACGTGTACGCATTGGGAGGCCTGCCAAGTTTTGGGTATAAAGGAAACAGTTCGGGAATGCTTGGGACTGCAGCAATGAGTCAGGCACCTTGACCGGTCGCACAGAAAGAAGGGCCTACTAGTCACTCACTGGTGTTGGTATGTATGTATGCTTATGCTTGCTCGTTGAAGCTTATGATTGCATGTAAACTTGATTTTATACTTGCTTGTAAACTTGACTGATTTTAAGTAAAGAAGTAGTTACCCTGCAATCTTTGTCTCGTTGTTTTCATTCTGGTTTGGGTCCGAACTCTAAGTAACTGTCAGACCGAGATACCGTAAAGGGCCTAGTCTTACAGTAGGTTGTTATTAATGGCAGCGTTTCAACATGAATCTCTTAAAGTTCACAACCACTCAATGAGGCTCTAGTAAGAGAGTATTTGGATGTATTGCTAGGACAATCCAATACAAAAAAAAGACTAAACTGTCCTTGTACAAGACCTTGATTAGGTCTCATCTAGGATTTTGTGTCTTGCTTTGGTCCCCTTGCACGGTGGGTGAATGAGACACTGGAAAAAGTTCAGAGGAGTGCCACTGCATTGATAACTACGTTAAAGGCCCTTAGTTACCATAGTAAATTTTGCCGCTATCTGAACTTTCTTATTTTCACAACCTTTTCTTCTCTTCCTATTGATCGCTGCAACCACCAACAGGTGGGGAGGAGCAGCACATCAGGAATCAAGTTGGTGGGGAGTGCCAGCAACATTGGGTCTCAGATGGGCTTTAAATTGCTCTTACAGTATTTTCTTTTCCTTCTGAGAATTTTCAGATTTGACAAATGGCCAACACTATCAAGCGTCAGTTAAGCTCCTTTTATACTGCAGCTATCTTAATTAGGATTCCAGGAGCCTGGTATCCACGAGCCAGTTCCTGGCTTTTATACTACTTATTCCAGCTTCCTTATTCTGGTAGAAGTCTTGGCTTTTGTGAGGTTACAAGTCTGCCACTGGGATAAGGAAGCTGGATTTAGCAGTGTAAACAACAGGCGCTGGCTACTGGATTCACGACTTCAAGAATCCAAAACAATAGCGCCAGTATAAAAGCAGATATACACTGTTGGAAAATAACAGTCTTTGCTTTGCGGACTCTGCAATTGTGAAATTAAACCTATTTATATGCTACAGATTATTGGTTCTGTGACTCTTATTTTGTTTCGGCACAAGAGAATTTCATAGCTCAGTCTCATGGTGAAACAACAGACTATGATTCAAGGTACAGCGCACTTAATCCAAATCAACACATGCAAGCCCCACTGATCATTAAAGCAGTTTTAATATTGAGCTTAGCAGGTTTTGGTGCTGCCAGTCCTGATGCATGAGTTTTGCGCAGATTGTAGCAACCTCAAATTCAACTTTACAGATCCACTTAATGGGTCACTGGGAAGAACCGGTTAAAAATTAAAAAACATATCTTCGCAGTGGCCAGATTTAGCAAATCCCACAAGATTACTTTGAAGTTGCCAATGAATGTGCAAAACCCACTTGTCAGGAACTGGCAACACTGACAGTGAGCTCCAAGCTCAGTATAAAAGCAACTGGAGTGAACATACAGCTACATATGGGGTTTAGTAAGGATGAATCAATTATTACAAACAAATCATCACTAGAAGTATGGATTATGACAACCAAATTCAACTGTAGCTCTTTGATATCAGGCCAGTAGACAATTTTGGCTATTGCCCATGAAAGCAACTCAATTGGTTATGTTGGTGCTCAATCAGCAACAGATCTCCTTGTGCAGTTTACAGCTTTTCTGGCTTTGGGCCAGTTTCTGAAAGCGCCGCAGTATGTTTATTGCTGGCCCATAATTGGAATTCATCTGGAAAGACAATTGCTCACACTTAAGTGATGAGTGACGATGGTATGAATTCAAGTCTGGAGCAATGTGTACCAACAGGAGGAGATTAATTTCAGGAAGCTGACCAGAAGCCACTCCACTCAATACCAGGTTTAGCTCTACAGCCATGGAAGCTTGAGTGTTGCATGGTTCCAAGTTATTTAAAAGGGGCAGTTAAGGTAAACCAAAGCTTCAAATAATAAAAAAACTATATAAATGCAAGTTGTTGAACATTGTAAAATATTCCAAGGAACTTCACAGGAGTGTAATTGGACCATAGAATCAGAAGTTTATGGCACAGAAGGAGGCCATTTGACTCATTGTGACTGCGCCAGATCAACATAGAAACATAGAAGATAGGAGCAGGAGTAGGCCCTTCGAGCCTGCTCCGCCATTCAATGCGATCATGGCTGAAAATCCAAATTCAGTACCCGGTCCCTGCTTTCTCCCCATATCCCTTCATCCCTTTAGCCTTAAGAAATATATCCAACTCCTTCTTGAATATATTTAATGAACTGGCCTCCACCGCCTTCTGTGGTAGAGAGTTCCACAGGTTCACCACTCTCTGGGTGAAGAAATTCCTCATTTCTGTCCTAAATGGCCTACCCTTTATCCTTAGACTGTGTCTCCTGGTTCTGGACTCCTCGACCATCGGGAACATCCTTCCTGCATCTAGTCTGTCCAGTCCTGTTAGAATTTTATAAGTTTCAATGAGATCCCCTTTCATTCTTCTAAACTCCAGCGAGTATAAGCCCAATCGACCCAAACTCTCCTCATACGTCATTCCTGCCATCCCAGGTATCAGCCTGGTGAATCTTTGCTGATCTCCTTCCATGGCAAGAACATCCTTCCTCAGATAAGGCGACCAAAACTGCACACAATACTCAAGATGTGGTCTCACCAAGGCCCTGTACAACTGCAGCAAGACATTCTTGTTCCTGTACTCAAACCCTCTCGCTACGAAGGCCAACATACCATTTGCCTTCTTAACTGCTTGCAGCACCTGCATGCTTACCTTCAGCGACTGGTGCACAAGGACACCCAGGTCTCGTTGCACTTCCCCTTCTCCCAATCTATTGCCATTTAGATAATAACCTGCCTTCCTGTTTTTGCCACCAAAGTGGATAACCTCACATTTATCCATGTTATATTGCATCTGCCATGTTTCTGCCCAATCACGTCCAAATCATCCTGGAGTTTCTCGACATCCTCCTCACAGCACACACGCCCACCCAGCTTTGTGTCGTCTGCAAATTTGGAGATATTACATCTAGTTCCCTTGTCCAGATCATTTATATATATTGTGAATAGCTGGGGTCCAAGGACCGATCCCTACGGTACCCCACTAGTCACTGCCTGCCATTTGGAAAAAGACCCGTTTATTCCAACTCTCTGCTTTCTGTCTGCCAACCAGTTCTCTATCCAAGTCAATACCTTGCCCCCCAATCCCATGTGCCTTAATTTTACATGCTAATCTCTTATGCAGGACCTTATCAAAGGCCTTCTGAAAGTCCAGATACACCACATCCACTGGTTCTCCCTTATCTATTTTACCAGTTACATCATCAAAAAATTCCAGTAGATTAGTCAAGCACGATTTACCTTTTGTGAATCCGTGTTGACTTTGTCCGAACCGGTCACTGTTTTCCAAGTGCTCTGCTATTACATCTTTTATAATGGACTCTAGCATTTTCCCCCACTACCGATGTCTGGCTTACCGGTCTGTAATTCCCCGTTTTCTCTCTACCACCTTTTTTGAATAGTGGGGTAACATTAGCTATCTTCCAATCCATGGGTACTGTTCTAGATTCCATCGAATGTTGGAAGATGATCAGCAATGCATCTACTATTTCTAGGGCCACTTCCTTAAGTACCCTAGGATGTAGATTATCAGGCCTGGGGATTTATCGGCCTTCAGTCCCATCAATTTCCCCAACACCATTTCCCTACAAATACTGATTTCTTTCATCAGACCTTATGTTCCCCAGCATCTCTGGGAGGTTATTTGTGTCCTCCTTTGTGAAGACAGAACCAAAAATATGTATTTAGTTGGTCTGCCATTTCTTTGTTCCCCATTATAAATTCCCCGATTCTGACTGCAAGGGACCTACGCTTGACTTCACCAATCTTTTTCTCTTCACATATCTATAAAAGCTTTTACAGTCAGTTTTTATGTTCCCTGAAAGCTTACTCTCGTATTCTATTTTCCCCTTCTTAATTAATCCCTTTGTCCTCCTTTGTTGAATCCTAAACTGCTCCCAGTCCTCAGGATTATTGCTTTTTCTGGCCAATTTATATGTCCTCTCCTTGGATGTGATGCTATCCCTAATTTCCCTCGTTAGCCACGGTTGAGTCACCTTTTTGTTTTATTTTTATGCCAAACTGGGATGAACAAATTCTGTAGTTCATCCATGTGGTCTTTGAATGTTTGCCATTGCCTATCCACCGTCAACCCTTTGAGTGACATTCCCCAATCAATCCTACCCAACTCGCACCTCAGACCATCGTAGTTTCCTTTATTTAAATTTAGGACCCTAGTCTCTGAGTCAACTACTTCATTCTCCATCGTAATGAAGAATTCGATCATATTATGATCGCTCCGACCCAAGGGGCCTCGTACAACAAGATTGCTAATTAATCCTCTCTCATTACATAATACCCAGTCTAAGATGGCCTGATCTCTGGTTGGTTCCTCAACATATTAGTCCAGGAAACCATCCCGTATACATTCCAGGAATTCCTCCTCCACAGTATTGTTACTAATTTGGTTAGCCCAATCTATATGCAGATTAAAGTCACCCATGATGACTGCTGTGCCCTTATTGCACGCTTCTTTAATTTCCCTTTTAATGCCATCCCCAACGTCCGCCTTACTGTTTGGAGGTCTATATACCACTCCCATTAACGTTTTCTGCCCCTTGGTATTTCTCAATTCTACCCATATAGATTCCACATCATCAGAGCTAATATCCTTCCTTACAATTGTGTTAATCCCTTCTTTAACCAGTAAAGCTATCAAACCTGACATCAAGCCAAAGGAGGTGATATTAAGAGGGGTGATTAAAAGCTTGATCAAAAAGGAGGGGGCCAAGGATCAATCTTTCGGGGATTTGAGATAACTGCGCAGGGCAGTCCCACTCAGCTGGACAACAGAGGTGTTAGAGCAGGATTCCTTGGTTGACTGTGTCAAAGGCTGCAGAGAGGTAGAGAAGGATGGCCGGTGACAAAGGATGTCATTTGTGACTTTGATTAGGGCCATTTAAGTGCTGCAGCAGGGACTAAAGCCTGATTGGAGAGGTTCAACCATTGGAATTGAGGGGGAAATGGGCACAGATTTGGGAGTAACTATCCTCAACATCAAGACAGCATTTGACCTAGTATAACACCAACACTTACAAAACTATGTGCATGAAATCATATAATTTAAAGTCACACCACACACATCGAGAATTGTGCATGCATGCCAAGGCAAAAGCAAAATGGGTGCAAGATTTTTCCATTATGCATCTGCATCCCTATGTGGAGAGGTATTTGTTTTTAGATGCTGGCCTTGATATCTTTTCATTCCTGCTGTGTTTTGCAAGTCATTCCTGCTTTAGTAGATGCTAACTGATCTTGGTGGCATTAATAGCCCTTCAGAGAAGCTAGTCATTTCAATTAAAAAATATATTTTTGTATTTCCAATTAATACTCAACACATTAGAATTAATTTAACAGGTTGATGTCAGTACATTGCTTCGCTATTTATTTAGCTACAGCTGGAGAAAAATCACTGGTGGAAAATGGAAAGTAAAGTACCCCAGTACCAGAGCTCTAACATGCACTTATCCCAAGTCAGCCTGCCAAGAAAGTAACATTTACTACATGCATAAAGTCGATAGTTGAAAGTTATCTTCTTACCAGTACAAGTGGTGTGCCACACAAACATTTCCCAGAGCTCGAGACAAAAGGAATTTCACTAAGGCATTGTCTAGGTAACACTCGTGCTTCACAGCCTATAAATAAAACAGGTAGCAACAATGTAAATCCCACTGTATTCACAAACACAAATTCCTAACCTCTATAAAAAAAATAAACAGCATGAGCCCTACTGAGAGCGGCAGGATTTCCGTAATTCAAAAATGTCCATCATTTAAAAATAAATTATTCTACAAATGGGGTGTCATTTGTGTGAGGTGTTTTGCCCTATTCTACTTTAAATGAGAAATAAATACAAGATAACATTTTTTGAGCTGACAGGCTTTTAATATTGTTACATTCAAATTCTAAGGTACTGTACATCAAATCAAGAAAAGCAAAAGATTAGATAATTGGTAGCAGCAGAATAGACCCAGAGTTCAGATCTACTTTGACCAGTAACTGGACAGCATCACCACATACACAGATCAATTAACCCAAGTTCTGCCTTTTGCTGTGGTTCAAAGAATAGACACACAGATAAATGAACCTTTAATTATTTAAGTGTTTAAAAACTAGATTAAACTATGGTTTGTCAAATCCCCTTGTATACACAAAATTGTTCTTGCTCACAAATGTGCACAAGAGTGACATCTGTGCTCTTTGCCCAATACTTTATGGATTTCAATGCATTATGAAAAATATGATGAATTCCAATATAGCAATTCTTACAGGAAAAATTGTAAAGTGCATTTTCTTCATATATATATATATGTGTTTGAGAACAATAGATCCATTTAATTGGACTTAATACTTAAAGCTAAATAAATTCAATGTGTTGCTGTCTGTTTAAAAAATCTGTTTGGAAAATTAAATACATATGAACATTCATTTTTTTTTTTTATAAATGCTGAAAAATTCACTGCCTAATAGGAGAAGCCAAGTTTGATCCCTGGTCTATTTTTGTTACTTAGGTTCACACACAAGAATTGCCACTTGGACTAGGTATTAGGAATTGCCACTCCAGGGACTTGCGCACATAAATCTAGGCTGACACTCCAGTGCAGTGCTGAGTGAGTGCTGGTGTCACCTGTGGAACCATACACTAAGGCCAATGCCTTTCAACAGAGACCAAGGGAAAAAGAAAAATGTGGGGGGGGGCGGGGGGGAGAAACTAATTCAAAGCAAGTACTTCTAACAGTTAATTTTAAATAAGTCAGTCCAAGATTCTTTCAAGGAGCTCTACAAGTAATCCCGTTCCTCAGAGTAGTGAGCAAATTTAAGTTATGCCAGCCAGGGGATCACAACATTATCACTGCTGAGAATTGTGTTTTAATTCAGGTTAATTGCAAGTTGGTGCCATCTCCTCTGAAGTTTTGTAAAGCTCCACAAAAAGCCTCGAGTATCAGCTGTGGCTCAATGGGTAGCACACTCGCCTCCGAGTCAGAAGGTTGTAAGTTCAAGTCCCACTCCAGGGACTTGCGTGCATAAATCTAGGCTGACACTCCAGTGCAGTGCTGAGTGAGTGCTGCACGGTCGGAGGTGCCGCCTTTCAGATGAGACGTTAAACCGAGGCCCCGTCTGCTCTCAGGTGGACGTAAAAGATCCCATGGCACTATTTTGAAGAAGTGAAGGAGTTATCCCCGGTGTCCTGGCCAATATTTATCCCTCAAACAACACAACACAACAAAAAACAGATTATCTGGTCATTACCACATTGCTGTTTGTGGGAGCTTGCTGTGCGCAAATTGGCTGCCACGTTTCCCACATTACAACAGTGACTACACTCCAAAAGTACTTAATTGACAGTAAAGCACTTTGAGACGTCCGGTGGTCGTGAAAAGCGCTATATAAATGCAAGTCTTTCTTTCTTTCAGATTAACCTGCATACAACAGGATGTGCATTAGGAAACAGAAGGTTGTTCAATACATAATATTTTGCATTGTGGAGAGTCCAAATGTTTCAGATTACAAACAAACCAACATACCTCTACAAATTGAGGCAGATAATCAACCAGTTCATCGTCAGTCATTATTTCAATCCAGTTCACTGCCGTACTTCGTACTTCCTGATCTGCAAACCTACAAAGAACCACCATGGTTAAAAGCTCTAAACGTGCTGTTTTAAAATACAGTAGAGACTTCGCAACATCTTTCATTTACAATTCCAATTCAATTTATATTCTTCAAACTTCCAGTACCATTGAAACTTGCAGATAATACATAGAACCAACTATAAACAACTGTGATTATAAGTTTAGGAAGTCACTAGATGGGACTCGAGCACTTTAATCCCATGAATTAAATGCTACAAAAGTGCATTTCATGTGCCTTTTCTTTTTCCTCCCCTGCCAGTTTTCTTTTCCCCTTCTATTAAGGATGTCCACTCCTTTGAATGGTACTGTTCCATGCAGAACAGTCACCATCCAGTATCTTGCACAAGTGCACATTGCTCATGGGCGAACCATTAAAAGGTCATCACAGGTGAGCCAGATTCTGTCCTCACTAAATGCTCACATGTCCAACCATGGGTTGTGAATAGCATTCAGGAATAGCTGTCCTGGCCTGTCCTCGACAAAGGCGTGGATACAAACTGTAGCACTTCTACTGCTGCACCAGCTGAGATCAGTTAACTCGGCACACAGAGCACGGATCAAACCTGGGACCTTCTTGGTCTGTATTGTTCCGTCACTCAGTGAAAACTTGCCGAGTGATGAAGGAAGTTCTCTTATCTTGCGGAAGAGACACAATTTGAGAAGGGGAAAGGATCACTTTGACAGTAGGCATATGATAATATATATTGGGTCATTTTGGGATAGAGTTCTATGGGGAACCTTTAGTACCTTGACCACATTGTCTAGGCTCACACTAGAGTAGCAGCCATTGCCGGCAGAGGACTTGACCAGCGAGGGCTTCACAACGGAGCCCAGTCATATTCTCAGCCAATGTCCACACTGATTAAACAGAGAAAAGATCTCGGATAGTGTATTTCAGTTGCACACTTCTGACTGGGAAGCACTGCACAGCCACCAGAAGCAGGGCCTCTGGCTGTTGCTCACCAGCAGCAGGCCAGAGGAAAAACCTAGGCTACACTGCAGTTGTGTTTAAAAAAAAAAAAACTTCAATTCAGTCATTAGTCAGAAAGCTTACTTAGAATCCAGTAGTTCCAAGGCAGAGACAGGAGCGAGTGGTGTCCATTGATGGAGCAGAGAGTAGACCTCTGGTAGAGTATCCCAGTCCCAACTTGGCACACTAGCAAGTATCTTAGGAAGGCTGTTATTATGGGAAAAACAGTAACGTCTCTTATCCCACAAAAGTTCTTTATCTACCTTGGAAAGTCTGCAGATTTTAAAAAAAAAGTGAGTTTGTTAGCATTATTACTTGCACTATTCTCTTATTTTAGCTTGATACTAATACAAACAATATCCCCCTCCAAATGTTATCCTATTTACTCACAGGTGTCAGCATGCTGCATTACATCCCTCAGTCACTAGACACTCTCTGGTATCTCTCAGAGGTGGCCTTTATCCATACAAGAGTTAAGACAGCAACTATCAGGAGGCTACTGGATCGTGGAGGCCATCACAACCCACCCTGTTCCTGTCCTCAATTAATGTCCACACACATGCACTTTCCAGCAGGGGTCTCTACATAACATTTAGGAGCAAGATTATATCAAGCTTGAGATTCTCACCCGAGCCCAGCTGGA
Organism: Somniosus microcephalus; assembly: GCF_052327205.1. Lineage (NCBI taxonomy): Eukaryota > Metazoa > Chordata > Chondrichthyes > Squaliformes > Somniosidae > Somniosus > Somniosus microcephalus. The sequence goes on along the minus strand of NC_141001.1, from coordinate 58,156,759 downwards.
AAGCCTTGGCATTTATAACTCGGGAAATCTGACTCCAAAAAACACTTCAGCTTCAAAACAAAGACATGATTTATTCCAGACACAGTGATTAAGAAGTTTCTCATACACTTTCAATTTGCATCAGCAGAAATGCACCAAATATCCCATTGCAGGTAAAATATAATGGAATGTACACACTTGTTTGCTGCTGTAACTGATTGAAGGACAAATGTAAAAAGTCACACAACACCAGGTTATAGTCCAACAGCTTTATTTCAAATAAAGCTGTTGGACTATAACCTGGTGTTGTGTGACTTTTTACATTTGTCCACCCCAGTCCAACTCCGGCATCTCCACACCACTGATTGAAGGGTTGAGGGAAAGAAGATAAAAGCAATTAATTTCACACTGTTCTTTGCAAATATGTTTTGCATTTCTGTTCAGATGATCATTCCCAAAAGTATTGCTAATTTCACAAGAAAGCAAATGCTCTTGAACCACCTGTTACACGTCAAAACTGGAGTCAGTTAAACAAGTACACCAAGGACTTGCAGTTAAAGGACCAAATTGCAAGTAATCATATCTAGCACTCAAAGGTTAATGCATAATGCATATCTCTAAGAGACTAGAGTCTTAAGTGACGCCTTGCCATTGATAAAGTTTTATAAATGTTTAAATATTGTTGTCAAATATACAAATTATTTCATACATTGGCATTTGACGACTACTGGTACATTTCATAGAAGCATTACACTGACTATTTTGCAATTCAGTAAGTGGATGTAACCAAGTACCCTGTACTGCATGAAGTGTCTAATGTAAGTGTACCAGCAACTCCTCTGCCAATGTATACTTCAGCTCTACTGTCTGGGTGCTGGTTAAATGGCCTGGTGGGAAAGGGCACTGTTTGATGCAGCACTAAGTCATATGGACCAAATGATGCAGGTTTGATTCTTGGCTGGCATAGAATTAGCTTATTACACAGCCAGAGTTGAGGAGCTACGGTCTTACATAAGTGAGAGGGGACATGGTGAGGTTCAGCTGTGATATTGCCCCATGGTCAAATAGACACATACACACTTAATCTAGGCACATGCATGAAGAATTGCTACTCAAGAAAGTTACTGGAGGGCTGCTGGCACCCCAGGCTAAGCAACTATTCTGCTGGCACAACAGAAATTTAGGCAACATATTATTTGGAGCTACATTGCAAGCATCTAACTCGTATTTAAATTTAAAATAAATCGTTAAAATCTTCTTTTGTCTTCTATCAAGCTTTTATCTCAACCTGTAGTCGCTGACTGCAAGATGGAGCATTAAATCAATACAATGCAGAGCAGAAATCCTAACCAAAGTCAATAGTTAAGCATGCAGGAACCTGTGCAGATTTTAAGCCAGTTTAAATAACCATGTACATTTCCAAATCAGTCCTTCACATTAGAATTTCCATATATGGTGGTGGTAAAGAACAGGCATGATGCCCAATCATTGGCACCATTTTGATTAGAAAAATCTACCAACATCCACACACGATGGCAGCTACTGGCAAAGATGCAGGAAGGAAGGAAATAGATATGCAGTAGCTCTGCTACAAGCATCTGGCCTCCGCAATGGAAAATGATCCACTGAATTTATCCCCGGCTCCACCTACTTTTCCTCCCTCTTGCTCAGGAGTTGGTTTGTGTTCTACAACCAATCCAGTTTGGAGCAGCTAACTCAGCAGAATTGATCTCGGGACATTCTGGACTGTATGGTTTCGTGATACGTCGCTTTTACCAACAGCCTTCTGGGGAGCGACCCACTTTTCTCGGTCTTTGAGGAATGCCAGTTTAACACACATTCTGCCTTTTACAAGCAGGATTAATCTTTTCAGGAATAAAAAACAGAAAATGCTGGAAATACTCAGGTCAGGCAGCATCGGTGGAGAGAGAAACAGAGTTAACGTTTCTGACGAAGGGTCATCGACCTGAAACGTTAACTCTTTCTCTCTCTCCACAAACGCTGCTTGACCTGCTGAGTATTTCCAGCATTTTCGGTTTTTATTTCAGATTTCCAGCATCCGCAGGCCTTTGCATTAATCTTTTCAGGGTCAGGGTAAAAAAAAAAGTTGCCCTTTCCCTCATTAAGTGAACTGGAGACCATCAGCCAAGTAAAACTATGAAAGAATTCATTTTGGAAACTTGAGCCACTACATCTGGATACCATTTCACCTCCATTTAATCAACTGATAGCTTCCAGCTTAAGTGATATACCAGATGAAGATCACTTATTTGTAGCACTTCATTTATTCAAAACACGAGATTGCATATCTAAATTAACACGACCTTTGTAAACTGAACTTCTAAACGTGTTGCCTTGAATGGGGGCCTACATATGGTAACAAAATCAAAATGAAACATGTCCACAGGAAGAACCTACTCAAATGTCAAATCTTTGGCAAACACGTCAAGAAGCTGTTTCTGGAAACCTTGATCTAGTGATTCAAACCCAAGCTCGACCATTCGGCTGGACTGCGGAGGACAGTAGACAATATCAAAGGTGAAGGATGGAAAGTCCACCTAAATTAAAAATTAAGCAAAAATGTTAGAATCTGCTTCCTAGGGTTACCTGTTGTACATGAAACAGACAAACAGTAGCATATTAAAAAACAGTTGTGGATGTTTAGCTGGTCCAAAGTTAGGGATTCAATACCTAAAATGCATCTTGCCCAGGATTTCTACAGAGGCCCACCATGAAAACCATCAAATGAAGACAGTGCATGCTCTTCAACACATTTGCCCAAAGTATAATTAAACATGAAAAGATGCTTTAATTAGGCGAGTTCTCTTAAAATTAACGACCAAGGCAACTCAGGCAGCTACCACTATATTCTGTGCCGAGTTGTATGAAGGTCTGAAAGATAACACTGCGCGCAAAAGGCCAAATGCAAAACCTTGCTACATGTGCACAATAATGCAAAATATACAAGCAACTTTCTGAAACTCTATGTTGCAATTTAAAAAGGTCAATTACCAAAATCTAGGGCAACCATCTCAAGTTAAAATTTGACCCCGGCTACAGTGCGGTCATCTGGTTTAATGCAGTTATCATGACAAAAATCTAATCTAGCTGTGATTGTGACCATGGTGCACTCGTCTTCCTCATCACAGAAACCCCAGTGCAGATAGAGGCCATTTCGGCCCATCGAGCCTGCACCGACATATCCCACCCGATCCCTGTAACCCCTACACCAACACATATCCCACCCGATCCCCGTAACCCCACGTATTTAATCCCCCTAACACTAAGGGTCAATTTATCACAGCCAATCAACCTAACCCGCACATCTTTTGGACTGTGGGAGGAAACCAGAGCACCCGGAGGAAACCCACGCAAACACGGGGAGAATGTGCAAACTCCACACAGTCACCCGAGGCCGGATTCGAACCCGGGTCCCTGGCGCTGTGAGGCAACAGTGCTAACCACTATGCCACCGTGCAGCCTTTGACACGGGCGACCATGTTATCCACCTCCAACACCTTTCCTCCATTGTCCAACTGAGGGGGACTTCCCTCACCTGGTCCCACTCCTGCCTATCCATTCATAGCCAGAGAATCTCCTGCAATGGCTTCTCTTCCCACCTCCAGTGTTACCTCTAGAGTGCTTCAAGGATCTATGCTTGGTCCTCTTCTATTTCCCATCTACTTGATATCACTGAGGGGCAGCATCAGAAGGCATGATTTCAGGTTCCACATGTACACAGCCCTCTCACACCACAACTCCCCCTCCACTGCTTCTGGCTTTTTCAACATCCATTCCTGGATGAGCTGCAATTTCCTCCAAGAACTAAGCCACTATCGTCGGGCCCTGCCACAAAATTCAGTTCCTTCGCCGGAGTCCATCCCCCTCCCCAGCCCCCTGAATTAGACTGTTTGCAACATGACATCCCATGTATCCCTTTAGACCCTGAGCTGAGCTTCCAACCCCATATCCTCTACATCATCAAGGCTGCCTACTTCCATCTCCGTAATATCGCCATCTCCGCCCCTACCGCAATCCATCTACTGCCGAAACCCTCATCTATGCTTCTGTTACCTCCAGACTCAACTATTCCAATGCTCTTTGCATTGCTCCAACATAAGAACATGAGCAGGAGTAGGCCAATCGGCCCCTCGAGCCTGCTCCGCCATTCAATAAGATCATGGCTGATCTGATCCTAACCGCCAATCCACTATCACAGAACCATCTCCTGAATCTAACAGAATTAGACACACGAAATAGGAGCAGGATCAGGCTACACAGCCCCTGGGCCCGCTTCGCTACCCACAGGGCCATGACCAATCCAAACCTAGACTCATGTCCAAATTCCTGCCCGCTCCCCGTAACCCTTAATTCCCTTTACTTCTAGGAAACTGTCTATTTCTGTTTTAAATATTGTAATGATGTAGCTTCTACAGCTTTTTGGGGCAGCATATTCCATGGACCTACCACCCTGAGTGAAGTAGTTCCTCCTCATCTCAGTTTTGAAAGAGCAGCCCCTTATTCTAAGACTATGCCCCCTAGTTCTAGTTTCACCCATCATCGGGAACATCCTCCCCGCATCCACCCGATCCAACCCCTTCACAATCTTATATGTTTCAATAAGATCGCCTCTCATTCTTCTGAACTCCAATGAGTAGAGTCCCAATCTACTCAACCTCTCCTCATATGTCCATCCCCTCATCCCCGGGATTAACCGAGTGAACCTTCTTTGTACTGACTCGAGAGCAAGTATGTCCTTTCTTAAGTATGGACACCAAATCTGTACGCAGTATTCCAGGTGCGGTCTCACCAATACCTTGTACAACTGAAGCAATACCTCCCTATTTTTATATTCTATCCCCCTAGCAATGAAAGCCAACATTCCATTGGCCTTCTTAATCACTTGCTGCACCTGCATACTAACCTTTTGAGTTTCGTGCACCAGGACCCCCAGATCCCTTTGTACTTCAATACTTTCCAGTTTCTTGCCATTAAGATAATAACTTGCTCTACGATTTTTCCTGCCAAAGTGCATAACCTTACACTTTCCAATATTGTACTCCACCTGCCAAATCTCTGCCCACTTACTTAGCCTGTCGATGTCCCCTTGCAGGTTTTTTATGTCCTCCTCACTCACTACTTTCCCTCCCATCTTAGTATCATCTGCAAACTTTGATATGTTACACTCGGTCCCCTCCTCCAAATCATTAATATAGATTGTAAAGAGTTGGGGACCCAGCACTGACCCCTGCGGAACACTAGTTACTGATTGCCAGTCTGAGAATGAACCATTTATCCCAACTCTCTGCCTTCTGTTAGATAGCCAATCCTCTATCCATGCCAGAATATTACCCCCAATCCCGTGATTTTTTATCTTAAGCAGTAATCTTTTGTGTGGCACCTTGTCAAATGCCTTTTGGAAGTCTAAATACACTACGTCCACTGGTTCCCCTTTATCTACCCTATACGTTACTTCCTCAAAGAACTCCAGCAAATTTGTCAAACATGACTTCCCCTTCATAAAACCATGCTGACTTTGCCCTATTAAATTATGATTATCCAAATGTCCTGTTACTGTCTCCTTAATAATGGACTCCAAAATTTTACCTACCACAGATGTTAGGCTATAGTTTCCAGCCTTCTGTCTACTGCCCTTTTTAAACAAGGGTGTTACATTAGCAGTTTTCCAGTCTGCCGGGACCTTTGCCGAGTCCAGGGAGTTTTGGAAAATTATTACCAATGCATCCACAATCTCTACCGCCACTTCCCTCAAGACCCTAGGATGTAAGCCATCAGGTCCAGGTGATTTATCCGCCTCGAGTCCCATTATTTTACCAAGTACCACTTCCTTAGTGATTTTGATCGTGTTTAGCTCCTCCCCCCCCTTTAGCCCCCTGTTTGTCCAGTGTTGGGATATTCTTAGTGTCTTCTACTGTAAAGACTGATGTAAAATATTCAGTGTTTTTGCCATCTCCATATTTCCCACCATTAATTTCCCGGTCTCATCCTCTAAGGGACCAACATTTACTTTAGCCACCCTTTTTCTTTTTATACAACTATAAAAACTCTTACTATCTGTTTTTATATTTTTTGCTAATTTACTTTCATAATCTATCTTCCCTTAATCAATCTTTTTGTTATTTTTTGCTGTCTTTTAAAGTTTTCCCAATCCTCTATCCTCCCACTAGATTTGGCTACCTTATATGCCCTTGTTTTTAGTCGAATACTATCCTTAAATTTCTTTACTTAGCCACGGATGGCTGTCTTTTCTTTTACACCCTTTTCTTCTCAACACTGGCCTCTTGCACAACCCCAGTCCCTCACCCCGCCAATGGCTGCTGTGCCATCAACCGTCTAGGCCCCAAGCTCTGGAATTCCCTCCTTAAAACTCTCTTCCTTCAAATCCCTTCTTAAAACGTCTCTCTTTGACTAATCTTTTAGCCACCCCTCCCCAATATCTCCTCCTTTGGCTTGGTGACAATTTTGATCCGATTACGTTCCTGTGAAGTGCCTTGGGGCGTTTTCCTATGTTAGAGGCACTATATAAATGCAAGCTGCACATCCCTAATTTGGATGATAGATGTTAAATATTCCCACTCTTAAATACTAAGCATCATGTACTGAATAATAGAATCATAGTATTTAAAGCATAGAAAGAAGCTTTTTAGGCATCTGCAGGTGCTAGCTGTTCAACTAGAGCCATCTACAATTCCCAGAATCCTTTTCATATTCTTCCTTTTTCAAATATTTATCCAGTTCCCCAAGATCTTTGCCTCAATAGCCACTTGTGGTAAAGCATTCCATGTTCTAATACCCCTCTATTTTTTTTTTTTTGGGGGGGGGGGGGGGTGCAATAAAAGGAACATCCCCTTTGCCCTTCCAGCAATAATCCTCAATATGTGTCTCCTCGTTACCGATTTGTGAACGAGTGGAAACAATCTTTCACTATTTACTCTCTCAAAACACTTCAATTTTGAAAATCTCTATTAGACCTTCCCCTCCCAGGTCTCCTCTCATGAAGAAAAGCCCCATTTTTGAGCCTTCCTTGCTAACTATAAATTCCTCATTCCTGGCATTATTAGAGTGAATAGTCACAATATCCTTTCCAAAGCAAAATACCCTTGCAGTAATGGGACGCCCAGAACTACACACAATAGTCCAGATATGGCTTAACCAATGTCTCATACAAATTGAGGATCACTTTCTTGCGCTTATAGATACCCATGTGTAAAACCCAGAATACCATTTGCCTCATGACCTTTTCTGCTCTTTAAATGATTTATGTATCTAATGTCTGATCATTATAAACATTTAAGCCATCACTATTTAAAAAAAATCAATTAAATTCACCCATTGCAATCATTTTTCAATGCACCCTTTTATTGAATAATGAAGCTGCACCCAGTAGGTTATTGCAGCTGAATCTATATTGGTTCACCAGCTGAATCTAGTGGTTCACAAAGTCATCCTGTCCAAGGAAAACATACAAAAGGCACATATAATAAAAATCAATTCATTAGGTAAATTCAGAAAAAGAAAACAAATTAGATTTTTGTTTTCAGTTTCAACAGTAAAAGCACTCAACAGTAAAAAAGCTGTTTTGAGCAAAAAAAGCCTGGGCCAAGTTGACCAACTTTTGTTTAAATATGCTATCCCATGAATGCAGTGAGAACCATCATTTATTGCAATGGGAAATCTGTGACTTGCTGATTGGTGCCTAGCACAATTTCTCAGTCTTTCAGCAATGACTAGGGTCAGCGGAGATATTTGTCCTCATAATTGGTCTCATCCATATCCAGTTTTGGTCATTCTATAGTCAGAAAACTAGGCTTAGTTACAATAATTCATTCTTTTAAACAGTTAAACTCGTCTCTGAACATATCTTGCTCCCTGTGATAACGTACAATTAACTTTTCCAGTTATCACTCAATTTGAATTTGCAAGTAGAAACAGAATTACATAGAAAAGTCCTATTTTGAGCAGAAAATGTGACAAAAAACAGCTTTAGGTTAAATCTCTTGCAGAATGAACCTTCTAATAGGAATTAACTGACCAGAGAACTAAACTCACTTGCAACACAATTCTCTCCATCGAGCTCCCTTTTTTGTTGATGGTCCCACCACTTGGATTCACAAGGATAGATGTCCAGAGACTAAGCAGTTTTGTTTCACTTGTCAACACACTAGTAAGACAAAAGGAAAAAAAAGACATGGGAGGGAAAATGCTGGAGTGTCAAATATACGCCTAGAGAAATGGGGTACTTCCCCAAATTGTCACACACTGGACCACAACTTAGCATAACACTTCCTTAAGAGAGACTAAGAGAAAAGTTCTTACCGATTAAAGTCAAAGAGAGGCATAGCAACTCGACCAAGGTACTCTGGTCCCTTCCGTTGCTTGTTAGAATCTGGTGATCCAGCTGCTGAGGGATTCAGAACTCCATACAAACTAAGACTTAGTATTGACTCAAGGGGCAATTGTGCAATCTGAACAGGGAAGCTGATTCTGGAAGATGAAAACAAAAATAAAAAAGGTTGGTACTGCACTACAAACACTGCAGACAATACTTATTTAAACATTGCAAACCTATTGGATTGGTCAAGTTGGAAGCTGGAGATAAACTTACAATGATAATTATCTCATAAGGTTTTCAGTATTGTCTCTACTGATTAATTCCATCAGGAAAGTATTTTAAACATCAGTTAACTTAAAAATACTTGATCGGAAGATAAGATTTTTGTTCCATCCCCTAAGAAAATGAGGCACAGACCAGTTTCATAGGGAGACTTAAGCTACTGTTATATGACCATTTGAGTGTTGATGTGAAGAAGTTTCAGAAGCATCAACATGAAAGTTGATCCGACTCAAGTGCAGTAAAGACTACAAACCCTTTCTAGTCAATAGTCTCACACTGCTTGGACTTTTCGTCAGGTGCAGTCTCACTTCAGCCTGGTGCCAAAGCATGTGTTCTTTTTTGTTTTTTTTAGGGAAACTACCAGGCCTTTCAGGAATGTTATAAATGTACTTTTGCCTCTTTATTGTTGAGAGAAATAGCACTTCTGCCCTTCTCTTCAACATTAAAATTAACGATCATGGAGCACAACTCTGCATTCTTTCCGAAGCATGAATGGTAGTAACTCCTGCGTCACTGAACTCAGTCATGGCTGCACCTCCCTGCAAGTTGCCCTGACCTGCAGGGAGATGAAACCCGCAAGATGACCAGTCAATTCAAAAGGAAACAGCTGAACTGTTACTCACTGAAGAAGTGGGTGGAAACTCACACTACCAGTAACACAGAGATCAAAAGAAAACCCACAAACAACTCCATTTGCAGCTCTTTCTAACCTTTCGTCTGTTCAAAATCTGGACATTATTTCAACACAAAAAAGTAGAAAGCCATGGGTAGCAGGTCAAAATATCGCAAAGGGACTAGAAAATATCCTCTATTAACTCATAAGTGAACAATTTGAATGGATCCCAATGACAGCATTGTAATGCACTAGGTCTGCACCAAACTTGAGTGAACTAATTTCTATGTCACAGGGAATCGGTCTTCACTCATTTTCCTTTCAAAGTTATCACTTCCAATAAGCTGTTCGCTTGCCTTCCTTTCCCACCTCCTTTTATCGCCCAAAAGCAGACATCAGAAATCAAGCTGCACTGACATTTCATAATGATTTGATGAAAGCGTTAGAAAATCTCATTTAAACATACTAATTTTTAAAAACATAAACCTGATATTAGGAGTTAAAACTACACAAATAGTAAAATAATAGTCTCCTTTGCAGGCATGTTCGCAATTCAAGAGTTCTATTACATTTTTGAGCAAATGTGGAAGCGGTCAGTAAATAATGAATACCTGTTTGGAATATTGGTAGCAAGTTGAAGCCTAAAATGGATAGTAAAGAATATACTATTGCAGCTTTGATACCGACAACACCAGCCTGCAACCATTTGAGCCTTTAGACCAAAGCAAAACTAAAGTTGCTGTTAAAGTAGCATTTCAAATTGTCGTAAACAATATTCAGGATTTATCTAAACCTCTGAAGATACCTTTGTGTTCCAAGTCACCTCTTACCCACCAAGCCATCAACAGAACTAAATTGGAATAATTTTTTCTTTTGTTTTTTTTCTGTCCATCTCCCCACCTATCCTGGAGGTGCTGACTCATAAGTTGCACCCATGGAACCATGTTGCTCCTGAGCTTCTGGTGCCTTACCCAACTGGTCATTCTTCATGCGTGAGCCTGCACGGTCAGCAACAGCAGACGATTCAACCACAGGCAGTGTTACAGCTGAGCCCAAACCAGTACTCACCCAACACACACAAACATGCACTTTCTAGCAAGAGGCTGGTGGAGAGTGAACATGAACAGGAAGCATTGCGAATTTCTTCTTCCCAAACTGCAAGGGCACAGATGCCACCTGTAGCACCCTAATTGAAATAAGACACCTCAGCACATAGCAACTGAACCTGCAACTTTCTATTCTTTGTAGTTTGGCAGTACACCAGCCAATGTTTTTACCTACCAGACTATCAGGGGAATCCTGTGAGATTTCAGCAGTTAAACATAAAGTTGCAAGCAATTCCAGAAGTCTTATCAAAACACTCAACAGGCGTGCACCTGTAAACAAACTGACTAAAATAGCAAGTTCTTACTAACTTTTGATTCCAAGGTGAATTACTTTCAGGACCCCATTTAGTTCACATAAAAGCAGAGAATATACTCACAGTTCATCCCATTTGATGCGGTAGAAAAAGCTGCGATACGTCCCAACTTTCTTAGATTGCACTGGTTTAAAAAGATCCTTCCCATTGTGCGTCAACGAACACATCAGAAAGTATTTCTCAAAACTGAGGAAAAAACAAGCACCAATCATCAGCAGAACTACATTTAAGTGAAGCACATTTCTGATAGTTATAGCTTTAGGGAAAAACAAAAATTTTCAGTAGGATTATAAATAAAAACTAGACAGTATTGCATTCAATGTAGTGCATGCAAGAATACACCAATTTCAGTGCAACATAAATAAGAAACTTATTATAGGTATGGTCAGTACATAAAACATTTGACTATTGTTCAAGTATGAACAGCTAGTATGGGATACATTGCAAGTCTTTAAAAAAAAAAATCTAATTTCAAGTTCTCATGACTTGACACCCATCCCCTCATTAACACATTACGGGTACAATTCCCTAGACTGGAGGACAGGCAAGTGACCCACTCCCAGATCTCTGCATCGAGTAGCATGGAGATATATAAAGGTAGCGGGGGGGGTGGGAAACCTCCATCACATTTTTCCTGCCCTGCATCCACACCCCCAAAGTATTTAGTCCCCATCTTTTGTTGCAATTGTGCAATTTATTACTGAAATACATTTTGATCCGAACAGTCTACACCAATGTACTTTCCCATGGATAGCAATTTTAAATAGGAAAACCACTTGTGTGTAAATTGGATGAAGTACAAGTAGTGCTGGCCCCAGTCTGAATTTATGTTACGGTGAAATACTTGAGCAAACTGTTTTTCTTCCACTGCGCTGTCAGAATGTGGTTTGACCAACACAAATCATGAAAATGCAGCCAACTGTGCAGCTGAAATGAGGAGTTTGCAAAAATATTTCCCACAAACATGTTGAATTTCTGCATTTCGGAGCTTTATGAATGGTGAGCCCCATACCATCTTGGCAAGGGGTGTGGGGGAACAAGATCTAAATCTGTACTTCAAGGTGATCGTTCAGGTACAATTTTGCAGTTTAATATAAAGCAGTGCTATAACAAAACAGGAGAAATTCAGGGCTAAACTGTTGCAGCATTTTATCTCACACCCCTGTACACTGCAGCAACTGATAAATGGAAATCTGATGCAATTTTTTCCAAAGTGGACACAGCCAGATCTACTGTTCTGAGCACACTTTTTTCCCTCAAAAATCATCCCATGAACGCAGGCCCCCCCTCCCAAGTAATGCAGACATTGGCGAAACATTGACTTTTGGGCACAAAAGCCATGACGAACCAGTTTAGTTCCACAGCTCCCAGCCCTTTACCGCTCACTGCTTTTAGCAGAGATGTAGTTGCTGGGAGCTCAGGTGAAGGGAGGCAGCATCGTACTTCCACAACAGCTTTGAAGACAGTGATGGTCGCAGCCAGGAGCCAACTACCAATAATTTGGAATGGACTTCAAAAAATTGGTTGTTGAACATGTTAGTTTCATGAATACTGTAAGGCTGAAGTGTCTTGTAACATTCGTCTGACCACTTCAAGTTTATGGTGAAGTTATAGGACACCACTGAGGAAATGTCACCTTGTGTTTGAATTCAGTAAAGTATAAACTCTGGAGCCAAATACTATGGTGTTCAATACTGAGATACTACAGTTCTTTACACAGTACCAAAATTCAACACCCTTCAGCCACTATATATTCTAGGACTCCCAGTTTTTGTTTAATGGTGGCAAAACTGGACACTATGTGAAAGGAAAATGTTGAAGTCAGGCTTTATGTCACAAATAAAACAATGGAAATTGATTTTTTTTTTTTTTTTTATAATTCCCAGCTCCATCTTTGCTGCTCTAAAGATAAATGTTATTTTCCTCATCTCAAAGCAGCACAGAGAAATTGTTTATTTTGTCAAACACAACCTGCCTAAACAGGAATGAGAAATGCTCTACATTGTTTCTTTGCAGCAGATTTTGTTATTTTAAATGGAAAACACAGAAGGCACAGATTTAGTGCAGCAAAATGAATAAAATAAAACACTGAAAATCATATTAAACAGAGAAGACCCACTTATAACTGTAACACTGCACATCTTGCAATATTACCCAGTAGTTTCTGCTTCATAGCAACACAGATGATCACAGCTGCAGTCAAATTGAGGTCAGTACAGCATCAGGGGAGATCAACTCCTCCAGATGGTTTTTTGTATCATTTTATACTAGCAGCGCTGGAACAGACACATTTTTTGGAGAATTTAATTTTGTAAAGCTCAAGAGAAAGACACTAGTGTACAGAAAGCAGGTAAGCAGGATAGCAGAACTTGGTGCTGGTTGTTCAAAGGTTACTGTACCCAACACCTATGAAACAGCAATGGTATAATGGCACTTGATTTTATTTTAAAGAAAGAACAGTGATAAAAATACATAGTTAGCTTAACAAAAAATGGAGATGTAGCACAACTGTTGAATCAGTAAAAAAAGCTTTTCAAATTATTGAACATTTTACATTTTGTACATTTGATACGCCTAGCAAGAGAAATCAACTTGTATTTATATAGCGCCTTTATCGTAGTAAAATGTCCCACGGCATTTCACTGGAGACAAACATTAACAATGCTGCACACAAATACAGTGAGCCCTGATCATGGATCAGCCCTTTACCAAGGAGGGGAAGCGAGGAAGAGAATTAAGCAGCCAAACATGAAGAACTATGAAAATGCAAATTGTCTTTTTTTTTTTACAAGACCTGATTTACATTTACAAAAGACATTTAGAAATCGAATTGGGGAACGAACTTCATTAAGTGTAAAACTGAACAAGAAAATGGCCATGGCTGGTACATTAATGCTCAGTTCCATGTTCAAATCCTGCTTCACAGAGTCTCTGATCTGAAAAGTGAGCATTGTCAAGTGGCGAAGCGCTAAGTGAAGGCTATAGCGACTCCCAATATCTCGGAACAAAAATTGGATGGGAGTCATACTTGGCTGGTCTCGGCCAGCTCACAACAGGGTGAATTGATTGGAAGTGGCCTGGAAACATGTACTGCACTCACTATCCTGCCTGTAGAACTCCTGGGCTAGGTGGAAAAAAAAAAGAGATAAGATTATGGGGAGAGGGAAGAAAATTTAATTACTGGAAAGACTCATTTATAAAAGCAAAAAAGATCACTTAAGTGTGAGAGAATATTTAGTACAACAATATTAAGGCAAACCTACTTTAAAATGTTGTAATGCTCATCATTTGTAGTTTTGATAGTTACTGTAGAGGCTGTATGGCGCTTCCGGTGATGGGTTAAATTAATTTCATTTGTTATTAGAGTTTTAAATACACAACAGGCTACGAGAAGAAACCAAACATAAGCTGTGAAGATAGCATGAATTATTTCAGAGCTCTACCAGGTCCCACTTTAAACAGACTGAATTCCAGCACTATACCCAGGGCTCTTACGACAAATTTCTGTTCCAGATTTGAACAGACTGGGTTTTTTTTGGCAGGGATTATACAGAAGAGATTTCAAAATCTAGGTCAAAATTCCTCTATTAAAATAGAGTACACATAATTGAACAACATCGCAGGTAACCTAATTGCGTCTCACTTTCACTTTTAAAAGGAAGCATTTCTGCTATTTTAACTCATTCATTTAATTGTTTTTTGGCATTTGCTTTACAGCCAGAGCCAATTACTTTCTGAAAGGCCGACACAGTTAGTACTACAAACTTCCCTCAATGCCCACCTGCTGACCCATGCTCCTGGAATCCTATGTGCTGCAAACAGTGTAAACTGCAGGTGTTCTGTGGTGGTCCGCGCTTCCTTTGTACACTTTGTACTCTGCGGCAGATTCCCAGTAGCACCTGGGGTGCTGCTAAAGGAAGTCAGGTACAGATGTAGCAGATCATAGACAGCCAACGTTAGACCATGGATGCTTGCCTTCACAGGATTTACTGCGAGTGAAGATCCTGCAATCAGAAGTACAAAGGGTTTTTTTTTAAACTTGTGCAGTGCAGAAACATTTTACAAAATTTTTTGCTTTGGGAGGAAAAAAGTTGAAAAAAGAAAAAACGTTACAACTTTGCAGATAAACTATATTAATTATACTGCATGAATCTGGATTTTTTTTTATTTTTTATAAAAGTCCAATATCCTTTTGTCCCTTTGCGATTGATTGTGCTCATCATTTGCTAAACAAGGAAATAAATCCCTGGGTAGCTTGAATTATATTAATAAACAAGAATCATTAAAGTCTATATTATGAGCAGAAAAGAGCATCTGCCCTCCAGGACCAGTAAGCAAGTCAATGTTTGCTGTTCAAGTACAAAACAGTGCCCATTCTCTTGAGGTTTATCATCACTACACACTTGAAACATGTCATAATTTTTCTGGTATACACACAATTTGCCTAAATTACCAACAGCCTGCATTTATATAGCACCTTCAATGTACTCAAATGTGCCAAGGTGGTTCAGAGGTCTATGAAAAATAAATGGAGAACCAAAGGAGAAAAGGTTAAGGAGGGTTCAGAGGATTGACCAAAAGCTTGATCAGGGGTGAATTTTAACACAGGTTCTTAAAGAAGGCAAGGCTGAGGGGTTTATGAAGGGAATTCTAGAGTGTAGGACCTGGGTGGCTAAAGGCATGGCCATCAATGGTAGAACAAAGGAGAGGAATGCACAAGAGGAATTGAGTGTTCTTGGAGGGGGTGGATTGTAGGACTGAAGGAGGTTGGAGAGATAGGGAGGGGCATGTCACAGAAGGATTAAAACACAAGGATGAGAATTTTAAATAATGCAGTGTGAGGTAGGGAGCCAGTACAGACAGGGATGATGGAAGGGTGAGACTTGTGTAATATTATATGGACAACAGAATTTTTTACAAGTTGAAGTTAAGAAGATGGGAGACCGGCCAGAACAGAATTAGAGGTGATAAAGGCATGGATGAGAGTTTTAGTGGTAGGTGGGCTGACGTAGGAGTGGAGGTAGGCAGTCTTTGCAATGGAGAAGATACAGGGTTCTAAACTCAGCTCAGGATCCAACAGGTGACAAGGTTATGAACAGCCTGGTACAACCCCATCCTCCAAACTCACTTCAATTTAAGGCTACACTTAGTCTTACTCTGTGAGCAACATTAGGAGATTGACTAGTAGGCCAGAAATATAAAGGGAGCTTTACTCTGCATCTAACCAGAGTTGTGCCTGATCCAGGAGATCTCAAATGCTGACTAGTGACAAAATTGGAAGAAGTTCCATTCCCCAATACAAAAACTAGTCACCTTCATCACACCCCTTCCCCAGGAGGTAAAAACAACATAAGTTTAAAAATATTACCAATCTGAAGGAACCTGCTTCTGTCCTGGTGGGCAAATAATTTTTTTTTTTTTTTTAAATTGTGAGGACCATGGTATCTAGTCTCTTGCAGATAATACCAATGGGTGCAATGTACTTTATTACTGAATTGTAAACCTGCAAAAGTAGATAAGTCGACTACAAGGTGTACACCAATTATTGTTTCAGTTAAAACAGGATCCAAACTGACTGCAGATATCCTGCCACAACACGGCCTCACCCACAGTAAAGTGAAGCAGGTGTGATCATGTTTATTGCCAAACAAAGTATATCAAGCACTCAAGAACTTGATTTCCTCCAGTATTTATTGTTTGTTCAATAGCGATAAATAGCATAAAACACTACAGTAAGTGGGTGAGCTAAAGGTCAATTGTAATTTAGTGTTTACAAAGTTCCTGTTAAAAACCAGATGGAAATCGAACCGATTAGAAAACTAAACTGCAAGGTTATTGTTTACTGTTACATAGTTATGTTGGGACTACATTGTACAAGTGTACTAACACTCAAATCAAGTGTAGCAGCACTACGATGCTGGGAAAGTAGTGCGCAGGCGCTGCACAGGGCACTTGGAAATATCACCCCGCACCATGCGGCAGGCAGCCATTACAACTCAAATAAAACTGTAGTTTATAATTGCAAACTACCGAGTCCAGAGGCATCTTTACAAAGCACTACGAGCGCTAGAAGACATAACATGGTGGCAGCAGTATAAGTGAGTAAAACTTACGCAAATAAAAACGATATCAGATTGAAGAAAGAAATTTAAAAGTAAACTCTGCAGCATTTTAACCGCGAATCGTACGGGCAGCTAACATGGCAGCGTCCAATGCACTGACTGCGAATATGCTCCCCATCATGAACTGGGAAGCCGACGATATCGTGGAAGCTTTCCAGAAATTTAAGCAAAAATGCGAGCTTACATTTAAAAGTTTCCTGAAAGGCTCCTCTGATGAGGAAAAAGTCAGCTACATTCTACTGTGGGCGGGAGAAAAAGGCTTAGATCTCTATAACAGCTGGAGTTTATCCGAAGAGGATAAAACAAACCCTACGGAGATTTATGAAAAGTTCAGTGACCATCTCGAGCCTAAATCAAACCACCGCATACACAGGTATAAATTCCAAAGCTTAAGACAGGAACCTGGTGAAGCGGCTGACAATTTCCTGACGAGATTAAAAAACGAAGCCAGCAAATGCAAGTTTATGGAACTAGAAGAAAGGCTGGTAGACCAACTAATATGGGGATCAGCACATACAGAAGTGCAAAAAGAACTAATAGGAAAAGAAAAGCTCGGAATATCAGAAGCCATAGATACGAGGGCTCACAAAGCCTCAAAACAACAGATGAAAACGCTGAATACTCATACGGCTGACGTGCGATCCTGGGATTAAACAGCTGCGAGAAGCTGGTGTTAATCTCGGTAAACCACGAACTAACAAAAACATCACAGTCAACAGCAACACCCCACTGGAAAATCGTCCACAAATCATGGACATGAAACATTTGATGGACATGTATCCAGAGTGTTTTGACGACACTGTAGGATGCTTCGGGGAGTTCAAGTACCATATAACAATAGATCCAGAGGTAAAACCCGTCATCCACGCTCCAAGAAAAATACCCATCGAGCTAAAAGAAAAATTATACACCGAACTAAAAGAAATGGAAGAGAAAGAAATAATCGCAAAGGTCACTGAACCCACAGACTGGGTAAACTCGATTGTGGTACGGGAAAAGCCGAACGGGCAGCTCAGAATCTGTCTGGACCCCAAAGACTTAAACCAGGCAATAAAGCGGGACCACTACCCCACACCAACATTAGAAGAAATCACACCAGCACTGGCAGGAGCCAAAGTCTTCTCCAAACTGGATGCCAGAAACGGCTACTGGAACGTAAAACTGGACGAAGAATCAACTAACCTGACGACTTTTAATACACCATTGGGGTGTTATAAATTCCTGCGGCTGCCATTCGGGTTGAAAGTCAGCCAAGACATCTTCCAACAAAAGATCGATGAAACATACAAAGGCTGTGAAGGAGCCATTGGAATCGCTGATGACATCCAAGTTTATGGATCAAATGAAAGAGACCACGACGTGCACTTGCACGAGGCCATGGAACGCACCAGAACGGCTGGCATCAAGCTGAATGCCGAGAAGTGCATCATTAAAAGTACGAAATGCAAATTTTTTGGCATGATCTGCACACCGGAGGGCGTCAAGCCTAATCCCGAAAAGGTCGAGGCGATAGCAGAGGTGAATCCTCCAAACGACAAGGAGGAGCCGAGAAGCTACCTCGGCTTGGTCCAGCATATATGAGCTCTTTCATCCCGAACATGTCAGACTACACAGCGAACCTAAGAGAATTACTAAAAGAAGACACCGAATACCAATGGTCAGAATCCCATGAGAGGAACTTCAAACACCTAAAAGGAATATTATGTAAAGAAACCAGCCTGTCTTATTACGATAGAAAAAAAACTGTCACCCTACAAGTAGATGCCTCTACCAGGGAGCTAGGGGCAGCCCTCGTGCAGGAAGAAAAACCAATAGCTTTCGCATCGAAGGCATTGACATCAACAGAGACAAGATACGCAAACATCGAAAGAGAGCTATTGGCAGTAGTATACGGATGCGAAAAGTTCCACACCTACTTATACGGAAGAAAATTCGAGGTAGAGAGTGACCATCATCCACTCGAACAAATTTACAAGAGAAACCTAAGCAAGGCCCCAGCAAGACTGCAAAGGTTACTGTTAAGACTCCAAAGTTACGACTTCGAATTAAAATACCGGCCAGGAAAAGAAATGGCACTGGCAGATGCATTGTCTCGATTGTCACCACACGAAAAACACGAGATGAAGGGCCTGACAGTAAAAATACACCACATCGTAAATGTTACTCCCACAAAGCTTAGCCAAATTCAAGAGGAGACTGGTAAAGAAGAGTTGCTACTACTCATGCAACAGGTAATACAGGGGTGGCCGGAGAAGATCCAGCAGGTCCAAAACCAAATCCGACAGTGCTGGACAATCAGAGACGACATCTCGGTGGAGGACGGTGTTCTCCTTGCTGGCTCAAGAATCATAATACCAAAAACGATGCAAACGGAACTTCTCCGCTTAATACACCAAGGCCATTTGGGGGATGGAGAAATGTAAACTAAGAGCCAGATCAGCTGTGTACTGGATAGGCATGTACAAAAGCATAGAACAAATGGTCTCCACATGCTGCATATGCCAGAAATACCGAAACACAGCAGAAGATGATTCAAATGGAAGTACCCCCGAGACCATGGCACACGGTCGGAACAGATCTGTTCTTGTGCAACCAGGAGTGGTACATCATAGTAGCAGACTACTACTCAAAATTTCCTTTTGTCAGAAGGATAAACGACATGAGAGCCACAACAATCACAAAAATTGTGAAAAACTTATTCGCAGAACAGGGCATCCCAGAGAAGGTCATCTGCGACAATGGGACACAATTCACCTCCAGCGAATTCAGAGCACTGGCTGGAAAATACGGATTTAAAATAATTACCTCATCCCCACATTACCCAAGGGGACACGGATTTATTGAAAGACAGATCCAAACAGTCAAAAGAGCTCTCATTAAAAGCAAGGAGATGGGAGAAGACCAAGACCTCGCCCTTCTGGCAATCAGATCGACACCTTTGAGAGCAGACTCGAAATCACCAGCAGAACTACTAAACGGTAGAAAATACAAAACAACTCTACCAGCAAAGATATATCCTCCCCAGGACCAAGAGGGAGTTCGGCAGAAGCTGATGGAAACACAAGCTACGGGGAGCACACACTATAACAAGCATGCAAAACCACTACCGGAGCTGCTAAATGGGCAATCAGTGCATATACAAGATCCGTTGTTGAGAACATGGAGTCCAGCCAAGGTTATTGGAAAAGCTGATACTCCAAGATCTTACTTGGTAGAGACAGAACCTGGAAACCAATACAGGCGAAACAGGATCCATATCAGACCCTCACCTGAAGCTGTCAAACAGCGGACAACATTAACAGCAGTTAGGGTACCAGACACGGAAAACAATATAACGCCAGAAACAACTGCAAACATGCACTCTCCAGAGCCAAACATGACAGCACCGGCAACATGAACACACCAAAACACCGCAGAAAGGAATAGTTACAGCTAAGTCCACAAGATGGAGGAGTAACATACAACCACCTGAGCGGTATCGCGAATAATTATAAAGACAATTATAATTCGCACAGAACAGTAAAACAACATGGACAAATATCTGTATATAAATTGAGCAAAGAAAGCTCACGTTCTGTATTTTGTTAACGTTATTCAACTGGAAACATTGTAAAATAGAAAAATTGATGTAATCAGTTTTGTTGGGAAAGAGGGATGTTACATAGTTATGTTGGGACTACATTGTACAAGTGTACTAACACTCAAATCAAGTGTAGCAGCACTACAATGCTGGGAAAGTAGTGCGCAGGCGCCGCACAGGGCACTTGGAAATATCACCCCGCACCATGCGGCAGGCAGCCATTACAACTCAAATAAAACTGTAGTTTATAATTACAAACTACCGAGTCCAGAGGCGTCTTTACAAAGCACTACGAGCGCTAGAAGACACAACATTTACTTTGTGTGCTTTTGGTAAGCACATTTAAAACTCACTTGTGAGCAACCATTTTCTGGGATAGTTCACCATTCACCACTTTCAAATAGGAAATTGGTCCACAGTTTTAGCAAGTCATAAAATACTTGGAAAATAACAGACATAAAAATCAGCTTTCAATTAAGTCAGATTTGCTCTAGCAAATGTCTGGTGTTCCATGCCAAATATTAGATGAACTGATAACACAGATATGGTGCAGCAGTACTGGCAAGACAACTTCAGTAATAATTTATATACTTATTGGGATACATTAGCCTGCGTCTAGAAATCCAGTCAGTAAACTCTACGAATTGCTTCAACATGAAATTCACTTAAAGCAGTTCAGTTCGGTAAACTATGCAGGGACAATTCTCAAAGGGATAGTTAGTACATGCAACAACCTTCCAAACTCAATCTGTAGTTTACAATTAACCCAGCAAAAAGATAGTTATTTTGGGTCAGGTAATTTACAAAACAACTCAACTCAGCCAATAATTGAAAAACAGACATCTAAATACAGTATCCCAAGCAGTTGGTGAAAATAGTGTAGCAGATATCAATACCCCCAAAAAATAGACATTAAAGCTGCACGTGTCTTCACAAATTGCAATAAGGCAATTCACAGGAAGTCATGTCAGGAACATGTATTTATGTGTAAACATGCAAATTATCCTGTGAGGATTGGAATCCCAAGAAGAGCCTTTAGTCTACGATGGCTAGAATTGTGATCACTGCTCACTACCATCGCAAAGTAGAGTCCTTGATCTTCAGAAAGCCTGAATTGCAAGCTTATTTTCATGGATATGCTTTAGAATAACCGCACTCGATGTGCAATTAGCTTGGAATGAAAGTGGCACGCAAACCAGAAAATTATAGAAACAAAAATCTTGCTTTTGAAAGACTCTCTGAAGACACCCTGGGTCAGGATGTTCAAACAGCCCATCCAGGTCAGGATTTAAACCCACTGAAGCAGCCAAGCTCATACCTGAAGGACTGCATAATGTCCTTGGAATTGTGGAGCTCCTCCCACTTACGTTCTCCGGTACTGAAGCCACCCGTCAGCACCAGATTAGTTCCTTTATTTGCTCATGTTAACATTTGAATTTTAATCATGCTTTCCATTATGGGGTCAGAATTTTATAGCTTATTCCAATTCATGCAAATATCAGCTCTGCTGACTGAAAATGTGCTCTCATCTGAATCTGGCTAGCTAGAATCTGGAAAATAATTCTAATATTTAATGTCCAAGGAAGATAAATTTACAAATTGCTAATATCCAACCCCATTATAACACGTATGCAACCTTATCCTCATTTATTGCATTTTACAATTTATTTTTTTAAAAGAATGGTGATGCGATGAATGTTTGATGTTGTAATTTAGCTTTGGTCAGTCAGTACAGCATCAGATTAGAACAAATTCCATGAAAGGAGCAAGGCAGCAACTACTGCAGGTACAGCTACAACACTTGCACATTCACATCCTCCTAGAAGTGCATGATTAATCTTTAGAACTTCAGTGCAGTCTCGATGTTCTGTGCCAAGCTACTTTGACAAATCATAATGGACAAAATTAATTTTAGATAACCAATTTAGCACCACATAAGTGGAAAAGTGGTCAGTAATACGAATAGTTTTAAAACTCTAACTCAAAGAACAAAACTGCGCAAAGTTTTTTAAGCTAGCGCAAAAATCGTGACAACTCTATTTGCGCTGAACATAATTTGCTCTTAGAATTCCATAATTTCGAGCGAATTGAGCCAAAAAAAGTGCAACCGCACGGAAATTCTACCCTCTGGCCTTGGAAGCCAAATTTCCATTGCATTGGCGTCAGTACAGATATAACTTTTTTTTCCAAATGGAATATTAGTAACTCACTCAATTCATAGAATCATATAGCACAGAGGAGGTCATTCAGCCCATCGTGCCTATGTTGGCTCTTTGAAAAAGAGCTATTGAATTAGTCCCACTCCCCTACTCTTTCCCCATAGCCCTGCAAACTTTTCCTTTTCAAGTATATATCCAATTCCCTTTTGAAAGTTACTGTTGAATCTGCTTCCTCTACCCTTACAGGCAGTGCACTGCAGATCATAACTCGCTGCATTAAACATTTTGTCTTCATTTCTCCCCAGGTTAATTTGACAATTATCTTAAGTCTGTGTCCTCTGGTTACAGACCCTCCTGACAGTTATCCCTATCTACTCAATCATAAGGTCAGAAGTTGGGTATTCTGCACGAGTGACTCGCCTCCCGACTTCCCAAAGCCTTTCCACCATCTACAAAGAACAAGTCAGGAGTGTGATGGAATACTCTCCACCTGCCTGGATGAGTGCAGCTCCAACAACACTCAAGAGGCTTGATACCATCCAGAACAAAGCAGCCCATTTGATTGGCACCCCATCCATCACCTTGAACATTAACTCCCTCCACCACCAGCGCACTGTGGCTGCAGTGTGCACCACCTGCAAGATGCACTGCAGCAACTCGCCAAGGCTTCTTCGACAGCACCTCCCAAACCCGCGACCTCTACCACATAGAAGGACAAGGGCAGCAGGTACGTGGGAACACCATCACCTCCAAATCACACACTATCCTGACTTGGAAATATGTTGCCGTTCCTTCATCATTGCTGGGTTAAAATCCTGGAAAACTCTCCCTAACTGCCCTCTGGGAGTACCTTCACCACAGGGACTGCAGCGATTCACCACCACCTTCTCAAGAGCAATAAAGGCTGGCCTTGCCAGCAACACCCACATCCCTGGAACGAATTTTAAAAAAGGCCCTCAATCTTGAATACCTCCATTATATCGCCCCATAACCTCTGCTCTAAGGAGACCAATCTTAGCTTCTCTAGTCCCTCATCCCTGGTACCATTCTAGTACATCCCCTCTGCACCCTCTCCAAGGCCTTGACATCCTTCCTAAAGTGTGGTGTCCAGGATTGAACACAATACTCCAGCTGAGGCCTATAACCAGTGATTTATGAAGGTTTAGTATAACTTCCTGGTCATTATATTGAAGTGTTACAGTTTAGCATAATGTGAAGAAAGGCCCAAAAAATACACCAAAAATGCAGTTTTTTGGAAAGGGGGAGGGCTGACAGAAAATCTGTCATAATAGTCTTTCCAACAATTCAGCAGCTATGACACTCAAAGCAAATCACAACATTGTTTAATATTTTACAGTCACAACAATCAATTCAGACAATTGGGAAATTTTGCCTGGCAGATGACGTACCATTCTTTGCATCATTCGATGAATCACCACTATCGTTTGATTTGACCTGCAGATAAAGAACAAATTATAATTGGTTTCAAAAGTTAGGATGAGATAGGTCCTTTTATTACATGTGAAATGAAAAGCAGAGGAGGGATCATTGCACAATTTAAAGCATGACAAATTCTCCCCACTTCAAAAATCACCCAGATTAGTCACCTAAGATCATATCCATCTCAACCTGTAAATTACTTTGTTTGACATGTACTAACCATTTTAAGTTGATACAACTTGCATTTATATATCTTCAACAGGGCAAAAAAAAATCCCAAAGGACTTCACAATTGAGGATCAGACCAGAGAAGCGTGGATAGGGAAAATGGCCGAAGGTGCAAGTTTTAAGACAGCTTTAGAAGCTGGGAGGGGGGAAAGAGCTGCAGAAAGGTTGACAGTTTCAGGGGAGGTGGCCTTTATGGCTGAAGACACTGCCACTGATGGTAGAGTGAGGAATTAACAGCACAGAACAGGTAATTAAACCCAGGCCTTCTGCTTTTAATGACATTGCTATGCTGGACAATACCTTTATCCAGTAGGCCACTCAAAAGCTCAATTCTGTAATCCTTATCAGAATGCCAAGATTTGCAAAGAATTCCCAAAAACAGCAAAAACCCAGCATTTCTTTTTTGAGTTAACTCATTTTAAATGGCAATATCCTTTTACTTTCCTTCAGTTGCCTATTGCTCTTGTCTAATATGTTTAGAATGATTTCAGAAATACTGCTCTTTGATAGTCCCCATGGGGCATGACCAATTTAATGATTGCAACAATTAAGCTCATATACCCAACTATTGTGTTCTGAATTGAATCCAATATGGATTTAATTCCATGAAATGTAGAATGAATACTGAAAATGAAGCCAGTATTATGGACACCAGCTTCACAAAGCATAAACAGTCAAAGCAAAAAGAGAAATTAATCCCATGACAAAAGGGGTAATATTTCAGTAAGTTTATTCACAATCAATCGCTTATCATTTGGATTTAAACGTGCAGCAACCCAGCCAGCAGCATTGCATTTGGCTTCAACAAGAAAGACAACAATCATGTGCCTTCTGAACTTTTTGCCAGATTTCTTTGGTGAGAGCAAGCAGATTCCAGGTAGGAAACAACTTGACTGCAACACGATTCAGCAAAACTGTACTCTGGTTACTATAACTCAAATGGGAGCACTTGTACTGGGAATTTTTTTACAATTAAGTCAGTTGATGAGAAACAACAACAACTTCTTGTATTTATATAGCGCCTTTAACGTAGTAAAACATCCCAAGGTGCTGCACAGGAGAATTTTAAAGACAAAAAATTTCACACTGATCCACATAAGGATAAATTAGGGCAGGTGACCAAAAGCTTGGTCAAAGAGGTAGGTTTTAAGGTGCGTCTTAAAAGGAGGAAAGAGTGGTAGAGGGGTTTAGGGAGGGAATTCCAGAGCTTCGGGCCTAGGCAACAGAAGGCACGACCACCAAAGATTGAGTGATTATAATCAGGGATGCTCAAGAGGGCCGAATGAGAGGAGCGCAGATATCTCGGGGGGGTTGCGGGGCTGAAGGAGATTACAGAGATAGGAAGGGGCGAGGCCATGGAGGGATTTGAAAACAAGGATGAGAATTTTGAAATAGAGGCGCTGCTTAACTGGGAGCCAATGTAGGTCAGCGAGCACAGGGGTGATGGGTGAGCGGGACTTGGTGCGAGTTAGGACACAGGCAGCCGAGTTTTGGATGACCTCAAGTTTATGTAGGGTGGAATGTGGGAGGCCAGCCAGGAGTGCGTTGGAATAGTCAAGTCTAGAGGTAACAAAGGCATGGATGAGGGTTTCAGCAGCGGATGAGGTGAGGCAAGGGCAGAAACGGGCGATGTTAGAGGTGGACGTAGGCAGTCTTTGTTAAGCTGTGGATATGTGGTCAGAAGCTCATTTCAGGGTCAAGTCTGACACCAAGGTTGCAAACAGTGTGGTTTAGCCTCAGACAGATGTTAGGGAGAGGCATGGAGTCAGTGGCTAGGGAACGGAGTTTCTGGCGGGGACCAAAAACAATGGCTTCGATCTTCCCAATATTTAATTGGAGAACATTTTTGTTCATGTCAGACAAGCAGTCTGACAATTTAGACACCATGGAGGAGTTGAGAGAAGAGGTATTGAGGTAGAGCTGGGTGTCGTCAGCGTACATGTGGAAACAAACGCTGTGTTTTCGGATGATGTCACCAAGGGGCAACATGTAGATGAGAAATAGGAGGGGGGCCAAGAATAGATTCTTGGGGAACATCAGAGGTAACGCTGCGGGAGCAGGAAGAGAAGCCATTGCAGGTAATTCTCTGGTTACTATAACCCAAATGGGAGCATTTGTACGGGGAATTTTTCTACAATTAAGTCAATTGACGAGAAAGGCTGCAAGATGTTGCCACTCACTCACCACGCCAAAGGAGATATTAGGAGGGAGTTGGTTCCACAGAAGCTCTTAAAGAGGGAAGTGGAGGGGCAGAGGAATTTAAGGAAGGAATTCCAAAGTGTGAAGTCTAGGCATCTGAAGGCATGCCCACCAATGGTGGTGAGGCTTTGGTGGGTGCAAGAGAATAAAGAAGAAAGCAGGTGAGCAAAAGACCAACATTACAGAAAGAGTTCTCGAGTACATTGATGGAGATGATCACAGGGATAGGGAGGCCTTGGCGGAATTAAAAACACAAGGATTAATTTCAAAATTCGAGATATTGTGGGACTGGGAGCCTCAATATGTCTGCAAGGACAGAGGTCATGAGCATGCAAGATTTGGTGCAAGGTAGCATATGGGCAGCAGAGCTTTGGATGAGCTGAAGTTTATGGAGGATGGAGGCTCGCTAAGAAAGCACTGTAATGGTCTGAAAGTGACGAAGGAATGAATAAAGGTTTCAGCTGCAGATAAGCAGAGGGCGGGTGATGTTATGAGGTGAAAGTAGGCAGTCTTTGTGCTGCTGAGGATATGGGGGTTAGAAACACAGCTCGAGGCCACATAGGACGCTGAAATTGCAAACAGTCCATAGAAACCCACACTATATCCCTCAATATTTCTTACAGAAACATATACAACTGTTTTTGAACCCATTTATACCATTTGTTTCAATGGTCACCTCTGGTAATTTATTCTCCAACTCTTACTTTTTGGTAGTTGTTCTAGCTGACTTCATTTCTCATTCATAACTTCTTGATTTTTAAACTCATGTCATCCGGTATTTGAATTCAGACTTACGGAGAACAATTTGTTGGGCTGCAAAATGCTATCATGCTTTAAAATTCCGAGATGTCCCTCAACCTACTGATCTTTTGATGTAGGAACAGAGTCATAGTCATAGTGACCCAGAAGGAGGCCATTCGGCCCATCAAGTCCACACCAGCTCACTGCAGAGCAATCCAGTCAGTCCCACTCCCCCGCTCTATCTCCGTAGCCCTGCAAGTTTATTTCCCTCAAGTGCCTATCCAGTCTCCCCTTGAAAACATGGATTGTCTCCGCTTCCACCACTTCAGTCAACAGTTTTTTCCAGGTCCTCACCACTCGCTGCATAAAAAAGTTTTTCCTCACATCCCCCCCCCGTATCTCTTGCCCAAAACCTTAAATCTGTGTCCCCCTAGTCCTTGTACCATCAACTAGTGGGAACAGCCTTTCTCGGTCTAGCCTATCCAAACCGATCATAATCTTGTACACCTCTATCAAATCACCCCTCAACCTCCTTTGCTCTAATGAAAACAAATGCAGCTTCTCCAACCTGTCCTTTTAGCTAAGATCTCCCATCCCCAGAACTATTCAGGTAAATCTCCTCTGCACCCTCTCCAGGGCCTTCACATCCTTCCTAAAGTGTGGTGACCAGAACTGGATGCAATACTCCAGTTGTGGCCTAACCAGCGCTTTATAAAGGTTCAGCATAACTTCTCTACTTTTGTACTCAATACCTCTATTTATGAATCCTAAGATCCCATATACTTCGTTAACCACTCTCTCAATATGTCTGGTCACCTTCAGGGACCTATGCACATTAACTCCCAGGTCCCTCTGTCCCTGCACACTCTTTAAAACTGTGCCATTAACTGTATATTGCCTCTCCCTGTTCCTTCTGCCAAAATGCATCACCTCACACTTCTCCATATTAAATTCCATCTGCCACTTGTCTGCCCATTCTGCTAGCCTATCCATTTCCTGTTGCAGTCGATTGGTAGCATCTTCACTGTTTGCCACACCCCCAAGTTTGGCGTCATTGGCAAATTTAGAAATTCTACACTGTATTCCAATATCCAAATCATTTATATATATCAGAAAAAGCAGTGGCTCCAACACTGACCCTTGGGGAACACCACTGTCTACCATCCTCCAGTCTGGAAAAACAGCTATTTACCACAACTCGCTGTTTTTTGTCCTTAAGCCAATTCCTTATCCAAGCTGCCACCGACCCACCTATTCCGAGCCTCAATTTTGTTAACCAGCCTTCTATGTGGTACTTTGTCAAACGCCTTCCAAAAATCCATGTAGACAACATCCATTGCATTCCCTTAGTCAATCCTCTATTACTTCATCAAAAATTTCAATTAGATTAGTCAAACACAATCTGCCTTTCACAAATCCGTGTTGGCTCTCCTTAATTAGCTTAAACCTCTCAAAGTGCCTGTTAATTTTTTCCTTGGTTATTGTTTCTAAAACTTTAGAACATCCCTTTAGATAGCTAAGCTAAAATTAAAGAGGTCAGCTTTAGGGAATAATATGTTATTAACTACATTAAGGGAAAGAGAGGATTCACAACCTTCTGTTACTAATTAGATTAGAAATCGATTTCAAGGGTGCTTGGTATTTATAGAATGAACCAAGATTGGTTTCCTTTTAACATAAATCTTTCCCTTCTCAAATTAGCAGCAGAGGGGGATTCCCTTTGACTGGTAATAAATTAGAGTGGAAGATTAATAGATGTCCTCCATCATGTTCAATAGGGATGGATTGTTTTGCCACATGATTTACATTTTACATGAACTGAAAGCACTTTACTGTTCTGTGAAATGCTTTTAATAATTATATCGATGGAACGATGGGAAGTTGCGAGAAAAAAAACTCAACTGTGCTCACAATACAGTCCAAACAGTAAGGCAATCCCATCTGCCTCAACAATGCTGCAATCTTCAGACATCAAGTGATGCTACTGTGATCAGGTGATGCCAGCCCATCAACGCAATTCTTACCACTATTCTGTGTGCCGTGGCACTTCAACTTTAAGGTCTCAGTTGCTGATTGCACAAGACTGATACTGCAGAGGAACTGCTTCACTTCAAATGATAGAGGTTGATTGCTATGACTAATCAACAACCATTGTACCAGGATGGGGATTACCTACCAATAATTCTTTTGGACAGAAAAGGCTAAAGGTTAAAAATGTAACACTCCACCCGGAGTCACACAGCAGTCCCGTCCCTGAAGAAAAGTAGGTTCAGTTGAAGTACGGAGTAAAACTTCAGTGATTAAAGGAGTGATAATGGGAGGCCATTGTGAATCAACACTGTGTGCCCAAGATTAAAGGCTAAAATCAATGATATTGGTGCTTTAAAAAAAAGCAGACTATGATCACCTGACTATAGAAAAACATTTGCCACCTTACCTGATTAGACAAAGCATTATGCTAACAGAAAAAAAACTGCAGTTGTGCTCTACCACCTGAATTGCTTTGTCCTTGGAACCATTACCTGCCCGCCCTCTTTCAGTAGGCAGATGTGTACATATAGAAAGATAGAATATAGGAGGAGTAGGCCATTCGGCCCCTCGAGCCTGCTCCGCCATTCAATGCGATCATGGCTGATCATCCAAGTTCAGTACCCGGTCCCTGCTTTCTCCCCATACCCCTTGATCCCTTTAGCCTTGAGAAATATATACAACTCCTTCTTGAATATATTTAATGAATTGCCTCTACTGCCTTCTGTGGTAGAGAATTCCACAGGTTCACTACTCTCGGTAAAGAAATTCCTCCTCATTTCTCTCCTAAAAGGCCTACCCCTTATCCTTAGACTGTGACCCCTGGTTCTGGATTCCCCGACCATCGGGAACATCCTCCCTGCATCTAGTCTGTCCAGTCCTGCCAGAATTTTATAAGTTTCAATGAGATCCCCTCTCATTCTTCTAAACTCCAGCGAGTACAAGCCCAATCGACCCAATCCCTCCTCATACGTCATTCCTGCCATCCCAGGTATCAGCCTGGTGAATCTTCTCTGAACTCCTTCCATGGCAAGAATATCCTTCCTCAGATAAGGCGACCAAAACTGCACACAATACTCAAGATGTGGTCTCACCAAGGCCCTGTACAACTGCAGCAAGACATCCTTGTTCCTGTACTCAAACCCTCTTGCTATGAAGGCCAACATACCATTTGCCTTCTTAACCGCCTGCTGCACCTGCATGCTTACCTTCAGCGACTGGTGCACAAGGACACCCAGGTCTCGTTGCACTTCCCCTTCTCCCAATCTATTGCCATTCAGATAATAATCTGCCTTCCTGTTTTTGCCACCAAAGTGGATAACCTCACATTTATCCACATTATATTGCATCTGCCATGCTTCTGCCCAATCACCCAACCTGTCCAAATCATCCTGTAGTTTCACGGCATCCTCCTCACAGCACACACGCCCACCCAGCTTTGTGTCGTCTGCAAATTTGGAGATGTTACATCTAGTTCCCTTGTCTGGATCATTAATATATATTGTGAATAGCTGGGGTCCAAGGATTGATCCCTGCCTGCCACTCTGAAAAAGACCCGTTTATTCCAACTCTTTGCTTTCTATCTGCCAACACCTTGCCCCCAATCCCATGTGCCTTAACTTTACACGCTAATCTCTTATGCGGGACCTTATCGAAAGCCTTCTGAAAGTCCAAATACACCACATCCACTGGTTCTCCCTTATCTATTTCACTAGTTACATCCTCAAAAAATTCCAGTAGATTAGTCAAGCACGATTTACCTTTTGTAAATCCATGTTGACTTTGTCCGATCCAGTTACTGTTTTCCAAGTGCTCTGCTATTACATCTTTTATAATGGACTCTAGCATTTTCCCCACTACTGATGTCAGGCTTACCAGTCTGTAAGTCCCCGTTTTTCTCTCTACCACCTTTT
The DNA here is from genome assembly GCF_052327205.1 of Somniosus microcephalus. Classification (NCBI taxonomy): domain Eukaryota; kingdom Metazoa; phylum Chordata; class Chondrichthyes; order Squaliformes; family Somniosidae; genus Somniosus; species Somniosus microcephalus. Next base: position 58,125,702 of record NC_141001.1, on the reverse strand, counting down.
TTGAATAGTGGGGTAACATTAGCTACCCTGCAATCCATGGGTGCTGTTCCAGATTACATCGAATGTTGGAAGATGATCAGCAATGCATCTACTATTTCTAGGGCCACTTCCTTAAGTACCCTAGGATGTAGATTATCAGGCCCTGGGGATTTATCGGCCTTCAATCCCATCAATTTCTCTAACACCATTTCCCTACAAATAATGATTTCTTTCAGTTCCTCCCTTTCATCAGACCCTATGTTCCCTGACATTTCTGGGAGGTTATGTGTGTCCTCCTTTGGTGAAGACAGAACCAAAAATATGTATTTAATGGGTCTGCCATTTCTTTGTTCCCCATTATAAATTCCCCTGATTCTGACTGCAAGGGTCTTACGCTTGACTTCACCAATCTTTTTCTCTTCACATATCTATAAAAGCTTTTACAGTCAATTTTTATGTTCCCTGAAAACTTACTCATATTCTATTTTCCCTTTCTTAATTAATCCCTTTGTCCTCCTTTGTTGAATCCTAAACTGCTCCCAATCCTCTGGATTATTGCTTTTTCTGGCCAATTTATATGTCCTCTCCTTGGATCTGATGCTATCCCTAATTTCCCTCGTTAGCCACGGTTGAGTCACCTTTTTGGTTTTATTTTTATGCCAAACTGGGATAAACAAATTCTGTAGTTCATCCATGCGGTCTTTGAATGTTTGCCATTGCCTATCCACCGTTAACCCTTTGAGTGACGTTCCCCAGTCAATCCTACCCAATTCGCGCCTCAAACCATCGTAGTTTCCTTTATTTAAATTCAGGACCCTAGTCTCTGAGTCAAATACTTCATTCTCCATCTTAATGAAGAATTCGATCATATTATGATCGCTCCGACCCAAGGGGCCTCGTACAACAAGATTGCTAATTAATCCTCTCTCGTTACATAATACCCAGTCTAAGATGGCCTGATCTCTGGTTGGTTCCTCGACATATTGGTCCAGGAAACCATCCCGTAAACACTCCGGGAATTCCTCCTCCACATTATTGTTACTAATTTGGTTAGCCCAATCTATATGTAGATTAAAGTCACCCATGATGACTGCTGTGCCCTTTTTGCACGCTTCTCTAATTTCCCTTTTAATGCCACCCAATGCCATATGCAAGCTACACTGTTCAAACACTGCACTCAGCTGAACTCTAGAATCCCTACAGAAATAGCCACACAACTTTATTCCTCGGAAAGAAAAAAGATAACAAATCTGGCCAATTCAATAATGAAACACTTGCAGGAAACATTACTATAAACATTTCAACCAGTGGGAAAATACCCAATCTGCTACTAAAGCAAACTTATTGTGGGAGAAGTGTTATTTGTAGATTAAATCAGAAATGCATGCAGAAAGCAATGAGCTTACCTCAATGGTTTTACTTTTTGGTAGATTAACAGCACGTTTTAGTTTCTTTACAGCATCACTGACAGCCTTGGTCTCTGCACCATCCAATGCATTGCAAATGTCCTTTACAGATTGGATAAGATGTTCCACCATTTTGTACTGTTTCCCCTGGTTAAAATTAAACAGGACAGGAACATGTACATGCTTGGATTAAGCTAATATTACACTGCACAAATGCAAAAGATAAAAGTTTAATTCAAGAAAATGTTAGGAATGCCATGTTCACATTTTAATTTCAATACAATGTGAAGGTATAACCAAGGTGCTGGTCTACTTTCTATAGACGAATGGCACACAAAATCAGCTGCATTGAAATGTCCCTCGTGCACAAGTGTTAATACGAAATAAACCATGCAGCTAAAGTCGGCTGATGCACTCCTGACAGTCAGCTTTTCTTTTAAATATAAGACAAGAAATTTTAATGATATCCAAGAAAAAATCCTTCGCTTCGAATAGACACTCACACTTTTGCATCACTATGGCCGATACGAACAGAGCACGTTGTTAATAGCAGTGACTGGAAATAAATTCTTGCCTGTTTTCCTTCATCTTGGAATCCCCAGTACCCGACCCGAGTGCGAAGTTGACAATCTCTCACATCGTTTAGACAAGCACTGAGTATAACCATAATGAATCCTTCATTACTAGGTTCAAGTCCACTACTGGGAAGTCACCTATGATCAGACGCCTACTGGGAAACCTCCACATCATCATCATACACTGTTCAGCCAACAAACCACCTTCTGTGCATGGCTCTGCAGTTCTCAGCATTGTAGTGCTGGATATCATTGCCTTGATCATCTGTCTAGATCCAGATAATTTGGAAAATAGCCCAATCCAAGCGAATTACATACTCGAGCTAATTTGAGAATTTCTTCAGATACGGACTCCCTATCTGGAGCATTACAAATTGTCGTCAAGATCAGAGCATCCTTGACGCAAGAAAATCTTCACATGTTCTGGAATGGCCGTCAGTGATAGCAGGCCTCAAGGCTGCTTTTTTTACCCCTTCATAATGAAGGTAGCAAACCCATGACTACTCCCATTAGGTAACTGGATTAGAAAATAGCCTTTATTCCAAACTCCTTCCCTTCCATAAATATTGATAGAAACACTCCCAGACCTCCAAACCATGGATGCCTTCTACATAACCACATTAAAGTGCACACTCAAAATTAGGTGGACACATCACTCCATTTCCTTGTTATTCAACTAGCTTAAGACATATGTAGATCTGATATCCTGAACTTTATTTGGTCATCTATCTGCACCATTGTTCATCTCTTGTATACTAATATTTTTAAATGCCAAAAGATAGCCCTTCTGCATACCAAATTAATACTTACTTCTTTCTGAAGGCATGCCTTTTCCCGGTTATGATAAACTTCCAGAAGCTCAGCAAGACATTGCCTAGGCAAAAAATATATACATTTTTAAATGGACATTCAGGAAAATGGCGAATGATATTTAGGTAAGTGAATGGATATTTTACCTTGTAATAATTTCTTTGAAGGGCTTTTCCACCTGGCAGACATACTTCTGGAGATCTGTAGGTGTCTCATCATCATCTGCCTGTTCATGGTATAAATTTATGTAAATACATTGTTAATTTCCAGTAAGACTGCTAATTGTTGGCTTCATCCTATCCTCAAGAATGAAAAAACAATATTTACATAATATTCTCTCTATTAAGTTTACAATTAATTTTGCATTTAGGTTTATAACTGGGTATTTATGCTAAATTCCAATACTCTGTTGTCGACTAGTTGAATAGCCAAGGCAGTAAAACATGTACCCTCACTGGGATCTATTTGCCAATTTGGACACTATTTTTAAATAGATCAAATGGCCAAATAAGGTTAAAAAGTGGACTTCAACAAGATCAATTTGCGTGATCCAGCCCCTCGCCCCCCAAAAAAACAAAATGTGGCAAATTTAAGGAAAGTGAACAAAACGTCCAACAGCATTCAAAGGGGTGACTGAGTCATGTACCACAAGTGGCAAATGTTACATCAAACCATGAAGTTGAAAATATAGTGCTATGCACTGCAAGTTAGGACTTTTCACTCAAACTAGCAATACTATCGGGTACGGTAGCATAGCGGTTATGTTACTGGACTAGTAATCCAGAGAGCCGGACTAATGATCCGGAGAAATGATTTCAAATCCCACTATAGCAGCTGAGGAATTTAAATACAGTTAATTAAATACATCTGGAATAAAAAAAGCTAATATCAGTAATGGCGACCATGAAAAATACAGAATTGTCGTAAAAACCCATCTGGTTCACTAATGTACTTCAGGGAAGGAAATTTGCCGCCCTTACCCAGTCTGGCCCATGTGCGACTCCAAAGCCACAGCAATGAAATGGCCTGGCAAGCCACTCAGTTGTACCAAACCACTACAAAGAAGTACACTCACTCTGGGAGTACCTTCACACACAGGCTGTAGCGGTTCAAGGGCAATTAGGGATGGGCAACAAATGCTGGCCTTGCCGGTGATGTCCACATCCCACGAATGAATAAAAAATAAATTGCAAGTCTGAGACTTGAAAGCCTCTTGCTGCTGTGTAATTCATAAGTTTATTGGTGCTCTGACTGCAAGTAGAGATTAAACAAAAGCCTAGAAACCCAGAATGTTTGGATCAAATCAAAGACATTTGTACAAAAAGAAAAAACAATGCAGGAGGAGAGTGTTTAGGCTTAATTTAAAACACTTAATCTAAAGTATAGGCTTTTTTAAAAAAAACCTTGAAAGATTTATCTTTTTGCAACTGTAGAGAAAAGCTTTTGAGTTTTGCAAAGTTTTCCCTCACTTTTTGGTGAAATTTGTGCTCAAGTGAAATGCACCAACACAGGACAATAGAACATTTTTGCACTTTGAAGACCCACGGTCAACATCAGGAACTAGGTGGTCAGATGTAGCGTAGCCTTATGCATAGTGAAGCTCGCACTATTCTCCCCCAAGAAGATTCCTCAGTTCCAAATTCAGAACAGACTCAGTGCCTTATCAGTGACATTTCCATTTCCCAATCAGCCACTGTTACAGGCCAAGTACATTGGCTTTTTGGTGCTGAAATCCACTGACCATTAAAAAACTGGATCGAGACTGACAATTCATTATATTCAAGCATGTGTGTGTCAGGACAGGAGGCAACACTAAAAAAAGTTTAAGCTAGTTGGAGTTCAGAGTCTGCATTACTTCCAAATCATAATGCACTGTCCAATGAAAAATGTGGACTGATAAATTGTGCTCACCGTACGGGCCAGAAGTCTGCATATTGTACTGTGGCTTAATAGCTGTAGCTTGATCTCAGTGTCACATTTACGGCAATTCTGAATATATTCGTGGCTTCCTAAGCAGTGTTTACTGAAAGATACATGAAGAAATGTCAAGACATTTAAAATTATATATCAGTTTTTTTTTAAACATACTGGAGATGCGAATAGATACATCCTTAAGATAATTACTTCAGAACAGCTGCACATGCAATCATAACATTAAAATGCAGGCTGTACCCACACTTTGTCTGCAAGTTGACCTCAGTATTTAGCAGTTAAATTGAGATCTAAAGAATGTTGTTTCGGGCCAGAGCAGCTTAGCTTTTCACTATATTAATAATAAATTAAATACTGGAGTTTAATTTGTTCCACACAGTTTTCCATTTTGAACTCCGATGCAGTCCATTGCCTTTAAAACCATTGCAAACAGTATTGTAGCCTTGGATTTCATCACAGAATTTTCCAAAAAGACAGGGCCATAAGTAGTTATATGAACAACTACAAATTCTAGGCTATTCTTTTAAGCAGAGCACAAGTTTTCCAATGTTAACTTAAAGTATCTCGGTAGTTTTAATAGAGATAAACACATCATTATCTCATTTGGGGACTTAGCTTAATTTTCCTACAATATTTTAAGCATAACATTTTAATCTACTACAGATAGATGGAAGAAAATTTTGTTCTAGAATAAGGCAATCCTGTGCCCTTATTCTCCAGCACTTGTGCATAATTCTCAAGCCTACAGTTTCATTGAAGAAAAACATACAAGTTAATTACTTGCATCTTCACATGCGGAACCTGGCCCCTAATCAAGAATAGCTGCATCATTTCCGAGGCTCGTGCAACATATTTCAGCACTCCATTCCAGCACCTACCACCCAGTCCCCTACCACATTCATAGCTCTTAGTTAAAGTCAAAGAGGCCAAAAGCGGAGGTCAGCTGCTGAAATTAATTAACACACCCACGTCAAATACTGGAAAATGACAGCTCAATGTTGCACCCATTCAAAAAACCACTCAGACACCAAGAAATTTAACCAAGTCAAATGATTAAATAAAGCAACTCAGACAAGCGTGTTTTACTGACAAAAATATTTTCATTTTGATGTAAATACTCAATTTCTAATGAAAAGTAACACAATTATGGTAATATGGAGAAGTATGAATGAGTGTTTGAGCTTCTTACTTCTGCAAGACTTCCTCCTGTCCACAGACTTTCAGTATGTAGCTGCCGATGTCGACCTTATTTAGGTCATCATGAGCCCAGCACAGTGCCTGCATTATAATAAGCTCTACGTGGGAGCTCACTGTAAAAAACAGCAAGAGGTTAAAAGATTAGTGTAAAACAATAAGGAGGAAGTACAAGAATCACTTGCACCTTAATTCGCATTAGTAATTTTATACTAGACAGAATAAATAGCTCAAAATCAGTTCAGAATTTAGTTCCTGGCTTGCAGTACAATCTCCATGGTGATTTTAAACTGAGTCTCAACATTTTGAGAGAAAAAAAAATTATAAGTTGCTTCTCCCTTTTAATTTTAATGGTGATGGGAATAACCAGTAACATCTATTTCAACTAGTGTAGCCTCCATCAAGTCGTGCAACTTCGCCCAAAAATTTATAGCTACTGAAACATTCTGTGGTTAAGAACTTTGTTAAAGAACCTACAAAAATAAAGACCAATGTCACTTAAAGTTGAGTAGATCTTGGAGGAAAAATTGCACGTGCACCCTTGCCAGAGCGCACAAAACTATATTCAACTGCAATGTGATGGAGGGGGTCAAATGCTGCAAATTCCATCAAACGAGTTTAAAACAAGATGAGCCTGCACTTATTTCACATCTTTAACATAATAAAAAGTGTCCGAAAAGCACTTAGAGGTGAAACCAAACACTAAGCAATTTTGGGAGAAGAGTTAGAGAAGGTGACTGAATGCATGAACAGGGAAATGGGCTTCAAGGAAACTTCTGAAGGGAAGTGAGGGAGCAAGGCAGAGGCCATTTAGAAAGGTGCTCCAGAGTGTGGGGCCAAGCCAGCTGAAGGTTCTTGACATTGAAGTGGACTTGATACTGTTCTCATTTATACAAGAATGCAAAGGCGTCCAATGTCTAATGATCACAGTAAGCATCCAGGGAAGGGACTAGGATCAATGGCTTGGAGCAGAGTTTTTGGTGGAAGCCAAAAAGGATGCTTTCAGTCTTGCCAGTGTTCAGCTGAAGGAGGATCATGCACAACTTGATGTCAAATAATCAGTCAGATAACACGGTCATACTCATGGTGTCCAGGGTGGAAGAGGAGAGGTAGAACAGGAGGGGAAATGAATTTGTACATTATGGAAGCTAACCCAATACCGGTGAATAATATCACCAAGAGATGGCTTGTAAATTAAGAGAAAGAGACCAATGCTGGAGACCAGTGATGGGGGAGGAGGAAAAGCTTGTGCAGTAACTGTGCTGGTTGCACTGTGATAGGCAAGAGTAGAACCAGGTGAGGGTTGAATCACAGAAGTGGACCAAGGAAGAGGCAATCTACAACAATATGTCCTAGAGGCAAACCATAATAGATTTAGTAATGAGACATACAGCCTAACTGTGTGCGAACATTTATTCAATAGCGATCATAACATGATAGAGCTCAACGTAGCATTTGAAAGGGAGAAATGTAAAACAGCTGCTGAGATTCTAGATTTAGGTAAGGCCGACTTCAATGGGATGAGGCAGAGACTGCCCACAGTAAACTGGGCAAATCTGTGAATGGGTAAAACAACAGAAGATCAGTGGGAGATGTTCAAAAATAATTTAATGTGATACAGAACCAGTTTATACCAGAGAGTCAAGAGCTCTACTTGCCAAAAAAAAAGCAGCCATGGATGACTAGAGGTAAGGGACAACATAAAACTAAAAGAAAAAGCATACAAAGAGGCAAAAAATAGCACAGATCCTGGCAAATGGGAAAGATAAAGAACAGCAATGGGTCACAAAACAGATAGTAAGCACTACAAAAAGGGAGTATGAAAAGAAACTTGCAATGGATATCAAAATCAATACGAAGAAATTTTACAATTACATTAGGAAAAAGAGGGTAGTCCGGAGCAATGTTGGCCCCTTAAAAACTGAAAGCGGCGATATTGTCAATGATAAGGAAATGGCAGACATGTTGAATAATTACTTTGTGTCAGTATTTACAGTAGAAGACGAGGATAGCATGCTGAGAATCCCAAGAAACTAATATTGGATTGGGGACAGGGACTCAATAAAATTAACTTAAGTAAAATAACACTAATGAAGAAAATAATGGCACTAAAGAGTGACAAATCCCCAGGACCAGATGGTTTCCATCCCAGGGTTTTAAAAAGGAAGTAGATGAGCACATTGGGGCATCTGCAAAGTTCTCTAGATTCAGGAACCGTTCCTTTAGATTGGAAAATTGCACATGTCACTCCGCTATTTAAGAATGGCGAGAGGGGGAAACCAGGGAATTATAGACCAGTTAGCCTTAAATCTGGTGTCGGGAAATTGCTAGAGTCTATAATTAAGGATAGGGTGACTGAACACCTCAATTTTTCAGTTGATCAGAGAGCCAGCATGGATTTGTGAAAGGTAGGTTATGCCTGACAAACCTGACAACTTTTTGAGGAGTTGACTAAAGTATTGGACAGGGGAATGTCTATGGATGTTATTTATATGGACTTCCAGAAGGCATTTGATAAAGTCCCACATAAGAGTCTGTTAACCAAGGCAGAAGCTCATGGAATTGAGAGCAAATTATTGACCTGGTTAGGAAACTGGCTGTGCGACAGGAGACAGAGAGTAGGGATAATGGGTAAGTACTCAAAATCAGCAGGATGTGACCAGTGGTGTCCCATAGGGATCGGTGTTGGGGCCTCAACTATTCACAATATTTATTAATGACTTAGATGACGACATAGAAAAAGTCATGTATCCAAATTTGATGATGACACAAAGATAGGCAGCATTGTCGGCAGTGTAGATGAAAGCATAAAATTACAAAGGGATGTTGATAGATTAAGTGAATGGGCAAAACTGTGGAAAATGGTGAAAAGCTAAAAACAGTGGATGTCCAAAGAGAATTGGGGTCCAGGTACAGGAAACTCTCGTTTAGCCGGCACAATTTTCACTCCAAAAACTACAGTATACCAGTCGTTTAAGTTTTGTTTTACTGTTAAGTAATTAAAGAGTTATGGATTACCCTCAACTGGCATTACTGTACTTAATCAAGCATCTTCCACCATCCATTTAACAACATTCTGTAGGTGAGTACCCAATTATACTGCACATTTCTTGATTTTTTTAAATTTTTGTTTGTTAAAAATAGCCTCGGTAGATATACCTCTCCGTTATCCAGAATTTTTATCATTAACCGGCACCATCCAGGTCCTGTCGGTGCCGGATACCAAAGAGTTTCCTGTACATAGATCATTAAAATGTCATGAACAGGTACACAAAATAATCAAAAAGGCTAATGGAATGCTAGCCTTTATATCTAGAGGACTAGAGTACAAGGGGGTAGAAGTTATGCTGCAGCTATACAAAATGGCAGGTTAGGCCATACCTGGAGTACTGCAAGCAGTTCTGGGCACCACACCTTAGGAATGATATTTTGGCCTTGGAGGAAGTGCAGCTTAGGTTTACCAGAATGATACCCGGGCTTCAAGGGTTAAGTTACGAGGAGAGATTACACAAATTAGGGTTGTATTCTCTAGAATTTAGAAGGTTAAGGGTGATCTAATCGAAGGTTAAGATATTAAGGGGAACAGATAGGGTAGAGAGAGATAAACTATTTCCGCTGGTTGGGGATTATAGGACTAGGGAGCATAGTCTAAAAATTAGAGCCAGACATTTCAGGAGTGAAATTAGGAAACACTTCTACACACAAAGGCTGGTAGAAGTTTGGAACTCTCTTCCGCAAACAGCAATTGATGTTAGATCAATTGTTAATTTTAAATCTGAGATTGATAGCTTTTTGTTAACCAAAGCTATTAAGGGATATGGGCCAAAAGTGGGTATATGGAGTTAGGTCACAGATCAGCCATGAGCACATTGAATGGCAGAACAGGCTCGAGGGGCTGAATGGCCTCCTCCTGTTCCTAACCAAGTGAGGGCTGAGCCACAGAAGTGGACCAAGGAAGAGACAATCGAGAATGAAGTTGTCAACTGTGTTGAAAGCTGCAGAGGGCGAGAAGGGATAGCCCACCATGGTTACAGTCAAAAGGATTAATACATTGGGCCATAATTTGCGTAAGGGCCGCGCAAGTTCCGTGTTTAGGCATACAAAGTGCATGCGCGAAAACCCGGAACTTGCGATCGGTCAAGAATTCTCTTGACAGATCATCCGCAACCCCAGGAAAAGGGCCTCCGCGGTCAGAGAGTTGCAATATTTGCCCAACTTCTACCCAGCGAATGCACTTGAAATTCTTACGCCTGGTAAAAGCAGGCGTAGACATTGAAAACACTGTCCAATAAGGTAAGTTTCTTTTTAGCCCCGTTAAAACAAAATTCTCAAAATTAAATTTGTTTAAAAAATTTAATTAAATGGCATTTTGATTAATTTTAATTTCATGTGTTGGTATATATATATTATATATATTTTTTTTTTTTTTTTTTTTTTTAAAAAGTGGCCCCCATTCATACTTGAGAGTTCCGTACATAAATTATGCATGGGGATTCCCCCTTCTTTCATTGGTTGGGCCGGCCTATGTGGTCCCAGGTGCGCTTGCGAACCGCGTGCGCCGCTGGGATATGTGGGCCTCTACCCGCGGGTACCCGAAGCCCAGGAGCGCGAATCTACGAACCTCCCGGACCACCAGGTAAATTCGTAGATTTTTTTTGCAGGTTGGAGGCATCCTCCCGTAAATTTTGGGCCATTGTGTTTTGCCAATCACGTGTAATGTTGTTGCAGCAATACAGGCTGCCTTCTTCAAAATGACTACACTTGAAAAAGTATTTAATTGGCTATAAAGCGCTTACCGACATCCTGAAGTCTTGAACAGTGTAATATTAATGCAAGTTCTTTCTTTCTATTCACATGGAGACTATGGCCAGCTCTACATATGCACGCCATAACTGCTTCTGAAAAATCTACAGGGTAGCTCTTAAAAATCTATCCTATTTTGGGTGCGGTGAATTACATCATTTTGAGGCCTGCACATTTTTGTCCAAACTTTAGTCTCCCTTTCCTACAGTTGGCTAGTGACATAATAAGTGAGGTATTCGCATGGTTTAAATTGGCAGGCTGTATATGCTTGAATCCAAACACAGTGACATGACACTCTGCCAACTTACTGTCATTATATGAACACAAGTAAATTGCATGCCAGGTACTTTTGCTGAATTCTACATCTATTTTTTTTTATTTATAGCCCTCCAAATTAATTAATTAATTTTGAAATAAAGACATCAAGCGGCCGTAAATTATCTTCAGTACTTCAACTAGATCACTCAGATAAATTAGTCCATGATGCCCAAGACAGTAATAATTTGCGTCTCAAATCCATAAAAACAACAGATTTGCTTTAAAAAAAAATTAAGCATCTTACTGAAGATCAGTTGTAACAATCTCATGAACCCAGATCCAGAAGGAATTCTTAGTTAATTCTAGTAGGTTTCCCAAAATGAGATTCGCATGCAAAAGAAACATACTGCTGCAGTGGTTCGTGTAAATCGCCACTATATAAAAGAGTTTAGCTTCAACGAACTATAAATAAGTTGTTTATTTACCAGAACAGGATAATACAGCAGGTAAGGTAGCAGATAAGATGGCTGACTGCAAGAGCACCATATTGTAGATCACAGGATAATTACAGCAGGTAAGGTAACAGGTAAGGTGGCTGACTGCAGGAACTCCATGTTGTAGGTCTTACGGTAAGTAAGATAGCAGGTAAGATGGCTGACTGCAGGAGCACCATGTTGTAGACCTTGTCCCAGCGGGGACTCCACAAGGACTGCGTTCCCAGTCCCGTGGGGAGCCTCATGACCTCCTCACACTCGGCTCTATATTCCCGACGTCACGTGACCGCGTCATAACGTCAGCACGTTCACGTGCACTTAGGCGGTCACGTGACCTGCGCCGTTGTCAGTGCATCTCCCCATTACGGAGGCTGGCCTTTAAGGCTGAGGTTACTAGGCAGGGCTGTGCCAGTACTTGCCGCGGGAGCGGAGAATCCCTTCGCTCCCGCTTGCCGGCTGATGCAGCCGAAGTCTCGATAGGCCGGGCTATGTCGGCGGCCGTCTTGGAAGCCTGAATCGGGCCGGCAGCCAGTGCGCATGCATCGTATGACGTCAGCGCGTTAGGTCGGCGGCCGACGCGCATGCGTCACGTGATACGTGACGTCAGCGCGTTAGGTCGCCTCTTAAAGGGGCAACGGCCCAACAGGTAAGTTAAAGAGGCAACAGCCCTAACTGGTAAGTTATACAATTAAGTAAATTAGGTACATACAGTTAGGTAAGTTATACATACATATACATACATAAATAAGTTAAGTTAAAGGGAATTATGTATATATCTCAATGTAAAAGACAACCGTTGGGACCGCCACACTGCACCTATTACACAGTTATACAGTGAAGCAGCCGACTGCAAAATTATCAACCTTTAACATCAATACTGTATGAATGGAAAGGGTTACAAAGTTTTGAGTATCAAAACATCCCATTTTGGAATCTCTTACAGAAGCAAAAACTCCTAAGCACAATGGTTCATTGTTCAGTGCACTTTGAAGCAAGTTATGGAAGACACCAAGTGATTAAAAGAAAATATGTGACCTACTTGTCATTGAAGATTAGGTTGAGAGTGGTGAAAATTACATATACTCACACAATGAACTTTATTCTATGAAATTATTTTCAGTGCACCTCATTATGGATATTCAGCACTAATTAAAATAAATCTGTAACAGCTCTACTGTGATACGTATTGTGAAAACAAATGAAACAGTGGAAACATAGCCCCTCAGGAGCTGTATATATAAGCTACATCACTGAAAATGAGATTTTAAATTCTGACCTTTTAAAAATAATGTCCATAAATAAAGCACCACCATAAGCTGACAAGTTTTGCATTCATTTATGAAAACCAGCACTGCTTTGATGAACTACCTGAAAATAGACCACACTGTGGACAAACACAAGTGGGGAATAAACATTAAAGACCAAGCACTATTGAGGAGGTGGGGAAAGCGGTCAAATTAAACCAAGTCAAGTATGCAAGTACAATATTACATATTATTGCTGTGCCTCCAAACCAGCATCTAGGAACAGGACGATAGCAAAATACTGCAGATGCTGGAAATCTGAAATAACAACAGAAAATGCTGGAAAAACTCAGGTCAGGCAACATCCATGGAGAAATTTGAGTTGACGTTTCGGGTCGAAACCCTTTTTCAAAACTGGAAAGAAAATAAAATAGGGCTGCGATCAAACAAAAAGTAAAAAAGAGACAATAAAAGGTATTTGAAACCAGACGAGATGGTAATAGGCCGGTGGAGACAAAAGGCAGCTGAGATTAGGTGTGAAGTGTATTGGCAGGTAAGAGACAGCTGCCAGGTGGGCGAGAGAAACAAAAGGAAAGGGGGGGGGGGGGAGAAAGGAAGACCCAAAACAAAGGGGTGGAAAAAATAATAAGTAAAAAAGTAATAGGGGCCGAGGTTATGATCTGAAATTGTTGAACTCGATATCGAGTCCGGAAGGCTGCAAAGTGCCTAATCGGAAGGTGAGGTGCTGTTCCTCGAGTTTACGTTGAGCTTCCGTGGAACAATACAAGAGGCCAAGGACGGCGAGGTCAGAGTGGGAATGGAGCGGTGAATTAAAACGACAGGCGACCGGAAGCTCGGGGTCACCCTTACGGACTGAACGGAGGTGTTCCGCAAAGCGGTCACCCAATCTGTGTTTGGTCTCCCCAATGTAGAGGAGACCGCATCGTGAGCAGGAACAGGAGTTGGTCTGTGGGTATCCCAGTGGAGCTGCTGGTCCATGGGTTATGAATGACTTCAGCAGTGTAGCTCCTACTTGTGGAGATCTGAAGTGAAGGAGTGCAACTGGTAAGGTGTGGGAAGAAGAAATATGAGGAGTACCCAATATTGAAATATGAATTCCATTCTCACTTCCCCATCCCATCCAAGTAATTTTCTTAACCATAAAGATTTGGAATTCCCCTTCTACAATTAAACAAAACAGCTTGTATTTATATAGCACCTTTAACGTAGTAAAACGTCTCAAGGCGCTTCACAGGATTATTACGAGACAAAAGAATTTGACACTGAGCCACATATGGATAAATTAGGGCAGGTGACCAAAAGCTTGGTCAAAGAGGTAGGTTTTAAGGAGCATCTTAAAAAGGAGGAAAGAGAGGTAGCGAGGCGGAGAGGTTTAGGCAGGGAATTCCAGAGCTTAGGGCCTAGGCAACAGAAGGCACGGCCACCAATGGTTGAGCGATTATAATCAGGGATGCTCAAGAGGGCAGAATTAGAGAAGCACAGATATCTCAGGGGGAGGGGCTTGTGGGGCTCGAGGAGGTTAAAGGGGCGAGGCCATGGAGGTTTTGAAAACAAGGATGAGAATTTTGAAATCGAGGCGTTGCTTAACCGGGAGCCAATGTAGGTCAGCGAGCACAGGGGTGATGGTTGAATGGGACTTGGCATGAGTTAGGACACTGGCAGCCAAGTTATGGATGACCGCAAGTTTATGTAGGGTAGAATGTGGGAGGCCAGCCAGGAGGGCGTTGGAAGTCAAGAGGGTTTCAGCAGCGGATGAGCTGAGGCAAGGGCGGAGATGGGTAATGTTACGGAGGTGGAAATAGGCGGTCTTAGTTATGCCACGGATATGTAGTCGGAAGCTCATTTCAGGGTCAAATATGACACCAAGGTGGCGAACAGTTTGGATCAGCCTCAGACAGATGTTAGGGAGAGACAACCCCCCCGACGTCCCCACCCCACCGCCGGCTTGCAAGACAGTAATAACCTGACTAAATCTCTTTCCTTGCAAGTTGAGGATTGCACGGTTTAGGCTGCCTATGGACTTCAAAGCCATGGTATAAAATTACAGCTATTATTTGACCCTTCTGCCAAGGATCATAACCTTGTGGATTGGAAATGCACTTCCTCCATATATAACTTTCCATTGTGAAGGTCTGTGAAAAACTGTATCACGACATGCAAGGAGTGTGTTCTGAAAAGGATATTTTAACCCATTATGGACTGATTTTATATTTTAAACTGATTTTCAGTAACTTTGTGTCATAGTGCTTCTATTTATAAATAATTAGTTTTAGCCTATAAGCATTGGGATGACAAGTGTGGCATTTTCCACCTTTTGAAAGGAGTACATGTTGGACAAGAAATTTTTAGTGGCTGAAATTACATTAAAAATGGTTAATCGAAGGCTGCACTATCTCAAGACAATATATATAAGCGTGCATGTTTCAGGTCTGCTCATGGAAATTGGTTTTTGTGCTGCAAACAAGACAAGAGTTGGGAGAAAGCCAATGTCCACATTAAAAGATTGCTGTTTGAAACATTCACATCATTGCAGTCACAGAAAAGATCATGGCACAGATGTAACTGGCCCAAGCTAAAAGGTGTAGGGGTATGCGTGCGTGCATGTGTATAGCCTTAACCACAAAGAGGAAACCACTTCTAGATCAGAGGGAGGCTCACAGCAGAGGACAGATGCTTCCTACAGTGGGGTGGCAGGGTGGTGAAAGGAAAAAGGTGAAGGGTTGGGAAAGAGCAAGCCACTCCAACCCACAGTGATACCACACTTTAGCCAGTCAGCTGCAAGGCAGAACAAGGAGCAATTATCTAACTGATTTCAGCTTGAAAAAAAAGAACACAACTTAGCCTTTGTGGGGTTGTGTTTTTTTTTAAAGTCAGTCTTGTTTCATCAGAACACTTGCATTTCCACTTCACACTCACATAGGAATAGTCATAGATTGAAAACAACTACACTTTCAAGTAGGTTTGTATTATGAAGTAAAGTGATACAAAGTATGAAATTTCCTTGCAATATACCAGAGAAATTAAAACAGGTACACATGATTAGGGAATTTTCAAATTCAATTGTAACCTATTTTTGTGAAACTAATTATTTCTGTAGAATGCATGCAGAATAACCCACTAGGAGTTCATTTACAGGCAACACACGTCTTCAGATTCAGGTACTAATTGTGTGCGTGCGTGCGTCTGTGTAACAAATAAAAACATCCCAATGTGGTAGGATGGGAATAGGGCAATTAAGGGATAGACAGGACAATACCACAGGTAACGATAGGGAGAAGGCAGAAATATCATTATTTCACTTCGGTATTCATCAGGGAGATATAACAGGTGGACATGACATTGCCTGATGAGATTAGTCATGAGATAAGTGCATTTAAAATTTTTAAAAAGGGGATATATTAAATAAACTAATCAAACTCAGGATAAAACCCCTGGTCTGGATGGATTGCATCCACGCATTTTAAAAGAATCTAGGGAAGAGATAGCAGAGGCATTACTACACATTTAATAATTATTTAGAAAAAAGTGCAGTGCCAGAGGACTGGCGGATAGCTAACGTAATACCTATAGGGTGATAGAACATGTCCAGGGAATTATAGACCAGTCAGCTTAACATCGGTGGTAGGAAAAAATAATGGAATCCCTACAAAAGGAGCGAATAGAAGAATATCTAGAAATGAAAAGTATAATAATGAATAGTCAGCATGGATTTCAAAAGGGAAAATCTTGCTTGACCAACCTTATTGAATTTTTTGAAGAGGTAACAGAGAGAGTGGACAATGGTAATGCTGTAGGTTTAATTTATCTAGATTTTAAAAAGGCCTTCGATAAGGTGCCCCATAATAGACTAATGAATAAGGTCAGAGAATGTGGAGTCAGGGGATAAGTAGCAGAATGGATTGCTAGCTGGCTTCAAGACAGAAAGCAGAGAGTGGGAGTAAAGGGTAGCTATTCACAGTGGCAGAAGGTGGGTAGTGGTGTTCCACAAGGATCAGTGCTGGGACCACTGCTGTTCACAATTTACATTAACGATTTAGACTTTAGAATCAAAAACACAATTTCTAAATTTGCGGATGCTACCAAATTAGGGGTGGGGGGGGGGGGGTGGGGGGGGGGAAGAATAGTCAATACTGAAGGAGGACTGCAACAAATTACAGGAGATTAATAAACTTGCAGAATGGGCAAATAATTGGCAAATGAAGTTCAACACATAAATGTGAGGTATTACATTTTGGTAGGAAGAATAGGGAGGTCACATCACTTGGAGGATGCGAGTCTAGGTGGGGTAGAGGAACAAAGGGATCTCAGGAGTACAAATACACAAATCACTAAACGTTGGACCACAGGTTAGCAAGGCCATAAAAAAAAGCAAACCAAGCACTAGGGTTTATTTCTAGAGGGATAGATTTGAAAAGTAGGGAAGTTATGCTAAACCTGTATCGAACCTTGGTTAGACCACACTTGGAGTATTGCGTGCAGTTCTGGTCGCTATATTATAAAAAGGATATAGAGGCACTGGAGAGGGTGCAGAGAAGATTTACAACCAGAAATGCGAGGTTATACATGTCAGGAAAAGATGAACAGGCTAGGTCTCTTTTCTCTTGAAAAAAGGCTGAGGGGTGACCTAATAGAGGTCTTTAAAATTATGAAAGGTGTGGATACAGAGAGAATGTTTCCATTGTGGGGAAGCGCATAACTAGAGGCCATCAATATAAGATAGTCACCAAGAAATCCATCAGGGAATTCAGAAGAAACTTCTTTACCCAAAGAGTGGCGCGAATGTGGAACTCGCTACCACAGGGAGTGGTTGAAGCGAATAGTATAGATGCATTTAAGGGGAGGCTAGACAAGCATATGAGGGAGATGGGAATAGAGGGTTACACTGATAGATTTGAGTAAGGAAAGACGGGAGGAGGCTTGAGTGGAGCATAAACGCTGGCATGGACTGGTTGGGCTGAATATCCTGTTTCTTTGCTGTATATCCTATGTATGTAATCCTATGTAATGTGCTACAGAGGGGCTAGCAAAAGAAATATGAATACGGAGCCAATGCAGGGGTATAGGTTGGTTTAAGGAAGGTCTTACAAGAAGGTGGAGAGGCAGAAGGAATATTGGAGCACGAGGCCTAGACAGTTGAAGGCCAATGGTGGGGCAGGAATGTATGGGAGGATTGGAGAAACTGATGTTGCAGGCCTGGAGGAGATTACAGAGATAGGGAGGTGCAAAGTCATATACAAATTTAAACAAGAGGACGAGAATTTTATATTTGATGCATTGGGGCACTCATCGTGCTATAGGATTTGGATAGCATAGCAGAGTTCTGGATGAGCTAATGTTTGCATGGAGGATGGAGGCCAGAATACCACTGGACAGACCAAGAGGTGCCAGGTTCTATTGCCACTCTAATGGTGGAATGATCAGGATGAGAACCCCAGTTGATTTCCTCTCCCTAACTAAAAGGTTCCTAAGGCCAACTGTAGCAACCCAGTGGAAATCAGCCAACTTAGCAGAGACTAAGGATCATACCTGGGACCTTCCTGGTCTGAATAGCTCAGCTGTTCACTGTCTTAACTAGCCAAGTCATTGGGAAGCCAAATACTGATATTTTATATAGCTTGAATGACTGTCTAAAAGATGCACGTTCTTTATTTTTTTTAAATGTATTTGAATTCTAGCTCACACACATTTATGCTAAAAGATGTTGAGCTGTCAAAACAGATGCCTTAAAAATTCTCAGGTTTTTCTGTGCCTCAAACTCCTTCCAAATGATGCATTTCCATTTGAGGGCCCCGTCATTTCTGGTTTAATTCAAAGATCAAATTCTCATTCCATACATTCCTTTAACATTCAGGCCAGAATTTTACCGGCGCGGAGAGGACAGGATGGGAGACGGGTCAGCTGTGAAATTTGAAATGATTCAGGGTAGGGAACCCACTGTCAAGCCACCTCCACGCTAGTCTCCCAGGTATTGGGTCCGTCAGCGCTGAACAGACCCGACACCAATTGGCTAGGGAGGCAACTTAGATTATTAAGAGCTTGTTAACAGGCACTTAAATTATTTTAAGCTCACCTTTAGGTTGAGAGTTCGCCAACGGCTTCCCCGCTGCTCAGGGATCACGTCAAGTAAGGAGGTCAGGTGTTGTGTCAGCATGGGATGATTTACGAACTTGCAGCTGCAAATAGTCTATAAAAGCTCCCATTTCATAGCTGTTGCTTACTGCATTTGGAAGACAGATTGAGTTTTACGCAGGCTGCAAGTGTTCGGAGTAAACTCTATCCAGTCACACCTCATCGAACCTCTTTCACCATTGACAGATCATTCTGTCATCTCAACCTCACCTGCCAGCTATTCCTTCAGCAACGGTGCCCTTGAAACTCTCACACCTTGGCTCTCAGAATCCCACCACGATCAGCCCCAACACCAGCAGCACCAACACCAACCTTCTCCGCAATCAACTGATGCTGCACAGGACACAGGGCATCAGCACCCGACCACATTGCAGCCCAGGACGCCAGGGATGGCTTCACCGTGGCCATAGAAACATAGAAGATAGGAGCAGGAGTAAGCCATTCGGCCCCTCGAGCCTGTTCCGCCATTTAATGAGATCATGGCTGATCATCCAAATTCAGTACCCTGTCCCCGCTTTCTCCCGATATCCCTTGATCTCTTTAGCCTTAAGAAATCTATCTAACTCCTTCTTGAATATATTTAATTAATTGGCCTCAACTGCCTTCTGTGGTAGAGAATTCCACAGGTTCACCACTCTCTGGGTGAAGAAATTCCTCATCTCAGTCCTAAATGACTTACCCCTTATCCTTAGACTGTGACCCCTGGTTCTGGACTGCCCCACCATCGGGAACATCCTTCCTGCATCAAGCCTGCCTAGTTGTGTTAGAATTTTAGAAGTTTCAATGAGATCCCCTCTCATTCTTCTAAACTCTAGCGAATACAAGCCCAATCAACCCAATCCCTCTTCGTACATCATTCCTGCCACATTTACTTCACTTGATGTGGTAGCTAGGTGTGCAACATGATGTGCCAGGTTGGCCCCACCCCACACCAACACCATAAAGCATCCCTACAATGCCCAAGCCATTCCTTTTACACATCACCATTGCGGGGCGGGGGGGGGGGGGGGGGGGGCGGGTACCCTTATGTATCACCATTCACTGCAACTCACTAAGCCACACAAATCTGTCCAAAAACACAAAAAAAGCGTTGAAAATAAAGATTTCAATGTTTGACAACGCATTAACAGAAACTCTACATGGACATTGGCTAAAACACCCAAGTGCCTACCCTTGTGTGTTGTTAGTTGGTATGATTGGACTAGGATGAGGATGAGTGGGAGGGGTGGCTAGTGAGATGGGGAAGTGATAATATAGAGAGGGATGGGTGGAGGTGCAAGGTAAGTTGGTGTGTGAGTAAGGATGTGCAGGAGAAGGATAGGGAAGGCAGAGTGATGGGGATGTGATGAGTGGCTCAGCAGGATAAGGTTGAGTGTGGTTTTGCAGTAACATTTCATGATCTACTGAGATTATTAAAAGGTTTGTGCCACTGCAGCCTAGTCCTTCTGACTACATCCATGCTTGTGTCCTCCTGTGCAATGCACAACCAGGCTGCGTTGGTCTCCTGGGGAGGTCTCTTCCGCCCATTAGAAGGGAAGAGAACCTCTGTGTGCTGTGACAGTCATGGGAGAGCCTGGGTGCAGCCGTGCACCTTTGTGCAGTGCTCGTCAGTGTTTGCAGCACCTCAATGCTGTAGAACACCGACAGCACAACTGTCAAAGTAAATTTGGACATGGCCCCTTTAAGGAAACCGTCTGATGACGCATCATCAAATGAAATCAGACCTGCTTCCTTTTAATTGGCTGGGAACCTCACTGGGCAGGCTTAACAAGCCCATTCATCATTAAAATCACTTCAATAGAGTGGGATGGAGCAGGCAGCGGGCTGGGACCGCGCTACTAACCCCGGTCGGTGAAATCGCGGCCTCAGACTCTTAGTTCTGTAGAAATTATACCATTGAAGCCGGTGTACTTTGAAAGTTACACGCAAGTTGAAAAAAAAACACATGATCAGTCTTTTCAGTTTAATTTTGAAATTTTAGGAAAAATATTCCACATGATAAAAAAACAATTCCAAGATCTCAAGCTCCAGAAATGGTGCTCAAAGAAGCCAATAGATGGTGAGCGAGAATGTCAGATGATGACTCACCTTCCAAAAGTTTCCTGCCCTGTGGGGGGGGGGGGGGGGGGAAATATCATCTTCACTTAATGTCTTCTCCATGAAGTCAACAATGTTAACTGACCAAGCGTATGAAGTCAGTCATTCTCCAATGTGATCTGCAATCTCATGAACTTCTTCAAAACATCCCTAGTCCTTTTAAACTGATCTGTGGAGATGGATATTAAGCCAGGGTGATGTAGGCTAGAGTCAAGAAGGATTCTGCACTGCAATGAACACTGGCAAGTTAAAGATTTGCCAGTTCTGATTAACTCCAGTTATGTTACCACTGGATCCATTCCAGGAGTCAAAGGGTCAACTATTTTCAGCCCATTTTTCCAAATTCAACTGTTAGTTGTGAGCTAGAGTTAAGATTTTAAAAAATGGTACTAACTGCAAACACAGGAACCTTGGTAATGAGAAATTCAATATTCCAATGCACTGACCAAAGAAGAAAAAAAAACTTCAATTATATAACAAGTGAGTTAATTCAACAGATGAATGGGTAGGACCCAGCAGCCCTCCTCAGCAGGAGATTGGAATTAGACTCAATGGCTCACAAGAAAAACACTCGAACAGACTTGATGAACCAAACGACCTACGTGTGCTGTAACAATGTGACTTAATAATTACAAACAGCGAAGAAAAAAGTGCCTCCTTCGTTTGCACATCAAATATCAAACTCAAAACATCCATTGTAACTGCAGCAGGGGGAGGGGGATGATTGCAGTCTTTCACATCAGGATCCTAAAGTAATGGCATAAAACTACAATACTGTACTGACCAGTTATTGAAAATGTTTCTGAACTACTTTCAATCAGTTCCCAACAATGACACTTTGCTACATCGAACAGGATACAACAAAAAGGTTAGCACACTACAGAAAAGAGGGCAGATATTTAAAAAAAAAAAAAAATTTCCTTGGGATGTGGGCAACACTAGCAAGACAGTACTTACCGCCCATCTCTGGTTACTTGAGTGCATGGAGTCAATCATCTACTGTGGGACTGGAGCCCCTGTAGGCCAGGCTGGGGAGGGGTGGCAGGTTCCCTTCCTTTAAGAGAATTAATGAACCAGAAGCTCATTTTTCTTTAGCTGGGCTTTTATGACAATCATTTTTCCAGATTTATTGAATTAAATTTCACAACTTGCCAGAGTGGGATTTGAACTCTCAACATCTGGGTTGCTATACCAGCCCCATAACCATTAGGTTACTGGCCTCAAGCTTTGATTGGACTGCTCGGATGAATGCCTATACACATTTCTGGCTATTAAGCTTGTAAATTTGTGGTTAGTGGCAGCTATCCTATACAATGATCATATACTTCAATACATCTGATCAACCACTGAATAAAAAGTATCCTAATTAAAATGAAAAAGCAGGCTTTACAGTAAAAAAATCAATTCTTAATAGGCTGCAAGGTTACCCTCAAAAAAAAAAGTGCAAATAGTTCACCTCTTAGCCAGAGTACAATTTTGATCAGATTTTTTTTTTTTTAAACTTCCAAAACGGAGATGGAAAAATCTTTCAACTTAAGGTAGTTAGAAGGACAGTTCCAGTTCATGATTTTACAGGGAAAATAGAGCTCCACAAATGTCCCCCACTCATGGTTTGGGGATCCCAATAATTGACTGATCCTGAACAACAGACTCTTTGATATTTGCCAGTGTCACTCTCCTATATACCTTCCAGTAGCTGTTTAACCCAATCAATTTTCCTCCTTATTGTATAGAGCACCTTCTCACTTCTAACTGCCTCTCGCCTAGCCAAGATCGGAACTATATCAACCAAGTTCCACAATTCCATTGAAGTTGCTGCTCCAATGCATTGATGTACTATGCAAACTGTGCTCAATAATAGCCTCCCCATTTTCTTCCAAGGGGCTGATTCTTGCTGGGGTACAGTTCCACAAGTACCCAATTTTGACCTTGCCAAACATTCAAATTTAGGCATTTCAACAGGAATCATTGAATCACAATCAGGAGCAAGAACTCTTGCTAATTCTTCCTCTTCCTAGCCCAAGGGTACAGATCAATTGTAGCACCCCAATTACTGCCTCAAATAATTGTAATTTAAATTATTATGGATATTTAAGAAGATTGGTACTGCAAGTCAAATGTTTTATAAACTTAAAAAAATTTTGATTAGCTATCAGATATGCACCACAATGGGCTTTGAGTTCATCTTTGCTCTTACTGTTGAACTCTTGAATTTAACTACATTGCAGTAAGGAAGCAATGAGTTGGGGGACTAACCCCTTCATGGAGCGGATTCCATGACAGCACTGGCAAAAGTCAAGGAGCAAGCCACCCTAGGAGATGGTAAAAAGAGGATTTTTACTTTAAAGATGAAAGTACCCAAACTTCATTCTACATTAATGGAAAACAACATGCTGTACCAAATTCTAAACACAGGTACCATTCTCTTCCCACATGTACCAGTGGAATCTAATGTCAGTGAAACAGCCCAATCTTCTTCATAGAAATTAAGCCATTCTTTTCCCCCCAGTGCAGTCCATCACGCCAGCAATTTAACCTTTGAAGATAAAGCCCTCGCCACATGAGTATTATTACCCACCATCCACCGGCACACCATGGCTGCAGTGTGCACTATCTACAGGATGCAAAGCAGCAACTCACCAAGGCTTCTTTGACAGCACCTCCCAAACCCACGACCTCCAACACCTAGAAGTACAAAAAGGCAGCAGGTGCACACGAACCATTTGTCATTTAATCTCTCCTGCCTTCCACCCCATCACAGACTTTAACTTTTGTTCTTTCTTCCCCTCCCTCCTTTCCCTGCCTTTGCACTTGCTTAAAACCTGGTTATATCTCTAACTTTTCCAGTTCTGACGAAAGGTCATCGACCGGAAATGTTAACTCGGCTTCTCTCTCCACAGATGCTGCCTGACCTGCTGAGTAGTTCCAGCATTTTCTGTTTTTATTTCAGATTTTCAGCATCCACAGTATTTTGCTTTTGATCTCTCTTCATGTAGGGTTGGGATACAAGTTGGTTATAGGTTTTATTGTTGCTTCCGCAGAATGGCCAGTAGAACAGCACAGATTCAGAGAAGATAAAAAAGTGGAAATTATAAGTATGCAGAGGGAGCTAGGAAGGAGGGAAGAAAGAAAATATGCTCCAAAGTATCATTTCCCCACAGCAAGCCAGAACTTCAGGATAGAAAAAAAATCCCCGCTTGACTTTAAGATTATCAAGTGCTTGAACTGCCATTGTCTATAGTTCCGTGAAGCAAGCATTGTAGTAAGTACATTATCAGACACAGGTCTTGCTATGGAAGTGCATATAGTCGGTTAAATGTTTACAGTATACAAATTAAGCTAGCACTTTCAAGTATTAAAGTATAGAACATGGACCAAAAGAAAAATGCCAGACTTCTTACAAAAAAGCAGCATTAAAATAAATACCCATCTGGAATCAAAAGCTACACACTAAACACTAGTCTTTTCAGCTCAATTGTTCAATAAATAAATACTGCTTTGATTTAACACCGATGCTACCTACTCAAAATAAACCAGAAATCCAGACAATGGTTTGGTTTTTTTTTTTTTTTAAAAAGCCGAAGTGCAAAGCGCTTTACCACAAAGTTTGCATTTGTATTCAGTTGAAAATATTAGTTTAGCCCTTTGTGTATTAGAGATTTAATCATCATCATGCTTATATAATACTACAGTTGGGCCCCAAAGATAAATGCACCACTAGGTGTTACTTGAGCCAGAGACCAGAAGGGTCCCAGGTTTAACTGAAGATCTGTGCCGAGTCAGATGATTTCAGCTACAACAGAGGAGCATTACAATTGGCATCAATTTCTGATTGGTATCCAGTGACTCAGACTACAAGTGCCAGTTTGTGCACAGGAATATGTTCAGCTTTCATGCCCCACAATTCAATAGCATACGGTCATTGTCTATCAAGGCTCCTGCGCAGAACAGCTGCTTGGACAAGTTACTCTGCCATCAGCACTTGAAGAAATGCAGCCCAGAATGAGTCAGCGGTGGGGTAGGGAGGAGAAAGAGAAGAACCGAGAAACCAGGACAGGGTAGAATTTTATGCTATACGCAGATCCTATTGCCATCAATGTACTCTAAAAACCAGCAAGCTTTGATATTGCACAGAAACATGTGTGCCATCATTTTACCCAAAGTGCAGATCCTTTCTTTGCTTAAATGCCGATACCTGAATACGCCATTTAAAATGATCATGTAGCAACATATTGTAGATGAGAAAGCTATGCAAATTAACCTATACAAATGTTCCTGTTCAACAAATTCTATAAATGCTAAATCCTCAAAACCATTCCTATCCATCAGTATTTCCAATATCTGTCGATAGCTGGACAAATGAACGCTCACAGGTTCACCTCTCCCTTCTGTAAATTGTTGAAGACTTCATCTTATCAGGTTTCCTTAATTCTGATTAAAGTTTCAGAAGGAAAAAAGGATGCTCATTTAATAAAATTGGACGAGATACTTGTACTAGATAATTTTGGCAGATGTTAAATAATCATCCTTTATTGCTGCTTTATTTATGAATATCTCCCATCACACCAGCCAGCACATACTTCTACCTAGCTAGCCGACACTTTTGAAAAGGATAAATTTTGAATTTAAGTTAATTTGCCATAGTAACTCCAGCCTAGCTGCTATTAATGCACAAGTTAAGCAGAGACATTGTCAGACTGTTTTAGTATTAACGGCTACACCTCTTTTTTTCTTCTCCAAAGGTAAAAGGTACTACACAAAACACATTCAAACGTATATTTACCTACATTATAACAGCGACTGCACTGCAAAAGTACTTCATTGGCTGTGAAGCACTTTGGGGACGTCCAGAGATTGTGAAAAATGTTTTTTAAACGCAAGTTTGTTCTTTATTATATCCTTAATTATTACACTGTCAGAGTAGTTAGACAAACACAAACATATACACTAGACCTTTATACCAAACCAGGATTTAATAAATTGTATTGAACTCCATCCTGATCAGTGACTCAAAAACAGGATAGTGGAGACACCTTGTGTGGTTAAGTTTTACACATTCATAATTTCTATTGGCCAAAGCATAAATTTTATATGCCTTTATTTATGCACATTATAATGTGCATTTTTAATTTAACATGCATAAACAAAAATACGTGAAAACATGCAGCACAGAAGCACTTTCAATCGATGCTTTGAAGTTACATGAGCAGACACTTAATGTTCTCTGGCTAGAACAGAGCTAAGATTAAGGCAGCAGAGTACCACACATTTATAATCACTTGTTTGTGCTGGTCATTTGCCTGTGAAATTGGTTCTTTTATGGGTTTCATTCTGCACAAATCATTTCCCAGGATTTATTTTGATTGTCATACTTTAGTCATCCAACTGAGAAAAGTCTGGACATTTGGAAATGCTTTGCACATTTGATAAAATGATCGAGTTATTGTGGTTTTCAATTTCATAAATTCATGTTCCACAAGACTTGTATTTTGTATAATGCAGAATGTTGCACATGTTTGAGTTGGGCCACTGCAGTTTAAACCATATCTTTCATTCTAAAATGGTATGAAGTTAATTATCTGATTGCACAAACATTAAGAGTATTTTGTCAAAAACTTTGTAGACTATTTACACTCAAACCCAAAAAGCTCCTCGACTTCCCCTCCAGTCTGATTCAAGCAATTTGCCAATATTTAATTTCAAACAAACATCGATGGGTAATGCAGCATCTATGCACAAAATTCCTTTTTAAGTGCCATGCAATTAATGCACATTTTATAATGTAATACTTTGGACAATGTGCACTTCACATTGTTTACTGAAAAAAGTGGTAGATGGTATATCTCACCATCACAGGTGAATGTGACTGGCTGTTGAAACTCTTCAATTTCTATGGAGACCTTCACACTAGCACTTTCTCCATTCATGTCACGGTGAAGCATAACAGGACTCAAAACATAACCCGGATTTGTGGAGTGGTCACTGTATGGAAATGTGGATCGTAACCTAAAAATGCAGAAATCATTGAAGTTTAGTCAAGTATTTAACTCCAAATTCCCTTGACATTCATTTGGAAAGTCCAATATTCTACAGTAATTTCTTGGCATGGTTTCCAATATTAAATTTGGCCATCAAACACAGCACGGACAGCAATATGAAGCACGATTATCCAGCACAGCACCAGAGCATTTACATTTAACTCAACACATCAGATTTATTCAACTTCCACTTACAAACTTAATGATGCTTCAAGTTGTTCTAAAAAGCAATCATCTGTTGAAGTTTATCAACAAGCCATCTCTACCAAGATCATTCGTATTTCACAGTTGCATTTGCAAGGTCTGCAGTATCATTTCTGCAATACAAAAGCTATTTCAACTATCCTTACCCCATAGTATCTCAATGCTAACTGAGTATTAAGAGGTCAACTAATCTTGCTCAGCACTCTACAACTGATGTAGGTATCTCCTACAATCTCACATTCTTGCACACCATGGTTTACATTTCTCATGGAGTTTTATACATGTGGAATAAACTGGAAGAGCTAATGACCTCTTCACAAGTGTGGACTGCCCTGAAACAGGAACCTTATTCTGGTTCCTTTCTAAAAAGGCACTTTATGGGCAATTCTCCAATCGCCATTTAAATCTTTCACTTCTGAGATGATACACAGCATTCAAATACCAATTCAAAATACTTGTATTTATTAAATTGATGGAGGTAGCAAAAACAGTTGGCCAGTCTTACTTAATAATTTCTTGCCAAAAAGCTGCCACCTCCCCATTTTGTGAATCGATTTGTTCCAGAAGTTTTTCTCCTGTAAGATCATTACTGGTCCCATTTTCACCCTGTAATAAAACCACAGTTTTAAACCAAAAGTGATTTTCAATGCATTAAACACATCAAGCATAGTGCATAGCAGGATGTTGCCTAGCCACACACAAAACACATGGCTGGGGGCATACACATGTAAAAAGCAACACGTTTTGTATACAGGCTCTGCTGAAAACAGGAAAAACTACAAAAGTTCTTTCACAGTTACTAACCATGGTGCTTTTTCAGTTTGCAGTAAAAAGTTACAACTTTGATACGAATTATACAGCGGGTGCTTCTGCAATCTTGTAATGATCCAATTACACCGTAACTTACTCCAATACAATGACTCAAGGTTTATGCACATTTCTTAAAAAGGTCAATAAAGGTTTAAAAATTAACTTTTCTTCTTTAAAAATGACTTCTGCAGCATCTCACTGACTGGTATAAAAGAATCAAGCATTGCAAAGAATATAATTCAGACAGCAATGCTGAAGCACACTGTAATAATGCAGAGTACTTTAAGTGAGGGAGCAAAACAAGGAGGTCTAATTATTACTCACTCAATTTGCATTAGTCAACATTTGCAGAATATTCTGAGCGTACACTCATAGCAGATTTCTAAGTGGAAAATGACATCATATACACAGAGGAACCAAAACATTATTTGATTTTCCCCATGGAAAAAAGTTATACAAATAGAATAAGCCAAGTAGGTCAGTTTACTATTTAAAATGACTTCTCAAAACCTTAAAGCTATTGCAATAGAATGCCACTGTGGTTTAGTCTTCAAAATGCATTTTAGTTGCATGTGCTACTGAATTGAAGTGGTAATCCAATTAAAATAACTTGAAATGTAGAACAATTCTCAGTTATATTGTATGGCTTTTACAGTATAGCAGTGTTATGTTATGGGTTTCTCTGCTTCAAGATTATTCAACTGTATGGTGCTTCCATTATACCAAACCCATTTCAGAGCAGCAACCTCAACATTAAAATTGTTGATATACATTATTGACTCACTGTGCAAGCCATTCTTTTCACCACCTTTTCCCCCTCCAAAAAGTAATAGCACCACCGCCACCACCAGTGATCACTGAATGTCAGAAGGTAGCGAGACTTCAGTAAATGGCACAATCATTATGAAAAGAAAACAATGAATATTTCTAATGGAAAAATCAAATTAATAACCGGTTTGAAATTGCAGTTATTTTGTGCTGGGAAAAGAAGAATATTTTCCAACTATTACCACACGTGTCAACATCAAAAGTCTCTCAAGTCAGGAATGGCCTCAGTTACACACGCTAAACCTCCCTCTGCTGACATGCAAATAGAATATGGAGGGTTGAAGTGGTCAGAGCAGCCAATTTTTCTTCTCCTTGCCAGCTTTACTGTCCAATTTTCTGAACTGGCAGAAAAGGACATGGGATTTATAGTCCATTTACACAACGAGCAACAGGGAACAAGACTGCTCCAAAACACAGTGTGGTGTCGGCGCGGGTCCAAAAGCATCCTGGCTCTTCCTCGGAGAGGTTAAGTGCAGCCAGGGTTGTTTATTAAAAAAGTTCAGATTAGAGACACAGACCAACAATTGGTCAAATTTCAGGTGCCCCCATGGTAAACTCGAATACTGTAATGAGAATCTGACTTCCATGATATACAGCAGTTATAATGAAACTATACAGTTATCATTCCAGTTAGCACACCCAATACTTGCAGCACAATTCACTTTTCACAAAAGGAAACTGGCCTTGGTTGACAATTTGTGCTCAGTTTCCTACTTAAGCTGCAAAATTTCCTGTGCTCAGCACAACTCAAGAACTGCAGGATACAACAGAATCGTGTCTCTATAACATTAAGTTATAAAGCACCTCAGAACATAAAGCAACATTCCAAGCAACTGTTTGGGATAAGACAGGTCAACTTTGAACTATTCACAGCAACGCCACAATAAAAAAAAAAATTTTTAATCTTAAAACGCCGCAGATTACCTTCAAATACGGTGAAGCCTTACCCGAGGAGTGGCCGCTGACCAACACGTGATTGGTGCATCTAACAATCCCACTTCTTGTGAGTTTCTTCCTTCCCTTCGGACCCTTCAGGAAACACACCATGCCCCCAGGCCTCTACAACACTGAACAAATACCACTGGGAGTAACAAAAATCACAGCCCAGAACACATCCCAATAATGGATAATCAAGGGGCCACAGGGAGGGGGGAACTAAAGACAATCACTATCACTAAGGAAATAGTACTTGGTAAAATAATGGGACTAAAAGACGACAAGTCCCCTGGACCAGATGGCCTGCATTCCAGGGTCTTAAAAGAAGTGGCTGCAGAGATAGTGGGTGCATTGGTTGCAATATACCAAAATTCCCTGGACTCTCGAGGTCCCAGCGGATTGGAAAACCACAAATGTAACACCCCTATTTAAGAAAGGAGGGAGACAGAAAGCAGGAAACTATAGACCAGTTAGCCTAACATCTGTCGTTGGGAAAATGCTGGAGTCCTTCATTAAGGAAGCAGTAGCAGGGCATTTGGAAAATCATAATGCAGTCAAGCAGAGTCAGCATGGTTTTATGAAAGGGAAATCATGTTTAACAAATTTGCTGGAGTTCTTTGAGGATGTAACAAGCAGGGTGGACAAAGGTGAGCCAGTGGATGTGGTGTATTTGGATTTCCAGAAGGCATTCGATAAGGTGCCACATAAAAGGTTACTGCATAAGAGAAGAGCTCACGGAGTTGTGGGTAATATATTAGCATGGAGAGAGAATTGGCTAACTAACAGAAAGCAGAGAGTTGGGATAAATGGGTCATTTTCCAGTTGGCAAACAATAACTAGTGGGGTGCCACAGGGATCGGTGCTGGGGCCTCAACTATTTACAATCCAAATTAATTACTTGGATGAAGGGACCGAGTGTAATGTAGCCAAGTTTGCAGATGATACAAAGATGGGTGGGAAAGCAAGTTGTGCAGAGGACTCAAATAATCTGCAAAGGGATATAGACAGGCTAAGTGAGGGGGCAAACATTTGGCAGATGGAGTATAATGTGGGAAAGTGCGAGGTTATCCACTTTGGCAGGAAAAATAAAAAAGCAAATTATTTAAATGGAGAGAGATTACAAAATGCTACAGTTCAGAAGGACCTGGGGGTCCTTGTGCATGAAACACAAAAAGTTAGCATGCAGGTACAGCAAGTAATCAAAAAGGCAAATGGAATGTTGGCCTTTATTGCAAGGGGGATGGAATATAAAAGCAGGGAAGACCTGCTACAACTGTACAGGGTATTGGTGAGACCGCACCTTGAGTACTGCATACAGTTTTGGTCTCCTTATTTAAGGAAGGATATACTTGCATTGGAAGCAGTTCAGAGATGATTCACTAGGTTAATTCCAGAGATGAGGGGGTTGACTTATGGAGGAAAGGTTGAGCAGGTTGGGCCTATACTCATTGGAATTTAGAAGGATGAGGTGTGATTTTATTGAAACATAAGATACTGAGGGGGCTCAACAAGGTCGATGCAGAGAGGATGTTTCCTCCAGTGGGGAAATCTGGAACTCCGGGGCATAGTTTCAGAATAAAGGGTCGCCCTTTTAGAACAGAGATGGAGGAGGAATTTCTTCTCTCAGAGGGTCGTAAATCTGTGGAATTCTCTGCCCCAGAGAGCTGTGGAGGCTGGGTCATTAAATACATTTAAGGTGGAGATAGACAGATTTTTGCAAGATAAGGGAGTGAAGGGTTATGGGGAGCGGGCAGGGAAGTGGCTTTGAGCCCAAGATCAGCCATGATCTTATTGAATGGCAGAGCAGGCTCGAGGGGCCAAGTGACCTATTCCTGCTCCTATTTCTTATGTTATGTTCTAACTGTTCTTCTGCTTTCCTAATTACAGGTGTTTGGGGCTGGGGAAGGAGGGGTGTGAAAGATGTACCTGATCACTGCTCAGTAGAATAAACTGACATGGTAAAACATGATCTGGTCTCCTAGTATGGCACAGTTCAGTATGTGTATATTGTACGTATTTATATAAAAGGAACACAAGTGCACACATTGGCAAATCCCAACATCATTCCCATTTGTGAATGAAACTACGTCTCACCAGTCCATCCAACTTTTACATCGACACCCAATCCCACCTCTTAACAATCTTGGAATTGGGAGTCTGAGGAGCACATTTATTCTTACAAGTAGTAACAGATGAAGAGAGTGTCACACTGAATTTCTGCCCAATCCTTCAAGTACAGTGATTAGGGGGTTAAGAGATGAAGATCAGTAGTGAAACTGCTGGCAAGGATTAAGTGAGAGCCTTTTCTATTTAGATATAAAACTAGGAGCATGTGTAACTTCAGAGTGTCAAAATAATTTTTTTTTTTTTCAAATAAAGTTTTCATTTATGACCTGGAACAGGAAATTTAAATCTGCCAATTTCACCCAACAACTGCAATTACATCAGTTTTACCTATTTATAGAAATTAAGAGGCTTTCTGGCCTTAAAGAGGAAGGTCAGGTTAAACACAGTTGCATCAGAATGGTACGTTATTCATTACATGGTATTTGAAAAGCAGATCAGATTAATTGTAAGCAGAGAACCATTAGCTTTAGAAAACACATTTACTGACTGTGTTTCAGTTAGATATTCTCTCATTCTCAATGTTCACATGAACAGTCTTTAAAGCAGTGCCAGATGCTGGGCCTTTTTCTAGGTTCTGTTCATTGCAAATAAGGCTTCCTTTTCTTCCCCTTAGTCATACAAAATGAGTTGGAGATTTGGCTGAAGGAGATTTTTTGGTCAGAAGAGGATAACCCCGAGATCATACCTGGAAGAATGTTCTATCTGATGGAGGCATCAGCCGTCAACTCATTTCATTTACAAAAAAGTTGAACTTCAAGGTGTAAGCTGTGTGAATAGTTTAACCACTTGTTCAGTGCCACATTCGACAACATTTAC
This sequence comes from Somniosus microcephalus, assembly GCF_052327205.1. Lineage (NCBI taxonomy): Eukaryota > Metazoa > Chordata > Chondrichthyes > Squaliformes > Somniosidae > Somniosus > Somniosus microcephalus. Next base: position 58,093,001 of record NC_141001.1, on the reverse strand, counting down.
CTGGTTTTGATCCAGTTAAATAGCATGGGATGTTATGTCAAGGTAAAGCATTACTCACCAAAACAAATAGGTGACAAACAGGGGCCTTATAAAATCAAGGTCACTTGAGTAGACCCAGAACATATCATGCCCCTAATTACCAGTGGGCTTTATATGGAGATTTTACAATACTTATAAATGTGATAAAACCAACAAAGGCAAGAGTGCAAAATAGAAATTAGATAAAGACAGAATGAGGCTAGGATGAAAATTGTACAAGATTCTGACATGTGTTCCTCAGGTTCCCAATTCAAGATTGTTTGAAGAGGTGTGAGTCAATGTGAACAATAATATTGCCTTTTTAACTCTGGGATCTGGGTTTGAATACAACCTAGCAGGTAAAGTAGTCAGAAAGAACACAAGAAAGGCAGATGCGAGAGATATTTCTTTGAGATGGAGGTAGAATGGAGTATATCTTGACTCTACAGCTGTCTACACTATGCCTACTAACCTGGTAGTGGCTGATTTTGACACTAGAATGCACAAATGAAAGGGTTCCGTTTCCCAGCAGCAATAGTTACCTTAAGGACAAATTTATAAAGTTGGAAAATGCGTGGAGTAAAACAACTTAAAATTTGTAACGAACAGCTTTGCAAGCAGCACGGTGGACAATTCACAACATATTCCCTAGTGGCTCGAGATGTTAAATAAGAGATCTTCATTGAACCGTACATTGTTTTGATGGTGTCTACTTCAGCGTCACCCAAAGAGGGAAAAATAAAACAGCTGGCTGCTGCTCTGGAATGCCATCAATGCTAATGAGAGGAAATTAGACACTTTGGATCAACTGTGGAAAAAGACAAATATAAAAAAACAATTCAGTTGCTTGGAACGGTTTTCAAAAGTACATTTTTTGTTCTGTTTTCCTGAGCACTCGGAGGTTAACTCCGGCAACTTTAACAAAACAGGAAATGTTCTTGCTGAACAAGAGCTCACATTTGTTGAAAGGAATGTTTGTCGACTACAATGTGTGTATCATTAGTCAGGAAATGCTGGAGCTGTTTCTCAATTCCATCTCTGGCGGGGTCACATAAGAAAATGCAAGAGGTCACACTTAAAGAATGTAAAACATATTCCTTTCAATCCAACCTAAGCACAGTTCTACCAAGCAACGTAAACCCCATTTATACTGCAGAACTGTTTCTGTGCCAGGTTCACCACCCCCACCCCCGTTTACACTATGGGGTAAATCTAGAAACACGACAACTGTGCATGCTCAAGCCAGAAACAACTTTACAGCAACTGCGCTGCGAACCTCCCCAGATTGGGATAAGCCCTTACAGGCCAACAACCTGTTATTTACTGCACTGCCGACCTGTAATGGCTGCAAGCCAAAATCACCTTCCAAGCTGGCATTTCCTGCTGTGAAGGCATGCACGGCCTCTCAGTTATTTTAGAGCAGAGTCTGAATATAAAATGACAGGTTTGCATGTCAGCTGGTTCACAGACAAAAGAATGGAAATGGAAGAAAGCCAGCTCATGAGTGAGACACACAGACACATGTTTATGACAACAATCTGCTCTTTCCAAGCACACCTTCTTGCCCATACTGCCACAGAAAGCAAACCTCTCGCACACAAACAGAAAGTAAATGCATGTTTAAAAAGTTATCCCAAGCCGCATCTGGCAACAAGTTCAACCACAGCATTTAGAGGGACCTGGGAGTAGATTGCTGGTCTATTTTCTAGGCTAGGGATTGCTGCCATGCATGGCACAGGGTGGCGTCAAAAAAATTGAAAATGGAAATAAAACACACCAATGGTTTCTCCAATTTTATGCCAGAAGTTGAAACCGCTCTGGGGTTTATCAAGTGGTTTCAACTATGAAAACAGCCACAAAACAGTGCAATATTGGGCATCTTGAATGCGGAATAAAAAAAAGAGGCAAGAGCACACGATATGCAGCATCTTGAAATAACCGCTCCCCTCCCCCATAAGCTGGTTTAAGTACAACTTATTCAGGTCCCAAAATACAAGGTATGCAGTTACAAACACTGCACCATCAGGAATTGGTTCTGTGCATCTACTGTAGGCATAATGCTGCAATTCATACAGAATAGAAGCGAAATAAAAGAAGTAATTTTTTTGTAAACCTGCCAACCCAAGATACACCACAATTCAGTGTTTGAATGCTCCTGTACCTTACAGCACTCTGAAAAATGTATTCCAATATACAGTCCAGTGAACAGCCAAGTTTGCCCATCAGTTACTGGACAAAAAGATGGATCACTACGCAAGGTACAGTGCAAGTTTTCATCAGAAAGGATAAAACCCTCGTACCTGTGAAGTCTTGGTGTTCGGTCCTTGCACTCTGCGAGAAAGCTGTGAACTTGTGGACCGTAAGTTAAGAGATAGACTCCGTGTAACCGAAGCTCCAGATGCAGATTTCCCATTTGGCTGCTTCAACGATGCCCCCTCACTCTTCACATCAGGTTGGCTGCTTTCTGACCGAGTCTGCTTTTGCAGCACTTGCTCCCAAGGATCCCCAGCTGCAGCACCTGCATACACTTTTTGCTCAGTCTCTGTTGCACTGTGCGAGAGCTCCAGGTTTTCGATCCTTACTTTGCTGAGTGGGTCAAGATCCAACCAGTCAAATTTGCTAACGTCATTCGAGTTTTCACATACTGGCAGCTTAGGAACCATCGTGCTGGCTGATTCCAAATCATTGCTCGACTTACTATTTTTCAAGTATTCAGATGTGCTGGCTATTTTATCATATAGTTTTGCAAGCTCAGGTGACACAGTTGAATAAACAGGTAGAACACCTGCAGGGTGTACAGGTGCAGCAGGCTGGAGTGGGAAGGACATGTACTGATGTGCACGAAGGCCAACATAAACAGGCTCTGAAGGTCGGTATGAAGACTGTCCAGGACCAAAGCCATTCTGAAATGGGTCAGGCTGTTTAGGGTATGTCACAGGTGTTGCATGGTAACCAGTCGTTTGGACTATAGACCTCTGTAATCCACCTGTCCACTGTCCCCCAGAGAAAGATGGCCGATTGTAAAACTGGCTAGAGAATGATGGGCTTACGAGAGTATTTGGTAACGTGTGTGGTCGGGTTATTTTTTTAGGGCCAAAGTTTTTGTCCAACAGCAATTTTTCCAGTTCAGCTGAAGTCAGTTTTTCTATATCCAGGTCGGACAGAGCCTCAGCAGCTGGTTTCTTTGAACTCTCTGCCTCTGGGAAGTGAATGAGATCGTACTCCTGTATGGTACTTGGAGCTTTCGGACATGCACCACTAGCAGGCTTCACTGGATGATCTTCTTTTAGGCTCTGGCTTCGCTCCTTCTGTAACTTAGCCAAGGCTTCAGCCTCCATTTGCAGGGCTTCTTCTTTGCCAACAGCTCGCTTCTCAGAGTGCCCCACTGTCGCAGGGGCAGACTGCTTGAACCCATTTCTACTGGATATCTGGGCCATGGCGTCAACTGGTAGATTCCCATTTATCAGAGCAGATCCAAGGGTTCTTAGCTGGGAAATCCCCAGGAATCAGAAGCTAGAGCCCTAAAGGGAATTATAAAGAAAACAATTAGAAATACTATCCATCCATACAACCAGTTAGCTAACCTACACTACAATTAGAGCTACCCAATTTAATAACCACTTTCATACCATATTAGTTTCACTACTTCTTTCAAGCAATTTTGCAGCACAAGGGTCAGAGATTTCAATAAAAACAGAGATAAAATTTGTTTTCTCAAATGCTTGTTGCATACCGGAGTATCAAGATAGAGTCCAGCTCTGGCAGACAGTCCGATTTAACAATCTCTTGTTATTAGCTACCAATGTAGCCATTTGCAGCAGCCTCTCATCCCAAAAACTTCCCGTCTTCCTTCTTCACCAGCAATCAGGGCCACATTAAATTTACTTCCAACCTTCCATTAGGTCTCCCTATTTCATGCATTATTCGCATTCAAAAAGGGATGTGCTGATTAGGACACTCAGATCAGCCTCATTTCAGATAATAAATTCCAAAAAGTTATGCCAACCATGTCAATTTAAAAAAAGTTTTTGGACACCGCTTTCTGGGAAAGAATATACAATCCCACTAGTTGACGCATGCGTGCACCCACCCCTCTGCACGTGTGTGGTTGTGACAATAGCAAAACTTTTTTGTTCAAGATGCATCACGATATTGGTTTCTTTCACAGTACATACTTTCACAAAAAGTTAACATGCAGGTACAGCAAGCAATTAGGAAGGCAAATAGCACATTAGCCTTTATTGCAAAGGGGTTGGAGTACAAGAGTAAGGAAGTCTTGCTGCAATTATTTAAAGGCTTTGGTGAGACCACGCTTAGAGTACTGTGTACAGTTTTGATCTCCTTACCCAAGGAAGGATGTACATGCCTTAGAGGCGATGCAACAAAGGTTCAATAGATTGATTTCTGGGCTAAGAGGGCTGTCCTATGAGGAGAGATGAAGCAGAATGGGCCTATATTCTCTGGAGTTTAGAAGAATGAGAGGTGATCTCATTGAAACATACAAAATTCTTACGCGGGCTTGATATCGTAGATGCTGAGAGGTCGTTTCCTCTGGCTGGAGAGTCTAGAGCAAAGGGTCATAGTCTCAGGATAAGGGGTCAGCCATGTAGGTCTGAGATGAGGAGAAATTTCTTCACTCAGAGGGTTCTGAATCTTTGCAATTCTCTATCCCAAAGGGCTATGGATGCTCAGTCGTTAATTATATTCAAGACTCAGGGCGATAGATTTTTGGACTCTAACGGAATCAAGGGATATGGGGATAGGGTGGGAAAGTAGAGTTGAGTTAGAAGATCAACCACAATCTTTTGGAATGGCGGAGCAGGCTTGAGGGACCATATGGCCTACTCCTGCTCCTATTTCTTATGTTCTTATACAGGGATAAAGAAAGGGATTTGCTTACAGAAAATGGCCCAGCTCTTTCTTTTTAAAAAAAAAACACCAAAATAGAAAAGTTGTGCAGACATTAGAGGAAGGGGCAAAGCCAATCAGTTCAATACATGCATCTGTGGTCTTTGTTTGCATACACAATTAATTGACAGCACGTTTTCAATTTAAACTTCCTTCACCTTATTTAAAACTTTGAAGTATACTTCAATCTGTCTTGTTCCAATTGAGTAGTCCATGTGAAGCCAGAGAGAAATAAATGTGTCAGCAAGACTCTGCATCAGCAAGGTTAAAGTTAAGGGAGCTTACCAGTTCATTTCACACTGCAATTTATCGCATCAGGTTTAACTAGTTTCTGAAAGCGGTTAGTTAAGCCTGTAACTGTTGTAAATCTACAAAGTTATTGCTTCTGTTCATTTACCCATCTAATATTTAATAAATCTGCTTCATGATCTATTAACTAAGCCATAATCTGGTAAAGCATTTATTCTACCACAATAACTAGGAAGCCGAAATAAAGTCACCAGGAGTTTGTTCAACATTGGGGCTCGTTATAAATGACACAGATATTGGAAACCTAAATTTACACTCCAGTCCCGAAGGGAGCAAAAGGCTCGTCTGCAGTAGAACCAAGTAATAAGGCCAGTCTGTATATGGTGTCGGAAAGGCAGAATATGGTACATTATATAGCTGAGGTACCCAAATCACCATGTAAGCACCAGGTCTGTTGTCCAAATATACTTAATCAACGGTGAGGAAAATGGACCTATGCATCATGGTTGCCCCCAGAGGAGGGCAAAGAGATTATAGATCTTTAATCTGAGGGAAAAACAGGTCCCTTATCAGATTTGATTATTCTATTAACTCAAGTTATGTCCCACACAGAAACCGTAAACTAGGAAGATGTTGCTAAGATTTCAGTCATTGTTCTCAAGCAAGCCAGATTACAAGTAGTTTGTCCATGGAGTAAACATGGGTAACTCCAATCCAGTGCACCAATGCACATACGCTATGCCATACTATAATGGAATACATATCCAGCAAAGTCCAGGAGATCTTGGATACTGAATAAATTATTCTGCATAGATTAGAAGAATAAGTTTGCACATTCTCCCCGTGTTTGCGTGGGTTTTCTCCGGGTTCTCCGGTTTCCTCCCACAGTCCAAGATGTGCGGGTTAGGTTGATTGGCTATGATAAATTGACCCTTAGTGTTAGGGGGATTAAATACGTGGGGTTACAGGGATAAGGTGGGACATGTGTTGGTGTAGGGGTTACGGGGAATCGGGTGGGATATGTGTTAGTGCAGGCTCGATGGGCCGAAATGGCCTCTATCTGCACTGTGGGGTTTCTGTGATTCTGTGAATAATCTATGACCTGACAAATGCTCATGCCTACCCTATTCCTCACGTGGAGGCCATCCTCAAGAGGCTGACCATACCAAATATCCAATGACTCTAGACTTGGAAAAAGGCCTTTGGCAGGTACTGCCATGGCTTGGTCACATTGAGTTTCCTGCATTGTCAGGCTTTACATGTTCACTGTCACACCTGTTGGGATGAAGAATGCATGTCATGTTTCAGTGGCAGGTTGATTCTGTTCCACCAGAAGCTAACCAAGACACCCTGGCATACATTGATGATAGTTCAGACATGGGATGTACACCTCATCAACAGCATTGATTTTTAAGACCAAGAACTGTAATCTCAGTATGGCTTAGGTACTCTACACAGACAGCCCAACCAAGACACCCAAACATTGCTCCTAAACCAAAAAACGATTAACTGACCATTTATCTGATTGTTGCATGTGGGATTTTGCTGTGTGCAAAATGGCTGCTGTAATTTGGCTATACAACAGTTACTGCACTTCAAATTACAAAGTTATATATAGGAGGCATTATACGGTTCTCTCAGAAATGTTTCAAAGTCAAGACCCTTCTTTCAATTGGATGTTCTCAATAATGACATTTCTGAGGTACAAACTTCCACATTTAAGAACTTCCAAGTCATTTCATAAAGTGAACAAATTTGTAAATACCACCATTCACACAGTATTTTTACCCATCAAGAGTTAGTGGTCAACGCCTCAATGGCATTTACTATGTATGAACTGAGGGCCATCAGCATTTTTGGCCCTGCTATATTTGTAATCATTCCTAGTAGAATGCAGCTAATTCATAGCCTTTTTGAAGTTGTGTTAAATGCAGCATTCTGGTCATTAACTAGTATTCTGGCTTGGAATCAAATAGCTAAAGAAAAATTTAATTACACTGAAAAGAAAACAAACAGTCTGTAGAGATGAAGTTAAAACAAATATCTAGAATTACTAAGTGGGTACAGAAGACTGCCATTCTGATGTACCCAAACTAATCTGCAACTGCACATTATTTCTCATGGCACAACACACAAAAAGTGATAAAGGAGGCATGGGGAACACAGTTGAGAGTTTCCACTAGGTCCTAAAAGCACCATTTGATATTGCAGAGGTTTTTTGCAGAGGTAGCCTCAAAACTACTACTTTAGTTTAAATGAGGCTTTTGCAAACCCTGAACATACTAATGTTAGCTGGGCTCAGTTGGTAGCACTCTCACCTGAGTTAGAGGGTTCGGGGCTCAAGGCCCACTTCAGGCCAAATCTAGATTGACACTCCAATGCAGTTCTTATCCAGCATGCCAACCACCCGCAACAAGGTTTAATAAAACTTTAGGTCGTCCCAAGGTTCTTTCAGCATTCCTTGACGAAACTCAAGAGTAGGTTATATAGATAACTGCATCAGTTTTCATTAGAACAGAGGCGATCAAGATATAAATTGGTAGTGTTGTTTAAAATTATGAAGGAATTGGACAGTTGATAGAAACAGATTGTTTCCACTAATTGACTGGTGACCCCACCATTAACATCTCGGGGTCACCACTAACCAGAAACTTAACTGGGCCAGCTACATAAATACTGTGACCAAAAGAGGTCAGAGGTTGGGTATTCTGCAGCGAGTGGCTCACCTCCCGACTCCCCAAAGCCATCTACAAGGCACAAGTCAGGAGTGTGGTGGAATACTCTCCACTTGCCTGGATGAATGCAGCTCCAACACCACAAGAAGCTTGACATGATCCAGGACAAAGGAGCCTGCTTGTTTGGCACCCCATCCACCACCTTCTTAAACAGTCACTCCTTCCACCATCAGTGCACCATAGCTGCAGTGTGTACCATCTATAAGATGCATTGCAGCAACTCGCCAAGGCTTCTTAGACAGCATCTCCCAAACTCACAACCTCTACCACCTAGAAGGACAAGGACAGCAGGTGCATGAATACACCACCACCTCCAAGTGACATCATTCTGGCCTGGAAATATATCGGTTTCTTCATCGTCGCTGGGCCAAAATCTTGGCACTCCCTCATAACAGCACTGTGGGAGTACCTTCACCACACGGACTGCAGCTGTTCAAGGCGGCGATTCACCTTTTCAAGGGCAATTAGGGATGGGCCCCCCCAAGGCCTTGGCAGGGATGCCCACATTCGTGAATGAATAAAAAAAAGTTTTTAATCTACTGGCACAAATCAATAAAGTTACTTTAAAAAAAGTAACAGTTTTCACACAATTCCAACGATTGTACTGGAACCATATTGTGCATTGGCCACAGGTACAGTGGGGTAGAGTTTTTGCAAGGTTGCATTTTTTTTCTGTGCAATTCGCCTGAAATCGGCCAAACCAGCATAAAAGATTGAGGAATTTAAAGCGCAAGTTACGCCCAGCGGAAATCATGTTACCGCGATCTTCTGCGCTAGTTTAAAAAACATTGCACTGAAAGTCAGCCCCGCCCACAAAACTGGCTATGCTCCCAGATTGAATTAATGAGTATAGCGCGTTTCCATTAATTGCGCCCGTTTGCAGTCCTTCGAGGAGGCTCTTCAAATGAAGCTTTTTTGCTTTAGGCACAAGTTGGCATTTTTTCCAAAGTAAATTAAATATTTTTTAATATTTAAATTAAGAAACTGACTAGTGTACACCAATGAAACTAGTAAATGGTTCTGTTTGGTTTTGTGAGTCATTTTCAGATATTTAAAATCAGGTCACTCACAGGTAGCGGACTGGGTATCCTTATTAAAAAGTACTTATTTTTTGTGATAAACCCAATTTCAGTTATATTAATAAACCTGCACCAGGTTATCGCTCTTACAATATATCAAGGAATATTTTTTAATGCAATGGGAAAAGAATGTTACGTTCCAAAACGCTGCCGATTGCGCTGGTTCATGGAAGATTTTACGTTTGTTATTATACAAGTGAGTTTGAGCGGAAACTTGAACCCTAACAACTCGCGCAATTTGTGCTCAGATTGCCCCCAAAGCGGAAACTCTATCCCTTTGTGTATATTTACTTAATGAACCTCAGCCAGGGCTTCAAGGGGCAACTTGGGGGAGGGAGAGAAGAGGGAAAAAGGGAGAAAGAAAAGGGAAGCTGTATCCTTCCATTGCATTAATATATGATCAAGATGTCTCCACATCAAAACCTCAACTACTTACAAATTAATCAAGATTAAAAATCAGTTTGGTTTTGTCCATTAAAAAAATGGCTGAATATTCATTTGAAGAAAAGCACTGATGGAGACATCATGGAGCTGAGCAATTAGATGCCAACTGAAACACCCCAAATAAAAAAAAGGAGCTGTAGACACATGATCGCCTTTGTAAAAAATATAAAAATCTGCTTATGTGCACTATGAATAAAGTTGGCAACATAAAACATTTTCACCTGCACAACATTAAATTTCTAAACTGTAGCAAACACTGATCGCCATCAATTATAGGGATGGGTAATAAATGTGGTCTTGCCAGCATCCCCCACATCCAAAGAACAAATAAAAAGTTGCAGGTATTATTCATCAAGTAGTCACAAAAATCTCAAACTAATTCACTGTTTCAGCAGGCAATTTTTAGGAAAATGCAGAAGAGGCTCCTTAATTTTATGTCCTCCTAATTTTGATATTTGCCGAGACAGGAACCTCAACTCTTACCTTCATACAACTTTTAAAATAGCTAATTTTTATTCCAAAATTATTTCAAATTAAATATAAATCAATGGAGTTGCAAGGCAGGGGGAACATTAGTTTAATACCAGAATTCAGACATTTAAAAAAGATCAAAATCAGAATTCCTGTGGGATTCCATTAATAGCCATTCACAACTTGAGAGCAGAATTAATAAAAGTGACCCAGTTTCCTATCAAAAGGGATTGGTCATCGATGAGTCAGCATGGTCTGTAGGATTTCAGTAACGTGCAATGTTGGGTCGGTCGGTTCATATTGCGTCTACTTGAACACACTCAATTGCTGAAACATCAGGGATTTAAGTGGAAAGTGGATGTTTCAACCCAGATGTCACAAGGATTTTAAAAAATTCACTTTTCCCCCCCCCCCCCCCCCACCCACCAGGATCAATGGTTCTCAGCATCAACCAACCAAATCAACTGAAAGGCAGGACTAGAGTACCAGGAAACAGACCTTGCTTTCTCCATTTTTGTTTACACATGAACCAGAGGCAGAAACGTTTAACAGTTACTGGAGTCGAAAATTACAGGAATGTCTATAGTGTTTATCTCCAAAGTGATCTGCAACTAAATAAAGCAGCTAAAAAAAAATGCAGCTTTCTTGTTAAAAAAAAGTATTTTCTTGCTTGCTGGGGTATGCAGCTGGCACAGACCGTTTAAGGGTTTATTTGATTATCAATTCACTCTCGGCCTTCTTGAAGCTACATAGAAATAACATTTTAAATAAATAGTTATAACTTTTTGTTCTTACGGTTAGTCTCTGGACTCAGAAGCAGATGTGAGCAAGACTGTCTTTCGTGAGTCTAGAATACACTGCCAGCTGAGATTATTGTAGGTGCATGCTGTAAACGGTTTCAATTCACAAATTAACATTCACCTGGGCTTGGAATCTCAATGAAAGCAATGGGACCCTGTAAATTATGTATTGGAGTCCCTGCAAACAAAAATATAGACAATGAGCTGTGTGTTAAGGGCAGCATTCATTGCCCATCCTGAGATGCTCAGAGAATGTGGTGGTGGGCCACCTTCTTCAATGTTTGGAGCGGTTTGTTACAACTGATACTAGCCTCAATAGCTTTTTGGGAGAGAGTGTTCCAGATTTCCACGACCCTTTGTGTGAAGAAGTGCTTCCTGACATCACCCCTGAACGGCCCAGCTCTAATTTTAAGGTTGTGCCTCCTTGTTCTAGACTCCTCCACCAGAGGAAATAGTTTCTCTTGATCTACCCCATCAAATCCTTGAATGATGATCTTAAACACCTCAATTTATCATCTTCTATATTCAAGGCAATACAAGCCTAGTCTATGCAATCCCTTGTGGCGACACGCCACCATTGGACATAATCCGCTCACGGCGGCAGGGGCAGTTTACGCAGGCGCACTGCCGGCAGCAGCCGCCCCCAGCCGGGGGCCCTTTCCTCCGGCAACTTGTTTCCTGCAGGGACGCCACCGTGCACTTTCAAACCCTCCCCGCACCGGCCCCCACGATGGCCGCGGGGCAAAAAGGGCCCCTACTGTACGTCACCGACGACAGCACCAACCGCCGATTCCGGTGCGACACAGGAGCCCAGCACAGCATCACCCCCGCCCACGAAATCCAACGCGGCGCACGGCGTATCACGCTGGCCACAGCCAATGGCTCGGACATCCGCACATACGGCACCCGCATGGTCACGCTCGACTTCGCAGGCCGCCGCTACCGCTGGGAGTTCCTCACAGCCAAGGTCCTCTGCCCACTCATCGGCGCCGACTTCCTCCGCGCCCACGGCCTCCTTGTCGACATTCCAAAGCACCGCCTCGTCGGCATCGACACTATGGCCCCCATCCCTGGCGCATTCACCCCGGCCCATTCGGCCGGCCTGACGACCTACTGCCTCGCCAGAGCCACGGACGGCTACTCGGCCCGACTAGCCGAGTTACCCGCCCTCACTAACCCGACCTTTTCAGCCAAAGCCGCCAAACACTGTGTGGAGCACTATATCCCCACCACCGGCCCCCCGGTCTCTGCCCACGCCCGCAGACTCAACCCGGCCAAGCTGGAAATCGCGCGGGCCGAGCTCACCGCCATGGAGCAACGCGGCATCATCCGCCGCTCCAGCAGCCCTTGGGCCTCGCCCCTCCACAATCGCCCCCAAGCCCGGCGGAGGCTGGCGCCCCTGCGGGTACTACTGCCACCTCAACGACGCCACCACCCCCGACCGATACCGCACATCCAGGACTTCTCGGCCCGACGAACCGTCTTCTCCAAGGTCGACCTGGTGCGCGGTTACCACCAAGTCCCCGTACACCCTGCGGACATCCCCAAAACGGCCGTCATCACCCCATTCGGCCTGTTCGAGTTCCTGAAGATGCCCTTCGGCCTCAAGAATGCAGCCCAGGCTTTCCAGCGCCTTATGGACTCAGTCCTCCGGGACCTGAACTTCCTATTCGTCTATCTGGACGACATTCTCGTGGCCAGCTCCTCCAAACAGGAACACCTTCGCATCCTGTTCAGGCGCCTAGCCCAACACGGGCTCATCCTCAGCCCGGCGAAGTGCCAATTCGACCTAACCGAGATCGATTTTCTCGGCCACCACATCACCCCTGCTGGGGCCATCCCCCTGCCCAACAAGGTGCAGGCCGTCCAGCAATTCCCCCGCCCCAAAACCATCAAGGGCCTCCAGGAGTTCCTCGGGATGGTGAACTTCTACAACAGGTTCATCCCCAGAGCTGCAGCCCTCATGAAGCCCCTATATGACTCCCTCCGAGGTAAATCCAGCAAGATAGCCGTAGCCTGGACCGCTGACATGTCAGCCGCCTTAGACGCCACCAAAAACGCGCTCGCCGACGCCACCCTGCTCGCGCACCGGAGGGCCGATGCCCGGGTCGCGCTCACCACCGACGCCTCCGACCATGCGGTCGGAGCTGTGTTCTAGCAGTGGGTCAATGGCGCGTGGCAACCACTTGCCTTCTACAGCCGCCAACTGCGCCCCCCGGAGGTCAAATACTCCACTTTCGACCGCGAGCTCCTCGTGCACCACCTGTCGGTCCGCCATTTCAGGTTCCTCCTGGAGGGCCGCCCCTTTACCACGTACATGGACCACAAGCCGCTCACATACGCGATGGCCAAGAACACCGAACCCTGGTCCGCTAGGCAGCAACGCCAGCTCGCGGCCGTGTCCGAGTTTACCACGGACATCTAGCACGTCTCCGGTAGAGACAACGCTGTCGCCAACTGCCTTTCCCGTCCCGCCATCTGCGCAAATCACCTAGTGGTCGACTACGCGCAACTAGCAGCGGCCCAGCTCACGGACCCAGACCTCCTCTCGGCGGCTACCAGCCTGCCAGGGATACGCCTAGGCAAGGTCGCGCACGGGCCCGAAGCCACGGCAGTCACTTGCGACGTCTCACTCGGCCAACCCAGGCCGGTCGTCCCTGCAACCTGGTGCCGCCACATCTTCGACGCGCTCCACGGGCTCTCCCATCCGGGTTCCCGCGCATCCGTCAAACTCCTCTCCCAGTGCTTCGTCTGGCACGGCCTCAGCAAAGATGTTCGGACTTGGGCCACCTCCTGCCTCGCCTGCCAACGGGCTAAGGTACAGCTGCACACAAAAGCACCCCTGGGAGACTTCGAGGTACCCAGCCGCCGCTTCGACCATGTACACGTCGACATCGTCGGTCCTCTGCCGCCATCGCAAGGCCAAACTTATCTCCTCACGATGGTCGACCGCTACACACGCTGGCCTGAGGCAGTGCCGCTGACCTCCACCACCACAGCCGACATCGCCAGGGCGTTCGTTAACACCTGGGTCGCGAGGTTCGGTGTACTGGCCGACATAACCACCTCCGAACTCTGGACGGCCACAGCACGCAACTGCGGGGTGACGCTCCACAGCACGCAACCTCGGGGTGACGCTCCACCGAACCACGGCGTACCACCCGCAGGCCAACGGGCTGTGTGAACGCTTCCACAGGTCACTCAAGGCCTCACTCCACGCCAGCCTGCAGGACAGTACCTGGACTGACCGCCTACCATGGGTGCTACTAGGCCTACGCACCGCGGTCAAGGAAGACCTCCAGTCCTCAGCAGTGGAGTTAGTCTACGGACAACCGCTGCGCGTACCAGGCGAATTCCTCCCGGAGGCTACCACGCCTTGGTCGGCCGAACAGCAGCGGCTCAACTCTTTCTCTTCCGCTCAACAGTTCGCCCCACTTCCGGTCAACCGACACGGCGAACTCGCACCTCACGTCCCGCCAAACTTACAGCAGGCACGCTTCGTCTTCATGCAACACGACGCGCACCGCGGACCCCTGCGACCCCCGTACAACGGACCATACGAGGTACTACAAACCGGGGACAAGGTCTTCAAGCTGCGACTCGGCGACAGGGTCGAAACAGTCTCCATCGACCGACTCAAACCAGCACACACAGAACCAGGGGAACAGGTCCCCGTGGCCCGACCTCCAACTAGAGGCCGTCCCGCCAGCAAGCCGGCGGCAAACCGCCCCGCCCCACCAACTAGACCGGCGGCCACTCAGCCGCTCCGGCAGAACCATTACACCACCGTCACGACTCGTCCACTCCTCCTAAGCGGATTCTGGGGGGAGCTCTGTGGCGACACGCCACTATTGGACATAATCTGCTCACGGCGGCAGGGACAGTTTACGCAGGCGCACTGCCGGCAGCAGCCGCCCCCAGCCTGGGGCCCTTTCCTCCGGCAACTTGTTTCCCGCAGGGACAGGCTGCCGGGAGCACTTCCTGTCTGGGGAGTATTTAAGTGGTTGCGCGAGCTTTTCAAGCTCTCTCTTTGCCATGATGTAAATTAAAGCAGTTGTGTTCCATCAACTCTGGTCTCGACTCCCAAGTTTGCTGCGGTATCTCAACACCCTTTACATTAATGAACCAGTTGGGTTTTTAGAACAATTCAACAGCGTGTCATTTTTACTGATGCTAGCTTTTTATTTCCAGATTTTTTTTATTTTTTATTAAATGAACCCTTAAATTCTCAAACTGCCATGGTGGGATTTGAACTTATATTCTCTGGATTATTAGTCCAGGCCTCTGGGTTACTCGTCCAGTCACATAACTATTACACTAGAATAACCCTTTTTATTTTTTACACTTGTAGATCACCCTTCCAGGAGAAGCTATTATTTTTAGCTTGAGACACAGAATTACTGGCGGGCCTAAAATGGCATGGAGGTTACTTTCAACATTACAACAGTGACTACACTCCAAAAGTACTTAAGCGCTTTACAGCCAATTTGAGACATCCGGTGGTTGTGAAAGGCGCTATATAAATGTAAATCTTTCTTTCTTTCCAATAGCCTGAATTTCCAATAGAAGGCTTCCTGCGTGCAGATGCCTCCTATCGGGGAAAAAAAAAAAAAATCTACGCTCTTACCCGAAAGCTCCCGAGGTCCGGACACTTCCGCTCCTGGACCTCTCCACAGTCGAAATGCGCAGGGCCCATGTATCCCAGGGGCGCAGGCAGTTCGCAAGTGTCCCTGGGATCACGTGGACCAGGCCAGCCAATAGGAGAAGGGACTCCTCCTTCATACATTTGACAGATAGACCTGTCAAATAGACAAATGGAGATCACCCCAAAAAGACAGAAACATGAAATTAAAAAAAAATTTAAATCACATTTTTAAAATTAGTTAAAATTACATTAAATTAAATATTTTAAACAAAAAAAACTTCAATTTTTTTCTAAAAATTAAATTTAACGGGGCTAAAAATAAACTTACCTTTTTTTAAAAAGTATTTAAAAATTACAAACGAGTTGAATTTTAAAAAAAACTTTTTCCCAAATCTTATGCTGGTAAAAGGAGGCTTTCAGCAGAGGTTCGACAGAAAGCGGAACTCCGCCCCCCCCCCCCCCGCCGAGGCCCTTCTCCAGGGCAGGGGTCTGATCTGTCAAGAGGATTCTTGACAGATCGGAAATGCCGGTTTTCAGCACTTGCGCTTCACATGCCTGAAAGCGGAATTTCCGATGTCCCTACGGGCATGCACAGCCCGTACACACCCGTAGGCATCGGAAAATACGGGCCAATGTCATTACTACAAGTTCGTTTGTGAGAAAAATCTAGAATTTGCATTCGATTTTTAAATATCTTCCACATACAACACAGCTGGGTTTCAGACGCTATCTTTTCCCCATGTAAAAGCCCGCTTATATTCCTAGCAGCAGACACAGGACCCCAATCAGAAGAATGGAAATATAATTAACAAGTTATTCATCATGCTCTGCATGCAAACTTATGCACTGAATTGGCAAAAGCCTATGTGTTTGAAGCATGTCCTCCACTATAAACCTGTAAAAGGTACAAAACACATACCAGAAATCAATGAAAGTGGCAAAGACATGAAGAAATTAGGAGTTGGCCACCTCACATGGTGTCTAATCCAGTGCCAACAGGACAAATGTGTAAGAGTCGCAGCATCATACCCTTGGCCCTTTAGTGTTAGAGGAAGGGATGAGGGGAAATAAACAAAAAGATACATTTTCATTTGATGCCTTCATCAAATGATTCAGTTGAAACAAAGACAATCTCTCCCCTCCACCCTCATAACCTAATCATGTGGAATTACAAGATAGAACCCAGATTCAACCTTGCCTTAGCACGCTATGATTTGATAATCCAACCTGCTGTACCAGTAGCTTAGCCACAAATCCATTTCCTGCAATGTATTTATCAAGCCCTGCCTGACTGAAAAAATATTTGCCATTTGTGTTGCAATAACCTGCATGTTTGTATTCATTAATATTCTCCAGTAACCAAATGCTCTCTTTTCCTCCGAATAAATAATTAATTTCCAACACCCAAAGACAGCAATACTATAGCCTAACATTTGTGGACGTTCAAGTACAACTTTAAACAGCAACAGGAAACTTGCTGTATCACAAGGTCCATGTTTACACAGAGAAAACAAAATGCTTTGGAGGGAGATGAAAGAACATTTGTGAATTTGTGAAGAAATGACTGGCTGGGTGCCCAAAGAACAAATAGGAACCTTCAAAGTTATACTGTGCTTCCTTCAGAACATGACAATAGCACAGTTTCCTTGACTGTCACAACATTTAAACACAGAGTACCCATCTAGAACTGATGAAAACAAAGTCATGGCTAGATCAATTTGGCGAGATCAACTGAAACCTTAGAAATACATTTATTGTACATTCAAGTATTTCTTGGGAGCCCTTACAATGAATTAATTAAGACTAGCTCCTGCAAATTAAAAATGCATTGAAATTGTAAGGAGACAAGAGAGGAAAGGAGACTGCATAGTACAGGTGATACTTGTCACCCGAGATGGGATTAAAAGTCAGCTCAGTTTGATTGGATGAACTCTCTTGAACATAAGAAATAGGAGCAGGAGTAGGCCATTCGGCCCTTCGAGCCTGCTCCGTCATTCAATGAGATCATGGCTGATCTTCTGCCTCAACTCCATTCACCGGCCCTATCGCCATATCCCTTGATGCCTTTACTAGTCAGAAAGCAATCGACTTCTGCTTTGAATATACCCAATGACTGAGCCTCCACAGCCCTCTGGGGGTAGAGAATTCCAAAGATTCACCACCCTCTGTGTGAAGAAATTTCTTCTCATCTCAGTCCTGAATGGCCTATCCTTTATCTTGAGGCTGTGGACCCTGGTTCTGGACTCCCCAGCCAAGGGAAACATTCTCCCAGCATCAAGCCCTTTAATAATTTTGTATGCTTCAATGAGATCCCCTCGCATTCTTCTGAATTCAAGAGAATACAGGCCTAGTTTACTCAATCTCTTCTCATACGATAGTCCGGCCTTCCCAGGAATCAATCTTGTGAACCTTTGTTGCACTCCCTCTATGGCAAGTATATCCTTCCTTAGGTAAGGAGACCAAAATTGTACACAGTACTCCAGGTGTGGCCTCACCAAGGCCCTATATAATTGGAGTAAGACTTCTTTACTCCTGTACTCAAATCCTCTTGTAATGAAGACCAACCTTCCTAATGGCTTGCTGCACCTGCACATTCACTTTCAGTGACTCATGTACAAGGACACCAAAGTCCCTTGGAGCATCTGCATTTCCGCAATCTTTCACCATTTAGGAAATACTCTGCCTTTGTTTTTCTACCAAAGTGGCTAACTTCACATTTATCCACATTATATTCGATCTGCCATGTTCTCGCCCATTCACTGAGCCTGTCGAGATCCCCTTGAAGCCTCTTCACAACTGACACTGCCACCTAGCTTTGTATCAGCAGCAAATTTGGAAATGTTACATTTAGTCCCCTCATCTAAATCATGGATATAGATTGCGAATAGCTGGGGCCCAAGCACCGGTCCTTGCGGTACCCCACTAGTCACAGCCTACCATCCTGAAAAAGACCCGCTTTTTCCCTACTCTTTATTTTCTGTGTTAACCAATTCTCAATCCATGCGAGTACATAACCCCCAATTACATGTGCCCTAATTTTGTTGACCAACCTCTTGTGTGGGACCTTATCGAAGGCCTTCTGAAAATCCAGGTACACCACATCTACTGGTTCCCCTTTGTCTACTCCACTAGTTACATCCTCAAAGAACTCCAATGGGTTTGTCAAACAGGATTTCCCTTTCATAAGTCCAAGTTGACTCTGCCCAATCTTACTATTAGTTTCTAAGTGCCCAGTTATTGCATCCTTTATAATAGCCTCACATCAGTAGTTGGGAAAATGCTGGAATCTAACAAGTCTGTAGTTCCCCGTTTTCTCTCTCCCTCCTTTCTTAAATAGCAGGGTTACATTTTCTATCCTCCAATCTGCAAGAACCATTCCAGAATCTATAGAATTTTGGAAGATGACAACCAATGCGTCCACTATCCTAATGGCCACCTCTTTCAAAACCCTAGGATGTCGGTCATCCGGTCCTTGGGATTTATCGACTTTTAGTCCCATTAATTTTGCTAGTACTGTTTTTTTACTAATAATAATCTAAGTTCCTCATTCTCACCACACCTTTGGTTTGCTCGTATTTCTGGGAGTTGTTTTGTATCTTCCTCCGTGAAGACAGAAACAAAGTATTTATTTAATTTCTCTGCCATTTTCTCATTCCCCATTATAAATTCTCCTGTCTGACTGTAAAGGACCTATATTTACCTTCGCCAGTCTTTTCCTTTTCATATACCTATAGAAGCTTTTACAATCTGTTTTTATATTTTTCGCTAGTTTGTGCTCATATTCCATTCTCCTTTTCTTTATCAATTTCTTGGTCCCCCTTTGCTGATTTCTGAAAAGATCCCAATCCTCAGGCTGACTGCTTTTTCTGGCAACTTTATAAGCTTCCTCCTTTGACTTAATACTAGCTTTAATTTCTTTTGTTAGCCATGGTTGGATCACTTTTCCTTTTAGGTTTTTATGCCCTCGAGAAATATATGTTTGTTGCAAGTTATGCATTATTTCCTTGAATGTTAGCCATTGTATGTCCACCTGCATACCTTTTAGTGTAGTCTCCCAATCTACTTGTCCCTCATACCCTTGTAGTTTCCTCTGTTTAGATTGAAGACCTTAAATTTCAGATTGGACTACATCACTCTCAAACTTAACATAAAATTCAATCATATTATGGTCACTTGTCCCTAAAGGCCCATTTACCACAAGATTATTGATTAGCCCTTTCTCATTACACAGTACCAGATCCAGAATAACCTGTTTCCTGGTTGGTTCCTCCACATACTGATCCAGGAAACCATCTCGCATGCATTCCAAGAATTCGTCCTCCACACCCTTATTGGTAATTTGATTTGCCCAGTCAATATGTAGATTAAAGTCCATGATTACCGTATTGCCCTTGTTACATGCACTTCTAATCTCTTAATTGATTAAGCCCTACATTACCACTACTCCCACCAATGTTTTCCGCCTTTTGCTGTTTCTTAGCTCCACCCAAACTGATTCTAGTTCTACATCACGATCTGCCGAGTCAAGATCTTATGTCTACTGTACCGATCTCATCCCTTATTAACAGTACTACGCCACCTTCTTTTCCTGTTCTTCCTAAATATTGAGTACCCTGGAACATTCAGTTCCCAGCTTTGGTTACCTTGCAACCATGTCTCTGTAATGGCAATTACATCATACCCATTTACTTCTATTTGTGCCATTAATTCATCCACCTTTTTGCGAATGCTACGTGCATTTAGATAAAGTGCCTTCAACTTTGCCCGTTTAATATTTTTCTGCACTTTGACCCTCTTTACTGCTGGCCTTAGTTTCTGCTCCCTACTAGTTTTGCTGACTACTTTTCTAACTTGCACTTCCAGCTTTGTTTCTCTTTGTTCTGGGCCCACACGTAGGTTCCCAGCCCCCTGAAACTAGTTTAAATCCTTCCCAACAGCACTAGCAAACCCCCCTGCGAGGATATTGGTCCCAGTTCTGCCAAGGTGTAACCCGTCCAGCTTGTACAGGTCCCACCTTCCCCAGAATTGGTCCCAATGCCTCAGGAATTTAAATCCCTCCCTCCTACACCATCTCTCCAGCCATGCATTCATCTGGTCTATTCTCCTATTTCTGCTCTTGCTAGCACGTGGCACTGGGATTAATCCTGAGATTACTACCTTGGAGGTCCTGCTTTTTAATTTTGCTAGCTCCCTATATTCTGCTTGCATTCTTTCTACCTATGTCATTGGTACCGATATGGACCACTACCTCTGGCTGTTCACCCTCTCCCTTCAGAATGTCCTGCAGCCGCTCAGTGATATCCTTGACCCTGGCACCAGGGAGGCAACATACCATCCTGGAGTCATGTCTGCGGCCACAGAAATGTCTATCTTGCTGGCTATAAGAATTTACCAAGAGAAAATCAAAAGCCAGCTCTTGTGCACCCACAGCGTGGTACAGAATATCATCTACTTAAATAAATTATTTATAACTTTACATATCTCCAATGCTGAAGAGAAATCAATGCTCTAATTTATACCTTGCTCTCCATACTCCAGGAAAATTGTAGTTCACATGTGCCTGCATAAAGAACTAACAGTGCCCAACTAAAGGCAGCAAAAAAAAAAAAAAAACCATGATGCGTGTTTAAAAGGCAAGTACATATTACAAGTCCCGGTCACAGGCAGTTTGCAAGAAGGTTGCATGGGCAGCTTTCTGGACTGTGACAGCAGAATGTTGGGTAGGTTAGTGATGCCAGGTGTACATTGCCCCTGGAGGCTGGCTACACGTTGATCCATTGCAAAAATACTGACATTGTTCTATGGGCCGAGTAATCTTGACAAGCCATGAAAAATAACCTACGGCAATAGGTTCTTAAGACTGTGGACAAGTCCTTCAGTGCAGTAAACAACCCTCCCAGACATGTCACTATAATGGCGAAGAGATAAAAGACTTGCATTTATACATCGCCTTCCATAACCTCAGGACGTCCCAAAGTGCTTTACAGCAGTGAAGTACATCAAGTGTCATCACTGTTGTAATGTAGGAAATCTCAAACTTTATATTTAACAAATAGGTATGGTCCAACACCGCCTCCAGTGTGCCAGTGCAGCCTTCGGTCGCCTGAGGAAGAGTGTGTTTGAAGACCAGGACTTCAAACCCAGCACCAAGCTCATGGTCTACAGAGCAGTAGTGGTACCCGCCCTCCTGTATGACTCAGACATAGGCCAACTACAGCAGGCATCTCAAAGCACTGGAGAAGTACCACCAATGCTGCCTCCGCAAGATCCTGCAAATCCATTGGCAGGATAGGCGCACCAACGTCAGTGTTCTTGCTCAGGCCAACAGCCAAGCTTTGACCACGCTCGATCAACTCCGATGGACGGGTCACACTGTCCACATGCCCGATAAGGGACTCCCAAAAGAAGCGCTCTACTCGGAGCTCGGACGTGGCAAGAGAGCCCCAGGTGGGCAGAGGAAATGCTTCAAGGACACCCTCAAAGCCTCCTTGAAAAAGTGCAACATCCCCACTGACTCCTGGGAATCCCTGGCACAAGACCGCACAAAGTGGAGGAAAAGCATCTGGGAAGGCGCCAAACACCGAGTCTCTTCGCCGGGAGCAAGCGCCGGCGAAGTCAAGCGCAAGTCAACCCAAGCACCCCACCCACCCGCCCCTTCAACCACTGTCTGCCCCACCTGTGACAGAGACTGTAGGTCCCGCATTGGACTTATTAGTCACTCGAGAACTCATTTATAATGTGAAAGCAAGTCATCCTCAGTTCCGAGGGACTGCCTAAGATAGAATACAAATGCACACTTTTTTTTTTTTTAAAAAGGCTCAATAATAGTAATTACATCTGAAAAATAGAAATTTCAATATGCCAATAGCAACCCAAGATTGGACTGCAATTCCAGACTACCAAAACCAAAAAGGTACAAAATCCTATGAAGCAATGACTGCCTCAACATTCTATAATCTACAAAAATAAACCCAAGGCTGGATTTATGGATGAAAAATAAGATCACTTAGTAAGAAGCGTAGCTTGCTATAAACATTTCAACAAAAATCACATACCATTCTAGACTTGTGGGTTATAATGTTGCAATGCTGCAGCCTTCTCCAAGGTTGTACACGGCTCAAAGACCTGACTTGAACAAATCAGGCCAGTCGTCTCAAATCCAAGCTAAAGTAATTTTGCAATCGCATACAAGGGCTGCAACATAATAGCAGAGTGGAATGAACACAAGATACTTTCTTCGGAAAGCCAGTTTCCCTCAACATGAGACGAAGTTAATTCTTAGCTTCTTCTCTTCTTTCCCCTCCAATAAACATCTATTAAATCAATTATCTCTACATTCATTCACAAGCAATGTAAGCAGATTGCCATCAGGTTATAATGTATTGTTTGTTGAATGCCAGTACCCATCACTGATCTAAAGCCATCTTTAAAAAGTCTCTAATTCTGCTTAAGCTTTAAAAAAAATTAAGTCAAGAGCATTAACTATTACAAAGCACAATCAGAACAGGTTACTGAATATAAGGAAAATTGACATAAAAGTTGGGAAATTCTTGAGGAATGTTTGGCTTTTGTGCCAACCATATGGGCCCCTCATTTATTCTACACGGTTAAAGGTTAAATAGAGACAATTGTGTTATCTGGCAAGAGATTACAGATTCCCCAATTCCTGAGGACGTGCAGTGCCAGTAACAGTTCCTGTAAACCCAACAGCACAGCAAACACATCATTGGCCTGATTTGCACCATTTTTACTCGGCTCCACTACTCATTCTTTTGTGCTTTATTTTTTTTTTAAATTAGAGAGGTGTGGGAGGCTGGCCAACAAAAATAATTTGTATAGCCTTTGGTTAATACTTCATGATACAAACTGAATACTCCTCTTACAGGTTACTTCAACAGGTTAGTGGGGGGGGGGGGGGGGGTGGAACAAAGGTTTAAATTACTCTACAAGAGAAACAACTGATCTACTAGAGTTGCAAATCAAACTAAATAGGTACCCCAAGTTTGACCTCAGTTTGAATTCAGTTTGAAATCAAATTCAGAGCTAAGCACGTCAGTCAACATGCCACAGACCTATTATTGCTGATGTATCGATCCAGGTACAGTGTTTCCATGAATCAACACACAGGCTTACAATCTGGTCCACACTGCTATCCAGAGTGTGGTACAACAGTCTGTTGCCAGGATCAAAGACATGCTTCGTAAATCAACCCTTGGTTAAGCATATGCCGTCCGGACACCAGTAATGTAACATGCCCTGGAAGTGGCTGCCCAGGGACAAAAAGCTGTGGGTTAACCATCCACTTCAAGAGACGAGCACATCCAATAGTGTGTTACAATAGTTTTTAAAAGTATTGTTTAAACCAATAACCCACAAGAGAAAACAAGAAAGTATGTACGGAGCTTTACTTATTTTTAATATTTAAACACAGCAGGACCCACCACGTAACATCACATCTCTTCCGGACAAATATCAAACTGCTGTTTTACCTTTTCACATCCATCACACAATCTCCCAACTCCAAATGGCACTCATGCACACTAATAGCCAGAATCCAAAATATTGTTTGGTATACCATGCTAAAGAGTTAGCTGGCAAAAAGTTTAAGGCTGTAAATCAAGTTTGCATTCGGTCATAAATCCATCTTTATTGCTGTGGTTTAAGGCACCCACAAGAACCCTGCGATTTAATTACAATCCCATAACTCACCATCAGCTAAACTAAAGCCCTGTAAAATGCTCCTGCTTTGCAGCTTGTATAACAGCATTTAGTCACATAAATCTCCCTTGTGCGTGTCATGGTCCAATACTTAAAATAAACCTTAATTTTTTTTAATCAACTATAACCCACACCTTTAAGCCATGATCAACTCTGACTGTGCAAGAAGCACAGTCCCAGCATGAAGAACATGACAGTTCCATTGTACAGCTTCAAAGGAATCAGGCATCGAGTTATGCACAAAACTGTGCAATCCAGTACAGGTAAACTATCCTTTATCCGAACTTCCAAAAACCGAAAACCTCTAAAAACCGAAAGTTTTTTTGTTCAGCGGAAGTCGTGCGCACATGACCAGAGTGGTGCACGACTTACGCTGAGCAGGGCAGAGGGTCACAGAGTTCCCTCCTGGGTAGGAGATTGCAGGCCAAGCAGGACAGTGTGAAGGAGGTACCGGGAGAGTGAACCCAACAATACAGCGGCCTGTCCGATAGCTGCAGCGGCCCGTCCGATATTCTTTTCTCCGCCCCCCCCCCCACACCCGACCCGTGGCCCGTCCAATATTCTTTTCTCCCCCCCACCCGACCTGATTTGCAGGCCAGCTTAGTAGGAGTCAGCCGATATCTGGCTTTCCAGAGAAGCAGGAAGGGGAATGAGACATGGAACAGTCGCAAGAGGTAGCCTGAACTTTTAAAATTTATATTAAATACAAATTTTCCAGTCTTATAATACCTTCTGAAATCTGAAAAATTCCGAAAACCGAAACTCAGCTGGTCCCAAGGCTTTCGGATAAGGGATAGTGTACCTGTACCAGTTTCTCCATCAAATTTGACACCATCCAAATCGCTAAAAGATCAGCTTTCTTCAGCTCCTAACTAATTGAGGTTGTGGCTTCAGATGATGGCCTATTTTCGGTAAATCTGTGCAATTCTGACAGGTGTAATCAAAAGATGTACATAGTGAAGAGGATGATATAAAGCTCCATTGGCACACATCACCAGTCCATCACACATACAGTTATTGCAAGCTGCTGCAGAGGTATGCAAGGGACAGAATGAATGTTGAGTGATTTTTCATATAGCTCATACAGCTACCAATATAGGCCAACAAAATTACTATAAATAAATCTAGTATGAATATTCAAGTGTTTGAAGATCAGCTGCTCGTCAAAGCAGGAATGGGAAAATAAAGTTCACTTCTACAATACAGGCACACAAACTATATTGTGGAAAGTAACACCCATTTCACTTATGTATTGCTAAAAGAGGAATTACTGGCCTCTTAAATGAAATCTCTACTTCGACTATAGGCAACAGTAGTGCCCGAGGTGACAGAGACAAAACACTTCACACTGTGTGGAAATATTCTACCACATTGTGTGTGTGGGATCTCTTACTTTCTGTGCACTCAGTGGGAGGGGAATGTCTCAATAATACCATGACAGGAGAATGTATTCAAACAGAGGGAGAGGAAAATTTAACACAAGCCTATTCCTTTGCATATTTTCCAGGAACTCGAGTGAAAAAAGGAAAAACAAACATTCTGGGATTTTTTTTTGCTCAATTTAAATTTTCTTCCATACACTGGGAAGCAACAGTGGACAAGACCCTGCTCGTACTCAGTGAGGTACTTTCACCGAAGCATTTCTTGCCTTAAATCAGCTTTCAGTTTCAGCGCAAAGCCTAAATTCTGCAACCACAGCAGAATTGGGGAAATGCGGTTCAAACAATGAATTAATGTTGGGAGTGCTGTGACGGTTGCAAAGGCAAATGCAGTAGCAATTCTGTGACAGCAACACAAACAATGAGATGAGCAACCATTGAATCTGTGTTTTACAATAGCAAAAAAAAGTTTGACCAGAAACGTTGACTATTTTCTCTCCACGGATGTTGCCTGGCCTGCTGAGTTTTTCCAGCATTTTCTATTGCTTTTTCGAATCTTGTGTTTTATGTTGGTTAAGAGGGGAAACGTTGGACAGGGCACCAGGAAAATTCCCTGGTCTTCTTCAGTTGGACGTTAAAAGCCCCATGGCACTAATTGAAAAGGGAGATAAAATCAACCTTGGCTGGCACTCCTGTGCGGTGTGAAAAATCCAGAATAGAAAGACAATAGGTGCTTGTTAAATGCAAGGAAACAAGTTTAGCTGAACAATTGAGACGTCTGATGCCAATTCTAATGTGAGAGAAAAGCACCTATTTTCTGTACCAACTCCATTACATATAGTTGTCAATTGCTCATATTTGCAGTCAGCTATCAGTGGCCAGTCGTGCAACTTGCATGGCTATTTAAATGTTCTAGATCTTTAGGACTTCAAATTGCCCACAATACCTTATAAAATCTTATAAAACTTGTACTACAATGAATTGCAATGCAAAATCTGTGAAATTCTCTCATTGATATGCCACGTGCATGTATGAAAGACATCAGTCTTGACTCAGTGCTCGTGTCAAGAGTCAGAAGGTCGTGGGTTCAAGGCCCACTCCAGAGGCATGAGCACATAACCTAGGCTGTCACTTCACTACAGTGCTGAGGGGGTGCTGCACTGTTGGAGGTGCCGTCTTTTGGATGAGGTGTTAAACCGAATTCCCATGTGCCCTCAATGGATTCAAAGAACAGGGGTTCTGTCCTATCCTGGCCAACATTTATCCCTCAACCAACATCACTGAAGCAGAATGTCTGATATATAAAAAAGTGACAACATTTTAAAGTACTTAATTGTTTGTAAAGTGCCATGGATATCCAGGAGGTCATGAAAGGCACTATATAAATGCAAGTTCATTCTTTGTGGCTGGGGGAAATTTTAAAAAAATACATTTATACAGCACCTTTTAGAAAAAACATCCCACAGCGCTTCATAATCCAAGTATAGATGCTGAGCCAAAGGAGGAGATATTAGGATTGGTGAATTCAAGTTTGGTAGGAGAGGTGGGTTTTAAGGCAGGTCTTGCAGGAGGAGAGGGAGGTGGAGAGGCAAAGGGGTTTAGGGAAGGAATTCCAAAGTGTGAGCCTAGGTGGCTGAAGGCACAGCAGACAATGGTCAGGCAAAGGGAGGGGAAGATGCACAAAAGGCCAGTCAGAGGAACTGGGGAGATGGGATGATAGAGGTTACAGAGATGGGAAGAGTTGAGGAAGTGAGGCCACGAAGGGATTTAAACACAATTAGAATTTCAAATTTGAAACATTAGAGGACTGGGAGCCAACATAGATCAGTGAGGACGGGCTGAGCAAGACAGGATACAGGCTGCGTTTTGGATAATCTGAAGTTTATGGAGGATACAGGATGGGAGGATGACCAGGGGAGCATTAGAACAGTCAAGTATGGAGCTAACAAAGGCATACATGATGGTTTCAGCAGCAGATTGGCTGAGGTAGGGGTGGAGGCAGGTGATATTATATGGGTGGAACTAGGCGGTCTTTGTAATGGACAGGATATAGGGTTGGAAACTCAGCTTGGGGTCGAATAGGATGCAGAGGTTGTGAAAAGTCTGGTTCCACCCAAGATAGTGGTAAGGGTACAGAGTTTGTGGCGGGGGCCAAAGACAATAAGCTTTGGTCCTCCACATGTTTAGTCAGAGAAAATTGCAGCTTATCCAAGACTGAATGTCAGAAAGCAGTCCAACAATACAGAGGCAGTGGAGGGGTGGAGAAGTATACCAGGGTGTCAGCAGTGTACTTGTGGAAATGCAAGTTGCCTGTATAAACTTCCAGTAACTCTTATACAAATACATTCTAAGGATACACCAAAATAGTCACACCATTGTTCCCAACGAGATATCCATGGATGTTGAGCTCTATTTCCTCTCTTCTACTTTGCCATGGTAGTTCCAACCTAAAAATAAACCAAGTCAGCAGCTCCCCCGCACCCCTCCCCCACTTCCCGAACCACTGTCAAAAGGACAAGAGAACAATGCTGGCAGCCAGATCACTGAGCATGACCACCATCCTGCTGCACATTGCCCTGGGCTACCCGCAGCACATCGGAGAAGCAGAATGAGTTTTAAAGCTACACACAAGTACCGCTCCAAAGTGAATGTTGCGTCCAACATACCGAGAATGGCAAGGGCATTGGTTCATTAAGTAAAAAGTGTTTGTTTTGCTGTACAGTTGCTACCCATTATAGTTGCATTACTGAGCTACTAATACTGATTACAGTAGATTGAATAAACTATTTGGATTTATTTGCAAAAATTCTCTTTAGGAAGAATTAAATTACATTTTGTGCACTTTAGTTTCCACCAGCCCCTTTATATAACTGATGAATAAAGCTGCGACTACACCTAACATTCCATGAAAAGTACATGGGCTACTGTGTTGTCATTGTGATTACTTTTTGTACATCATACATGAGGCAACTGGGACAAAACAGAAAATACTGGAAACGCACAGGTCAGTCAGCATCTGTGGAAAGTAGTTACATTTCAGGTACAGACCCGTCTGCAGTGCTGAAGAGCCTGTGCTCTCCACAGTTGACTGGTCTCCTGAGTGTTCCCAGCATTTCCTACTTTTGTTTGACTTCCAGCAATTGCATTTTCTTTTGACTTTTGACTTGGAGCTAATGGGTTTCAGTTTTCACTGAAAAATAACAATGAAAATCCTGAAAGCCTAATGTAATAAAGAGGAATTTAACTCGGAGGTCGTGACCTTTGTCTTAGGCCTTTGATTGAGGGCTTCTCGCCCTCACGCCATTGTTCCAAGTGTTTGCGGTTTTGAAGCTATTACTCAGCTTTTCTAAGTGTGGTAGGTTGGCATGTAGGATTAGTTTTACAACACACCTACTAGAGTACTGAATACACAAGCCACCGTTCACAATTCTGCAGGTGATGCCATCACTAGCCCCATCTGTGAATTCAGCATCAGGAACTGGCACTGCACTGGCACTGAGCTACTTGATAAGATGCAAGGCTAAATAAAATTCTCAAGTCGCTGCTGCAAGACTGAAGAGAGGCTCTATTCTGGTGTGCTGAACTCTAACAAAGCATTCACTGTGGGCACTTTACAGCAGTAAGCTGCAAATATAAAACTGGGATCCAAAGCAGGTTTTCATCCTCTGGCACATCCAGGCAACAAGAATACCAACAAGCGACATCTGCAACCTCCAATATCACCATGGTATCATCTGTTCTTCATCTTGAGTATGTCAAGTTTCTACACATGCTTTTTCTTTGAACTGCATTATGAATGCCCCTTTATAGTCAGCAGGATAACAAGTGTTGAAAATATAAATTGAAAACAGCTTGGAGTTTAAAAAAAAAGTATTGTTAGGAACTGGGGAATTATCTGATGGGAGTTACTGTGCCCAATGGGGTGAAGCAGCTCAATTAGCACACACGGTGAAAGAGGTGAATTCAGCACCCTCGCAGATCCATCTCATTAACTGCTGCAGCCCAAATGAGATCATTTCTTTTCGTATGTTTCCTATTTACTCATCAGGCTAAATCATTAAGTGGGTCTCAGAAGTCTAGCACCAATTCCTCCACGACAGCTCCCCTCGTTAAAACTTCCGGTTTGGGTGTGAACCAAATGGGAAAGCAGGAGGAAAACAAAAATGATTAACAGTAAATGGGGTGGGGGGGGGGGGCGGGGACAGGAACCACAAGACATGGTTTTATCATAAGCACTTCCTCATATTCTGGAACAGAATTAACACGAAAACCACCAAGTACCAGTTTAAGAAGCCACATAAAACAACACAAATTTTTCCCCTTGAAACGTCAGTGTTCAAAGTTTGCAGTATTTCTCACTCAAAACTTCCCTGTAATCACTTCCCTGTACTCAGCCCTATGACAACCTCAGTCCCATCAATAAGCAACAGGTATTATCTGCACAGACATTACAACATAAATTTCCCCCACCCACGACTGTAAATTTCAGCTCTCTATTGACCGCGTGGCTAAACCTTTTATCTTTGCGTCATACAAGTCTGTACTATAGAGCCTCGGGGCAACAGATAAAGTTCACGTCGATGTTGTCATTCATTTCCATTATCTCTGAAGTTGCTGATAGACATGTGTTTTGATTTAGACGGTAAGTATGCTAAAACAGTACTTTTCATAGCTCTGGGCCCACAGAATTCAAACAGGACAAATCAGCAAGCAAATACACAAGTGCAAATAGGATGATGTTGCCTGGGTTTCAACAGCCAGATGGCCCTAGAACTACAGGTTGCTGCTCCTGCTCTAGTGCTTTGTACAGGAGGCAGACCTGAACTCACAAGCACGTACATTCCAGAATTCCAAATACTACTACAGAAAATCCCAATTCAGCATTTTCTTGTCTGGTCAAGTTTGTTGCCCATCATTGCATTGCACAACATTTTTAAATCTTCCACGAACCATCATTTTGGACGACATGGAATTGCCAACAGCAATAAGCCAACAGCAAGGGTGTCCAACTTAGTTAACCTTGTAGTCAAAGCAAAAAGCAATCCTCTTGACATTTTAAATCTCAGTGGCTCTTGGGTACGCAGTCTACACATCTACACCCTGTACAAGTTGGAAGCTCACAAGTCAGCCATGTAATTAAAACTTCCACAATGTTGCAGTCACAGTGGAATGGGGAGAGAAAGGAGGGATATACTTCCTCCCAACCCAGCATCACAATTCAGAATACTTTGGGCATTTTTCCATGAACGAGTTTTGAACATATTTGATTTGAATGTAAGTTTTGGGTAGAAGCTTTACTGAAAGGAAGTGGTTTACCCAGCCTGCTCCATGTTAAGCAGGCGAGAGGCAATTTGAATGTGGGATGGGCAGTTGTTTCACACAGATCCCAAACAGTGGCAGAGATCCAGTCCCGATCACAAGAGATTTTCATTGGTACACTTCCCCATCCCACTACTGCCTGACCAGATAAAAGGGGAGTGGGAGTCAACTGCTGTAAAAAGGCAACCAGACCACTCAAGAGAATGGCTGACACCACTGAACCAGAGTAGATACCAGCAGCAGACACAAATTGTAACACCCAGGTGAGCAAACATATATAGTACACATGCTGATCGGATCACACTGAGTTTTTCTGTTGTTATTTCGGATTTCCAGCATCTGCAGTATTTTGCTTTCACACCATAGGTTGTGGTTTCTCAGGAATCAAGAAAATACTGTCTGAGCTTTCCCCTAGGGGGTCATCTGAATTCAATTGCCTCACACCAATCCGAGCCAGCTCCTTCGATCGCTCCAGCAGCAAAGTCCTCAACTTTTGCTCATTGAATCTTTAGCTGGTGAGCAGAAACAAATAAAAGGCTCCATTGTGCAGAAAAAGCCTCAGCATTCTCCCGAAGTGACGAACAAAGCAATCTACAATCAAGTAACTTATTGCTTATCTGCCTCTTGTGCCCAAAATAAATATTTC
This sequence comes from Somniosus microcephalus, assembly GCF_052327205.1. Classification (NCBI taxonomy): domain Eukaryota; kingdom Metazoa; phylum Chordata; class Chondrichthyes; order Squaliformes; family Somniosidae; genus Somniosus; species Somniosus microcephalus. Next base: position 58,061,590 of record NC_141001.1, on the reverse strand, counting down.
AGGGTCAAGCCCAATCATCCTTTAGATATTTGTAAGGACTACATCCATTTTACTGACACACATACTCATGCCTGAATTTGCTCACTAGTGTTGAAAAGTGGGTCTCCATTTAACCTCCCAAGCCAAGTTGTTTTTTTTAAAAAAAAAACGGTACTTCTATGGAAAACCTATACTACACACTGCCAAATTTTCCAGAGTGTTAGCGCAAGGATTTCTGTTAAATTTAACAGTTGGGTGGGGGTGAGACTACAACTTCAATTTAAAAAACTGTCCTCTGAACTGTGAAAACAGCCAACAATTGAATTAAAGATCTTGTACTTCTAAACATGGACCCTGGCTTAAGCAAGTATTTTCAGCTATAGAACACAAGGTCAGTCAGTGGTGGTGGTGGTGGGGAAAAAAAATGCAAACATTGAAACTTATTGGCTCAAGTACGATTTTTCTTCTGTAATACACTGCTAAAATGTAGCTAATGAAAACACCAGTGTCCTGCAGAAGGACAGTTTGTAAAATAGGATGCAACTAAAGCCCTTTGCCTCTTCCCCAACTGTCCCCATCCCCTGATAAGCCTGGAAGGCTTGATCAAGCTGCAGAGGATAAAGTTAACATTGGTGCAGAAATTGCAATCCCTACGGGTGTGTACTCACCCATAGGGACATCGGAAATGCCGGTTTCAGGCATGCACTGCGCATGCGCTGGAAACCGGCATTTCCGATCTTGACAGATCGGAAAAGCATCCGGGAAGGCGCCGAACAGAGTTTCTTCACCGGGAGCAAGCAGAAGCCAAGCGCAGGCAGCGCAAGGAGCGCATGTCAACCCAAGCACCCCACCCACCCGTTCAACCACCGTCTGCCCCACCTATGACAGAGACTGTAGGTCCCGCATTGGACTCAGTCACCTGCGAACTCATTTTTAATGTGGAAGCAAATCATCCTCGATTCTGAGGGGCTGCCTAAGAAGAGAAGATGAAGGGAGATTCCCTTCCGATTGGCTCCCCATGGCCCATGTGATCCCAGGGATGCTGTGAACCGCCTGCGCCTCTGGGATACGTGGGCCCTGCACACCGGCAGTTTGGAGAGGCCCAGCAGCGGAACTCTGCGCCTCCCGGGAGCCCTCCGGTCTTGGCGCAGATTTTTCCAGATCATAGCCCTCTGCCCACAGGAGGCCTGCGATCGGAATTTCTGGGCCAATATTATTCACTTACAACTGGGTTCATCCAGTTTCAAACCCAGCTTGTGAAACCAGTGCACAAGACTCACACCAGTCACCCTGGCCAGTCACAAATGTGTTATGTGGTGTCTTGCAAAGCACTATTCATATTTGGTGCATACATACCTTTACAAATCGAGAAGGACAAGAGAAACAATAACTACACAGTGAATGGCTGTATGGAGTGGTTGATGCAGACAGCATTCATGCATTTAAGCAGCAGCTTGATACATACATGAGGGAGAAGGGAACAGAGGCATATGGGGGCTAGGGAGAAGGCTCATGTGGAGTTGAAACACTGGCATAGATCAGTTGGACCGAATGGCCTGTTTCTGTGCTGTAGATTCTATGCAACATGGGATCACCATCATCTCCAAGTCACACATCATCCTTGGCCATGTCACTGGGTCCTGGATTTTCCTCTCCAACACAGTTGTGGGAGTACAAGAACTGCAGCCCAAGGAAAAGAGCCTCACCTTCTCAGGGTATCTAGTGGGAAATAAATGCAGCCTGGCCAGTGTTGCCCACATCTCGATAACAAATAAAAAGAAACAATGATGCCATCCTTCACTGTAATTGCTCCTTCTAACCATCACAGAAAGAAGGGGAAAAAAAGCTCGACAACATGATCAGAAGCAGAGTTTGAAATCAGTTCTGGGATGCTGCGGAGAGTGTTTCTCTACAACTGACAAATCTAGCCAACACTTCATGACTACCTCTTGGAAGCTGGAATCACTTCCCAAGTTCAGATTTGGGGATGGTTTTAAGAAAGTGGGGCAGTACTCCCGTGTATATATTGTGTATTTAAGAGTATAAGGTGTGTGGTGGTTTGAGCAGTAAGACACAAACTCGCTCCCAAGCTTTCCATTTTCAACTGTTGTGTTGGTCGAAGGCACCAAGCAGGAGATAGAAAAAGTTACCATAAAATGCGTAACAAAATACATGTGAACAAAGGAATACTGCATCAAATTGCTACCAAGGAACTTCTGACTTGCAAATCATAGCACAGAATCAGTAACAATGCAGAAACAGGCCATTTGGCCCATCAACAGTTTTTCCTCCACGAGCTACCCAGTCCAACCCGACATTGTTGTTCACTCCTTGCACACTCTTTTCTTGAGCAACCACACAGTCTACTCCTATTAATTTGAAGTTGTTTTTTGCTTTAAAAAGTTATCCAGTATTTCAAGTTAAGCTATTTCAGCATGGGAGCTGGGTGTTTTGCTTGGGAAAAAAAATGCAAATTAAAATTAGGAACAGACTGTAACCAATTCCCTTAAAAATTAATTTATGGATTCTGCGGCAGACAATTCCATATTCTAGTCGCCCTTTAATTCTTCACGATTATCTTAAATGTGTACCCTTATGTTACTGTCTCGCTGACCAGTGGAAACAAATGAGACCAAAACAAACAAACCAGATCTTGCCTAACTAATGTAATCCCACCTCATAATCCAATTACTGTCACCACTAATTGATTAGACACTTGCCCGCAACATTTTAAATATTTAAAACCACCAACTAGACACAGGAGGAATTCCACAACAACACTTGCATTCCATTAGCATCAATAAAAAACCTCACTCTCCTGCTGTTACACAACCTTAGCATCAATAAAAAAACCTCACTCTCCTGCTGTTACACAACTTATACAGCACTCAGTCTGAAGGAAGGAGCATAAAGCACTACTCATCTTCCAATTAAAACAATGACAACCAAAAGCTTTATCAAAAGTCTTAAAACATACTGAACACTACAAGAAGAATTAGGAGTGAAACCCATAGGACAGGGCAAAACAGGATTAAAACTCCACTATTTTCTTTATAAATAAACATTTAGAGATTAAACACAAGCCTGTTTATGTTTAAAAGTTCCAATACTAGGAGCCAGGTTGGCCTAGGGTCAAAGAATAAACCTTCTGACCATTCAACCTTGATTTGTTAAATTGCTATAATTCCCAATAAAGTATAGGTGGTAAGAGGCTGAAGCAAACACTCTCCTCTAGTCTACTTTAGAACAGTTGACAGTAAATAAGGAGGCCCAATTTGTAAAAACAGCTTAAAAATGGACTCTATTGTCAGTAAGGGCCAAACTCTGACTCCCATTAATGGCATCCATCTGTTTTGCAATAGATAATTAAAAGGTTTTCTATTACTGGAATTGGATTTCTAAGTTTAAGGAATGATCAACATGTCAAATTGCCTGAAGGTTTATTTAAATTTTAAAAAGGATACGAGGACGGTTGTTTTACCGGAGTTTATATTTTTTTTTATTTTTATAAAAGACAACCAGAGGAATGGATTGCAGTTTACTTGGAGGACTCAAATTTAGTTCAGTTCAGGCAGAAGTTTAGCTATCGCAGCAAGAGTTAAAGAGAAACAGAAGCTGACACCTGATGATCAGGAATGCAGGACAGTTGCAAAGTATTCACAGAATGTATAAACTTGATGCCATAATTAATGTTGCAGAGAGAGATGTAACCAACACATCAGAGGGAGACAGGAATAACTAACCATAGAGGAAGATTCAACTTTGTTCATGCAGTTACCTCTGGAGGAAAGAGATTAAGAGATTCATTTTTCCAGCCATGATGCCTACAATACATTACAACTCCTCTTGAATTCAGTATGGTATCTGGTATGCTGCTTTACAAACTGGAGTGCTCTAAAAAACCAAATGCTGAACTGAGAACATAAGAAATAGGAGCAGGAGTAAGCCATTCGGCCCTACTCTGCCATTCACTGAGATCATGGCTGATCTTCTGCCTCAACTCCATTCACCAGCCCTATTGCCATATCCCTTGATGCCCTTACTAGTCAGAAATCTATTGACTTCTGTTTTGAATATACCCAATGACAGCCTCTACAGCCCTCTGGGGTAGAGAATTCCAGAGATTCACCACCCTGTGTGTGAAGAAATTTCTTCTAATCTCATTCCTGAATGGCCTACCCTTTATCTTGAGGCTGTGGCCCCTGGTTCTAGGCTCCCCAGCCAAGGGAAACATTCTCCCAGCATCAAGCCCTGTAATAATTTTGTATGCTTCAATGAGATCCCCTCTCATTCTTCTGAATTCAAGAGAATACAGGCCTAGTTTACTCAATCTCTTCTTATACGACAGTCCCGCCTTCCCAGGAATCAATCTCGTGAACCTTTGTTGCACTCCCTCTATGGCAAGTATATCCTTCCTTAGGTATGGAGACCAAAATTGTACACAGTACTCCTGGTGTGGTATCACCAAGGCTCTATATAATTGGATAAGACTTCTTTACTCCTGTACTCAAATCCTCTTGTAATGAAGACCAGCATACCATTTGCCTTCCTAATGGCTTGCTGCACCTGCACATTCACTTTTAGTGACTCATGTACAAGGACACCCAGGTCCCTTTGAGCATCTGTATTCCCCAATCTTTCACCATTTAGGAAATACTCTGCCTTTCTGTTTTTTCTACCAAAGTGGATAACTTCACATTTATCCACATTATATTCCATCTGCCATGTTCTCGCCCACTCAGTTGTGTGAAATACCAAACAGTAATATTAAGTTAATTTGAACCCAGCTAAGGCTATACCACTGTTAGTTATGTCATTTTACCAGACACACAAAACAAATTATAATAGTTGTGACAATCAGGTTGTCTTTGTGTGCTCAGAGTACTGAATAAACAACATTAGAAGATACAATTCTTACACTATTATGTCTCAAAATACCTGGTAAGCCAAGAGTTCAATAGTTTTCAAATCAACGCTGCACTTTACTCAGGCCGCTGGCAGAATTTTTTAATTCATATTATTCAGGTTGGTTTAATGTAGGCCAACTTGATCAAGCTGAATATGAAATCATACATTAGGCACAATCATTCCTACAGCACGTCATTGTTAGTTAGTTAACCCGGAACTCTGCGATCCCGCACACCTAGTATCTCTCATGTCCACTGGTTTCTTGTACCAAAGTAAGTGGATTTCAAAGATCTCCCTCCCCTCCTACTGGAAACCTGCACCAACCACTCACTCCCTCCCTCCTCTCCACTATCGTAGGTTAGTCTTTCAGGAACTATACCCCTGCTTTCTGGAATTCTCTTTATGAAGCCATTTTTTTCCTCAGCAGTAACTGGGAGTGCCAATGTTAACTATCACTGTGCTCTGTATATCTACTGAACAGGAACAGTCAGAGGATTGAAATGTGGACCTTGTCACTGTAGATCTATGAAATAAAACTTCCTGCTATTGAGGTGCAGGCTGTTAGTATATTACTTCAGAGCAATTAACAAGTTACTGGTTTCTGTTGCACTGAATTCCAAGATGTTTTCTTCCTTGAAACATAAATAACTATTCAATTTAAAATCTCAATAAGGAAATAATATTGCAAATGCAGAAATGTCAGCACAGCTGAACAAAATAAATTGTATGCATCTTAAAACAATGCATTTTTAAACTATCAAAAAATGTAGTACCTTATACAAATTGCCATTTCAAACACTGCATGTTGTTTTTAAAGAGAGAAACCATAAATTTATACAAGATAAGTTTTTCCAGTCATGGTGCCTACAGTACATTAGAACTCATCTTGAGCTAGATTTAATTCTATACTCATATGGATTTTGATTTTTTTTTTTTTTTTTTATAAATGCATGCAGGTGAGTAGACTCCACTGCAAATTGCCAAGAGTTTCATATTCCTTCATTTGTACACCAATTTCATAATTCAATTGGATTATGCAAGATATATAAGGTATAGTCAACAGCAAATATAGAATACAGAAATTCTTGTAGAAAGACCTTTATAACTCGCTCCGGAGTCTTTGCTCACTCCTGCCTTACCCACTGTTTTATTAAGCAATCCCTATATCAGGCAGCAGACTACAGAACTGAATGTTAGTCAAATTTTCATTAGCCTTAAGTTTATCTTGCACAAACTGCACCAAAACATTTACTGCACCGTCTAAATAGTATGCTATCTATTTCCACTGTAACGACGTACAGAATTTGAAAAACATGCATACAAAAGAATGTCAACCCCCGCCCCAAAGTGCATTACAGGTGATGTGCATTTACTCCACCTGGGACAGACTGAATATTCCTTCCACTACCACCCCCTCAGGTCAGATTCCTCACTAAATTTGAAACCCACTCCCACAGAGCAAGAGAAGCTAATAATTAGCAAAGGTATAAATGAGAAATGCTAGATCTTTGCAATCAACTAAACTTCTTATTCACGGATATCAATCAAGGATGGCCAGGGGAGAAAAAACAGACAACATCTTGGAAAAGGCTTATCCTGTAGCCAGGCTCCCTGGAGTCCAAATATTTCTTGTGTGTACACTGGTAACTTCCTGGGAGTCTCAAAAATCAAGATTACATGTTCATAAAAATGAAAGCAAGAGGGTGAAAACACAACATACAATAAAAAGAGATAGTATTCAGATCATAGGAATCAAGTGGCAGTGCACTGTAATTGAAAATTTAAAAAAATCTTGGCAAAATCTAAAATATTAATTGCCCAACAATTTACAAAAAGTGCAGAATATATACATTGGTGGATGCCGGATATGGAATGGATTAGGCTCTGATGTTGCCTGCATCTGCCAACACTCAAACACTTTCATATGACAAGACCTGTGCGCCAAATGCACAGATCTCATGCAGCTAGTTGCAATCCAACAATAAACTTATTGGAATTCACCAAGGCCCATGCTAGCAAAACCCATTTTTACCAGGTCTTTCCAGTCAGTTTACTTTTGGATCGCAGGTGGCTGCGAGAGATCTGCATGTTGGGTAGTGTGTGCCATTAGCATTGGTGTTACACAATACAAATGAGAAAGAATGGTCAACAGCACAAGGTCATGGAGAAGTGCTGTTGCTGCTTATTGAACCAGACCTACTGTTTTATTCAAATATACTGGAAATATGTAGCAGGTGCATCAAGAGAGCTCAAATTTGAAATGATCACAAAGAGAATTGAAAGGAGAGGTTGAAAGAAGTCTCTTTACAGAGGATGGTTGGAATGCACAATTGTCTGTCAGTCCACTGTTGAAGCACGTTCAAAGAGTTGTGGGATAGTTGTTGGAGGATGAGAAATATTAATGAGTATGGGAAGAGCAGGAGTGTGGGATTAGACTAGGTGGTTTATGTGGAGCAAAACACAAGCAGACTTCATGAGCCAAATGGCCCATTTCTGTGCTGCAACATTCTATGATCAGCATCTGAAAAGAGAAAAAAATGTGTAAAACACTGCAAGAACCTTTTAGGTGGTGCCAGCAGCAGTAGCAACAAGTATTTATATAGTGCCTTGAATGTAGTAAAATGTCCCAACGTGCTTCACAGGAATATTATAAGACAAAAAATTGACACCAAGTCATATAAAGGAGAAATTAGGGCAGATGACCAAAAGCTTGGTCAAAGAGGTAGATTTTAAGGAGCATCTTAAAAGGAGGAAAGAGGTAGAGAGGCAGAGAGGTTTAGGGAGGGAATTCCATAGCTTCGGGCCTTGGCAACAGAACGCACGGCCATTAATGGTTGAGCGATTATAATCAGGGATGCTCAAGGAGGGCAGAATTAGAGGAGCGCAGATATCTCAGGGGGAGGGGGCGTGTTGTGGGGCTGGAGGAGATTACAGAGATAGGGAGGGGCATTACCGTGTCTTCTCTCGTTCCAGATGCTGACATACCTGCTATGTATTAACAACTATTTCTTTTTTTATTTCACATGGCCAACATTTCAGTTTTCCCTTAAAAATAAATCCCAACACCTTACTTGCTGCATGGCCTGGGGTGGTAGGAATTTAAAAAGAGAAAAGCAAAAGAAAAATAAATCAAAACAATTAAGTCAAGTTTTAGAAATTTGGCCAATCGGAAAAAGATTCTTCAAGTATTGCAAATTTCTGCTTAGCCTGCCTCGTTATCAAAAAAAACTGCTGACCTTGCAAAATATCAAATGCATTTCAAATTTGTTCAAGTTCATAAAACCTATGGCATACAGCTGTTGTTCCTGTGGATGTTACAGGATTCTCAACTGAGGGAAGGGAAACTGTTCTGTGAAGGACAATGCAGGCATTTCAAGGATACCATAAAGCAGAACCTCATGAAATGCAAGGAGTTAGAAGAGCTGACACATTGCAACACTCCCAAGTGCTACAATTTTTTTTTTTTTTTTTTTTTTTTTTTTTTTTTTTTTTTTTTTTGAGGATCAGAACAAATAAAAAGGAATGCAAGAGGAGCAGCAGCACAAATAATGCACGGTTTTTGGTTGTAAAATACATGGGAAGAGGAACCAACCTTGCACTTTTTTTACACCATTAACATTCTCACAGAAATCAGAAACAAAAACAAAAACTCACTAAAACCAAGTACCCTTATTCAGCAATCACAGAAACTTACAGCACAGAAGGCGACCATTCAGCCAGTCATGCTTAATCCCACATCCCTGCTTTTTGTCCATGTAACCCTGAAAGCTCCTCCTCGAGTACCTGTCCAACTCCCTTTTAAAATTATTTATGGAATCTGCTTCCACCACCTTTTCAGGTAGAGCATACCAGATCCCGACAACTGAGTGGAAAAAATTCTCCTCATCTCCCCTATAGATCTTTTCCCATGGTATTGGTGATAAAAGGTTTAATCCACCAATAGTCTCAGTAAATGAAGAAAACAGGAGTTGAAAATCTCTCAGCTTTTAGAAGAGGGCCTTGCACTAAACTCACCCAATAGCTCAGAGGTAGACCCCCTCGCAGTTACATAACCCATTACAGGAAACCTCTCCACTGTACCCATCAGACCAGATTCCAAAATAGTTCAATTTCAAAAGTATGTTTATAATAGGGTGTAAAATATTATTAACTAGTAACTATGTCCCAATTTAGTATTTACACAAACATTTTTAAATAGTAAATCCCCCCCTAACTATCAGCAAAACTATATTCGACTAAAACAATTTGCAGAATTCTTTCCATCAGGTTCCTCGACCTTAAGGCAACAGACAGTAAAAAGCCCCAACAAGTAATCCTGCTCGTCGGTAAACTACAATTAAAAAATGTTAAAGTTGGTGACACATTCCAGCTTTTCAAAACATCCCGTCTAAATTTCGTGAAACATTTCAGTTGGAACGCTACAAAACATTCAAAGCGCAGACAAAAATCCGGGCTAATTCCTGAAATATTTCCTCTTCTTTGACGTTTGGGGAAGGGGGGGGGCGGAGAAACTAATTTAACTCAGACTTTATAATCTTGACAGCAGCAAAATAAGTGCAACGTCGAGACCGCTTTAGAATCCATGAGAGAGAAGAAAACAATGACAAATACAGCTACTCGGCTTAAGTCATGAATTAAAAAAAATGAAAGATTAAATCAAACTGGACAATTAAAAAAAAAACTGACTTCAGAAACAAAAAAAAAAGCTCCCCTGCACAGAATCAATGCCAACGAGAGCTAAACCGTTACGAAGATACAGACACCAAGGATCACAACACAAGAGCCGCGCCAGCGCTTTAAATTCCCCAGGACACTTCCTAATTGTGGTGAACAAATTACTTTTTAACTGCTTCTATTTTATTAAAAGGCTCTCAGAAATCCGAGCCCTGACCCGGTCCTAGAGTCGCTGTGCCCCAGAACTTTACATTATTCCATAGATTTAAAAAAAAACACTTAAAAGTTAATGCCCATCCACAACACGGATGCCCACACCCCTCTGTGCAGTAATCGTGGCTGGCGGACTTGTACTGTCAGAGACACTGGCTTGAAAACATTAAAAATCGAAGCTGTTGACTGCCCCCCTCCCTCACCTCAGAGTCCAGCGGAGCGCCGAGCCGCCATCTTCCAGCGGTCTCCGGTATCCACCAAGGGGGCCGTCACTTCCGGGAATCAAGTCGAGGCGCGGGGTGCGGAATAAGAGGTGGGGGGGCCTTTAAATCACCGTCGGGCCCCAAGGGGAGCCGTGTTCGGGCGACCGAGTTCAGGTGGGTTCCCCAGGCCAAAAGGGGCGGGGGGCCAGAGATCGAATCTCTGCGTCGCGCAGCGTTCGGCGAAGAACAATGGAAGGAATTTTCCGATCGAGCCCCGAGGAACGCGGCGTTCTGTCGGGAACGCCGAGAGGATTCCGATCGAATGCCGCGGTCACGCACAGTTCTGCCCCTGTAGTTAGGGGAGGAATTCTTTGCCGAGCCGAACGTAATGCAGCGTCCTGCCTGAACAATGGGAGGAATTCCGCTCGCAACGCAGCAATCTGCCCAGCAACGTAACCGTTTCTAATTGTTACGGTGATACCCGCACACCTCAGGCTACGATCGTGCAACACAAAAATCACTGGTCACAACATTACCGGTTTCGAAATTGGGTATATCACGTTTGTCATTTCGCGCTGTCCAGACAATATAACTGAAAAAAATAAATCAAAGGATTGCCTCAAATAGTCCAAGAAAGGAATTTTAATTAGATTATGCAGTTGAAGCATTGGGCCACACTTCAAATCCCAGAAATGTGTTTTGGAAGTGTTAACACTTATCATAAATGATATTTTCAGGGACATTTCTACATTTCATCATGAATTAATAAGGGTAAATACATAAAGTGATAAATAAGATCACATGAGTAGTGCATAATTTATGGATTTCATTGTATTCGGTGACATCTGGGGTATGTTTGGTATAACCCACAAACTGTGACATCAAATGATAAAAGAGTCTCGGTATGTATGTTATTTGAAGTTACTCAATGTGCGTGCGGGCCACAGGGGAAAGAAAAGGAACATTGATTTTAACTAGACTGAAACAAATATTACAATAAGCTGGTGAAACTAGAATCACGTGGTAAGAATCATTATAAATGTCGAATTGACATCGGTTCTCCTCACCTATACCTGTATCCTCTGAGAAAGATTGTAATTTTCTATGTTGATCAATGATTCTGACTGTTATTTGCCTTTGATGTTATTGTCCCAATTGGTTAAAAAAATAACCAATTTAAAAAGGCAACTTTACTGCTTTTTAAAGGATATTGCCAATTCCATGTGTAGTGTCCGAGGATCAATAATACTCAGACTGCAGGAGAACAATAAAACAGGTATTTACTGAACAGAGAGTAATTCAAGACTGAAGTACAGAAGCCTGCTATGGCTTTATATACAGGGGTGGTCACTGCCGGTACTGCAGTATAGAATCAGTTCTTCTCTTAAAGGTACATACACAACAATTCCTCCCCTTTTAGATAAACTGTACATAACATTCATTTAACAACTAAATAATAACTAATTACAATTACAATTTTCTCTGTACTATATACATCAACTGAAATAATCATTTATAAGTTCAGTCTTTGAGGAGGCTTCCTGATCCTGACTGGATAACGCCTTTCTCGAGTATCCTGTTCTTGCGGCGGTGTTGATTCTGGCTCATTGTCATTGGTTGGTTCGTCAGCTTCCAATACCACTGCTTCTGAGGTAGACGCAATCTGTACTTCGGGTTGATTACCAGGTGCACCTGCTCGTGGTATGGGTTTGGCTTGTTCCTGTGACTCTAGAATCTGGTCAACATGGCGTCTCACGATGCTCGCTCCAACGTCCACTGTGTACATTAGTGGCCCCTGCTGTGTGCATATCGTTCCTGGCTGCCATTTTTCTGTTTGGCAGTCGCGGGCCAAGACTGGTTGCCCTATCTTGAAGCTCTTGGTTGGCTTCTCATTTATGTGCTGGAATTGCTTATCCTCAACATCTCGTCTTATGTTTGGTTTGAGCAAATCCAGGCGACATCTTAGCCTTCGGTTGAAGAAAATTATGGCTGGAGTTTGGTTGGTGACTGCATGTGTCGCATTCCGGTAAGCAAACAAGAAATTATCCACCTTGTGTTGTAGTGGTATGTCGTCATTGTGCATTGCCTTTATTGCCTTTTTAAAGGTCTGAACAAACCTCTCAGCCAATCCATTTTTGGTTGGATGATATGGGGCAGATGTGTAATGTTTCACCCCATTATTCCTCAGAAACCTCCGGAAATCGTCGGACACAAACTGTGGCCCATTGTCGGAGCAAATCTGTTCTGGCAAGCCATTCCTGGCGAAGATGGTCCGTAGGACTGCAATAGTTTTCTCTGGTGGTGGAGGATATTTTGATGACCTCTGGCCATTTCGAATGGGCGTCCACAGCGATTAGGAACATTGAGTCCATAAATGGACCAGCAAAATCAATGTGTACCCGTTGCCATGGAGATGAGGGCCACTCCCATGGATGTAGAGGGGCCTGTGGTGAAGTGTTTTGGACCTTCTGGCATCCTGTGCATCTCTTGGTCATATCCTCGATTTCTTTATCGATTCCCGGCCACCACACAAACGCCCTGGCTAGGCTCTTCATTTTTACCCCTCCCAGATGACCCTCATGAAGTTCATTGAGCACTCTATCTCTCAACTTGGGTGGAATTACCACTCGGGATCCACACATCAAGGTCCCCCGGCACACTGACAGCTGTTCTCTCCTTGGCGAGAATGCTGGCAACAGTGAGTCGCCATGTGCTGGCCATCCCTTCACCGTCAAATCATAGACCCGAGAGAGTGTCGGGTCATTTCGGGTTTCCTTCTCTATACTTGAGTTTGTAACAGGTAGACATTCAACTATGGTCGCATGGAATATCTCAACAGGGTCCACTGCAGGTGCTTCCTCTACTGTAGGCAACGGTAGGCGCGACAGCCCATCAGCGTTTCCATGCTGTTTCGTACCCTTGTACTCTATGTCGTACTGATGTGCCCCTAGAAAAAGTGACCATCTTTGCAGCCGTTGCGCCGTCATCACTGGAACGCCCTTCTTTGGGTTAAAAATGGAGACCAGGGGCTGATGATCAGTCAGTAGGGTGAATTTCTGCCCGTGCAGATAGTGATTGAACTTCTTCACCCCCCACACCAGGCTGAGGGCCTCCCTGTCAATCTGGGCGTAGTTACGCTCAGCTGAGGTTAACGAGCGCGACGCAAAGGCTATTGGCCTCTCTGAACCATCAAGGAATTTGTGTGACAGCACCGCTCCGATGCCGTAGGGAGACGCATCACATGCTAACCGAATCGGTAGTGTTGGATTGTAGTGGGCCAATACTTCTTTTGAAGTGATTAGGCATTTACATTTCTGAAAGGCACGCTTACATTCATCACTCCATTTCCATGTTACTCCAGTTTGCAGTAGGGCGTTCAGTGGGTGCAGAATTGTAGATAAATTCAGCAAGAACTTATGGTAGTAGTTCACCAACCCGAGGAACGACCTCAGTTGCGACACATTTTCCGGTGCTGGAGCCTTGACTACAGCCTCAATCTTGTCCGGCAACTTATGCAACCCTTCCTCATCAATCATGTGGCCACAATACGAGATTTGTCTCCTGAAGAACTCGCATTTGGGGCGGTTGGCTCGTAGCCCATATTCCTGTAATCTCATGAGCACCTGCTCCAGGTTGGCAAGGTGTTCACTGTCATTTTCGCCCGTAACCAGGATGTCGTCCAAATAACACTGGGTCCCCGGGATCCCTTGCAGGACTTGTTCCATCGCCCTCTGCCAAATAGCCGGGGCTGATGCTACCCCGAATACCAGTCGATTGTACTGGTAAAGGCCTTTGTGAGTGTTTATCGTGAAGTATTTCCTAGATGCTTCTTCCACCTCCATTTGTCGATACGCTTGGGCCAGATCAATCTTTGTAAAGCGTTTCCCTCCAGATAGTGAGGCGAAAATATCTTCTATCCGTGGAAGTGGATATTGTACTGTGTGCAGGACTGGGTTCACAGTTACCTTGAAGTCCCCACAGATGCGAACCTTCTTCGGTTCCCCAGGCGTGCTGCTCAATGATTTCTTCATTACAGGAATGATGGGTGTGGCCCACTCGCTCCAGTCCACCTTGGACAGCACACCTGAATGCTCCAGACTCTCCAGCTCTGCTTCAACGGCTGGGTGGATCGCGCCTTAAAAAATTTTGGGTTTGCGTTATCATCGATTTTTATCGTTGCCTTTACTCCTTTTAGAGTCCCAAGTCCTTGTTGGAACACCTCTTTCGCGTCAGTTAGAATTTTTGACAGTCGTCCAGGTGTGACGTCATCATCCTTTTTATCAGTCACAGTTAGCGCCTGAATGGAATGCCAATCCAATTGTATTTTTCGGATCTATTCACATCCCAATAGTGGTGGTCCTCTATCCGGTAGTATGTATAGATACAGTTTCTGTGTTTCCTTGCCGTTGTATTCAACTGGCACCCTTATTTTTCCTCTGGGGTAGACTTTTTGCCCCGTGTATGTCTTCAATACAATGGACGTGTCCTTCAAGGGTATGTGTGAGAATAGCCGCTCATAGTCTTGTCAATTCATGACAGTTAGGGCTGATCCTGTATCCAATTCCATCTTTACTTGGGACCCTGCTATCATGAGGGTGACCCAAATGGTTTGGTGATCCTCCTTTGCAATCATGTTGTGTAACTTTAGACAACTTAGTCTCCTGCTCCCGGAGTCATTATCACTCTCCTGATCTTCCGAACTACTGTCTGTCATTTTTTTTACTTTCTTGTACTTTTCCTTAGTAGTTCTTGTAGTGTTGGTTTTCTTTCCCGACCTGCAGACTCTTGCTATATGTCCCATTTTCCCGCATTGCCTGCATACTTTGTCCTTAAACCAGCAGTCCTTCTGATCATGGGTTGTTCTGCCGCAGCGATAGCACTTTTCTGCTCCATACGCCATTTCGTTAGCGCTATATTCTTGTGGTTTCTGTTGTATTTCCGCAGCTCCCCGTGCTGCTGCTTCGTAGGATACTGCCACGCTGAAAGCCTGTTCTAGCGTCAGGTCCTTTTCCGAAAGTAGTCATTTCTGGGTTCCTTTACGCTGGAGCCCGCAGACAAACTTATCCCGTAAGGTGTCTGCCAGTCCTGCTCCGAACTGGCAGTGCTTCGATAACTTGCGTAGTTCCGTAAGATAGTCAGCATTCACAGAATCACAGAAACCCCACAGTGCAGATAGAGGCCATTTCGGCCCATCGAGCCTGCACCGAGTTCTCATCTTTGTGCTGGTTTCTTTTATGGAACTTGAATCTTTCTGCTATCAGCAGTGGTGTAGGGTTTAGATGTTCCTGTAAGATATTAACAATCTCTTCAAAACTTTTCTCCATTGGTTTAGCTGGGATAATTAAATTCCGCAATAGGCCGTACGTTCTCGCGCCCATCAAATTTAATAATACCGACGCCTTTTTTCCATTGGCCACCTCATTGGCATTGCAGTACACTTCAATTCTTTCCACATACGTGGTCCAGTCTTCTACCTCGTTGTTGAAAGCAGTGATACTGCCACTCTTCGGCATCTTGGGTGATTTAAAATGGCGCCTCCCGCGCTTTTTCTTCTTCCCCAATGTAATAAAATGGCGCCTCCCGCGCTTTTCCTTCTTCCCCAATGGAATAAAATGGCGCCTCCCACGCTTTTCCTTCTTCCCCTTGCTGCCACGCTGCTCCTAGCGTTCTACAGGGTAATGGCGGCGACCCGCGGCTTCGGCGTGTCTCACTTTTCCTTCCCCGCGTTCTATCCTCTCCACGCTGCCCTGTTCTTGAGCACCGACCGCGCCCTGTGCGCTCCACCCTCTCTCTCTCTCTTCCTCCCGACGACACTGCATGGCCCCTTTGCAGAGCCGCTCGATCGAGCCCGAGCCCGCCGCAGTCCGGAAGGGTCAGCGCACTACCTGCTACCAGCACGACTTGCTGGAACACCTCGACTGGGGAGCCAGGCCCAGCTCTCCACAGCCTCCCCTGCAACTCTCCGATGGATCCCTGGGCGGTTGCCCGCGGTCGACGCCCGCTGTTCTGACTTCGAACTCCAAGAAGCTTCTCTTAAGGGAAAAGATCCCCGTGAGGTGATGCAGTACTGCAGGTGAGTTCAAACCTGCCCGTTGCCAGTGTAGTGTCCGAGGATCAATAATACTCAGACTGCAGGAGAAGAATAAAACAGGTATTTACTGAACAGAGAGTAATTCAAGACTGAAGTACAGAAGCCTGCTATGGCTTTATATACAGGGGTGGTCACTGCCGGTACTGCAGTATAGAATCAGTTCTTCTCTTAAAGGTACATACACAACACCATGAAGTGACAAAACGATTCTGCATTAAATCTATTATTTTCCTTAAGTAATGACAAGCTGCTCATTCTTTCAAGTTATTAGGTACATTGATGCATTGCAAAGGGTTCATCCCACTGTTCCTCATTGGATGAAAGTGGATATCTTGAACCTTGTTTCCATGCTGGAAATTATGCCAATTGCATAAGCAAGTCAACTTCGTTCTGTTTTTGACCATGCTTTTGAACTTTTTTTTCATATTTTTAAATTTTCTCCTCTTTCCTAAAGACACTGAATTGCTGGAGTACATCTGGTACCTTGCCCAGGTGACTATTCTTCATGTGTGAGCCTGAACAGTGCATGTGGGTAGGCTATCTGAACATGAAGGTACCCATTCCTGTTTTCACACATGTACAAGTATAATTTACACCACTGGATAATGGTTCAGAGTAGAGTTTCAGGCTGAATATTCTCTTCCCTAACTCAGGGCTACCAAGACTAATTTTTAGTGTCTCTGCTGCTGTCCCAGTTTAATCAGTTTGCTTTAATCGTGAGTTGTGATAAAATAAGCAGGGAACTGCCAGAGAGCAGCCACTGAGCCTAACAGTGTTAAGGAACTGGGTTAACATTACACTGACTAATACACGGCTTGGCGTACCATCTTGCCATCCGCCGGAGGTCCCCAATGGAGGGCTCTCTATGCGGGAGTCCTCCCTTGTTCCATCGGGGACTTGGCCTGGAGGGTGTTGCATGGAGCGGTCCCGTGCAATATGGTTTTAAATAGGTTCACGGACTCCCAGGCCGCCTGTATTTTCTGCGGCCTGGAGGAGTCCGTGTTCCACGTATATATGGAGTGTGAGAGGTTGCAGCCCCTCTTTCATTATTTGAAGGGGCTGCTCCTCGATTTTTGGTTGCACTTCAGTCCCACGCTCTTGATCTACGGTCACCCGGTGCGGAGGGGAGTGGGCAGGTTGGAGGACCTCCTTGTGGGCCTGCTCCTGGGCCTGGCTAAAAAAGCCATCAATTGGTCCAGGCAGCGGGCGGTCGAGGGGGTCGTCCAGCCAGATGCTTGCCTCTCTTCCACGGCCATGTTCGCGCCCGGGTGGCCCTGGAGATGGAGCATGCGGTGTCCGCCGGCACGCTTGAGTATTACCACGACTGGTGGGCGCCGCGGGGACTGGAGTGCATCATCAACCCGGCCAACACAATTTTAATTTGATTTGTTTTAGTTTCATTTAAAGTTTTATTAGTTACAGTCAAATTTGTTTAAAGTACCCACCAAAAGAGTACACTGACTAATACACGGCTTGGCGTACCATCTTGCCATCCGCCGGAGGTCCCCAATGGAGGGCTCTCTACGCGGGAGTCCTCCCTTGTTCCATCGGGGACTTGGCCTGGAGGGTGTTGCATGGAGCGGTCCCGTGCAATATGGTTTTAAATAGGTTCACGGACTCCCAGGCCGCCTGTATTTTCTGCGGCCTGGAGGAGTCCGTGTTCCACGTATATATGGAGTGTGAGAGGTTGCAGCCCCTCTTTCATTATTTGAAGGGGCTGCTCCTCGATTTTTGGTTGCACTTCAGTCCCACGCTCTTGATCTACGGTCACCCGGTGCGGAGGGGAGCGGGCAGGTTGGAGGACCTCCTCGTAGGACTGCTCCTGGGCCTGGCCAAGAAAGCCATCAATTGGTCCAGGCAGCGGGCGGTCGAGGGGGTCGTCCAGCCCGATTGCCTGCCTCTCTTCCGCGGCCATGTTCGCGCCCGGGTGGCCCTGGAGATGGAGCACGCGGTGTCCGCCGGCACGCTTGAGTATTACCATGACCGGTGGGCGCCGCGGGGACTGGAGTGCATCATCAACCCGGCCAACACAATTTTAATTTGATTTGTTTTAGTTTCATTTAAAGTTTTATTAGTTACAGTCAAATTTGTTTAAAGTACCCACCAAAAGAGTACACTGACTAATACACGGCTTGGCGTACCATCTTGCCATCCGCCGGAGGTCCCCAATGGAGGGCTCTCTATGCGGGAGTCCTCCCTTGTTCCATCGGGGACTTGGCCTGGAGGGTGTTGCATGGAGCGGTCCCGTGCAATATGGTTTTAAATAGGTTCACAGACTCCCAGGCCGCCTGCATTTTTTGCGGCCTGGAGGAGTCCGTGTTTCACATTTATGTCGAGTGTGAGAGGTTGCAGCCCCTCTTTCACTACTTGAAGGGGCTGCTCCTCGATTTTTGGTTGCACTTCAGTCCCACGCTCTTGATCTACGGTCACCCGGTGCGGAGAGGAACGGGCAGGTTGGAGGACCTCCTCGTAGGACTGCTCCTGGGCCTGGCCAAGAAAGTCATCAATTGGTCCAGGCAGCGGGCGGTCGAGGGGGTCGTCCAGCCCAATTGCCTGCCTCTCTTCCGCGGCCATGTTCGCGCCTGGGTGGCCCTGGAGATGGAGCACGCGGTGTCTGCCGGCACGCTTGAGTATTTCCGTGACCGGTGGGTGCCACGGGGACTGGAGTGCATCATCAACCCGGCCAACAGAATTTTAATTTGATTTGTTTAAGTTTCATTTGAAGTTTGTTTAATTTACAGTCAATTTGTTTAAGCACCAACCAGAAGAGTACACTGACTAATACACGGCTTGGCGTACCATCTTGCCATCCGCCGGACGTCCCCAATGGAGGGCTCTCTATGTGGGAGTCCTCCCTTGTTCTATCGGGGGCTTGGCCTGGAGGGTGTTGCACGGAGCAGTCCCGTGCAATATGGTTTTAAATAGGTTCACGGACTCCCAGGCCGCCTGTATTTTCTGCGGCCTGGAGGAGTCCGTGTTCCACGTATATATGGAGTGTGAGAGGTTGCAGCCCCTCTTTCACTACTTGAAGGGGCTGCTCCTCGATTTTTGGTTGCACTTCAGTCCCACGCTCTTGATCTATGGTCACCCGGTGCGGAGGGGAGCAGGCAGGTTGGAGGACCTCCTTGTGGGCCTGCTCCTGGATCTAGCTAAAAAAGCCATCAATTGGTCCAGGCAGCGGGCGGTCGAGGGGGTCGTTCAGCCTAATTGCCTGCCTCTCTTCCGCGGCCATGTTTGCGCCCAGGTGGCCCTGGAGATGGAGCACACGGTGTCCGCCGACACGCTTAAGTATTTCCGCGACCGGTGGGCGCCGCGGGGACTGGAGTGCATCTTCAACCCGGACAATCAAATTCTAATTTAATTTGTTTAAGTTTCATTTGAAGTTTGTTTAATTTACAGTTAAATTTGTTTAAAGTGCCCAACAAAAGAGTACACTGACTAATACACGGCTTGGCGTACCATCTTGCCATCCGCCGGAGGTCCCCAATGGAGGGCTCTCTATGCGGGAGTCCTCCCTTGTTCTATCGGGGACTTGGCCTGGAGGGTGTTGCACGGAGCAGTCCCGTGCAATATGGTTTTAAATAGGTTCACGGACTCCCAGGCCGCCTGTCTTTTTTGCGGCCTGGAGGAGTCCGTGTTTCACATTTATACCGAGTGTGAGAGGTTGCAGCCCCTCTTTCACTACTTGAAGGGGCTGCTCCTCGATTTTTGGCTGCACTTCAGTCCCACGCTCTTGATCTACGGTCACCCGGTGCGGAGGGGAGCGGGCAGGTTGGAGGACCTTCTCATAGGACTGCTCCTTGGCCTGGCCAAAAAAGCCTTTAATTGGTCCAGGCAGCGGGCAGTCGAGGGGGTCGTTCAGCCTGATTGCCTGCCTCTCTTCCGCAGCCATGTTCGTGCCCGGGTGGCCCTGGAGATGGAGCACGCGGTGTCCGCCGGTGGGCGCCACGGGGGCTGGAGTGCGTTATCAACCCGGACAACCAAATTTTAAGTTGATTTGTTAAGTTTTATTTGAACTTTTGTTAATTTACAGTCAATTTACAGTCAATTTGTTTTTGGTCCTATCAAAAGAGTACACTGAAAAGCTTTATTAGTTACAGTTTATTTGTTTTAGTGCACCCAACCAAAAGAGTACACTGACTAATACACGGCTTGGCATACCATCTTGCCATCTGCCGGAGGTCCCCAATGGAGGGCTCTCTATGCGGGAGTCCTCCCGTTTTTTTTAAAAAGTTTTTTTTTTAATAATTCAACTTTATTGTCATTGTACAATGCACAAGTACATGAACAACGAAATGTGATCTTGCAAGCTCCCATGAGTCCAGTACAAATAACATTAACATTAAACGTAAATAGCACCGTCCTGGGAGAAGCAAAGCCGTTGCGTCTGTGTGCGCCGCCATTCCATTTCCACCATTCCTCCTGTCCGACAATCTTCAGCCCAACGCCCGGGCCTGCTCACCAGCCGCCCCTCCCGGGGCTCCTTCCGTGATCGGGGACTTGGCCTGGAGGGTGTTGCACGGAGCAGTCCCATGCAATATGGTTTTAAATAGGTTCACGGACTCCCAGGCCGCCTGTCTTTTATGCGGCCTGGAGGAGTCCGTGTTTCACATTTATACCGAGTGTGAGAGGTTGCAGCCCCTCTTTCACTACTTGAAGGGGCTGCTCCTCGATTTTTGGCTGCACTTCAGTCCCACGCTCTTGATCTATGGTCACCCGGTGTGGAGGGGAGAGGACCTCCTCGTGGGACTGCTGCTGGGCCTGGCTAAAAAAGCCATCAATTGGTCCAGGCAGCGGGCGGTCGAGGGGTTCATTTGGCCCGACTGCCTGCCTCTCTTCCGTGGCCATGTTTGCGCCCAGGAGATGGAGCACGTGGTGTCCGCTGGCACACTCAAGGTCTTCCGCGACCGGTGGGCGCCGCGGGGACTGGAGTGCATCATCACCCCGGCCAACACAATTTTAAATTAAGTTGTTACGGTTTATTTAAAGTTTTATTAGTTACAGTTTATTTGTTTTAGTGCACCAAATCAAAAGAGTACACTGACTAATATTTATCCCTCAACCAACATCACTCAATCAGATTATCTAGTCATGTTTCATTGCTATTTGTGGGACCTTGCTGTGTGTAAATTAGTGGCCAGGTTTGCTTACAGTACAACAGTGATTACACTTCCAAGTATTTAATTGGCTGTGAAGTGTTTTGGGACATCATTTGGTCATGAAAGGTGCTATACAAATGAAAGTTCTCTTCTCAGGCAGTCCCCCAGCACTGAGGATGACTTGCTTCCACATTAAAAATGAGTTCTCAGGTGACTGATGAATTCAATGCGGGACCTACAATCTCTGTCACAGATGGGGCAGACGGTGGTTGAAGGGGCGGGTGGGTGGGGTGCTTGGGTTGACATGCACTCCTTGCGCTTGGCTTCCGCTTGCTCCCGGCGAAGAGACTCGAGGTGTTTGGCGCCTTCCCGGATGCTTCTCCTCCACTTTGTGCAGTCTTGGGCCAGGGATTCCCAGGTGTCGGTGGGGATGTTGCACTTTTTCCAAGGAGGTTTTGAGGGTGCCCTTGAAGGGTTTCCTCTGCCCACCTTGGGCTCCCTTGCTGTGTCGGAGCTCAGAGTAGAGCGCTTGTTTTGGGAGTCTAGTATCGGGCATGCGGACAATGTGACCCATCCATCGGAGCTGATCGAGCGTGGTCAAAGCTTCGATGCTGGGGATGTTGGCCTGAGCGAGAACACCGACGTTGGTCTGAGTGAGAACACCGTCGTTGGTGCGCCTATCCTGCCGATGGATTTGCAGGATCTTGCGGAGGCAGCGTTGGTGGTACCTCTCCAGTGCATTGAGGTGCCTGCTGTACATGGTCCATGTCTCTGAGGCATACAGGAGGGCGGGTATCACTACTGCTCTGTAGACCATTAGCTTGGTGCCAGGTTTGAGGTCCTGGTCTTCAAACACTCGCTTCCAAAGGCGACCGAAGGCTGCACTGGCACACTGAAGGCGGTGTTGGACTTCGCCATCGATGCCTGCCCTTGTTGACAGTAGGCTTCCAAGGTATGGAAAGTGGTTCACGTTGTCCAAGGCCTCGTCGTGAATTTTGATAATTGGGTGGGCAGTATTTGGTCATGAAAGGTGCTATACAAATGCAAGTTCTATCTTTCTTATTACACAACTAAAATTACATGACTGCTGGAATGCTTTAAGTAGATGATTATAATACTACTGATGTTGATTCAGTTTCCACACACTGTCCCACTCAGTAATTCTTCAAAACCAGTTCCTTGATTATTAAATCAGCACTCGCTGTTTAAATGAAAATATTCCAAACCTCTTGAGCCCAAGAGAGCGGGAGATTCTGTGAGTAAACAGGGCAGGAGATTTGTAGTGGGTGTCTTTTCTGTGGTTTACGGTAATTTACCTTCCTTTACCTGGTTTACGGTAATTCACCTGGTCAGGCAGCCTTTTGCTACTACACTCTGACCAATCCCAAACAGCAGTTTCGAATCGCTAAACCCACCCTTCCAGTTCTGACTGGAGGACTTATAATTAATATATATTAAAACGGACAACTGGTCTGGATGTGAGAAAATCAAACTTTATTAAACTAAAGAAAACTACACCACACGATTTTAGTAATCACTGTACAATTGCTTAAATGGGGGAAGACAGACGGCAAAATGAGGGATAAATGGCTACAATGTTAATTAAACAATCTTAGCAATTTCCCTTAAATTACCACTCCCCCCTTTAACTCCTTACTAGATTGCCTTGCTGAGGAGTCAGAAACCTGCTCACCTGTGGTCCAAGGAAATAAGAGAGAGAGATAGCTTCTCAGGAGCTATCTTTATATCCTGCGAGCTCCTGCTGTTTGGTGCTGAAAGGGTCTGTAAAGGTCTATGTGCAAAATTCACACAAAAAAGGTTCGAATTCACAAAAGAAAGGCCATGATTGGCTGATTCAAATAAAGCTTGGAGTGGTTTGAATGTGTCTACATTCTGGGGCCAAAGTGTTCCCACCTACATCCGGAGTTTCTGGGCTAACCAAAGTGGACACACCTGAATAATGGGTGATTCAAAACCCATTCATTCCAAACTGTTCTCTTTCAATAGTCCTTTTCTGGAGTTTCGATGTGTCTTATTGTGTGTAAGGGGCTTTGAATGGGTTGGATTACTAGGTAAACAGAAGCCCTTTGTCCTGTGGTCAGTCTCAAGTGGTTTAATCCCTTATGTCAATATCCTGCAGTTTCTTGTAAATAAACATCGATTGTCAGCAGGGAAGGGAAACTCCCATTTTGATTGACAGAATCTGACTGCCACTGCTTGATCATTCCACTTTCACAGAGATCTACGAGCTACTAGCTGCTTTTCCAAGCCCCATTGTCTCGGCCATGCTTTTTTGACGGCCATTTTTAAGCCCCTTTGTAATTTACCAAACTCCAGGGAACAATTTTATTAATAAAATGTACTTAAAGTGTGCAAATTTTTCCACGAAGTTCCTCGATTCCGGTGTTGTCCACGTGCTGCAACGCAGCCTTTTGTGGTTCCAGGCACGTTTTAAAACATTGTTCAACCCAGATGCAATTTAAGGTCACGCACAGTCTCCGTTCACGATGTAGATTAATACCTCCAGTATCTTCGGGGCCGGAGGGGATTTTTTGCAAACCCCTACATTCCTCCCTTTGGATACTTCCAACTTGCTTGCAGTATCCACTCAAAGAAGTGAGCAAAATTTTCTGACCCCCGGCAAACAACCATCCCCTGTATTTACCTAATAGCTACCTACCACTGATCCCCCGACCCGTCTATTCCCCTCAAATTTGAGAAAAAACCATGGTACGGTAGGCATCTACAGATACATCAATTTACACGAAGCGACCTCATACCCCTGCATCCCTCGTTACATTATAACATATTACAAAATGTTGCAATCTTGGTTATACAAAGTAATCACAATGATCCCAAGCACGGAGAGGGTCCTACGCCTCTGCTCAGCTTGGAGTTGTCACAAAATGATCCCAAGCACGGAGAGGGTCCTATGTCTCTACTCAGCTTGGAGCTGTAACAAAATACAAAAAAAATCTTGTTGAACAACATGCTTGAATAAACCCTGACCATCACGTGCCAATGATGGGTCGCGAAATTCAAGTGGGTATTGCTCCTCCCACCCAGGCAGTAAATGTTCCTTCCACCCCCCCTTGAATGGTCTTAAACCCTTTAAAAACAGAAGAATGGATTTTACAGAACAGTCTGCTCCACCAGCCCCGAGCCGTTCCCTTGTCCCTTTGTGGAGGCGGGGTACCCCTCCTGTTTCATAGACTGAGACCGGAAAATATGTGATCGCGACTCCCAGTCCCTCCCCCTCCCGTCTTCCCTTGACTGGCTGGAGAGAATGATGGGTGCCTGTGTGGCGGCTCTCCCTGGCCCCACACTCAAACTTGGATCCCAGATCCGGCCACCCACTCATCCTCCCCAGCCACACTTACACTCTAACTTTTCCCGTGGGCCCCGGGTGAGTTCCTCCCTTCCCCGAACGCACCCATGCGACTCTTGGATTTCCCCCTCCCCTTTACAATCTTTCCCGGGCCATCACCTCCCACTTCCGGGGAATGCGTCCCTATCTGACAAGGCGCCCACGCTTCCCCTCCATGACTCCTCAATAGCGAGGTCTCCCGCAAGTGAGAGTCGGTCAGGATAGTGCTGGGTTGGGGACCATGCCCCACCCAGCTAGGGCCATCTCTTCCGCGTAGGAGGAGTAGGTAAGTTCCTCCGGACCCTGTCCGGTTTCTCCCGAAGGTCGCTGCGGGGTCTCCTCCTGGATTCGTCCAGTGGCAAGGTGCTCCCCAACATTCTGTATCCATATCTTCATTCGATGTCCAGCTCGGGCTGGGCGAACAGGGCTGCTCCTTGGTCCATTCTCCTGTAAAAACTTAAAAGGACATGCAGCCTGGTCTCTCACTGACCTGCTGCCTTAGGTGGAGACATGGTCGGATCCCTCGACCTCGGACCAAAATAAAAGCATTTGGCACACTTGTAAACTTAAACTTTAAATTTAAACTCAAAACTACAAAATGTTAATTCTAAACTTAAAATTCACCTTAAAAGCATGCTATATTCAAAATGATAATCAAACCAAAGCTATAATACAAATGCCGCCCGTCTCCGGATGGCCAGGCTAATCTCTGGCACTGTCGCAGATTACTGCTGCCTGCAGTGAAGCTGGACTGCCTTCTGCTTCTGGTCCCTTGCAGCTTATGGCTGCTGATTGGGCACCCGTGTTCGGTTTCCTCCTGGGCTCGGGAGATTGCTCTCTGTGGCAGGTACTCTGGTGACCATCTTTTCTTGGGCTTGTGGATCCACTGAGACCTTCTGAGGGGTGTCTCTGTGGGGGAAACTTTGGCTGGCGGACCAGGAGCCTGGGTCACAGCCCTAGCTGGCTGGGAACCTTCTCCCCCTGGTGCAAACAGCCCGGACTGTATAATATACCTGGCAGCCTGCCAGTATTCTGGGTTTGTCTCCCTTTCCGTACCCACTCCTCTGCTGGGGACAGGTATTGCCTCACCACCCACTGCTGATGGCTGAAAAACTTCCTCTCCAGGTCCAAAACCTGGTACTAGCTCCTTCCCTATGTCCCCTGCAAGAAGGATTGCTATCCCTCCCTGCCCAGAGTCCCACACCATAGGGGGAATCACTCTAGAAGCGGGCTGGGAAGCTTGTCCCTTTAAACAGGCGACTGCGCCTGCGCAAACTTCCTCCCCAGAGTCCCTCGGCAGAGGCTGTGAAGCCTCTGGCTTCAAACAGGCGATTGCGCCTGCGCGGGAAAACTGAGAAAGAGCCACTGTTGTCCCGCAGGCAACTGCGCCTGCGCAAATCTCCTCCCCGGAGTCCCGCGGCAGAGGCTGTGAAGCCTCTGTCTTCAAACAGGCGACTGCGCCTGCGCGGGAAAACCGAAGAGGAGCCGCTGGTGTCCTGCAGGCAACTGCGCCTGCGCGTTCGATTTGGCTGAAAAGGGTAGGAAGAACCGCTGGGTCTTCCAAGCAGGTTACTGTGCCTGCGCATGTAGATTGGGAAGCGGGGACCTTTAAACAGCCGATTGCGCCTGCGCACTCGGCCTGACAGAGAAAGGGAGTCGCTGGGGGTTCCGAGTCTGCGCCTGCGCAAATCCGGCGTTGGGAAACCTCTCCCCTCAGGCGCATGACTGTGCCTGCGTGGGAAAACTGAAAAAGGAGCCGCTTCGGTCACAGGCTGGGGAACCGCGCCTGCGCGAGCAGTCTCGGTGAATGGATTTGCAGCAGCCTGCAGATTTCTAATCTCAGGTTGCTGTTTCTCTGTTTCTGTACCACATAACTTGTTCAAATTTAAACTTTGGCCAAAACTTAGGTCCCACTGGGGCAGGGAAGTGTCCCAATTTGTGGGCTGGACAACTTTTCCCTGGAAACAAGCCACAGCGCCTGTCTTTACAGGCTGTGAACTTGAACTTGTGTTGTCAGATTTATACAATTTACCTGATTTTCCCTGTGTCCCATCCCTGCCTGTAATCACTGCCACTGGCCCGGACTCATGGGTCCCAGAAAGTGCCTGTGCGTGCACCCTCCTTGGCCAGCATACTGGCCAGTCATTGTGGGGAGGCAGAGGTGGGCGAGGGGGCTGCAGCACCACTGATGGCTGCTACCTTTCCCTGATGGGCCCGGAGGAAAGATTTTATCGACTCCAGGATGGACTCGACTGTATCGGGAGGAGTTTCTGTCTCTGCCTTCCGAGTTGGGGCTGCGGGGTCCTGGCTTTATCGTCTCTCCCAGGCTTTTTACACTCCCTGTGCCAGTGGCCATCCTCCCCGCACTTGTAACAAGTGACCTTGTTCTGGGAGGGACGGCTCCCCTCCTGGCGCCACTCTTTCTTATATTGAGCCCCAGGTTTAACCTCGCGGACTTTACCGTTTTGCTGGGGGGTCTCACTCTTCCTCCTATTCCTATATGCTACCGTGAGCTGCCGGATTAGTCTCTTCGGTTACTAGGGGGTCTTGGTGGTCAAACCAAGTATCAGCTTTTACTTATATCTGGGGTAGGCAATTGGACACCAGGCAACAAAGCCATTGGGTCCACTGCCTCTCGTTCAGGTGTGCCCTATTTTATCCCCTGTACATGCCCTGTTGTAGACTGGCCACAGCCTGTCTGCAAATGCCTGTGGGGTCTCCCCTTCCATCTGCAGGGTTTTCCCTATGCGATCGAACGGATTGCCGTTGTTCACACCCATGGCTTCCAGTATTTCCTCCTTTAGGTCCTCAAAACCCTTCTGCCCTCTCTTAGCCTCATCTGAAAGGGTCTTATAGAGCTTGCTATCCAGAGAAAAGCAACATTTTGGCTTTCTCTTCATCATCACAGCCGTTAACACCGGCTGCCTGTTCTACTTGTTGGAAGTGCATTGAGGGGTCTCCCTTTTCAGAGAGCATGGGAATATGTTTCATCAGGCCTCTGAGCTGTTGGGTATCATAGGGTACCAGATAAGTATGCTGAACAGCCCCTGGGTTATTATCGCTCACGGGCGGACCGTACCTCCGTTGTCGGAGGGGGTACACTGGTCCTGGTCTCCGCCTGCCTAGCGGGACCTGCTGGCGTTCTCCTACCACCCCATTGTCCACCCCTTCTTGCTGCCAGAGCTCCTCAAAACCCAGAGCTGTGGGCTGCTGTCTTGGGATCTCTAATTCCCTAGCCAGCCTTTCCCTGGGTGTTACCTGTGGGGCGGTTTGATTTGGGCTGCTGGTAAAATCCGGCTGACCTGCCTTCGGGCCGATCAGGCAAATCATCCCCCTTGCTCCTTTTAAAGCCATGTTAAGGCTTTCTATCTCTGCCCTACAGGGTCCATGATCTGCTTCACTAAACCTTTGGTCGCAGGCCAGCTTATAAGCTGCTGTAACTGAGATGAGGCGGACATTCTCTTCCCACAGTCTCATCTCGCTATCTCTGGCCTCAGTGGCTTCCTGCACAAGGCACTCTATCTCTGCCTGGCATTTTTCCAACTCGGACTCCTGATTCTTGGCCTCTGTCACCTGCTCCTGCTTCCTCATCTCACCCTTCTTAACCCAGCCACCTATGCTATAATAGGTCAGCTTACACGCTGCCGCTAACATCTGCAGGACTACCCACAGACTGAAAGCAAGAAAAGCAATAGCTGATGCTTTCTCCAGATCCAGACCACTTATCATATCAAGAACTGCCTCCAGTCCTGCCGCAGTCGTTAATTTGTAGGGGGCATCTTTTCTGTGGTTTATGGTAATTTACCTTCCTTTACCTGGTTTACAGTAATTCACCTGGTCAGGCAGCCTTTTGCTACTACACTCTGACCAATCCCAAACAGTGGTTTCGAATCGCTGAACCCACCCTTCCAGTTCTGACTGGAGGACTTATAATTAATGATATATATTAAAACGGACAACTGGTCTGGATGTGAGAAAAATCAAACTTTTTTAAACTAAAGAAAACTACACCACACGATTTTAGTAATCACTGTACAATTGCTTAAATGGGGGAAGACAGACGGCAAAATGAGGGATAAATGGCTACAATGTTAATTAAACAATCTTAGCAATTTCCCTTAAATTACCACTCCCCCTTTAACTCCTTACTAGATTGCCTTGCTGAGGAGTCAGAAACCTGCTCACCTGTGGTCCAAGGAAATAAGAGAGAGAGCTAGCTTCTCAGGAGCCATCTTTATATCCTGCGAGCTCCTGCTGTTTGGCGCTGAAAGGGTCTGTGTGCAAAATTCGCGCCGAAAAGGTTCGAATACACAAAAGAAAGGCCATGATTGGCTGATTCAAATAAAGCTTGGAGTGGTTTGAATGTGTCTACATTCTGGGGCCAAAGTGTTCCCGCCTACATCCGGAGTTTCTGGGCTAACCAAAGTGGACACACCTGAATAATGGGTGATTCAAAACCCATTCATTCCAAACTGTTCTCTTTCAAACGTCCTTTTCTGGAGTTTCGATGTGTCTTATTGTGTGTAAGGGGCTTTGAATGGGTTGGATTACTAGCTAAACAGAAGCCCTTTTTCCTGTGGTCAGTCTCAAGTGGTATGTCAATATCCTGCAGTTTCTTATAAATAAACATCGATTGTCGGCAGGGAAGGGAAACTCCCGTTTTGATTGACAGAATCTGACTGCCACTGCTTGATCCTCCCACTTTCAGACATCTACGAGCTACTAGCTGCTTTTCCAAGCCCCATTGTCTCGGCTATGCTTTTCTGACGGCCATTTTTAAACCCCTTTGTAATTTACCAAACTCCAGGGAACAATTTTATTAATAAAATGTACTTAAAAAGTGTATGAATTTTTCCACGAAGTTCCTCGATTCCGGTGTTGTCCACGTGCTGCAACGCAGCCTTTTGCGGTTCTGGGCACGTTTTAAAACATTGTCCAACCCAGAGGCAATTTAAAGTCACGCATAGTCTCCATCCACAATGTAGATTAATATCTCCAGTATCTTCGGGGCTGAGGGGATTTTTTGCGAACCCTTACAATACTGTAATTTGATGACAGAGGATGGGACGACCTTGGATCTGGACTGGAGGCGACGGAGGTTGAACAGTTTCCCATTTGTTCTGTAAATTAGCTCCACTCCAGTGGGGAGCTTACGGAGGGTGAGATGGAGCATTGCAGCAAGGAAGATCGAGAAGAGCGTTGATGTGATGACACAGCCTTGCTTGACCCCGGTTCGTACGTGAATTGGGTCTGTGGTGGAACCGGTCAGGATCACGGCTTGCATGTCGTCGTGTAGGAGGCGGAGGATAGTGACAAACATTTGAGGGCAGCCGAATTTGAGGAGGACCCTCCATAATCCCTCATGGTTGACGGTGTCGAAGGCCTTTGTGAGATCAAAGAAGGCCATGTACAGTGGTTGGTGCTGTTCCCTGCATTTCTCTTTTAATTGACGTGCAGTGAAGATCATGTCCATTGTGCCCCTTAGTGGGCGGAATCTGCATTGAGACTCTGGGAGGAACTCTTCGGCCACTGGGAGAAGGCAATTGAGGAGGATTCTTGTGATGACTTTCCCTGTGGCAGATAGCAGGGAAACTCCTCTGTAATTACCGCAGTCGGACTTGTCACCTTTCTTGAAGATGGTCACAATTACGGCATCTCTGAGATCCCCTGGTATGCTCTCCTCCTTCCAGAGAGGAGAAATGAGTTCATGAATTCGCGCCAGTAGTGCTTCTCCGCCATGCTTTAGTGCCTCGGTGGGGATTCCATCTGCTCCGGAGGCCTTGTTATTCTTCAGTTGTCGGATGGCCTTTTCAACCTCATGCTGGGCTGGGGTTCTGCGGAGATGGTGGCGGGTAGCATGCTGTGGGATGGAGTCGAGGACACTCGTGTCGAAAACAGAGTCGTGGTTAAGGAGATCTTCGAAGTGCTCCTTCCAGCGGGCACTGACTGCTTCCCTGTCCTTGATGAGTACCTCTCCATTCTTGGCCCGCAGTGGGGAAGGGCCTTGTACACCTTATAGTCTCACAGCCAGCTGAACAGTGAGACAATCCCAACAATCTGAGACTTTGAGAGATGAGCCAAACAAGCACAAGATTCAGGTTGAAAAGTCACAGTAAACATCCTGGTGCTATCCTTACTTTTATAGCATTTATTGAGTTCTCTAATCTCTGGAAAACTTAATCCCTCATACATTATCAAACCACAAGGTGGAAGCCTATATGCTTTGAAAAAGTTGAAAGACTAGACTTTTAGAAAGAAAATAACTTCCTCAGCCAATATTGTCGTTCTTAGAAATTGATATTTTAACCAAAGTATTTCTCTTCCCAAACTTGAATGATTTGAATATCTATGTAATATATTCAAAGTTGTGCATTTGGTATACACTTGTTATAATTATCATCAAGTACTTACTGCAACCATAAATGCCAATCTGTAAAACTCTGAAAAGCTGGCAAACAGCTTCAAGAAAAACTGACAGGTCCCTAAAAAACTCAAAAATGATGTATATATGAAAAACATTATTGAATAAATGTGGCTGCTTCAAGGCAATGAGTTAAATTCCTTTTTATTACATTAATAAAAGTATTGAAATTCTGTGTTTTGAGATCACATTCCATAATTCAGTTTGTTTCTTTGTGAAAACTGAAACTCAATGGCATATAAAAAGTAGTTACAATGGGATTGCAGTGGGACACGAACTTGTGTTACAAATCAGGTCTGCCATAGATACCTTATCGCGTTCCGTGACATCACTTCCTCCAATAAATGGACCAAATGTCTTACTTTTATGGAAGTTGATGTGCACTACCCTATATGTATTTGTACAGTAGCGTGACCCAAGGATGTAATAATAGCATCTCGTATGATCTGAACCAGATATTTGTATCTTTCACACTTGTATTTCTTTAATCTCTCCAAAGGAGATCAGAGTAAACACTTGGTGAAGCAAGGCTTGATACATCAGTGTTACTTAGCTTAACCAAAGTGTCTCTTCTGAGAAAGGCCGCAAACCATTTTTGGGGCTTAAAGAAAACTTGTGAACTGCATAAACATGGAACTTTTACTCTTACTTGCTAGAGACTCCTAGGGGACATTTTTGTCACTTGTATTTCTTTAGTGACAATACAGATTTCTGGTGGAGTTGAAAAAGTCAAGCAGAAGTTGGCTTTGGACTACACATCATCTGATTGAGATTAGGTTAAACATTAGTGCTGTGGCATCAGCCATGATATAATTTTGATTGGTTACCGATTTTTAAAATAGGTACATCAAGTGACCAGACAAGGGTCGTCCAATGGCTTAGTGGGGAAAAACACTTAACCATTTTGTGTTGTATTGAGCCCTATAGTAGTTTGATCCTAATTTTTGCTGTTACAGCTGATCCGAATTGGGGTGATAATAGCAATGCTACAACTGGTCTCAGCCAGCCCATGGCTGGGAAGGCGAAATGAAAATCAGCCAAGGTTTCCATTCCTGCTTACTATACATTAACAGAAACAATGTGTGCATATATAAATGTAGGCTGAGGATAAGATCAAAGAAATAAAGAAAGACTTGCATTTATATAGTGCCTTTCATAACACAACCATGATGTCCCAAAGCGCTTTACAGCCAATTAAGTACTGAAGTGTAGTCACTGTTGTAATGTAGGGTCAGGCTTGAATATTGCTCCCTCCAGTGGTTGAAAAGTTTGCCAACACTCACTGGCCAGACTCCCATATGAAGAAAAGGACAGTTGGGGATCAGTGAGCAACTGGCACAAATGAAGGCATAAATCAGTGTATTCAGGAATGAAGCAGTGAAAATTGAAATGACAGTCGAACCCCTGTCCCGCTCCCCAGCCCTCCAAAAAAAAGGCAGTAGGCTCAAAGAATCAGAGTAACAAAAAGTGAACTAGAAGTCTGAAATTCTGACAAACTGCAGCATGTTGAATACAGCATGCATTAAAATAAGAGCATTACAGGACTAATGTCTCAAAGACTAGAACAGAAACACTTCCAAAAATTAGAGTGTAATAGAGAAATGGGAGAATATTATGAAGACTTCCTGAGGTTTGATATAACAAATGAATAGAGCATATTAATAGCTAGATACTACAAATTACAGTACAATAAAAGGTTTAAAATAGCTGTAGTTTTAATTAATTAAAGTGTAACAGAATGACGTAACAGGACACTATATTAATGACACTCTCATTGTGCAAGGTTTTTTTGGTGCACTGATTCCGTACCGGATGTCATTATAATGGAAATTACACTGAGCTCTTCTGTGCACGTTCTCCCGCCAAAAAATGTTGATGCAACTCCAATGTAATGATTACTTTTTTTTAATATTGTTTGCAACAAAAAAAAAATCTGTTTGGTGGCTTGATGGGTAAATGTACACATTTGTTTCCTTGGTCTGCATTAACTGATCTCAACCAGGTAATGGCAGGAGCATTACAATTGGCTTCAGGGTACCAAGGTTGAGGAGAGCAAAAGATCATACAGGATTCCTGCTCCTGATTACTATCTAGTAACCCTTGCTGGGAAGTGCATATGAATGAAAACTGGATTGAGCTTAATGGTGATGGATTGTTAACACTCATTAGCCTAGATTGTCCTCTTTTGGCATAGTTAACATCAAAATGGTTATTTGCAGGGCTACAGGCTCAAAATGGAAGTAGGCTGTTTACACCCAATTTTCCTAGGTCAAATCATTAAAATAATAACAGTGATTTACTTGTACTTCTTGCAATTTAGTATACTGTATTCACTGCTCACGATGCAGTCTCCTCTACACTGGGGAGACCAAAAGCAGATTGGGTGACCACTTTGTGGAACACCTCCATTCAGTCTGCAAGTGTGACCCCGAACTTCTGGTCGCCTGTCACTTTAATTCTCTGCTCCACTCCCACTCTGATCTCTCTGTCCTTGGCCTCTTACACTGTTCCAACGAAGCTCGAGGAACAGCACCTCATCTTTCGATTAGGCACTTTACAGCCTTCTGGACTCAAGATCGAGTTCACCAATTTCAGACAATAACCTCGGCCCCGGTTTTCTTTTTTCTCTCACATGGCAGTTGTTGATGATTCTGCCAGTGTCATTTACACCTCATCTAGAACCATCTTTTGTTTCTGAACTTGTCCCAGTACCATCTCCTTTTTCCTTGCACCATCATCCCTTTTGTCTTTTAATCTCTCCTGCCTTTCATCCTATCACAGACCTTCCGTTTGTTCTTTCCTCCCTCCTCTCTTTCCCTGCCTCTCACTTGCTTAAAAATGTTACTTCTCCAACTTTTTCCAGTTCTGATGAAGGGTCATCAACTTGAAACGTTAACTCTGTTTCTCCACAATGCTGCCTGGCCTGCTGAGTGTTTCCAGCATTTTCTGTTGTTGTTTCAGATTTCCAGCATCCACAATATTTTGCTATTGTGAAAATAACTTTAGGTCTAGATTTGGAAGGTGGAAGCAGAAGGTTGTGTGTAAATCAAATTTAAAGGGATGGAGACAATCAAAGAGAGTGTTACAATGCGGGGGGGGGAAATCTGAAAATCTTTGGAGAGCATAAGAAGGCATCGCAACACATTAGCAGCCTTTGATGGGACAGGTGATTAAGAAGAGATAGGCATAAATTAAGGGAAAAGATACTCATTGTGCAGGAATGTGTAGCAAGGCAGCCCAGCACCCAACTGCCTGTTTGATGGCTGGTGAAGAGGAGGTGTTACTACATAAGATGGTTTCAAGGACTGATGCCCTCAAGGCCACTACACAGCAGCATCCCCATAAATCAGCATTTTTCCTAAAGTGAAGCTATTTAATGTACTACTGATGCTTATATATTTTTTTTTCAAGATTCTAGAGTCTGTCACTACTATTTATAAATATTCAGGTTTTAATTCAAATAAGCCACCTATGGTTTGTTTTCCTGTAAATTGTGGATGTCAAGGGGCATACAGTGTAAGATAAGGCAAAAAAGGGAAGATTATGTCAGATAACAAGGAGGTAAATACTACAGAAAACCTAGAAGTATAGAAAGTGCAGAGGTGAAATTAGGAAAGCAAAAAGAGAGGGCATGAAAAAATATCGGCAAGTAACATCAAGGAAAACCCAAAAATGTTTTATAAATACATGACGAGTAAGAGAGTAACTAAGGAAAGAGTCGGGTCTATTGGAGACCAAAAAGTTAAACTGTGTGGGGAGGCGGAAGACGTGGGTATGGTTCTTAATTAATAATTTGCATTTGTTTTCAAAAAAAGACAGGGACAATGCAGACCCAGATGAAATGTATCCCAGGGTGCTAAGAGAAGCAAGGGAGGAAATAGCAGAGGCTCTGATCATCAATTTTCAATCCTTTCTGTCTACAGGTGTGGTGCTGGAGGACTGCTAATATTGTACCATTGTTTAAAAAAGGATAGACCGAGTAATTACAGGCCAGTCAGCCTAACCTCGGTGGTGGGCAAATTGTTGGAAAGTATTCTAAGGGACAGTATTAATCATCATTCAGAAAGGCATGGATTAATCAAGGACAGTCAGTATGAATTTGTTAAGGGAAGGTCGTGTCTGACTAACTTGATTGAATTTTTTGAGGAGGTAATAAGGAGGGTCCATGAGGGTATCACGTTTGATGTAGTCTTCATGGATTTTAGCAAGGCGTTTAACAATGTCCCACATGGCAGACTGGTCAGAAAAGTAAAAGCCCATGGGATCCAAGGGAAAGTGGCAAGTTGGATCCAAAATTGGCTCAGTGGCAGGAAGCAAAGGGTAATGGTCGACGGGTGTCTTTGTGACTGGAAGGCTGTTTCCAGTGCGGTTCCGCAGGGTTCAGTACTAGGTCCCT
This sequence comes from Somniosus microcephalus, assembly GCF_052327205.1. Taxonomy (NCBI): domain Eukaryota; kingdom Metazoa; phylum Chordata; class Chondrichthyes; order Squaliformes; family Somniosidae; genus Somniosus; species Somniosus microcephalus. The sequence continues at coordinate 58,026,239 of NC_141001.1, read as the reverse complement.
TGCTTTTTGTGGTATATATCAATGAATTAGACTTAAATGTAGGGGGCATGATTAAAAAGTTTGCAGATGATACACAAATTGGCCGTGTGGTTGATAGTGAGGAAGAAAGCTGTAGACTGCAGGAAGATATCAATGGACTGGTCAGGTGGGCAGAAAAGTGGTAAATGGAATTCAATCTGGAGAAGTGTGAGGTAATGCATTTGGGGAGGGCGAACAAGTCAAGGGAATACACAATAAATGGTAGGATACTGAAGTGTAGAGGAACAGAGGGACCTTGGAATGCATGTTCACAGATCCCTGAAGTTAGCAGGACAGGTAGATAAGGTGGCTAAGAAGGCATACGGGATATTTTCCTTTATTAGCCGAGATACAGAGGCGATTTACGAGGATGTTGCTAAGACTGGAGAATTTTAGCTACGAGGAAAGATTGGATAGGCTGGGATTGTTTTCTTTGGAACAGAGGAGGCCGAGGAGAGACTTAGTTGAGGTGTATAAAATTATGAGGGGCCTAGAGTGGATAGGAAGGACCTATTTCCCTTAGCAGAGAGGTCAATAACCAGGGGGCATAGATTTAAAATAATTGGTAGAAGGATTAGAGGGGAGTTGGAGAACTTTTTCACCCAGAGGGTGGTGGGGGGTCTGGAACTCACTGCCTGAAAGGGTGGTAGAGGCAGAAACCCTCATAACATTTAAAAAGTACTTGGATATGCACTTGAAGTCCCATAACCTACAAGGCTACAGACCAAGCGCTGGACAGTGGGATTAGGCTGGATAGCTCTTTTTCAGCCGGCACAGACACAATGGGCCAAATGACCTCCTCCTTCTGTGCCATAAATTTGTATGATTCTATGAAGAACTAAGGACTGAGAATTTGCGACTGAGGATCTTGGTGTCAAAAACACCATTTTGTATATCCTTTACGTCCAAAGAAACATTCTCAATTCTGTTGACCAATCTGAGTGACACATGTTAAATGAGTTCAGCCCTTCTGGTGTCGATCACCTCACGTAGCCCAGTTGGTATCCAGGTTGACCTTCAAATCAATGAAACACCAGCACCTTGACATGTCGGGTTGCTTGTTTACTCCCTAGTTTCTCAGGTTTTTGCTAACAAAGGGGTCGCACATAGGTCCAGATAAGACAGGACATCTTTACGTCCTCCTTAACAAGTTGTCTCTGGACCTGTGGTATTGATGGCATTTTTTCTATCACTGATAAGGGGAAGGAAGGGAAGTGGCAGAGGCAGCATATCAGATGGTCCCACTCTTAGAGACAAAGAAGTTCCTCGCACTTGTTGATGGAGGAGAGGAGTTTAAGAAGACAGTTATCAGTAGAGAAAAGAAGCCAGGGGTTATTTTTGCATTCCAGAATGATTCTGAATTTTTTGAGGAGGTAACAAGGAGGGTCCATGAGGGTAATGATTCTGGAATAGTGGGCAATTTTGGCAGACGAGAGCAGGACCTGATAATGCTTTATATGGTCCAGCCAGATCTGGCAGTGAATGGCTAAACCAGTTGTCCGCCATATCCGTTCAAGTCTGCGTCCCTTGGACTTAAGGGAGCGAAGATGAGAGCCATACCAGGGTGTGAGAGAGAGAGAGAGAGAGAGAGTAATTGTTTTAATAGGGAATTGGGCATCAAAGATGGTGGCGAGGGTGTGGTTGAGCAGATCGGTAGCTGCAGAAATGTCATGGTGAATGGAGGGCCAAAAGCTGGACAGTTGGGATTTCATAAGTGCAGTTGCAAGTGAGTTGGGAGATAGTTTTTCCCCCTGGGGTGGACACAGAGGGAAGTGGGTTGGGGGCGGGGGGAAAGGGGGATGTGGTTGGAGAGCGATACAAGGAAGTGGACAGAGATGGCCTTATCTGCGATTGACGCGATGGGAGTAGCGAGGCCACGAGAGATGGCAAGATCAAGGGGGTGGCCGTGAGTTTGAGTTGGGGAGTTTATATGGAGGAAGAGACTGAGGGAGGATAGGAGGGTACTGAACTCAGAGGAGAGAGAGCATGATGAATTGAGATGGAGGGTGAAATCACCAAGGATGAGAAGTCGCTCGGTGCAGAGGCTGAGGGAGTGAAGATATCTTGGTGATAACATTTTTATGGTACTTGGGTGGGCGGTAGAGAGTAAGAATTTTAAATAAGAGGTGAGAGGGGTTGAACAAGGTGAGATGCTCAAAAGGAGGAGAAAGTGCCAGAGGAATAGGGTGACAGACCCAGGTGTGATTTGGTGATGAGAGCCGCACCGCCACTGCGGCAGTCTGGGCGGGACAATTGGTGGAAGGTATAGCCAGGCGGGGAGGCTTCATTAGGGATAAGGTTTCATCACCCCATAGCCATTACAACACTAATGTAACACTTCAAAAGTACCTCATTGACTGTAAAGTGTTTTGGGATGTCCTGAATTCATGAAAGGCACTTTATAAATGCAAGTTCTTTCTTCTTAATTCTATTTTTTCCCCCATACCTTTAAATTAACCAGATTAATTTAATTGGTATGGAAATAACAGCATAAATGGTAACTCCTCACTGATTTACTAAATTGCTATCAGCCTGTGATACTTCCATTATGTTATAATTTTGAGACTGACATCTTGCCATTTAAGTTTGGAAATCCATTCACCATTACAGGAGTCCCTGAGGCCACCTCTAACTTGTTCGTTCTGGTAAAAAGCGAGGCAATATCAAGTTGTGAGCTGGTACCACCTTATATCGGCTGATTACAACTGTTAAGCGCAATCACATCAGCTCTAGGTCTGATGTGGAAATTCCAGATTAAAATTCTTGGATCAAGTTTAGGCTTGTCACCTGTCTGGTTTCGATCGGTTTTTTAAGTGGGCTGTCTAGAAAATTTTAAAAATGTAAAGCAGATAGCTAAAGTCATGACTTCTCTCCCTCCCTCCCACTTAGACAAATCATCCTGTTCCATAGGTAAAATACAAAAGCAGCAGCTACCTGAGCAGGGTAGAAAACACTTTTTACTCCACAGTTTGTACAGCCAGACTAACTAATACTTTTAGTAAGTTCCCTGCAATCAATGTTACTTATTGAAGGAAGTAACTGGTGCAGTCATTGCCAATTAAATCATTTTGTTTTTGAGATACTTAAATTAATTAAAGGTTTTAGTGGCCTATAATTATAATGTGCAAGTCAGGCTTAAAAAGCAACTTGTTCATGATTAAAAGAAAAACTTAAAATGCTGGCAATCGAAAATAAAAATAGTAAATGCTGGGAATGCACAGCAGGCCAGTCAACACTTTAAAGTTTATTAAAAGTTCACATTGTAGTTAGTGCCTTTTGTTTGAACGCACTGCTACTATTTCCTGTAACAATTGCAAATTCCCCACAACAACCAGCCATGCAATCTCCTGGGAAAGACTAAAAAAGAGAAAAAAATCTCAGGCCAATTCAGGAAATAAAACCTCTGCAAAACTCCTCTCAGACCCCTGAAGTTGATACAGGAAGTTCCAGGAGACCACAGTTATATGCATAGTTATGTCAGCCATGCTCAGGAATTCATCCAGTTCCCTTTTGAATGTTTGTAGTGAATCCGCACTCACTGCACAAGTTGGCAACTTGCTGCATAGGTCAACAACTCTGCAAAAAGAAGTATCTCCTGACATCTAGCCTATATCTGTGCTTACATAACTTATACTCACATCACCTAACCTATCTAACTCCAATAGCTTATTTACAGGGACTGAATCTAATCCTGTCATTATTTTAAAGACCTAAATCTAATCTCCTCAACGTCAGTGCTTTTCAAAAGTAAAAGCCTATGCTACAAGTACACCAAATTACATGTTACTGATATTGATCATTGCTGCAAAAATCTAGAGGAGGATTATTGCCTGGTGAAGTATCCACAGTATGACTCGATTTCTAAATAGAGGAGAGAGTATTGACATGATTGGCGATGTAGTGAGTTCATTACTTTATCAATTCCATCTGCTTTTGTAGATTTGTAAAAATGTTAAATAATACCGATAACAGCACATAGAAAATAAGTGCTAGGCAGAAGTTTACATCACAGCAATTATAATAACTGGTGAGCCCAAACTTAAGCAAGTAGGGGGCCTTTATTTTACAGAGAAGTTTTCTCTTTCTAATCCCAGGAGGTTTCCCCATTTTTCTTCCCACCTTTACTGGATCCTGAGTTTTCTGTGATAGGGTCCCTCAGTTTCAGCAGATCTCCAACACTGAATGCCAAAGAATTGATCACAGGAAACATTGTTTTAATTATTTTAGTCATTTTGTGTCAGTTACTGACCTTACTAAGTACCTGTAATTTTTTTTTTACATTTTCAATCCAGTATTTTGAAACATTAAGTTTTTGGGGAGGAGCTAAATACTGTTGTCACGAAAGCAAGTGCCATCATTGCTATAATGAAGCATATTTCAAATTCTTGCGCCCAGTATCAGCATGCCATGTCAAATACAGAACAGGGCTGATGCCGAGTGGAGTTTCCTCTACAGAGTAGCAACAAAAACCTAAGAAAGCACTCCCATCACAAAATGTTGACATTTCCATTTCCATTTCTTACACCAGCCATTGTCGTGCCCTTTCTGAGTGAGATTGCAAATTTAGTCTCGTTAGTTTTGGGAAGTTCTGTGCTTTAGGCTTTCAATTAAAAAAAATAGGCTGAGACCGCTCGTTTTATTTAGGACTCATGAAGCTGGCAGAGAAGATACTTTCATCCCATCAGTCTGTGGCAGAATTCAAACCTCAAGTGCCAGAGGTGACAGGCCAGTGTGCTAGCCTACTCTACTATCCAGTCCTTATAACTAGCGCAAGTGATTTGTTATCACTCAGATCCACTCAAGTCGTGTTTTTGCTGCATCCAGAACTTTTAATGCACATTGAAGTACTTGGGCAGCAAATCATGCTACATGCAATAAAAGTAGAAATTCAGTGTCATACTGCACCAAATCACTTGCCCTATTTATGATGATTGTATTTGAGCCTCGTGTTGCATTAAACTGGCTGTCACACAGCTTCACTAAAACATTTAGCATATCTACAATAACATTCTTTTATTCTACTTTTAAATAATAGGCTTAAGGGCAGCAGCTAATTGCAACTAAAATAAATCCAGACAGTCTCCCTATAGAAACTAATAAAAGAAGCAATTTCAAGATTAGTTTTAGTAGGTGCCCTTTAATCCAGTGTAAGTTTACATTTGCACTCATTCTGTACGACATTTGTTTTTCCCATGACTTTTGCTGCAATGAAGGCGAATACAAGAAAAAAAAAATCTACCAAATGTCGTGTCAATAATAAAGGGAATTAACAAAATCTTGGCAAAATATTTAATGTTAACTTCATGTAGTACAGATGTATTATAAGGTTCTGATGAAATGTGGTAGGAAACTACTCAATTTACATATTTTTAAAAATAGCTCCAAAAGACAGCCTCTGCGTGGATTTATAACTTATTTGTCCACAGCCTCAGACTTAGAGAAGCTGTTTCATTATTCTAATGGACATGTTTTGTTACAGACCCGTCAGTATGGTCTCCATTTAAGCACCAGATGGGGTCAGATAGTCTTTAAAAGTCTGTCCAATACTCTGTTGCTGTGATGACACATCCCTCTGACACCGAGGGGGTTAATGGGAGAATTTTTGTGCTGTACAGGGAAACCACCTGAATGAAATCACACAGGTTTTGTGCAGTGACGGGTCAATGTGACAGTATTGGATAAATGTAACACTAATATTAAGATAATTGATATTTATAATGTTAACTATACCACAGCAAAGGAATATTGATTTTACTCTGCTTGGTACAGGTTGCATTCTCTCACAGATGTCATGCTGATTTCACCAGACACGTCGAGCTCTGTTGTTACTCTCTGTTATATCAGAGAAAGCTCTGATGTCCATTGTAATTATCTGAGCCACATATCAGACAGTGATTTTACAGCGCTGGTTTAGTGGATAATTGCCTTGTTTCACTGACGAAAAATTCAGTTAGATTTGCTAGGGCACTAAAGCACATTGCGGGAGGCTTTGAGCACAGTCCTAAGAGCCTCTGTCACTCACTTTATATTGGTCCAAGAGAGGGTTTAGAAAATGATCAAAAGAGAAAATTAGAAGCAAAATTGGAGGATTTAGAAAAGACCCATAAAGCTGAACCAATAAATAGAAACACATTAGGGCCATATACTCCCTAAATAGCACTGTTTCTTATTAAGTCAAATTTGCCATGTACAAGAATTGGCTATGCTATAAAGTGCAAAGAGCGACCTTATGACACAATTTCACCACATAGAGATTTGAATTTTGGTCTCTCAGTGAGAGATATAAAATCAGACTAGATGCTTCTCCTCAGTAAGGGGAAAAAAAGTGACAAGCCAGGCACGGGTTTCGTTGTGCACCTTGGATGGCGGATAGAACAGCAGCATTAGCAGAAGTTAGTTGCCTGTCCACTGCCTCAATTGGGGATTCGTGAATGCTCTTTGGGACCAAACATTAGCAGTGTATTTTTTGGACAAAAAGAACAATTACAAAAGAGATAGAGGCATGAACAAGAAGTCTTAGGTAGAACAAGAAGTCTTTTGTGTAGCAGTTGAAAAAGTTAATCATCCTAGTCATACACATGGGTGGGGAGGGGTGCTTTGGAACTATGAATGCTACTGAAATGATGGCTACTTCATTCGATTTAGTACAAACTGTGCAGGTCAAAAGCCAGTGCAGTAACAGTATAAATGAACACATTTTGGACACTGTTCAAATCCTACAAATTTGCAGGAAGTACCAATTCTTTCAGCAGGATAATAAACTTTGATGAGAAACAGCTGACACAGCTTGTAGAGTAGGTAAGTCACTGGGAAAATATGTTTTGTCCCCAAACTGTCCTCAGAAAGTCCTTACTAAAGTCTTTGTGCTCACTGATAAAGTCTAGTGTTGGACTGGGCTTTATATGGTATTGTACAGATGTTGGATTCAGCTCCTCCTCCACCTGTTTCTATACTTTGCTGTGACAAGCAATACAAAGTAGTATTGTGCATTGTCCAGTTTTCTAATTTATCAGCACTGGATCAAACAGCTGCAAGAAGATATTTCCACTGTCAGGGCATCATGCTTCATAAAGGGCCAGAATCATCACAGACTATGTGAATAAATGGATTTGGTTCGATTAGTGTTGAAAGAGTCAATTTCTCTCCTACTTCAGATTATACTGACTCTCAGTTTATAGGGCAAAATAGTAGAGCGCTCATGTTACGTAATTGTACATCACTGCTTGTTACTGAATGGATTCACATTGTAGTGAAGCATGGTGCACATGAACATGTTGGTCATTCCATAACTTCACAATTTAGGTGTATAATTTGATAATGTTTGTGGTTCTTTTCTATTTGCTGCATATTACTTAAAATCTTTTATTGCCATCACTATTGTTGAAGTACAATTACTTTAGTTTGCTAGCTTAAGCATTCCTTAGCTGTAGCAAAATTAAAAATACCAGTTCGAAACTGAACTTTTAGATGATTTACTGTTGTGTAATTGCATTCCTGAAAGATATACTGTAAAATGATTCCTTCTTTTACAAGTGGAAATGTTAAAGGGGAAGCATCTTCTTGAAAAACTTTGTTATCTTGCAAACACACAATGTAATGATGTAAGTTACATTATCGTCTACTCCTGATGATAATTCAGTCACTTTTTGCGCTAAAAAAAGGAATCATCTAATTACAACAACAACTTGTATTTATATAGCGCCTTTAACGTAGTAAAATGTCCTTCACAGGAGTACTAAAAGACAAAAAATTTGACACTGAGCCACATATGGTGAAATCAGGGCAGGTGACCAAAAGCTCGGTCAAAGAGGTAGGTTTGAAGGAGCATCTTAAAAGGAGGAACGAGAGGTAGAGAGGCGGAGAGGTTTAGGCAGGGAATTCCAGAGCTTAGGGCCTAGGCAACAGAAGGCACAGCCACCAATGGTTTAGCGATTATAATCAGGGATGCTCAAGCGGGCAGAATTCGAAGAGCGCAGATATCTCGGGGGGGTTGTGGGGCTGAAGGAGATTACAGAGATAGGGAGGGGCGAGGCCATGGAGAGATTTGAAAACAAGGATGAGAATTTTGAAATCGAGGCGTTGCTTAACCGGGAGCCAATATAGGTCAGCCGAGCACAGGGGTGATGGGAGAATGGGACATGGTGCGAGTTAGGACACGGGCAGTCGAGTTTTGGATGGCTTCAAGTTTACGTAGGGTAGAATGTGGGAGGCCAGACAGGAGTGTGTTGGAATCGTCAAGTCTGGAGGTAACAAAGGCATGGATGAGGGTTTCAGCAGCGGATGAGCTGAGGCAAGGGTGGAGACGGGCGATGTTATGGAGGTGGAAATAGGTGTTCTTAGTTATGCTGCGGATATGTGGTCAGCAGCTCATTTCAGGGTCAAATATGACACCAAAGTTGCAAACAGTGTGGTTCAGCCTCAGACAGATCACAGAAATCACAGAAACCCCACAGTACAGATAGAGGCCATTTCGGCCCATCGAGCCTGCACCGACACATATCCCACCCGATCCCCGTAACCCCTACACCAACACATATCCCATCCTATCCCCGTAACCCCACGTATTTAATCCCCCTAACACTAAGGGTCAATTTATCACAGCCAATCAACCTAACCCGCACATCTTTGGACTGTGGGAGGAAACCGGAGCACCCGGAGGAAACCCACGCAAACATGGGGAGAATGTGCAAACTCCACACAGACAGTCACCCGAGGCCGGATTCGAACCCGGGTCCCTGGCGCTGTGAGGGAGAAGATGGAGTAAGTGGCTAGGGAATGGCGTTTGTGGTGGGGACCAAAAACAATGGCTTCCTTTCTTGCTATTAAGCAATTAAATAATGTAGCAAAATGGGATTTAATAGTGCTAAGAAATTTGAATCATCAGATAATTTGAATTAAGCAACTTTTAATTAAAGTTACTCGCACATAAGATAAAAATTAAGCATGGCTCTTCCCCTTTCTCTTAAAAATCTTTTTCAAATCTTTTTTCACCTCTAATCTCTAGTTGATATCTTGTTCACATGGAATATGTAGTTCAATGTCATAGTAATGTATGTAATATCTTAATCATGGTTATATATTTCCTTTATAGTTCTTTTGTGGGAAAGGTACATTTAGATTTTTGGGCTTCTATTACTTTTAAACTTAGATATTTTTAGCTTCCATGTTTCAGACTACTCTTGTAGATAAGCCCTAGCTCCCTATGTCCCACAGAAAGGTTTTCAATTGCCCGGAGGATTTAAAAAAAAAAATTGTTTTTGTCATTTGGCAACACTGGTAAGGCCACATTTATTATGCATCCCAAGTTGCCCTGAGAAGATGGGGAGCCTTCTCCTTGAACTGCTGCAGTCCTTATGATGATGGGCCTCCCAGAATGGCATTCGGTTGGGAATTCTAGGATATTGACAGTGACGACGAGGGCGACATATGTCCAAGGCAGGATAATGTGTGCCTTAGAAGGGAACTGGGAGGTTCTGCTGATGAAGTCTTGGTGAGAAGCTGCAGTGCATCTTGTAAATAGTAACACTGTAGCCACAGTAAACTGCTGGTGGATGTTTAGGCTAATGGATGAGGTGCTGATCAAGCAGATTGCATTGTCCTGGATGGTGTTGAGCTTCTTGAGTGTTGCTGCAGCTGCACCCAGCCAAGTAAGTGGAGAATATTCCAGCATGATGATAGCATGGCATGTTACTGGACTAGTAATTCAGAGGTCTGAACTAATCACGCAGAGAACGCTAGTTCAAATCCCACCACGGCAGTTTAAGAATCTGAATTCCATTAAAAAAAAAATCTGGAAATGAAAAGCTGGTACTAGTAAAAGTGACCATGAAGCTGTTGGATTGTCCTAAAAACCCAACTGGTTCACTAATGTTGTTTAGGGAAGGAAACCTACTGTGCTTACCGGCTCTATCCTATGTGACTCCAGGTGAGATCAGTGGCCTCAAACATGAGAAACTAGCAACTCTTCCTCTCCATTTGCCATACACTTTGCTACTGCAATGCTACTTGAGCCAAGCCTCTACATCAGGGCTTGCAATACCTGTGAGCAATGTCACAGGAGCTAGAAACACAAATAAAATTTGAAGTCGTAAAAGTATAAAAAAGAGACAGGAAAGTACAGAGACTAGGAAAAATGATACAAGAGAAGTGAACCATTTAAAACTTTTGCTTAGTTCATTTTAGTGATGAAAGATCACTATTACAGTGTTAAAGCTACACCTGAATAGCATTATAAATCCAGTTTTAGGGGATCCTTCAGGGGATGGTGTACGAGGTAAAATTTTAGATACCTGGCTGGAAAAAGGCCACAAATTTTCCTGGACCCAATAGTCTAAGGGTTAACTTCTTCAACAAACTCCTTTTATGTGACCAATGCAATTGAATTATAATCAACGGCTACCAGTGCACAAGTGTTTAAAAGTAATTCAACTCAATTATCTGCCATGTTATCAGGATGTTGGAGCCTAATTTTCCCATTTGAAATGGTGATCACTGGCACTTGACATTCCATTTTTCTTCTGTTTTATTTCTAGTTCTATTTCCCTCCCAAAGGCTCTCTTCATAATTCCAAGGGGTGGTCTTCTAATGTCTGATGCAACCATGTTATAATTAGCCCATTTTAATTACACTTTCAAATCATACTGATCACCAGACCTCATATGTTCACCTTCCTTCAGTTCACTAGTCATTTTTTATCACTCCAATGTTTTCGCTCCTCCCCTGAACGAATTCTTCCTGGCCTATGTTCAACTTGCATCAGCAGTGCTCTGGTACTTCTGACAAATGTTGATTCTTCCTGTGTAAGACAAGTAAATATCAGTATACTGTTTGACCACAGGTGGCATCACAACCAAACCCAATTTGGCTTCTGCTGATGTTCACGTGCTCATACTTTTCAACCAAGTCACTGGTACAGCAATCAGGAGTGCAAAACCTGGCTAAATTTTCTCTTTCCCAGTTTGAAGCTCATGCCAGCCCACCCAATCGTTTGTCTGTGATAGAATATACAGTAGAGAAGGAGGCCATTCGGCCTTTCCAAGAGCAATCCAGTTAGTCCCATTCAACATTCCTTATAAACTGCACGGCCGCGCAACTCTCTGCACAGCCCGGGACCGGCTTTTGCAACATTAAAGTTCATGCATATGCAAAACTATGAATGGGCCACGCAGCCCCTTAAAGGGGTCACGCACCCAAAAAAAATTAGAGAATATTGGTCCCACTCTCCTGCTCTTTTCCCATATTCCTGCAAATTTTTCTCCTTCAAGTATTTATACAATTCCCTTTTGAAGTCTACTATTGAATCTGTATCAATCACCATATCAGGCGGTACATTCCAAATCCTAACCACTCATTGCATAAAAATGTTTTTCTTCACGTCACCTCTGGTTTTATGCCAATCACCTTAAACCTGCGCCCTCTGGTCATCAATCCCTCAGCCATTGGAAACAGTTTCTCTTAATTTACTCTATCTAAACCCTTCATGATTTTAAACACCTCTATCAAATCTCCTCTTAGCCTTCTCTGCTCTAAGAAGGGATGAACAAATTTAACCAGAGCTAGGACTGAACGTGACACCTTCCTCATCATTATGTCTTAGTCCCAATCCCTATGATGCGTTTATCAAAAGGAGCCTTTGAAGGAGCAGAGGTTACCAATCAGTTTGATGATACGAATTCTAATACAGAATCTGTCCAATGTCCGTCACTTTTAAATAAACCCACAGCTTGAAATGTTTACATCTGTTTGCGAACTGTATAACTCTTGCAATTCATAAACAGCCCTCCGAACATTCCGCTAATGTTGATAACTATGGAATGAACTAATTTAACGTGGAAAAGCACTGCACTTCTGTCCATCTCAACGCTTTTAGATGCCAGCAAAATGCAGCACAAACAACCCCTTACCAGGTTGACGTCACATCCCCTCCAGGTGGAGTCGGATCCCCGAACGCCACGTACGTGGGTTTATTTCGCCTCTCAACCAACCCTGCTGTGAAATCGCGCCCATCTCCCGATCGACGGCCAAAATTAACCTATGGGAATTGGGTATGAGCGTAAGGCGGGGCCTAGAGGCAGCACTTAGCCAATGTGAATGACAGGAGGCGGGGCATATAGGAGCTGGTACTCGAGTAGGTTGCGGCGTTTGACAAGCGGGGTTGAACTGTGGTTTATGGACCTATTCGGTGTCTGTGCTTGTGAAGGGTCGCGGGGGACGGTGGTTGTGGCTGTGCGTCTTTCAGCAGAGCAAAGCTACCGTATGCCAGGGAAGGACAACTGCAGCCTTAGCTCATAAATCCAACTTAACCATCCAAAGAGGGACTTCATTACCCAAAGTCCCGTCTGAGAGTAGGAGGTACCCAGATATCGGGGTAAGGAGCAAAGCTGCGCCGTTACAATGAATCGTTGTATAACATTTATTTTGCTACGAATATTTGTATCTTCGTGTGATTAGCCGTGTATTTTGGACTTAAAGTCCTTAAACCTGTTGTGGACATCAGGCGACAATCTCATTCTTTGCATTGTGTCTGTGCCCTGTGGCAAAGTCTCTGCCCAAATCGTGAAACATATGTTGTACTTATTATTTTTCTGCAGGTTAAATGTCAATATGTTTCTACTTCCATTTCACAGCACTTTATTTTTTTTAAGACTTAAGGAATTAACTTACAAACTTTTTGTTATATATATTTGTAACCAAGGTTTGTTAAAGGCTTGTAAATAATGACAACACAAAGGATATATTTCTGTGGTGTATCAAGTTATATAATAATATAAAAATAAATAAATTCTGAACACCTAGAAATTAAAGTTCAGATCCTTAAATGCCACTAATATTTGTTTCTGTGCACAACATAGAGTTATAAATGCTACCCCTTTTGTTTGAAATGTTCTGCATCCCAATGTTGTTAAAATCATTGTTTTTATTTTGTGCCACCTTTTGTAGAATAAGACTCCCAGTATGTTTTGTGTGTGTATATACATTACAGAACAGGTAGCAAAATGAAATTACGTAGTTTAATTCTGTTATCTATTCTTGTAATATAGTAACTAAGGATAAATAAATTAGTGCATTTTGTGGATTGTGTTTCAGCACAGATGTTTGATCAGAAACATTTTATCCAATTTGCAGAACATTTGGTGCACTCTGGAGAATGCTGTTTGGAACAGTTTTTGTGTTTGCGATAATTGTTAAATATAGCTTATGTATGTACAGTCTTTATACAGCCATATTAAATAGATGTATCCATTTTCATTGTATGCGTCCCTGTGCCTGCAGAGGGAGAATTTACACAACCCGGGGATCTCAATTAAATTTTTTCTTTGCCTGAAACACCAGTGACTAGATTCTTGTCACTGACAAAACAAATAAAAAGGAAAAGTTAGTGTTGCCAGAATGCATGATTGAAACAGTAACAGAAATCTAATAAGTAATCATACATAGTGACTTAATGGCCCAGAAAGTGCTGGAGCGAATGCTGTGAATTGAATTTTTTTACCTCGCCCTTCAGATTGTATTATTTTTGCACCACAGATTGCTGGAAATGCGAATTGATAACCGCGTGGTGACATCAACGGTGAACATCGGGTACAATGGTCTATCTCCTTAACCAATTACATTTAAGGATAGAGAAAGAAATGGAGAAGTGAATGGGGTGAATTCAATTCAAATTGGATACAGAAAAGGAAAGAAAAAGAGGGGGGGGAAAAAGAGAGAAAAAGGAAAGGTGAAAAAAATCAAAAATTAAAAAACTCTCTGAACAATTTACTACCTTTGGGAATGACTCCACAGTTTCATTGTTCCCTTTCTGAGCCTCCAAGGCTGAGTGGCATGTTAGGACCATAAATTAGGTAATTAACAGGGTCCGTATGACCTGAATTACCAGCCCTATAGCTGTGGTGAGATAGATTTGTATTACCGGCGCAAATCCAGCTACTTCATGACGCACAATGGGGAGGCTCACGGCAAGATGGTAATTTTTTTGGTTTTGGTGAGCAGAGTGGCACAAATCGTACAGCAATTTGTGGCGAATCGAAACTTGTGCCATATCTCTTTCACCACAAATTACTGGGTTTTATTACACTAGTAATGGCGGGCGCCATGAACTCGCCATTATTTTTCCAGCAATTTCTGGGCAAATAGGCAGTCTAATATAGTAATCTGTACAATAGGGTTGCTAGAAAACATTAGAAACTGCCAGACCTACTTACAGTAGCTCCTTTAACTATAGATTGTAATATGTAATGTTTGAGAGCAAACTTGTTCTAAATATTCTCTGGAGCTTTGATACTGCAGTCTATATATTTATGTTAATATGATTTATTCAATCAAGTTTGCATAAATTGGAAAAAGGGTGCGTCTGCTTGTTAGTTACTTGGTGATGACAGAAGAAATGTGTATCATTCTTATTTGTGTCCAGTTTTTCTAATTTTTGCCATTCCTTGTGAGGACCAACTGTTGCAAACTCATGCCTTATCACTGAATGGGATACAACATTAGTACACTGTGTGGGCTTTGCTGTCCTTGTCTTTTTTTATATATAAAAGGAAGTCTTTTTAATGAGATCTCAAATGCCTTGTAAGTGTTTCACGTACAATTAATCACTTAAGAGTGCAGTGATTGTCCTTTGAGGCAAGCATGGGAGTTATTTTGCAGATAGTGCCGATTTACCAATTGATTGTCACGAGAGTATAAGTTAGGAGCTTGGCTAATAATATAATTTAGTAGGAATTCAATGAAATAGTATTCAGTGGCATGCACCCTCATCTGTTTAAGTAAGTCAGCAGAGATAGCAGGGACTCTGGCCACAATTTTTCATCCTCCTGAAATGTGCAACTTGTGTTGTGAAACAGAGAGTGGCTGATGTAACACCCTTGTTCAAGAAGGGGGAGAAGGATAAAGTGGGTAGCTATAGATCAACTAGTCTATTATCAGTTGTGAACAAATTCTTAATTCAAGATAAAGTTAGTAAACATTTAGAAATGCATGTGTTAAAGGCTGAAGAGAGAAGGAGGAGAGCATGCCGGGGGATGTCAGAGACGCCATAATTGTGACCATCTTCAAGAAAGGTGACTAGTCTGATTGGGGTAATTACAGAGGAGTTTCCCTGCTGTCTGCCACAGGGAAAGTCATCGCAAGAATCCTCCTCAATTGCCTTCTCCCAGTGGCCGAAGAGCTCTTCCCAGAGTCGCAATGTGGATTCTGCCCACTAAGGGGCACAATGGACATGATCTTCCCTGCATTTCTCTTGTAATTGACGTGCGGTGAACAGCACCAACCACTGTACATGGCCACCTTTGATCTCACAAAGGCCTTCGACACTGTCAACCGTGAGGGATTATGAAGGGTCCTCCTCAAATTCGGCTGCCCTCAAATGTTTGTCACCATCCTCCGCCTGCTTCATGATGACATGCAAGCCGTGATCCTGACCAATGGTTCCACCACAGACCCAATTCACATACGAACCGGGGTCAAACAAGGCTGTGTCATCGCACCAACGCTCTTCTCGATCTTCCTTGCTGCAATGCTCCATCTCACCCTCAGTAAGCTCCCCACTGGAGTGGAGCTAATTTACAGAACAAACGGGAAACTGTTCAACCTCCGTCGCCTCCAGTCCAGATCCAAGGTCGTCCCATCCTCTGTCGTCTAATTATAGTGTGCAGACGACACTTGCGTCTGCGCTCACTCAGAGATCGAACTCCAAACCATTGTCAACACCTTCACCGAAGCGTACGAGAGCATAGGCCTTGCACAAAACATCGGTAAGACAAAGGTCCTCTACCAACCTGTCCCCGCCACACAGTACTGCCCCCTGATTATCGAAATCCACGACCAGGCCTTGGACAACGTGGACCACTTTCCATACCTCGGGAGCCTACTGTCAACAAGGGCAGACTTCGACGACTAAGTCCAGCACCGCCTTCAGTGTGCCAGTGCAGCCTTCGGTCAGCTGAGGAAGAGCGTGTTTGAAGATCAGGACCTCAAACCCGGCACTAAGCTCATGGTCTACAGAGCAGCAGTGATACCCACCCTGTTGTATGCCTCAGAGACATGGACCATGTACAGCAGGCACCTCAAAGCACTGGAGAGGTACCACCAACGCTGCCTCTGCAAGATCCTGCAAATCCATTGGCAGGATAGGCGCACCAACATCAGTGTTCTTCCTCAGGCCAGCATTGAGCATGGTCAAAGCTTCGATCAGCTCCGATGGACAGATCACATTGTCCGCATGCCCGATATGAGGCTCCCAAAACAAGCGCTCTACTCGGAGCTCCGGCACGGCAAGAGAGCCCCAGGTGGGCAGAGGAAACGCTTCAAAGACACCCTCGAAGCCTCCTTGAAAAAGTGTAACATCCCCATCGACACCTGGGAATCCCTGGCCCAAGACTGCACAAAGTGGAGGAGAAGCATCCGGGAAGGTGCCGAACCCCCCGAGTCTCTTCGCTGGGAGCAAGCGGAAGCCAAGCACAGGCAGCGCAAGGAGCGCACGTCAACCCAAGCACCCCACCCACCCGCCCCTTCAACCACCGTCTGCCCCAACTGTGACAGTCTGTAGGTCCCGTATTGGACTCGTCAGTCACATGCGAACTCATTTTTAATGTGGAAGCAAGTCATCCTCTGTTCTGAGGGACTGCCTAAGAAGGGACCTGCTGAACCTGTTAAAGACAAGTCTCATTTCCAAAAACTCCATTTAGTTTTTTTATGAAGTGACAGACTGAATAGATAACAGGAATGCAGTAGATGTAGTGTAAATGGATTTTCAGAAGGTGTTTGACAAGGTTCCTTGGAAGATTCAGGCATTTGGAAGATTCAGGCATTTGATGCAATGTATGTCGAGACAAGGAGAGACCAAAAACTTGATCAAAGGATTGGCTTAAAGGAGGAGCAGAATGTGGAGAGGCAGAGGGATTTAGGGAGGGAACTCCAGACCTTGGGCTTAAGACATCTGAAAGCGCAGCCGTTAATGGTGAGGCAAAGGCAGGGGGTATGCATAAAAAGCCCAAGTCTGAGGAATGGAGAGTTCTTTGGGGAGGGCTGTAGGACTTGAGATGGGGAGAGGCAAGACCATGAAGGGATTTAAGTGCAAACAATTATAATTTTAAATTTAAGGCTTTGGGGGACAGGGACTCCATGTAGGCCAACAAAGATGAGGCTGAATGGTGGGCAGGTCTTGGTTTGGTATAGAATAGTTTTGGATGAGCTGAAGTTTATGGAGGGTGAAGAATGGGAGGAATTGTGTTGGCACCCATGAGCCAAGTTTAAGTTAATGCAATTATCCACAATAAAATCATGGATGGCAAGGGCCATTTTCACGAGTGCATAGACATTCTGGAGGGAAATGCGGAATGGGTGGTGATTGTTGGTCTGTTGGCAGTGTCCAAGGCGGCAGTGCTGTGTGGGGTGAGCAGGATAGGAAGGAGCTTGGTAATGTTAGTTCCCAGTGAGTGGGAGAGTAAGGCAATTTGGGTTGCTGCTCATAAGGAGGTAGTGACCGGTGCCTAGATGGGCCCTTTGGCAAATGCCAAGAGAGTCACAGAGGGTAGCTGTGGGCTTATCCAAGTGGGATTCAAGCTTTGAATGGTGGCAGGCGAATAGGAAGGTGGTGGAGTACCGATGAGTTGAGGTAGGGATTGGGGGAGAGGCAAAGTACCCAAGAGATGGAAAAAAGTATAAGTGGCACCATGAAACAGAAATTGGCTGATGGACAGGAAATAGAGTTAGGGTAAATGGATGTTTCTTGGAATGGAGAAGGGATGCAAGTGGTATACCCCAGGGGTTAGTGCTTGGTCCGCTTTTGTTCTCGGTGTATATATAAATTTGGACTCTCTGTTAGTGCAAGTGCAAGTAGATAAAGCCGTAAAGAAAGACAATAGAATTTTGGGCTTTATAAATGCGGGCATAAACATAGAAGATAGGAGTAGGCCATTCGGCCCCTCGAGCCTGCTCCGCCATTCAATGAGATCATGGCTGATCATCCAAATTCAGTACCCTGTCTCTGCCTTCTCCCCATATCCCTTGATCCCTTTAGCCTTAAGAAATATATCCAACTCCTTCTTGAATATATTTAATGAACTGGCCTCCACCGCCCTCTGTGGCAGAGAATTCCACAGGTTCACCACTCTCTGGGTGAAGAAATTCCTCCTCCATTTCAGTCCTAAATGGCTTACCTCTTATCCTAGACCATGACACCGGTTCTGGACTCCCTGGCCATCGGAAACATCCTTCCTGCATCTAGTCTGCCCAGGCCTGACAGAATTTTATAGGTTTCGATGAGATCCCCTCTCAATCTTCTAAACTCCAGTGAGTATAAGTCCAATCGACACAATCTTTCCTCATACGTCATTCCTGCCATCCCAGGTATCAGCCTGGTGAATCTTCGCTGCACTCCCTCCATGGCAAGAATGTCCTTCCTCAGGTAAGGTGACCAAAACTGCACACAACACTGAAGGTGCTGTCTCACCAAGGCCCTGTACAACTGCAGCAAGACATCCTTGTTCCTGTACTCGAACCCTCTTGCTACGAAGGCCAACATACCATTTGCTTTCTTAACCGCCTGCTGCACCTGCATGCTTACCTTCAGTGACTGGTGCACAAGAACACCCAGGTCACTTTGCACTTCCCCTTCTCCCAATCTATTGCCATTCAAATAATAGGCTGCCTTCCTGTTTTTGCCACCAAAGTGGATAACCTCACATTTATCCACATTATAGTGCATTTGCCATGTTTCTGCCCAATCACCCAACCTGTCCAAATCGTACTGGAGTTTCACGACATCTTCCTCACAGCATACCCTCCCACCCAGCTTTGTGTCGTCTGCAAATTTGGAGATATTACATCCAATTCCCTCGTCCAGATCATTAATATATATTGTGAACAGCTGGGGTCCTAGGACCGATCTTTGCGGTACCCCACTAGTCACTGCCTGCCACTCAGAAAACGACCCATTTATTCCAACTCTTTGCTTTCTATCTGCCAACCAGTTCTCTATCCAAGTCAATACCTTGCCCCCAATCCCATGTGCCTTAATTTTGCACGCTAATCTCTTATGCGGGACCTTATCGAAAGCCTTCTGAAAGTCCAAATATACCACATCTACTGGTTCTCCCTTATCTATTTTACCAGTTACATCCTCAAAAAATTCCAGTAGGTTAGTCAAGCACGATTTACCTTTTGTAAATCCATGTTGACTTTGTCCGATCCCGTCACTGCTTTCCAAGTGCTCTGCTATTACATCTTTTATAATGAACTCTAGCATTTTCCCCACTACCGATGTCGGGCTTACCGGTCTATAATTCCCCGCTTTTTCTCTACCACCTTTTTTGAATAGTGGGGTAACATTAGCTACCCTCCAATCCATGGGTACTGTTCCAGAGTCTATCGAGTTCTGGAAGATCATCAGCAATGCATCTACTATTTCTAGGGCCACTTCCTTAAGTACCCTAGGATGTAGATTATCAGGCCCTGGGGATTTATCGGCCTTCAGTCCCATCAATTTTCCTAACACCATTTTCCTACAAATACTGATTTCTTTCAGTTACACCCTTTCATCAGGCCCTATGTTCCCCGGCATCTCTGGGAGGTTATTTGTGTCCTCCTTTGTGAAGACAGAACAGTTGGTCCGCCATTTCTTTGTTCCCCATTATAAATTCCCCTGATTCTGACTGCAAGGGACCTATGCTTGACTTCACCAATCTTTTTCTCTTCACATATCTATAAAAGCTTTTACAGTCAGTTTATGTTCCCTGCAAACTTACACTCGTATTCAATTTTCCCTTCTTAATTAATCCCTTTGTCCTCCTTTGTTGAATCCTAAACTGCTCCCAATCCTCAGGATTATTGCTTTTTCTGGCCAATTTATATGTCCTCTCCTTGGATCTTAATGTACAAGAGTAAAGAAGCAATGATGAATTTGCACAAATGTTGGTTAGATCACAGTTAAAAGTACTATGTACAGTTTTGGAAACATCATTATAGAAAGGACATTAAATCTATAGAGAGTGTACTAACTATGTGAGGTCTCCAGGATGATGACCGGGATGGGAAACTCTTTTTTTACAAGGAGAGATAAGATACTGGGGTTATTTCCCATTGGAGCAGAAAAGGCTAAGGAAGAGATTTAATAAAAGCTTTTCAAAGTTATGCAGAGTTTTGATATAATGAATAAAAGACTATTTCCTCTGATTGGGAACCAATGGAAACTCTCACTAAGGGAGTGAGAAAACAAGCTGCGAGAAATGACTTTAAACAGATGGTTGTTGGAATATAGAATGCTTTGCCATGGGACGTGGTTGAGGCAGGGATCATTGCATCTTTTAATGGAAAATTGGATACATATTTGAAGCAGAGGAAGATACAAGGCTATGGGGAGACAATGAAGCAGTGGGCTTAGCTTTGGGTTGCTCAGGCAAAAAGGCAACACAAGGCACAGTGAACCAAATGGCCTCCTGTACTGTAAATGTCTTTGATTCTATGGGTCTGACTGCCACACAGTTGTAGAAGTACAGTAATAGCTACAATGTGTTACACGAGCAAAAGAGTTCAGATATAACAACAGAAAATGCTGGAAATACTCAGCAGGCCAGGCAGCATCTGTGGAGAGAGAAACAGAGTTAACGTTTCAGGTCTGGAAGGGTCCCAGACCTGAAACGTTAACTCTGTTTTTCTCTCTCCACGGATGCTGCCTGGCCTGCTGAGTATTTCCAGCGTTTTCTGTTTCAGATTTCCAGCATCCGCAGTACTTTGCTAGTATAAAAGAGTTCAGATGTTGATTTGCAAAAGAACACTGAACTTGTTCTTGGCCACTGAGAATTTTTTGCAACCCATTTGTTTTTACTTTAATATGTATACATTGAGATTTTATTTCCAATTCTATGTTTCATCTCTCAATTATTTCAGTGCTTTTTTTTAATTGCTTGGGGCCATTATCCTTTGAAACATTTTCTTCACAGCCTATTGGAACACAATTGGTCTTTAAGGCAATTCCATTGAATTTGGCATCAGAAATCCAGCCAAAATGAAATTTCATATGTTGAGGTACTGTGTGGGAGCTAAAGAAATGAGTATAGTAATATAATTGCTGCAAGTTTGTCATTTTATTTTATTTTTCTTATCATTGTGAGATTTTTTTATCTTTTTGTATCCAACTTGTATAACCGTAGCTCTGCTAATTTAGTTCATTATCGGGAATTGTTAATCTTTTCATCTGTTACTAATTGAACCCTGAATTGATACCTTGGGATTAATTAATTGTACACTGGATGCTTTTAAGTTGAGAAATTTATGAAAGTACAGCATGGTACCTAAAAGTCATAGTTATACAGCACAGAAAGAGGCCCATCGCGTCCGCGCCGGCCATCAGGCCCTGTCTAATCTAATCCCATTTTCCAGCATTTGGTCCGTAGCCTTGTATGCTATGGCATTTCAAGTGCTTATCCAAATGCTTCTTGAATGTTGAGGGTTCCTGCCTCTACCACCCTTTCAGGCAGTGAGTTCCAGATTCCAACCACCCTCTGGGTGAAAAAGTTCTTCCTCAAATCTCCTCTAAACCTCCTGCCCCTTGCCTTGAATCTATGCCCCCTTGTTATTGACCCCTCTACTAAGGGGAAAAAGTTCCTTTCTATCTACCCTATCTATGCCCCTCATAATTTTGTACACCTCAATCAGGTCCCCCCTCAGCCTTCTCTGCTCCAAGGAAAACAACCCCAGCCTGTCCAGTCTTTCTTCATAGATGAAGTGATCCAGCCCAGGTAACATCCTGGTGAATCTCCTCTGCACCCTCTCCAAAGCAATCACACCCTTCCTATAGTGTGGTGACCAGAACTGCACACAGTACTCCAGCTGTGGCCTAATCAGCGTTTTGTACAGTTCCATCATAACCTCCCTGCTCTTATATTCTATGCCTCGGCTAATGAAGGCAAATATCCCAAAGCGTCTCAAACTAGTTAGCATTTGGATAATCCACTCTGATGATCTAACTACTTTGGTATCACATTGCATGATGCAAACAGCAGCAATAATAATTTGCATTTATACAGCACTTTTAACATAGAAAAAATCCCAAGGTGCTTCACAGATGTGTAATTTAAAAAATGGATGCTGAGTCAAAGATTGAAATATTACAAGGGGTGACCAGAAGCTTGGTCAAAGAGGTGGGCTTTAAGGAAAGTCTTAAAGCAGAAGAGGTTGAAGGCACATCTGCCAATGGTAGGGGGAAGAATGCACAGGAGGCCAGAGTCTCGGGAATGAAGATTTATGGGGCTGTGGTGCTAGAATAGGTTAGAGATAGGAGTGGGTGAGGCCATGAAGTGATTTAAACACTAGAATGTGAAATTTAAATTACAAGTGTTGGGGGACTGGGAGCCAGGGTGAGCAGGACTTGGTGGGCATAAGATATTGCTATGAAGTTTTGGTTAAGCTGAAGTTTATGGAATCTGGAGGATGGGAGGCTGTCGGGGAGAGAGCATTGTAATAGCCTAGTCTGGAGGTGCCGATGGCATGGATGAGGATTTCAGCAGCAGATGTTCCAAGTTAGGAACAGAGGAAGGCAATGTTAGGAAGGTTGTAGTAGGTAGTCTTTGTGATGGAGATGATATGGGGTTGGAAACTTTGCTTGGGATCAAATATGATGCTGAGGCTGCGAACAGCCTGATTCAGCCTAAGACAGTGGCTGAGGGAGGGGATGGAATCGATGGCAAGGGTATGGCATTTGTGGCAGGGGCCGAAGATGATGGCTTTGGTCTTCCTAGTGTTCAACTGGAGGAAATTACAGCCACTACCCACTACCTCGCCCAAGTAACTATTTTCATGTATAAGCATGGACCATGAGTGCCAAAGGCAAACTGGCATCACAACTGAGTCCAATTTTATCCACAACTGGCATCCACAGATGCACACTTCCCAGCAAGAGTTACTGGTTAGTGATTAATAATGGAAACCTCATTGTTTGCCCCCTTCCTCAGCACAGGAGCATTGAAACCAATTATTATGGCAGTATTGCTGCCTTGGCTGGGATCCAACTTGGGACCTTCCTTGTCAGCATGGCTCAGTTCCACACGTGATTGCATGCTTGCCATTAAGATAAAACTGACCGAGCAGTAAATCTGTTTACTTCTTGGGTTCTGTTGAATTTTTGTGTGTCTTTTATGATGATTTTCAATCAAAGATTGGGTGTTTGGACCTACATTTTTTTACAACAAAGTGGAGAGTATGTTCTTGTAAAGTGCATGCAGTAAGGTTACAATTACAATTTTATTGCTTCAGACTATGTAGATTATGTTTCAATAATGAAATATTACATACTGGACGTTGTTTTACAGAGTACTTCAGTACAATGCTTTATCAAGTCAAAGACTATGCTTGTAATGGCCATGTTTATATTGATGAACAAAACAACTATGTATTTTGAGTGTTCAATTCAACAGTGGTTCTATGATCCTATGTGAATGTCAGTTTTCTGAATGAACAAAAACTGCTTGTGATTGTTTTAGGAATGATCATGCAACGTCCTTTTTACTACTTGGTTGACTAATTGAAATGTTTGAAATGTTCCAGTTGAGTAAATAAATCTGTAATTGTTATGAGGAAGATCTCTGATACTGCTTTTCTTTGTACACTGTAGATGCATTGGAATTGGAAAAGTGTATCAGTGTCTCATTGTTGGCTGCTGCTCTGTCTCCTTGTTGCTGCTGAAACTGTACCAATCGATAAAATAAAGCTGAACAAAATAGAAGAGCCAGTGCAGGCAACGGTTGAAACTCCAGTAAGTGTTCCAATCATTCCACAGGTTTGAAAAGTAAAAATATTTCTGAATGTTGTCTATTTTATATATAGAATCATTGTTTGTTTGCACTGGAGAGGTTCAAAGTTCTGCCGTAGTTTTGGGTTTGTATATGTTTGAGTAATAAATGTACAAACTCAGGCCAGTGAGTGATCTGAATGTATCCAAGTAATTGATCCTTAACTAGTTATGCAATGCTTTATTACCTTCTCCAAATACCATGTTAATTTTATGGGAGCTATCTGGTGTTTCATAATGGTTAGTAAAAGCAATGAGCAGCTGATAAAACAGTACATCTGACCACGAAGGAGTAAAATAATTAACATGTTCTGAGATAAGTAAATACAGTTTCCAGGGGAACAAAATCATTTGTGTAATGGGTGCATACGTGTCCCAGTTTCATGAAGTGGTAGGAAGCAATGGTTGACAATTCTATTTGTCCTGAGGGACAGTATGCAACATTTTTTGGCAATGGGTATGTCATGGAGGGGAAAAAACAAAAGGATCAGTTGACGCTACAGGATGTAATGCAGTGTCAAATGACTGGACTTCTGCCACTGAAGAGTCCTGTAGCTTGTAAGCAGCCTTTTGAAGCTTAAGCTGTGTGCTACCTAATAGGAGAACAAATGGATTGGAGTGTGGCAATCTGCTAATGCACAAGGGAACATTGCTGCCACCATTAGATGTATTTCCCCCTTCCAATATTTTTTTGGCATGGGTTATATCTCTTCCCCTGCCCACTCTAAATTCTGGAATTCCCCCTGATGTCGCTTTCCTAAGCACTTTTTTACATATGGTTGTGCCTCTGACAGAGTAGTAGTAAAGTTCAAGTGACTTATCAATATCCTTTGAACCCCAATGTGTTTGTGTAACTTTGGTATGTGAGTATGCTGAGCAATATGTTCTTTGACAAGGGCTTAAAACTGCACATGACTCATACTGATGCTGTTCTTTTCTATTATGTAACTGTAATTTTAATAATTACGCTCCTCATTTGAGTGAATGATACAGATAATAGCAACTGTTTGGATTCGGATCCTGCTCCAGAATGTTTTGGAGCTACACCCTTCCTTTCTCTTCAGGCAGTGAAGCCTTTTTGTTCAGCTGCATATATGTACTTTTATCTGATGATAGTTGCATTAACGCAATTACTGTAACCCAAATAATCCCAGTGGTGCCAACTGCTATTGATGATTTTGTTTTGTGTGTGTGTGTGAGCAGATGATAGCATGTGTTCTGTGAGGAAAGTGTATCCCATTTTTCGATGAGTGTTTCGCTATAGGCATAGACATGCTGCTGTGAGCAAGGCCTAGAGATGCAAGTTGTAAGCGCATCAGCCTAGGCGTGCGGGGGGGCGGGGTGTGGTGTGCTCTGTTGAGGTGGGACTTCTGCCTGCTTTGCAGCTGTCTCCCTAGCCATATAGCTTCTCCTAGAGTCATTTTCTTGCTGATGTGGACTCCCTAGCTTCTGCCAGGGAATCCTACCAAAATCAGGATGAAAATCCGCATTAGTAGGCCGCAGATGCCTCGTACTGTATGTGAATGCTGACATTCTTTGTGCTGCCAGCAAGAAGTTCATTAAAAAAAAAACATTTCTTATCCTCTTCTGGCATTGTAGATGGCATTGCTTGTAGAGCCATAGCAGTGGCCCTCACCGCTAGCAACATTTGTTTTGTGCTTTCACTGATCTTTGAATGATGGGGTGTAAAATGTGGTCCATGTGTCCAGAGTTTAGGATAAATAGCAGGAAATATGGCAGAGGCTATGTTTCCATAATTATGCTGTGATTTACATGCACCCTTCAGAAAACAGGGAGGTAGGAATATAGCAGTGCAAATTTCTGGCCCTGTCTACTCCAGACCCACTGGAGAACTGGTGGAAGGGAGCCGGAGAACTGGTGGAAGGGAGCCGCAAAGCTTCGGCCAACATCCCTGTCCAGTCAGTGCGTAAACTCTGTTTATTGTTACTCTGGAACCGTGATTAACTGCATAAAATTCCTTTTGTTCTAATGTTATTGTGACTTCAAAAGGAATGAAATTCTTCTTGTGAATAACTTGTGAAAAATGACTCAACTTTTTTGCTAAAATTACAGAGAAGAAATTTTCTCCACAGAATCAATACAAAATATATGGCTGTGATTGATATTTCATCTTTATTTGAGCTCACTGCAATGTTGAGAAATGATATTGGCTCAGAAGCTCAAGATGTAGAATCAGTTTGGGTGGAGATAAGAAATAGTTAGGGTACAAAGTCACTGGTGAGAGTAGTATATAGGCCCCCTAACAGTAGCTATACTGTAGGACAGCGTATAAATCAAGAAATAATGGGGGCTTGTAAGAAAGGTACTGCAATAATCATGGGTGATTTTAACCATCATATAGATTGGACAAATCAAATTGGCAAGGGTAGCCTCGAGGACGAGTTCATGGAGTGTATTCAGCATGGTTTCTTAGAGCAAATAAGGGAACCAACCAGGGAGCAGGCTATTTTAGATCAGTTTGAGGGTGAGAAACTTGGGTCTGAAACTAATGTCTTAAACTTTAAATAAAGGCAATTACAAGGGTATGAGGCCAGAGTTGGCTAAAATGGACTGGGAAAATAGATTAAAGACTAAGACAGTAGATCAGCAGTGGCAGACATTTAAGGAGATATTTCATAAATCTCAGCAGAGGCATATTCCAGCGAGAAAGAAAGGCTCTATGAGAAGGATGCACCATCCATGGCTAACTAAGGAAGTTAAGGATGGTATCAAATTGAAAGAAAAGGCATACAATGTTGCGAAGATTAGTGGTAAGCCAGAGGATTAGGAAATTTTTAGAAACCAGCAAAGGATGACTAAAAAAATTATAAAGAGAGAGAAGATAGAGTAGGAGAGTAAACTAGCAAATAATATAAAAACAGACAGTAAGAGCTTCTACAAGTATATGAAAAGGAAGAGAGTAGCTAAAGTAAACATTGGTCCTTTAGAGAATGAGACTGAGGAATTAATAATGGGAAATAGAGAAATGGCAGAGACTCTAAACAATTATTTTGGATCGGTCTTCACGGTAGACACAAAAAACATCCCAATAATAATAGATAATCAAAGGGCTAAAGGGAGGGAGGAACTTAAAACAATCTCTATCACCTAGAGAAAAAGTACTAGGCAAACTAATGGGGCTAAAGGCCGACAAGTCCCCTGGACCTGATGGCCTGATCCTAGGGTCTTAAAAGAAGTGGCTGCAGAGATAGTGGATGCGTTGGTTGTAATCTACCAAAATTCCCTGGATTCTGGAGAGGTCCCAGCGGATTGGAAAACCGCAAATGGAACACCACTATTCAAGAAAGGAGGGAGACAGAAAGCAGGAAACTGTAGGCCAGTTAGTCTAACATCTGTCATCGGGCAAATGCTGGAATCCATTATTAAGGAGGTAATAGCAGGACATTTAGAAAATCATAAGACAATCAAGCAGAGTCAACATGGTTTAATGAAAGGGAAATCGTGTTTGACAAATTTGCTAGAGTTCTTCGAGGCTGTAACAAACAGGGTGGATAAAGGGGAACCAGTAGATGTAGCGTATTTGGATTTCCTGAAGGCATTCGATAAAGTGCCACATAAAAGGTTACTGCACAAGAGCGCACGGGGTTGGGGGTAATATATTGGCATTGATAGGGAATTGACTAACAAACAGAATACAATCAGTAACTAGTGGGGTGCCACAGGGATCAGTGCTAGGGCCTCAACTATTTATAATTATATTAATGACTTGGATGAAGGGACCGAGTGTACTGTAGCCAAATTTGCTGATGATACAAAGATAGGTGGGTTAGCAAGTTGTGAGGAAGACACAGAGTCTGCAAAGGGATATAGATAGGTTAAGTGAGTGAGCAAAAATTTGGCAGATGGAGTATAATGTGGGAAAATGTGAGGTTATCCACTTTGGAAGGAAGAATGAAAAAGCAAATTATTATTTAGATGGAGTGAGACTACAAAATGCTGCGGTATAAAGGGATCTGGGGGTCCTCGTACATGAAACACACAAAGTTAGCATGCAGGTACAGCAAGTAATTAGGAAGGCTAATGGAATGTTGGCCTTTATTGCAAGGGGTATGGAGTATAAAGGTAGGGAAGTTTTGATGCAACTTTACAGGGTATTGGTGAGACTGCACCTGGAGTATTGCGTACAGTTTTGGTCTCCATATTTAAGGAAGGATATACTTGCATTGGAGGCAGTGCAGAGAAGGTTCACTAGGTTGATTCCTGGGATGAAGGGGTTGACGTATGATGAAAGGTTGAGCAAGTTGGGCCTATACTCATTGGAGTTTAGAAGAATGAGGTGTGATCTTATTGAAACATAAGATTCTGAGGGGGATTGACAGGGTGGACACTGAGAGGATGTTTCCCCTCATGGGGGTATCTAGAACTAGGGGGTATAGTTTCAGAGTAAGGGGTCGCCCATTTAAGACGGAGATGAGGAATTTCTTCTGAGGGTCGTGAATCTTTGGAATTCTCTACCCCAGAGAGCTGTGGAGGCGGAGTCATTGAATATATTCAAGGCGGCGATTGACAGACATTTGAACTACAAGGGAGTTGAGGGGTATGGGGAGAGAGCGGGAAAGTGGTGGCGAGGCCAAAATAGGAACAACCATGATCTTATTTAATGGTGGAGCAGGCTTGAGGTGCCGATTGGCCTACTCCTGCTCCTGTTTCTTATGTTGTACAGTAGTTGAGAAATTGCTTTTGTTATGGTAGCAACTATTCGTCTTGCCACACTATACTATGAATTAATAAAATCGAACTTCCAATGACTCTTGGCTGTTTTAGGGGAGAATTTAGCTGCATCCCCTTATTAGCCATCTCTAGGTTGGCTGTATTGGTGGATGTGAAATTGTACAATAATGACAACTGTAAATCCATAATTATATGATGAATATCAAAGAGTATCTGACAAATCATCCTCCTCCCTGCCCTTCTATCACATACACATCTGAGCAATGTGTTGGAATTTTGTCCAGATTGGCTGCTTTGGCCTTGGCTGTTCTGATTCCAATGGGTGTCTACAGTGATTCACCTAATGTGGTCATTGTCTTCTCTGGTTGTTTTCATCCTAGTTTAACTAACCTTTCACATGTATTATCTCTCTATTGTTATACTGCTATTTACCTTCACACTGTGCTCCAAGACTTGAGCTAATTACCAACCAGTGTGATACACCTCAGTTTATTTTTGTCAAATTAAACACTTAACCATCTTAATATTCCAGCTTTCACTCTTAACTATTCTTCTGTTTCCTAAGCTTTTTACAACTCCTTAATGTTCTGTCCATCCAAATCTTCTGCAAAGTATTTCCATACGTAAATGGAATCCACATAAGCATAATGGGAATCCCCCTTTTTGATTGGCCCACGTGATCCCAGGGTACTTGTGAACCTGCAGGCCCAGGACTACAAGAGTCCAAAGATATGGAGGCACCAGGTAGGTGTGTACTTTTCTTGCGGATGGAAGGCATTCACCCGCAGGAAGCCTCCGACCGCAATTTCAGGTCCAATAACTTTTCGGTAAATAAAATTGCCTGGAATCATCAGGTGCGTGTGCCTGTCCATCTGTGGACTCACCTGAGAAATCACAAAATCCAAAGTGTTTCCCAGTTCTTTTTCTTCAAAATTCTACTTGTTTTATTGGATATGGGCATTGTTTATGAAGCCTGCATTTATTGCCTATCCCTAATTGCTCTCGAGAAGGCAGTGATCAGCTTTCTTCTTGAACCGCTGTAGTTCATGTGGTAAAGGTTCCGACAATGCTGTTTGGTAGGGACGTCTAGTATTTTGACCCAGTGACAGTGCAGGAACGGTGATATATGTCCATGTCAGAATGATCTGTGACTTGGAGGTGATGATGTTCCCATGCACCTGCTGCCCTTGTCCTTCGGTGAGGTAGAGGCTGTGAGTTTAAAGTGCTGCTTGTATGGTACGAATGTTACTTACCACTTATCAACCTAAGCCTTGATGTTCAGGTCTTACTGTCTTTGGGTATATCTACAAATAAATGTTTTGTTTGTATTTGATGGCGCATTGTTTTTTTTGGGTTCAGCTCCAGTGACTTCTTGTTTGGTGATGTGCAATGAAGAATCAGGGGGAAAACTCGCCACTGGTTGGAGTCATATCTAGTGCAAAGTAAGATGTT
Organism: Somniosus microcephalus; assembly: GCF_052327205.1. Lineage (NCBI taxonomy): Eukaryota > Metazoa > Chordata > Chondrichthyes > Squaliformes > Somniosidae > Somniosus > Somniosus microcephalus. The sequence continues at coordinate 57,996,289 of NC_141001.1, read as the reverse complement.
TGTGGCTGTTGGAGGCCAATCATTGCAGCCCCAGGACATCGCTGCAGGAGCTCCTCAGGTCAGTGTCCGAGGCCCAACCATCTTCAGCTGCTTCATCAATGACCTTTCCTCCATCACAAGGTCAGAAGTGGGGATGTTCGTTGACGACTGCACTGTATTCAGTTCCATTCACAACTCCTCAGATAATGAAGCAGTCTGTGTCTGCATGCAGCAATATGTCGACAACATTCAGGCTTGGACTGATCAGTGGCAAGTAACATTCATGCCACACAAGTGCCACAAAATGATTATCTCCAAGAGAGAGTCTAGCCACCTCCCTTTGACATTCAATGGGATTACCATCGCTGAATCCCCCACCATCAACATCCTGAGGGTCACCATTGACCAGAAACTTAACTGGACCAGCCACATAAATACAGTGGCTACAAGTGCAGGTCAGAAGCTAGGTATTATGTGGTAAGTGACTTGCCTCCTGACTCCCCAAAGCCTTTCCACCATCTATAAAGCACAAATCAGGAGTGTGATGGAATACTCTCCACTTGCCGGATGAGTGCAGCTCCAACAACACTCGAAGCTCAACAGGACAAAGCAGTCCACTTGATTGGCACCCAATCCACCACCTTTAAACATTCACTCCATCCACCGCTGGCTTACCGTGGCTGCAAATCGCCACGGCTTCTTCGACAGAACCTCCCAAACCCGTTACCTCTACCACCTAGAAGGACAAGGGCAGCAGGCGCAGGGGAACACCACCATCTCCAAATTTCCCTCCAAGTTACACACCATCCTGACTTGGAAATATATCGGCATTCCTTCATGCTTGCTGGGTCAAAATCTTGGAACTCCCTCCCCTACAGCACTGTGGGAGTACTTCCACCTCACTGACTACAGCGTTTCAAGGTGACTCACCACCACCTCCTCGAGGGCAATTAGGGATGGGTAATAAATGCTGGCCTTGCCAGAGATGCCATATCACATGAATGAATAACAAAATTGTAAACACAAGGAAGCTGGATGTTGTAGACTAATGAGATTACAGTCTTCTCTATCTGCTGGTCATAATGGTCTGGCATGAATTTAATTTGTATAGTTTTAATCTAATTCTTAGTGAGCATTGATAATAATTAGCATTCTTCCTTGGAGGGAGACTGTTATGGAAAAAATATTGGTGCAATAAGTGGTGGTATTCTAAGATTGATACAGGAGAGCAGAGGGAGTTTTACTTGCCACAGGTCTAACCATACTATACCTGATCTGGGAGTGTTTGATGACACTGGTTGCCCAAAACAGAATGTGTTTCATTCCCTGATATTGACATCCCTGAACTTTATGGACACAATGCAAAAAAAAAAAGTCTTCAAAGAATGTCAACACTTTGTGTGGTCCTATTACAACATTATTTAAAAATAAACTTTAACTCCTGCTGTATGAATTCCTGATCAGGGCTGCTTCTGGGAGAGTTTGTTGAGTGGCAGACCTCATCTGTTTGACCTATATATAAAAAAATGTCTGTTGAAAGATTAATGCAAAGTTTTGAAAGTACTACACTGGGGAAAATGGTGGAATAACCACAATCCAGCTCTTTTTACTCAGTTGCTTGCTGTTGTCCAGAGAATGATGTCCTGATTGTAGTGATTTGTCTTGTCCGGTTGGCCACGTACAGGCAGTGGAAATGAGAATATTTCAGTGCATGATTGCAGACATTTTTTAAAAGAACAAATGTTTATATTTTTTTTCCTTCTAGTCATGGCTATATGGCTGGTGAACATTTATGTGTATTTCTGTATAATTCCAAAATATTCATGTATAATAGCTTCACATAAATGTCAGTGTTACCCAAAAGGATCCATCCATTTTGTTCAGTCAAAACAGGTCTTGGCAAATACTGTGTTTCAGTCTATTTTCTACTGATTTGCTGTATACTGTTGATCAATGTCATTTCAATTGGGACAAAGAATCCCTATGTGACGAGTCATATAAAACTTCAATCATGTGGCGTCTGATTTTTTTCATGAAGGAAGGCCTCCCTTGGATCTACAAGGCCAATTGCAGAAACAGTGTAGGTAACGAGGGAATGATTCAGATCAGCTGAGTAACAAGTTATGCTTGACTTCTCTCTCTCTCTCTCTCTCTCGAATCTCATTTATTAGCCTGACTGCTGCAGAGTATAGTCAGCTGAAGTGTAAATAAATTAAAACTCTGTCCTGTGTCAAAAATGAACAGAGCTGCATTATCATTTGTACTTTTGAGTTTGATTTTATATTCAGCTTTGCCATATGCCCCTGATGTCACCATATTAATCATCAAACACGAAAGCTGTGTTGTTAAAACAGCACTGTTAAGTTGATGCTTCAAGGATTGGAGTTGAGAGAATAGTAGAAAAACCATAAATTCTCATGTTCTCTCCCTTTTCTCCTGAAGGCAATGACTTATTCTATGGTGCAGTTCCAAGTGTGCAAGATGCCCTCAATTACCTTGCCCAAGTGGTTTATTCTCATTGTGCAGTTAGATAATGAGTGGCAGCCAGTTGTCAGTGGGTGCATCATAAGCAAGCTTGATCTCTCCTTTCCAAATGTCTGGTCAGACACATCTTTGAGCAGAGGTCAATGAATGGTAATCGGGTGCAGGAACCTTAGTTGTTCCCCCCCCCCCCCCCCCCCCACACAGACACACAGAGACACACAATGGTTCAACTGAAATCAACCAACTCTGCTCACATTAGGGCTGTGAATATTGACCTGTCTGGCCTCTGACTCAGTTCTACAAAATTGTAGTGTACTGTGTTTACAAACTGAGCTACTAAAGAGCCCTTGAATATAATTTTTATCCAAATTTATTATGTTTAGGTATGGTGCTGACACTTGGGACCAGTTCACTGTCTTTAGTTTGCTGGAACAAGTAACCTTAATCTGACAGCCAATTTGTAAACCAACATTTTTATGGGCCTGTCATGTCGTTTGTTTCCTGTAGGTCTGACTGTTTATACATAAGAATGCAGTAGAATGTGTTGCAGTTGGCTGCACTTCTTTCCTGTAAAAGTGGCTTTAAAGAGTCTTGGTTTTGAGAATGCAGCCACTTAAAAGGGCTATGTCAGGGGAGTGGGAGTGCAATCTGTTAAACATTGACCTTTCATCTTTTGGGATTGGATTCCAACTTGGATCAGACTGATCAGATAGAAAAACACTGGTGGATGTGGGGCATGACCAGAATGTGTTTTTTTTGTTGCCTACAACCCCTCCAGCAGTCATCCTTCAGGAGGGTTTGTTTAAACTGTGGAGTTTCTGGGGGCAGGGAATGCAGTGTGTTTTGTGTTTAATCTTGAGTTGGCTCTGACATACTTTGCATGCAGTGCTTGTCTCCATACCATTCTCATTTCCCTCTCTGCTGCGTGGTGGACGAGGTCTTATTCCATGGTCTCCTTAAGATTTTCTGTGCTGACTTTTGAGGTGAACATGGTTCACAGGGTGGCACTGGAAATATGTTACTGGCCTTGATGGAGAGGGATGGTTTGTTGGTGGGTTAGGGCAGTTAGCTCACTGAGCATATGAAACATTGCTGGTTCCTGGTTGTAATATAATAATACTTAATTTGGTGGTGACAAATGTTGAGTTGGGTGAGGTGAAATTTTGTCGGCCAGCTTGTGGGAAGGGCACAGGTTTAGCCTGGCTAGGTTTAGCCTGGCCGGTGATATCCTTTTCACACCAACTGGAATTTGTCTATGGCAAAATGATCCTGAGAACTGGACAGAAAGCTGACAAACCTGGGGGATCATCAGAGAAATGTAAGCCTTCATCTGGTATGATTTTTTTGTAATGCTATTGCTGTTTCTGGATCCCCAGCAGCTGTTTTCTGGGTGGGCTCTATGAAAGGGTGGGCTCTGGTTTCTGGTTCCAACCATGAGTGGTGCAAGTTGACCAGATTCCAAACCATGATCCCCAGATTTTGGCTGTCTAATAGTACAAGTGTTGCAGCTAGCTGCCCTACGCAGAGCTAGCAAAGCGAGGACAGCTGAGGTTGCCTGGTAAAACAAGGCTGGAATTGAAATTTGAGTCTCTCCATTCTTGCTAAAACTATTGCCACAAGTCATTGACCGTTAAATGCAATACTCGCAAGTCAGAATCCTGCCCAAACTGTTGAGCAAAAATAATGTTACGAGTATTGGCACACATCCTGTAGAGTTTGTGGATTCTTCATAGGTGACCTATTTTCATATAAATTGTTGACCTGCCAGTTAAATAGCATGGGTCCTGCAATTTTTCTCCTCTGTCACTGTTGGGATATGGCTTTGATTATAAAAGTATTTGGTTCAAGTAAACTGTACTTGCTGTTTAAAGTACAGTTGTACTGTGGACTCAGTATTACTGAATTGCTTAATTGATGCTGTACTGTGGTTTTTCTTTGTTCTGCTCTTCCTTCTTTCTAGGCTCCTTTCTGCCCTGGAGTATATAAACTCCATGCACAGCGAGAGGTCACTGGTTCAATAAATGAAAGACTGTACTTGACCTACAACTGTCTCAGGTCATATTTAAAGTGAGATGAATTTTGCTGATCTGGGTGAGTGAAGAAGATCAGAGAGAGATGCTAAAATCAGCCATCACACATTTAAGGTGGACTCTATCTAATCCCATTTTGAAACCTTTTGTTACAAGTACATTTTTAAACTACTATCAATTTTCTCCTTTCCAACAATATAAAGGCCTTTTAAAACCCAAGCTTAATGTCATCTAATCATTTACTTCTTGACTTATCTGCTACCCCTTTCACCCTTTGTGTCTTGCATTTTGAGCACTAGCTCATTTAGAATTAAAAATTAGAAATATGGAAGATAGGAGTAGGAGTAGGCCATTCGGCCCCTTGAGCCTGCTCCGCCATTCAACGAGATCATGGCTGATCATCCAAATTCAGTACCCTGTCCCTGCCTTCTCGCCATATCCCTTGATCCCTTTAGCCTTTAGAAATATATCCAACTCCTTCTTGAATATATTTAATGAACTGGCCTCCACTGCCCTCTGTGGTAGAGAATTCCACAGGTTCACCACTCTCTGGGTGAAGAAATTCCTCCTCAACTCAGTTCCAAATGGCTTACCCCTTATCCTTCGGCTGTGACCCCTGGTTCTGGACTCCCCGGCCATCGGGAACATCCTTCCTGCATCTAATCTGTCAAGTCCTGACAGAATTTTATAAGTTTCAATGAGATCCCCTCTCATTCTTCTAAACTCCAGCGAGTACAAGCCCAATCGACCCAATCTCTCCTCGTACGTCATTCCTGCCATCCCAGGTATCAGCCTGGTGAATCTTCGCTGCACCCCCCTCCATGGCAAGAACATCCTTCCTCAGATAGGGCGACCAAAACTGCACACAATACTCAAGGTGTGGTCTCACCAAGGCCTTGTACAACTGCAGCAAGACATCCTTGTTCCTGTACTCGAACCCTCTCGCTACGAAGGCCAACATACCATTTGCCTTCTTAACCGCCTGCTGCACCTGCATGCTTACCTTCAGCGACTGGTGCACAAGGACACCCAGGTCTCGTTGCACTTCCCCCTTCTCCCAATCTATTGCCATTCAGATAATAATCTGCCTTCCTGTTTTTACCACCAAAGTGGATAACCTCGCATTTATCCACATTATATTGCATCTGCCATGCTTCCGCCCAATCACCCAACTTGTCCAGATCATACTGGATTTTCAGGGCATCCTCCTCACAGCACACTCTCCCACCCAGCTTTGTGTCGTCTGCAAATTTTGAGATATGACATCCAATTCCCTCGTCTAGATCATTAATATATATTGTGAATAGCTGGGGTCCTAGGACCGATCCCTGCAGTACCCCACTAGTCACTGCCTGCCACTCGGAGAACGACCCGTTAATTCCGACTCTTTGCTTTCTATCTGCCAACCAGTTCTCTATCCAAGTCAATACCTTGCCTCCAATCCCATGTGCCTTAACTTTGCACGCTAGTCTCTTATGCGGGACCTTATCGAAAGCTTTCTGAAAGTCCAAATACACCACATCCACTGGTTCTCCCTTATCTATTTTACCAGTTACATCCTCAAAAAATTTCCAGTAGATTACTCGAGCACGATTTACCTTTTGTGAATCCATGTTGACTTTGTCCGATCCTGTCACTGTTCTCCAAGTGCTCTGCTATTACATCTTTTATAATGGACTCTAGCATTTTTCCCACTACCGATGTCAGGCTCACCGGTGTATAATTTCCCATTTTTTCTCTCCCACCTTTTTTGAATAGTAGGGTAACATTAGCTACCCTCCAATCCATGGGTACTGTTCCAGAGTCTAGCAAATTCTGGAAGATGACCAGTAATACATCTACTATCTCTAGGGCCACTTCCTTACGTACCCTCGGATGTAGATTATCAGGCCCTGGGGATTTATCGGCCTTTAATCCCGTCAATTTCCCCAACACCATTTCCCTACAAATACTGATTTCTTTCAGTTCCTCCCCCTCATTATATCCGATGTTCCCCGACATCTCTGGGAGGTTATTTGTGTCCTCCTTTGTGAAGACAGAACCAAAATATGTATTTAGTTGGTCTGCCATTTCTTTGTTCCCCATTATAAATTCCCCTGATTCTGACTGCAAGGGACCTACGCTTGACTTCACCAATCTTTTTCTCTTCACATATCTATAAATGCTTTTACAGTCAGTTTTTGTTTCCTGCAAGCTTACACTCATACTCTATTTTCCCCCTCTTAATCAATCCCTTTGTCCTCCTTTGCTGAATCTTAAACTGCTCCCAATCCTCAGGTTTGTTGCTTTTTTTTTTGGCAAATTTATATGTCCTCTCTTTGGATCTTATGTTATCCCTAATTTCGCTCATTAGCCATGGTTGAGACATCTTTTTTGTTTTATTTTTTTGCCAAACTGGGATGAACAAATTCTGTAGTTCATCCATGCGATCTTTCAATGTTTGCCATTGCCTATCCACCGTCAACCCTTTGAGTGACATTCCCCAATCAATCCTACCCAACTCGCGCCTCATACCATCGTAATTTCCTTTATTTAAATTCAGGACCCTAGTCTCTGAGTCAACTACTTCACTCTCCATCTTAATGAAGAATTCGATCATGTTATGATCGCTCCGACCCAAGGGGCCTCGCACAGCAAGATTGCTAATTAATCCTTATTACATAATACCTAGTCTAAAATGGCCTGATCCCCAGTTGGCTCTTCAACATATTGGTCCAGGAAACCATCCCGTATACACTCCAGGAACTCCTCCTCCACAGTATTGTTACTAATTTGGTTAGCCCAATCTATATGTAGATTAAAGTCACCCATGATAACTGCTGTGCCCTTATTGCATGCGTCTCTAATATCCCGTTTAATGCCATCCCCAACCTCCGCATTACTGTTTGGGGATCTATACACCACTCCCACTAACGTTATCTGCCCCATGGTATTTCTTATTTCTACCCATACAGATTCCACATCATCAGAGCTAATATCCTTCCTTACAAATGTGTTAATCCCCTCTTTAACCAGCAATGCTACCCCACCTCCTTTTCATTTTTGCCTATCTTTCCTGAATATTGAATACCCCTGGATGTTGAGTTCCCAGCCTTGGTCACCCTGGAGCCATGTTTCCGTAATCCCAATCATATCATATTCATTTACCTCTATTTCCGCAGCTAATTCATCCACCTTATCTCGAATGCTCCTCGCATTAAGACATAAAGGCCCCGATTTTCGGCATGTGTGGGGAATGGTCGGATTTCCCTGAATGTGGGGTTTCTGACACACACAAAGTGTCAGCCAGCTCCACGCAATTTTCCCTCAAGTGGCCAATTAATTCCCAGCATGTGGGAAGCCTTGCTAATTGTCCAATTCGAGTCAGAAATCCCCACACTATGATGTCATCATTCGTGGTGCTTTCAAAGTGTCCAACAAGCTTCTCCACCTCTGCAGGCTTCTCAACCACTTTTGCACAATGGCAGAGGAGCCTGCACCAGCTGCTGCCAGCGGCAGAGGTCGAGCTGCCTTCAAATTCGACGAGGCTTCACTGCAAGCATTATTGGATGGGGTTAGGGCCCACAGGGAGGTCCTCTTCCCTAGGTCAGGGAGGAAGAGGCCTCCCACTGAGACCAATGCTGCATTGATGCAGGTGTCAGCAGATGCCAACTCGCTGGGAGTCACCAGAAGAACCTTGGCATTACATCTCTATCTCCTTCCTTTACTCCCCCACAGTACCATCCAGAGCCCCCGTCCTCACTCTGGAGGAGGAAGAGGCTGTGCAGCCAGACTCCTCCGAGGAAGCTCCAACCTCTGAGGGCGCAGCATCAGCAGAAGTAAGCGCACCCAGCACTAGCGCAGACATTCACACCTCGGGGGGGACCTTCGGGACATAGAGTAGTGTTGTCACCTGGTGTTTCACAGCTCACAAGTGAGCCTCAGCAGATTCTGGAGACAGGGACAGCAGTGGAGAGTCCTCGTCGGAGGGCGCAGGACTCTGCCAGCTCAGCTCCGCTGTGCTGCATGACGACCCTCTGCCTCTGGGTCCATCCGCAAGAGAAGAGGTGATGGATCTCCATGCACAGATGCAGGAGTCTCTGGCAGGTTTTGTCTCCAGGGTCGCTGCGAGTGCTGAGCAAATGGAGGAGTCCATAGCGACCATGAGCAGAGCCTTTGTGGAGTCATTGGCGCATGAACGCATCACCATGGAAAGGTTGGCAACCTCCATGCAGGAGATAACTCGCCAGGGTACGGAAAACATGGTGAGTGCTCATAAGAGAATGACATCTCTTGAGGAGCGTTGGCCATCTGTTGAACAGAGAAACCAGATCTTCATGGAAGTCCTGAGAAGGACTGCCAGTGCAGAAACGGGTCCCACTGGCCCCCTAAAGCGCAGCAAGGTGCTCTCAAGCCACTTCCAAGCACTGGCCCCTTCTGCCTGTGCAGCTTCAGGTGAGTGAGCAGCAGCCGGCTGCTCCTGGTGCTCATCCTGCTGTTCCTGGTTCTGCTGCTGCCGCCTCTGCTGTTGGAGATCCTCTAATGCCAGGAAGGGAACGTCCCAAAGGCCTCCCATGCTTCTGGCAGATGCCTCCGTTGAGGGGGCGCTGAGTTAGGGCGGTGAGAGGGGCTTCCCAGGAGCTCACACTGGAGAAATGTGTGAGGCTCCAACTTTCTGCACTGCTCCTAAGGCTGCAAAAAGTTCCCCCAAGCCTTGATCAACAAGGTCCTGCAGCCTGCAAATGCTGCCTATTTAAATCTCTTCAGCCCTCCGCGACCTGCTGCTGCAAGCAAGCAAGCCAGCTGTTTTCACGCCAGCTCTCAGCAGCGGGGTTCCCCGCAGGCGGGTTTCAGGTGGGGAAAGCCCCAAAGTCGCAACGGCACGGGAAAATCCACTTCAACAAGCAGATAATTGCTTGTTAGTGCTCCGACGACCAGTCCCGCCAGCGGCGGCCGGGACTGAAGCGGGGCGCGTGAAAACAGCAGTCCGAAAGTCGGACGGAGCGGGGAATCAGGCGGTGGGGGGGGGTCCCGACCCGCTTTTTCGCCGATTTTCGGCCCCCGGCCGCATGAAAAGCCGCCCGACGGCGGCCAGAAAATCGGGGCCAAAGCTTTCAGGCTTGTTTTTTTAACGCTCTTAGACCTTTTAGAATTATTTACTGTGGCCATGTTTGGTTTAAACACTTGATTTCTCTGTCTGCCCACTAGCATACATGGGGTGTGCTTACAGCTGCTTGATTACATAGGATTACATAAGATATACAGCACAGAAACAGACCATTAGGCCTAACCAGTCTATGCCGGTGCTTATGCTCCACTCGAGCCTCCTCCTGTCTTTCCTCATCTAACGCTATCAGCAGAACCCTCCATTCACTTCTCCCTCATGCTTATCTAATCGCCCCTTAAATGCATCTATACTATTCGCTTCATCGTCTGGCTGTGGTAGCAAGTTCCACATTCTCACCACTCTCTGGGTAAAGTTTCTTCTGAATTCCCTATTTAATTTTTTGGTGACTATCTTATATTGATGGCCTCTAGTTTTGCTCTTCCCCACAAGTGGAAACACATTCTCAGTATCTACTTTATCAAAACCTCCTTTCATGATTTTAAAGACCTCTATTCGGTCACCCCTTAGCCTTCTATTTTCAAGAGAAAAGAGACCCAGCTTGTTCATCCTTTCCTGATAAGTACACCCTCGCATTTCTGGTATCATCCTTGTAAATCTTCTCTGAACCCTCTCCAGTGCCTCCACATCCTTTTTATAATATGGTGACCAGAATTGCACACAGTATTCCAAGTGTGGTCTAATCAGGATTCAATAGAAGTTTAGCATAACTTCACTACTTTTCAATTCTATCCCTCCAGAAATAAACCCTAGTGCTTGGTTTGCTTTTTTTAATGGCCTTGTTAACCTGTGTCAATATTTTTAATGATTTGTGTATTTGTACTCCTAGATTCCTTTGTTCCTCTACCCCATGTAGATTCTTATTTTCCAAGTAATATGTGACCTTGCTATTTTTCTTACCAAAATGTAATACCTCACATTTATCTGTGTTGAATTTCATTTGCCAATTATATGCCCATTCTGCAAGTTTATTAATGTCTTGTAATTTGTTGCAGTCCTCCTCAGTATTGACTATTCTTCCCACCACCCCCCCCCCCCCCCCCCCACAATTTGGTGTCGTCTGCAGATTTAGAAATTGTGTTTTTGACTCCAAGGTCTAAATCGTTGATATAAATTGTGAACAACAGTGGTCCCAGCACTGATCCTTGTGGAACACCACTTCCCACCTTTTGCCACTGTGAATGGCCACCCTTTACTCCACTCTCTACTTTCTGCCTTGAAGCCAGCTAGCTATCCATTCTGCTACTTGTCCTCTGACTCTACATTCCCTGACCTTATTCATTAGTCTATTATCCTTATCGAAGGCCTTTTGAAAATCTAGATAAGTTACATCTACTGCATTACCCTTGTCTACTCTCTCTGTTACCTCTTCTTCAAAAAATTCAATTAGGTTGGTCAAGCAAGACTTTCCCTTTTTGAAATCCATGCTGACTATTTGTTGTTTTTTTTGTTTCTAGATGTTCTTCTATTTTCTCCTTTTAGTAGGGATTCCATTATTTTTCCTACCACTGATGTTAAGCTGACTGGCCTATAGTTCCCTGGACATGTTCTATCTCCCATCTTAAATATAGGTATTATTACGTTAGCTATCCGCCAGTCCTCTGGCACTGCACCTTTTTCTAACGAATTACTAAATATGTGTAGTAATGCCTCTGCTATTTCTTCCCTAGATTCTTTTAAAATGCGTGGATGTAATCTGGACCATGGCTTTTATCCTCTTTGAGTTTCAGTAGTTTATTTAGTATACCTCCTCATTTTATTTTAAATGCAGTTAACTCATTACTAATCTCATCATCTGATGTCATCTCCACCTGTTCTATCTCCCTGGTAAATACTGAAGCAAAGTAATTATTTAATATCTCTGCCATCTCTTTATCGCTGCCTGTGGTATTAGAACATAAGAACATAAGAAATAGGAGCAGGAGTAGGCCAATCGGCCCCTCGAGCCTGCTCCGCCATTCAATAAGATCATGGCTGATCTGATCCTAACCGCCAATCCACTATCACAGAACCATCTCCTGAATCTAACAGAATTAGACACACGAAATAGGAGCAGGATCAGGCTACCTGGCCCCTGGGCCCGCTCCGCTACCCACAGGGCCATGACCGATCCGAACCTAGACTCATGTCCAAATTCCTGCCCGCTCCCCGTAACCCTTAATTCCCTTCTAGGAAACTGTCTATTTCTGTTTTAAATTTATGTAATAATGTAGCTTCTACAGCTTTTTGGGGCAGCATATTCCATGGACCTACCACCCTCTGAGTGAAGTAGTTCCTCCTCATCTCAGTTTTGAAAGAGCAGCCCCTTATTCTAAGACTATGCCCCCTAGTTCTAGTTTCACCCATCATCGGGAACATCCTCCCCGCATCCACCCGATCCAACCCCTTCACAATCTTACATGTTTCAATAAGATCGCCTCTCATTCTTCTGAACTCCAATGAGTAGAGTCCCAATCTACTCAACCTCTGCTCATATGTCCATCCCCTCATCCCCGGGATTAACCGAGTGAACCTTCTTTGTACTGACTCGAGAGCAAGTATGTCTTTTCTTAAGTATGGACACCAAAACTGTACGCAGTATTCCAGGTGCGGCCTCACCAATACCTTGTACAACTGAAGCAATACCTCCCTATTTTTATATTCTATCCCCCTAGCAATGAAAGCCAACATTCCATTGGCCTTCTTAATCACTTGCTGCACCTGCATACTAACCTTTTGAGTTTCGTGCACCAGGACCCCCAGATCCCTTTGTACTTCAGTACTTTCCAGTTTCTTGCCATTAAGATAATAACTTGCTCTACGATTTTTCCTGCCAAAGTGCATAACCTCACACTTTCCAGTATTGTATTCCATCTGCCAAATCTCTGCCCACTTACTTAGCCTGTCGATGTCCCCTTGCAGGTTTTTTTTATGTCCTCCTCACTCACTACTTTCCCTCCCATCTTAGTATCATCTGCAAACTTTGATATGTTACACTCGGTCCCCTCCTCCAAATCGTTAATATAGATTGTAAAGAGTTGGGGACCCAGCACTGACCCCTGCGGAACACCACTAGTTACTGATTGCCAGTCTGAGAATGAACCATTTATCCCAACTCTCTGCCTTCTGTTAGATAGCCAATCCTCTATCCATGCCAGAATATTACCCCCAATCCCGTGATTTTTTATCTTAAGCAGTAATCTTTTGTGTGGCACCTTGTCAAATGCCTTTTGGAAGTCTAAATACGCTACGTCCACTGGTTCCCCTTTATCCACCCTATACGTCACTTCCTCAAAGAACTCCAGCAAATTTGTCAAACATGACTTCCCCTTCATAAAACCATGCTGACTTTGTCCTATTAAATTATGATTATCCAAATGTCCTGTTACTGTCTCCTTAATAATGGACTCCAAAATTTTACCTACCACAGATGTTAGGCTAACTGGTCTATAGTTTCCAGCCTTCTGTCTACTGCCCTTTTTAAATAAGGGTGTTACATTAGCAGTTTTCCAGTCTGCTGGGACCTTTGCCGAGTCCAGGGAGTTTTGGAAAATTATTACCAATGCATCCACAATCCCTACCGCCACTTCCCTCAAGACCCTAGAATGTAAGCCATCAGGTCCAGGTGATTTATCCGCCTTGAGTCCCATTATTTTACCGAGTACCACTTCCTTAGTGATTTTGATCGTGTTTAGCTCCTCCCCCCCCCCCCCCCCCCCCCTTTAGCCCCCTGTTTGTCCAGTGTTGGGATATTCTTAGTGTCTTCTACTGTAAAGACTGATGTAAAATATTCATTCAGTGTTTTTGCCATCTCCATATTTCCCACCATTAATTTCCCGGTCTCATCCTCTAAGGGACCAACATTTACTTTAGCCACCCTTTTTCTTTTTATATAACTATAAAAACTCTTACTATCTGTTTCTTTATTTTTTGCTAATTTACTTTCATAATCTATCTTCCCTTTCTTAATCTTTTTGTTATTTTTTGCTGTCTTTTAAAGTTTTCCCAATCCTCTATCCTCCCACTAGATTTGGCTACCTTATATGCCCTTGTTTTTAGTCGAATACTATCCTTAATTTCTTTACTTAGCCACGGATGGCTGTCTTTTCTTTTACACCCTTTTCTTCTCAGTGGAATATATATTTTTTGGAAGTTGTAAAATAACTCCTTGAATGTACACCACTGATCATGTATCGTCTTACCCTTTAATCTATTTTCCCAATCCACTCTACTCAATTCCGCTCTCGTACCTTCATAGTCTCCTTTATTCAAGCTTAGCACGCTTGTTTGAGATCCAACCTTCTCACCCTCTAATTGAATATGGAATTCAACCATGTTATGGTCACTCATTCCAAGGGGATCCTTTACTAGGACATTTTTAATTAATCCCGTCTCGTTACACAGGATCAGATCTAAGGTTGCTTGCCCCCTGGTCGGTTCAGTTACATACTGCTCAAGAAACCCATCCCTAATACACTCAATGAACTCATCCTCAAGGCTGCTCTGCCCAATTTGATTTGTCCAATTAATATGATAGCTGAAATCCCCCATAATTATAGATGTTCCCTTATTACAAGCCTCAACTATTTCCTGATTGATACTCCGTCCAACAGAGTTGCCACTGTTCGGAGGCCTATAGACTATGCCCACTAGTGTTTTTTTCCCCTTATTATTCCTTACCTCCACCCAAACTGTTTCATTATCCTGATCTTTTGACCCAATATCATTTCTCTGTATTACAGTGATTCCTTCCTTTATTAACATAGCCACCCCACCTCCCCTTCCTTCCTGCCTGTCCTTCCTGATCATTAAATAACCTGGTATGTTTAATTCCCAGGCATTGTCACCCTGCAGCCATGTTTCTGTAATGGCCACAAGATCATACCCATATGTAGTTATTTGTGCAAAATGGGGTAATAACATTTAAATAAAATATAGTTAGAGAAAGCTTTGAAACCTGTGCTTCCACTTTCAGAGATATTAACCTATATTTTGACACTGATGTCCTTTGGTGTTGGCATGTGCCAGTTTAAAAACCACAGTCTTAGTGTCTTCTACTGTAAAGACTGATGTAAAATATTCATTCAGTGTTTTTGCCATCTCCATATTTCCCGCCATTAATTTCCTGGTCTCATCCTAAGGGACCAACATTTACTTTAGCCACCCTTTTTCTTTTTATATAACTATAAAAACTCTTACTATCTGTTTTTATATTTTTTGCTAATTTACTTTCATAATCTATCTTCCCTTAATCAATCTTTTTGTTCTTTTTAGCCATAAGGGAAAGATTGAGGGTAAGGAAAGAGGCATACATTAAGTACATGGACAGCAGGAGACAGCAGGAGAGAGCATGATAAGGGAGAATATGAAGGGATTAGGAGAGAAGTCAAAAAAAATCAGGAAGGCAAAGAGGAACTATGAAATTAAATTATCAAGGAACATAAAACAAAATAGTAAAATATTTTACAGGCACATACATTTTTAAAAATGGAAGGTCGGGATGGGAATAGGACCACTAAGGGATGGAGATGGTAAGGCCTCACAGCGTCGGCGGGAATCCTGAGCGGCAGAGCGGGGTATAAAAGTCCCCAGAGACCAGGTAAGGCCTCACAGCGTCGGCGGGAAACCTGAGCGGCAGAGCGGGGTATAAAAGTCCCCAGAGACCAGGTAAGGCGTACCAGTCTCTGAACTCGGAGGGAAGGAGAGAGGTAAAAAGTAATCCAAGTGTGACGTCACCAGAAAACGGGTTTACTTTGGAGCTGTCATTGGCTGCACAATACCTATGCATTGGGACCTGGTTGCACCAGTATGGCACAAAACCTGTTTAAAAGCAGTTTAAAATAAATGAGTTAATGACCATATTAAAGTAGTGCACAAAGGAATATTTTACAAGCATGCTAATCGGTGCACTACCAGAGAAAAATTAAACCACTAGATGTCAGCAGACTGATTAGAAACATAGAAGATAGGAGCAGGAGTAGGCCATTCGGTCCCTCGAGCCTGCTCCGCCATTCAATGAGATCATGGCTGATCATCCAAATTCAGTACCCTGCCCCTGCCTTCTCCCCATATCCCTTGATCCCTTTAGCCTTAAGATTAACCATCTACAAGGATCAAGTCAGGAGTGTGATGAAACACTCGCCACTCGCCTAGATGGGTGCAACTGCAACACCATTTACGAAGCTCAACACCATCCAGGACAGAGCAGTCTTCTTGATTGGTGCCCGTGCCACTGGACTTTATATCCACTCCCTCCACCATCAGCACAAGGGCTGCAGCGGTTCCAGGAGAAGGCTTACGACTACCTTCTCGGGGAAACTAGGGATGGGCAGTAAATGTGGCCTTGCCAGCATCATCCACATTCCAAGAACAAATAAAAACAATTATGGTGACATCACAGCCACACCTGATGCTGTCTTCACCTAAAGTTTATATGCTTGCACTTTTCAACAGGGGTTCTGGAAAGTGATCAGGAGTGGGGCCTATTGCTGATTTCTTGCCTGTTAACTGTAGTACTTCTAGTGCAGCTCTGACTGACATCTGCTACTTCAGCAGAGACCAGGGATTGAACCTGTCACCCCCTGGCCTGCACACCCCTGCTGCATAGGCAGTGGACTTGCTATTTCAGCAATTGGGAGAGCCTGATCTGAAATATTCAGACAGTAAAACAAGAGTCTGAACATTTCTGAGTTGCTTTAGATTTGATTGCCAGAATTCCAGGTCCCTGTTGCTTGTTAACTCTATGATTAACAAGAGCACCAATACTAATGTCCATAATGGGACCTCTCCACAAAAAGCAATTGTTAGAATTAAAATGTGTGATTTGTGGGTATTATTAACTTCTTTCTGTGAACGGACAGCTTTTAGTATGCAGATAGTTACTAGTGGTATGCTTGGCTAGCTGCTAGGTGCTGTGTAAAACCAGACCAGTGAAGACCAACTGTCTGAATTCCCTCCTCCCCTTCTGCTGCAGCGAGGAGATTCATGGCCTTAATCTTGAAGAATAGTTGAGATCAAAAACTCAATGGGTTAGGGGATCAAAATTGCATTCCACCAGTGTTAACCTCCCTTCTCCCTGTGTGAATATTTCAGAGCTCTGATAAGTGCCTGTTCTCAGTGACACAAATTTGAGCATGACCGCATGATGACTGTGTCTGACCATTTGAACAAAGTGTTCAACTTGAAATAATCTCTCGTTTCTTTCACTTTTTAATACCTAAAGCTCCACCTGTATAAAGCTAAATGCACTCCTTGCTCTGCTAATGTGGTTTGCGTTGGTGCCAACATCAGTATAAAAGGAAGTGCTGACTATAGATTTATGGAGTTTGAGGTGAGACAGTTGGTGTGTTGGTTGCATAAGGTCAACAGAATCTACTTTGTGGTTGGGATTAATCCAACGGACCTTGTTGGTTTAGTTATTGTATGTGAACTACTGAAAAATGGGAATGAAGTAATGCAAGAAGGTCTGCTGTATGGTTGAGACTTGGGTAGTTAAACAGCACAAGTTGAATCTTTTATGGAGACACTGAAAATTAAATTGTGCTGGTAACATATAAAAACTTCTGTGCCCACGTTTGTGGCTTATATGGAGATGATACCCTGCATCTTACCGAAGTGTTCTTGCCATTTGAGAAATTGCTGGCCTCTGTTTAACACCAGCATGACTTGGATCAGGAACTGAGAAGATTGAGGTCTCAAACTTGAATTCCATCGGCATGCAATCATTCCTCTGTGCATTCCATTCTTTGGTCATGTACAGTACAACGTGTGTTCTATCGGGGCTTCCTGGCACCAATGGTATTCCAGAACTAGAATTTATTTGAGCAAAATTGAAAATTTAGGCCATTTTACAAATAGATTATGAAATCACTCTTGCTAATCTTTGCATAGTACTTTGTTCTTTACAGTGTTTTGTGGTTCCTAAAACTAGCAAAATGGGGTAATAACATTTAAATAAAATATAGTTAGAGAAAGTTTTGAAACCTGTGCTTCCACTTTCAGAGATATTAACCTATATTTCGACACTGATGTCCTTTGGTGTTGGCATGTGCCAGTTTAAAAACCACAGTCTAGTGGTGGGGGGGAGGAGGGCAGCATTTCACTGCCAACTTCATTCCATATTGCTGCATGTGCTGGATTCACTCCAGTGTGACTTAGCAATGTAAATGGAATGCACTTGAGTCTCCCTAACCATTATTTATTCAAAGTAAGTGCTAGCTGGAAATATCTCGGGATCTCATTACTGTATAGCAGATGGACCAGCATTTGAAAAAATTGAAACTGCAAACGGCTGTTAGACCAACTGGGGATTTCTACACACATTATTCAGTTTCAAAAAGTGCAGAACTGCCTTTTTAAAATTAATTCTTGATGTGGGCGATCCTAGCAAGGCTACATTTATTGTCCATTCTTCGTTACCATAAGAAGGTGGTGGGCCACCTTGTTGAACCCCTGCAGTTGTTATAGTGATGGTGCTCCCACAATGGTGTTAGGTTGGGATTTCCAGAATATATATCCAGCAATGATGAAGGAACGGTGATATATGACAGGATCATGTGTAATATTCCCTGTAATTTTTTTGGGACCGCGCGGCCCATTCAAAAGTCCATGCATGCACGTTTTTTCAATTTAAAAGCTGTTTCATCAGCTATGCGGGACCCCTGGAGCATTAAAGGGAACATTGATGGTGTGTGACTCATAGGAGGTGGTGTTCTCACTATGTTGTTTCCCGTGTCCTTCTCACTGGTAGGGCTTATTGTTGAAGTAATCATAAAATCATAGTGTGATGAAATATGCCATTCATCAGGCACTCTGTACTCTGTGTTTGATTGTGCCTGTGACTGTGGCAAGCAGGGGAGTTTAGTTTCAGTTTCATTTCCTTACCTGTATTGTATTGTATTGTGTGTAGGGCTCCGCCCATACCTGGCCCCTACTTAAGCAGGCCCCAGCGTGTCTCACAGGCAGTACAGCAGATCTCTGGATGAGAGACACTTCTCCACTGTGTATTACTTTGAGTTAATAAAAGCCTTGTTTTGCTCTGTTAACGTTGAGTCTCGGATTCATTGAGGCACATCAATTTTATTAACTCAATTTTCAACACAATGGATCAACTCTTGAAACCCGAACGTTTGGATTTGGACCCGCATGCTTCGGACGCATCGGCACGATTCGGACACTGGTTTAAGTGTATGGAATTCTTCCTGAACAATTCCGCAGCCATCACAGACGCTATGGACGCTGAAAGTATGAAACTCGGAATCCTGCGGAATTGGGTAAGCCACCGGGTTTACCCCCTCATCCAAGACACCGACACGTACCCGGCCGCCTGCGACATCCTAAAGGTGCATTACCAGCAGCCTACGAACGAGGTGTACGTTAGGCATCTGCTCGCTACTCGCACACAGCGACCTGGGGAATCGCTGGATGAGTTCCTAGTCACCCTGAAAACGCTTGGCAAAGACTGCAAGTGCCAAGATGTAAAAGCCGCAGTGTATACTGACGAGCTTGTTCGTGATGCCTTTATCACAGGCCTCAGCTCCACTTACATCCGGCAGAGACTACTGGAAAAAACGGGATTGGACCTGAAACAGGCTGTGGACACAGCGCGATCCCTGGATGTGGCCCAGAGAAACTCGGACGCCTACCCTTCAGCCCGCGCCGCCACGTGTGCACCAAGGGCGCCGCCATCTTGGAAGGCATCTTCCCCGCCCGACACCGTCGGGGCCCCGCTCTCCCCCCAGAAGCCCTACGACAGCCGCGACACGTCGGGGCCCCAACTGCTACTTCTGCGGGCAGCCGAAGCACTCCAGAAACCTGTGCCCGGCGAAAGGCACCACCTGCTTTAAGTGCGGTAAGAAGGGGCACTTCGGGAAGGTGTGCAGAGGGAACCCCGCTGGAAAACCCGCGTGTGCGCCGTGGGAGCGGCCATCTTGGACGCCATCTTGCCCGACCTCGTGGGGTCCGCCATCTTGTGAGCAGACAGCGTGGACGCCATCTTGTCTCGATCAGGGCCCTATAGTGGCATCGGTCACAGTGGACCAGACCAGACCGCACCCGCTATCCAAATCAACGGTGGACATCGAGGTAAACGGGTGCGGGGTTAAATGTTTAATTGACAGTGGAAGCACGGAGAGTTTTATCCACCCTGAACTAGCACAACAACACTCTCTCTAACGGTGGTCCCTGCTCGGGGCACCATCTCTATGGCTGATAAAACCCAGACATCGACCATTATGGGTTACTGCGCGGTACAATTGTCCGTTAACGGAACTGTATACGATAATTTTAAATTACTAATCATGAAGAGTCTATGTGCGAGCGTGATCTTGGGCCTGGATTTCCAGTGCCACCACCAAAGCATCACGCTCAATTACGGTGGGTCCCAGCCGCCCCTCAGTGTGCGGTCTGGCTACCCTGAAGGTAAAGCCGCCTTCGCTATTCGCGAACCTTACTCCCAACTGCCGGCCAATAGCGACCAAAAGCAGGAGGTACAGCTGGGAGGACAGGCGGTTTATCGCGACCGAGGTGGACAGGCTGCTGAGGGAGCGCGTTATTGAACGCAGCAACAGCCCGTGGCGCGCCCAAGTGGTGGTGGTGAGGGGTAGCGAGAAGAAACGGATGGTGATCGACTATAGCCAAACGATCAACATGTACACCCAACTAGACGCCTACCCGCTACCCCGCATATCAGAAATGGTGAACCAAATTGCCCAATACCGGGTGTTCTCCACCATCGACCTCAAGTCAGCGTACCACCAGCTCCCTATCAGACCAGAGGACCACCCGTACACCGCCTTCGAGGTGAATGGACGCCTCTACCAATTCCTCAGAGTCCCCTTTGGGGTGACTAATGGGGTCTCGGCCTTCCAGAGGGAGATGGACCGCATGATCGATGACCACCACTTGCAGGCAACCTTCCCCTACCTCAACAACGTCACCATCTGCGGTCACAACCAGCAGGATCACGACTCGAACCTCGAGAGGTTCCTGAAAACCGCACAAAAACTCAACCTCACTTACAACGAGGACAAGTGCGTTTTCAACACCACGCGCCTCTGCATACTAGGCAACGTGGTGGAGAATGGGGAAATCGGACCAGACCCCGACCGATTGCGCCCCCTACGGGAGCTCCCCCTGCCCAACACTCCCAAAGCCCTGAAAAGGTGCCTGGGGTTATTTTCTTATTATGCCCAATGGGTCCCCAACTACTCCGACAAAGCCCGCCCCCTCTTGAAAGCATCCTCTTTTCCGCTCTCTGCGGGGGCCCACGCCGCCTTCAAAAGCATTAAGCGGGATATTGAACGGGCCACGCTACAGGCAGTGGACGAGAACACTCCCTTTCAAGTGGAAAGTGATGCGTCTGACTTTGCCTTGGCGGCCACCCTCAAGCAGGCGGGGTGGCCCGTAGCTTTCTTCTCGAGGACCCTCCAAGGGCCCGAGATCAGACACTCCTCCGTGGAAAAGGAGGCCCAAGCCATCGTGGAGGCAGTGCGCCACTGGCGCCACTACCTAGCCAGCAAATGCTTCACCCTACTTACCGACCAGCGGTCGGTAGCGTTTATGTTTAATAATAAACAGAAGGGGAAGATTAAAAATGATAAGATTCTCAGGTGGCGGATCGAGCTCTCCACCTTCGAGTATGACATCATTTACCGGCCAGGGGCCCTTAACGAATCCCCCGACGCCCTCTCACGAGGGATGTGTGCCAGCGCCACCGGGGATCGGCTACAGACCCTCCACAACGACCTCTGCCACCCAGGGGTCACACGGCTGTTCCACTTCATAAAGTCCCGCAACTTACCCTACTCGATTGAGGAAGTTCGGTCTCTGACCAGGAACTGCCGCACTTGCGCTGAGTGCAAGCCTCGGTTCTACCGCCCAGATAGAGCCCACTTAATCAAAGCTACACGGCCCTTTGAGCGGCTCAGCTTAGATTTCAAGGGCCCCCTCCCGTCAGTCGACCGCAATGTTTACTTCCTGAACATTGTGGACGAATACTCCCGTTTCCCATTCGCCTTCCCCTGCCCAGACATGACCAGCGCCACGGTCATTAAATGCTTCAACTGCCTGTTCGGTATGCCGAGCTACATCCATATGGATAGGGGGGCGTCCTTCATGAGTGAAGAGCTACGCCAGTACATGCTGTCCAGGGGGATCGCCACGAGCCGTACCACCAGCTACAACCCCCAGGGTAACGGCCAGGTGGAGCGAGAGAACGGGACAGTATGGAAAGCAGTCACTCTAGCTCTAAGGACCAAGGGCCTCCCTATCTCCCGCTGGCAGGAAGTCCTCCCAGATGTGCTCCATTCGATACGGTCGCTATTGTGTACTGCCACTAATGCCACGCCTCATGAACGAATGTTTGTCTTTCCCTGGAAATCCACCTCGGGCGTATCCATGCCGTCATGGCTCTCCACCCCAGGTCCAGTACTTGTACGAAGGCATGTGAGGGGCCACAAGACGGACCCTCTCGTGGAGTCAGTGCACCTACTCCACGCCAACCCCCAATACGCGTATGTCCGGCACGCCGACGGAAGGGAGGACACCGTGTCCATAAAAGACGTCGCCCCAGCCGGTAACGACAACAACAGCAACAACGATCACAGCAACTTTTACCCACCCACTATCCTTTCATCGCCCCCGGAAGAACATCGACCAACGGTGCCCCCACCAACTACCCCTTCAACAACCCTGGCGGCGCCCCCGGCAGAGACCCAGGAGGCCACCGGGGACACCCAGCCGACACCCGCGGCACCACAACAGCTACGTCGGTCACAGAGGACTATCAAACCCCCGAACAGACTAAATCTGTAGAAGGGGTGAATGTGATGAAATATGCCATTCATCAGGCACTCTGTACTCTGTGTTTGATTGTGCCTGTGATTGTGGCAAGCAGGGGAGTTTAGTTTCAGTTTCATTTCCTTACCTGTATTGTATTGTGTGTAGGGCTCCGCCCATACCTGGCCCCTACTTAAGCAGGCCCCAGCGTGTCTCACAGGCAGTACAGCAGATCTCTGGATGAGAGACACTTCTCCACTGTGTATTACTTTGAGTTAATAAAAGCCTTGCTTTGCTCCGTTAACGTTGAGTCTCGGATTCATTGAGGCACATCACATAGAATGATACAGCACAGAAGGAGGCCATTCGGCCTATCGTGCCTGTGCTGGCTCTTTGGTAGAGCTAGCCAGTTAATCCCACACCTGCTCTTTCCCCATAGCCCTGTAATTTTTTTCCCTTCAAGTGTTTATCCAATTCCCTTTTTTTTTTTTTAAATAATTAGTATTGAATCTACTTCCACCATCCTTTTTTAGGCAGTGCATTCAAGATCACAACAACTCACTGTGTAAATAAAAAAAATACTAAACATTTTTTCCTTTTGCCAATCACCTTAAATCTGTGTCCTCTGGTTACCTACCCTTCTGCCACTGGAAACAGTTTCTCCCTATTTACTCTATCAAAACCATTCATGATTTTGAACACCTCTCTCAAATCTTCTCTTAACCTTCTCTGCCCTAAGGAGAACTGTAGTGTCCGTGTGTAGATAAAGACACTGAAGACAGGAGTTGGTTCATAGGTATTTACTAAGCAAAGTCGGGGGGGGGTTCTAAAGGATATACACAATACACAGGCTTATATAGCCCAAGTGCCAATTACCGGCATTACGCACACCTGGGGCTCTTAAAGGCACATACACCACAATTGCTCTTAAAGGCACATACACCACAATTACAACCCTAGCTTCTCGTATCTCTGCACATAACTGATGTCCCTCGTCCCTCATCCCTGGTACCATTCTAGTAAATCTTTACTGCACCCTCTCCAAGGCCTTGACATCCTAGCTAAAGTGTGGTGCCCAGAATTGAACACAACATTCCAGCTGAGGCCTATAACCAGTGTTTTATAAAGGTTTTACATAACTTCCTTGCTTTTGTACTCTCTTCCTCTATTAATAAAGCCAAGGATCCCAATGCTTTTTTAACCGCCTTCTCAACTTGTCCTGCCACCTTCAAAAATTTGTGTACGTACACCCCCAGGTCTCTCTTCCTGCACCCCCTTTAAAATTGTACCATTTAGTTCATATTGCCTCTCCTCATTCTTCCTACCAAAATGTATCGCTTCACACTCCTGCATTAAATTTCACCTGCCACGTGTCTGCCCATTTCACCAGTCTATCTATGTCCTCCTGAAGTCTGTTACTATCCTCTTCATTATTTACTACATTTTGAGTTTCATGTCATCTGCAAACTTTGAAATTATGCCCTGTGTACCCAAGTCCAGGTCATGACTGGCCTGTAGTTGCTGGGTTTATCCCTCTCCCCTTTTTTAAACTGAGGTGTAACATTTGCAATCCTACAGTCCTCTAGCACTAGCCCCCTATCTAAGGAAGATTGGAAAATTGTGGCCAGAGCCTGCACAAATTTCAACCCTTTCTTCCTTCAGTAACCCAGGATGCATTCCATGTTTTTGTATGCATTCC
This sequence comes from Somniosus microcephalus, assembly GCF_052327205.1. Classification (NCBI taxonomy): domain Eukaryota; kingdom Metazoa; phylum Chordata; class Chondrichthyes; order Squaliformes; family Somniosidae; genus Somniosus; species Somniosus microcephalus. Next base: position 57,972,237 of record NC_141001.1, on the reverse strand, counting down.
ATCTAGACCAGGTGACTTTGCTACTTTAAGGACTGCCAACATTTTAAGTACATTTTCTTTCTACTTTTTATCATATCCAATATCGCTACTGCCTCCTCCTTTACTGCTACATTGGCAGCATCCTCTTCTCTGAAGATAGATGCAAAGTACTCATTTAGTACCTCGGCCTTGCCCTCTGCCTCTACAAGAAGAGCTCCTTTTTGGTCCCTAATCAGTCCCACCCTTCCTTTGATCACTCTTACTATTTATATATGTTTAAAGAAGACTTGGGTTCCTTTTTATGTTAGCCATTTGGTGAATTGCTGCAGTGCATCCTGTAGATCATGCATATTGCAACCACAGTGCTGCAGTGATGGAGGGGGTTGATACTGAGTTCAACGGTAGGGATATCCGTCAAGCAAACTGCTTTGTCCTGGTTTCTTGTATTGTTACAGCTGCACCTAGCCAGGCAAGTGGTGAGCATATCATTACTCTCCTCAGCTGAGCTTTGTAGATAGTGGAGCAGCTTTGTAGATAGTGGAGCGGCTTTGAGGAGTTAGGTGAGCCACTCATTGTAGAACACCCAACCTCTGCAATGATCTTGCAGTCAGTGTTGATATGACTAGATCAATTTGCTTCCAGTCAGTATGTTGATAGTGGTGACCTGTGCTTTGGTGGTACTATTGAAGGACATGCAGAGATTGTTGGGCATTTTCTTGTTGGAGCTGGTAGTGCAAATATTATCCTGCCATTTGTCAGTCCAAGCCTGGATGTTGTCCAAGCCCTGCTGTAGGCTGGCATGGGTTCCTGCATTATTGGAGGAGCTGTGAATGCAGCTGAAAACTGTGCAATCATCAGTGAACAGCCCCACTCCTGACCACTTACCAGAGGAAAGATCATTAATGAAGCTGCTGAAGGTAGTTGAACTGAAGAACTACTGTGGTGATGTCTTGGGCTACAAAGATTGGACTCTGACAACCACAGCCTTGTTTTCCTTTTGCGTCAATTATGACCGGCCTCTAGAGGGTTTCCATTTGATCCCCATTGACCTGCATGTACCAGCTAAGAAAGGGAAATTGAGGATTATTCTATAAATTGAAGGATCTGATCTTGCCCTCATTTTCCCCAGTATACTACGCACAAACGTCCATTACTAAAGCCAGGTACCTTTTTTATTTGATTAGGAAATAATGACAGAAATACTGTGCAATTCCTCAGACTCTGCCATATTCGCAAGTGGTAGCTCAGTAACTGAGTAAAATCTTTTTATTATGGGTAGCAAGAAGTTTGCCTATTGGAAATAATGATAGTGCTAGAGAATGGAACATTTCTTTCTGTGCATCCACTGAGTGCATCATGTCTTCTCTGCCAAAAAGGCCACTTCACTTCAATTTCTTTTCCCTGGAGCCTCCTTAATGACCCGGATTTTCCAGGGCCTATGAGCACGTACGCACAGCATTGGGCTATTTGCCCAGCGAATGCCCACGAAACTCTTACACCTGGTAAGAACAGGAGTAAGGCCTTTTTTTCCATGTGTAAGGGTTTAAATAAATAATAAAATACATTTTTGAAAATGATTTAAACATTCAGAAACCTTTAAAATTAATTTAGGTTATTTTTAGCCCTTTGAAAATGTTCAAATTTATTTTTCAAGAGTTCAGTTTTTGTTTTAAATGTTTAAATTGTATTTTAATGAATTTTGAACATGTGATGTTTTTTTAATTGAAGTGCTGTGAAAATGTATTTTTTAGGGGATTCCTATTCTGCTTATGGGGATTCTGTATGTAAATGGGAATCCCCCTTTGTGATTGTTTGGGCCAGCCCACATGATCCCAGGGACACTTGCGAACTGCACGTGCTCCTGGGATATGTGGGCCCTTGCGCAACCGGGCGCCTGCAGGCCCAGGAGCGCAAGACTCCGAAGGTCCGGTGGCAACAGGTAGTGCGTACTTTCTTGCGGTTCAGAGGCATTTGCCTGCGGGAAGCCTCCGAACGTATTTTCCAGCCCAGTGTCTCTTATTGGTAAAGCTTTACTCAGCCATGCAGACCTGAAGTGGCCAGATGGAATGCAATGGTCTTTTCTGGTTCTGTACATTCCTATGATGTAGGGTCAATCTATGATTTTGTGTTGGGTTGGCTGTTCTCTTATGTTTCATTTTCCGTCCTCTCATGAACTCTTAATGCTGAATCCTTTCAGCTCCACAAGACCTACACTTCTGGTGAGGTTTTCCTGTGGTTTGGAAAAATGTATGTTAACATGCATTTAAAGAAAAAGCACAGCATTAAAAACTTGTAATTCAGTATTAATCATTTCAGTTAGTTTTGTCAATATAGTACCACCCAAAATAATCTGTACCAATGTGCCTTAGTTTAAAGACAAACTAGCACCCAGCAGGGTGCCTTTTCCACATTAGCCAATCTGAGTAAACCTGTGCATTTGTTATGAGGCTTATTGGTACCAATGCCCTTTAGGAAAAAATCAGTCAATATATATTAAAGTAAGAATTGAGTTTCTTGCGCTGAACTCTTCATAAATCATCTCAAATTGCTTCCATAACGACTACCATCAGTGACTGACCTACAACCACCAGAATTCATCCAGTCCTACATAGCTCCAAAAGCTCTCTACAAGTACAACCCATATTTGGTAGGTAGGAAAAAATCTATACGTATACTAGTTGTATTTCCATAGTTCGAAGAACACAGCATGAAAATTTCAGATGCCCATCATTTGCTTTCCTGAAATCCTAGTGACAATGCTGACTGATTAATACTGAATTACAAGTTTTTTATGCTGTGCTCTTGCATACACTGGGAATTTATTTGGAGTGCAGATCTTTCGTCATCGCAGGTCTGTACTCTGGAATTTTTTTTCCTAAACCCCTTTGTCTAGCTGCATCTTTCTCAGGTTGTCTCTCTGACCTTGCCTTCAGTTACTTCCCCTAAATAATTATTCCCTGGTGTTCATTTTGGCCCCTTGTGGAACATCATGAGACATTTTGTTTTAAAAGGTACTGTGTAAGTTATCAGTATTCAGCTGCCTGGGTGGCAGACAAGTTATGTTTTTTTTTAAATTTGCCTCATGACCTCACCAGAACAGTGGGCTGTCGGCGTCATGACTGATAACAAGCCATTTACATTGCTAGAGATCTGTAACGTGTTTTCTCATTTCTTCCACTTTCTTGCAGGACACTGGGTTGTATTATGATCGTTACCTCCGAGAAGTAATTGATGTGTTGGAAACAGACAGGCATTTCCGTGAAAAACTCCAGACGGCAGATATAGAAGAAATCAAGGTATGCTGTCTGTTAAGAATTTTTATCTATTCAGTCATAGCCAGAGAGTCTCCTGCAATTGCTTCTCTTCCTGCTCCCACACTGTTACCTCTGGAGTTCCCCAATGATCTATCCTTGGCCCCCTCCTATTTCTCATCTACATGCTGCACCTATGCAAAATCATGCAAAAACACATCTGATTCCACATGTATGCTGATGACACCCAACTCCTTTCTTTCTTTCTTTCTTTCTTTCTTTCTTTCTTTCTTTCTTTCTCTCTCTCTCTCTCTCTCTCTCTCTCTCTCTCTCTCTTTCTCTCCCTTTCTCTTGTTCTTTTTTTCTCTCTTTTTCTCTCTTTCTCTCTCTCATATGACAACGCCACTACATCTGATTTGTCTCGCTGCTTGTCGGATGAGCAGAAATATCCTGCAATTAAATATTGGGAAGCCTTTGTCTTCAGCCCCTGCCACAAACTCCGTTCCCTACCCATCGATTCCATCCACCTTCCTGGCCACTAGCTGAGGCTGAACCAGACTGTTCGCAACCTCAGCGTTCTATTTGACTCTGAGCTGAGTTCCCGACCCATATCCTCTCCACTACCAAGACTGCCTACATTCACCTCCGTAATACCGCCCATCTCTGCTCCTACCTCTGTCCATCTGCTGCTGAAACCCTCATCCATGCTTTTGTTACCTCTAGACTTGACTGTTCCAATGCTCTCCTGGTCGGCCTCCTATCTTGTAAACATCAGCACATTCAAAATTCACCTGTATCCTAACTCGCACTAAGTCCCGTTCACCCATCACTCCTATTCTCTCTGACCTACATTGGCTCTCGGTCCAGCAACGACTCAAATTTAAAGTTCCTTGTGTTCAAACCCCTCCATGGCCTCGCCCCTCTCTATCTCTGTAACTTCCTCCTGAACCTACAAGCCTCCGAGAACTCTGCATTCCTCCAATTCTGACGTCTTGTGCATCCCTGATTTCCTTCACCCCACCATTGGCTGCCATAACTTCAGCTGTCTAGGCCCTAAGCTCTGACATTCCCTCCCTAAACCTCTCTACCCCTCCTCCTTTTAAGATGCTTTTTAAAACCTACACCTTTGACCAAGCTTTTGGTCATCTGTCCTAATATCTCCTTGTGTGGCTCGGTGTCAAATCTTGTCTGATTATGCCCCTGTGAAGTGCCTTGGGACATTTTACTATGTTAAAGATGCTATACAAGTGCATAATGTATAGAACAGTTAAATTGTTTGGGTTAAAAGATTCAGTTGTTAATGTTCTAACTATGGGAAGCTTTTCCTGGATTTGAAACTTTAAATCAGGGAATATATAGAAGTCACAATTAACACATTCACCATTGTCGTCGTGAAGAATTTCTCTCCTGTTCACAGATTTACAGTATTCTCTGTGTGCCATTTTAAGCTTGTTTTTTCAACTGTAAATTAGAATTTACAAAGAAGGAAAAACTTTGAGCTCCTGACTTACCATCCTGTTGGAGAGCGGGTTGCAAGATAGACTTAAATATGTAAAAGATTTATTAATCAGTAAAACAGACTTTCTCTGCACTGCTTGTAACAAAATCAAAGCTGGGCTACAAGCAACTCATTTACAATCTCACTGCAAATGGTGAACTGGTAGTATTGCATACTTGTTTGTGCTGCAGCTATACTCTATACCGAGTACTGTTTCAAAATGTGGGCAACACTTCCAAGCGCACACATTCACAAAGTGGGGGTGGGGATAGATGGATACTTTTTCCACTTAATTTGCTGAATATAGGTGTGCAGATAGGATAGTAAGGAAATGCAAACTTTTGTTGAAAAGCTTTGATAAGTAGTTGCAGTGAGGTAAAGCAGTTCCAGGAAGCGATTGTTCCATGTTTCATGTTTTGAATAAAATTCTGTACTTTGAACTTTATTTTTGTTTTAATCACTAATGTCAGATAATGTGTTGTTCAGCAGTGTCTCACTTGAATTTATGGACTTATTTGGAATGGGGAAGGAAGGAAGAAATGGATAGTGTGATTTTGATACTGTTTTCCAATATTAATATTTTAATATATCCAGCTGATACACATTGAGAAAATTGGAGTTTGTGCTCTGCAGACTAGTGCATTCTGTAATAATCTAGTGAACAGAGAAACCATCCTCCCCTCCATCATGCAAAATGTTTATTTACTATGTGAGGAGACACGTGCTGTCATTCATTTTATTTCTGGCTTGTACGTGAAAATGGAACTATTTGCCAATTGTAAAATTTACCAATTTTTTTTTTTGTCTAACTGTAAATTCTCAATACAACACAGAACTGGGGTCATAAAATGTTCATCTTGACTGTGTAATGGGAGGTTTAATCAGTAACAGATAATTGTGGCAATATGGGATCAATAAATTCCACTGGACAGATTCCAACTTATTGATATAAATTTAGCTATAAACCTCCTTTTTAGATAAATTTATATATTTTTTTGGTGAGGGTTCAGTAAATCCTATACTAAACCTATATGTTTGAGTTAAGAGAAAGCTTTCCTCGTGCAGTCCTGTTGTTGTGATAGGCTGACTGTTGGCTGCAGACTTGTCCCAGTCAGTGCATAACTGTCTTAATAGGGAACTGTTGTTTTTCTCACCGCCAAAGCTCCCCATTGGCAAAGTCCATCCCTAAAGTAACCTTTCTGCTCGGAGGGAATTGTTCGGTTCTCTCCTCAGTACTGTGACCCATTGTAAAGGAGAGATCCATTCTTAGGGGAAAATAAATGAATCTGTATTAAATTATCAGACTTCTGTTTAATATTGCCCTGGATATCCTGTGTTGGGATATCCAGGGCAATATTAAACAGAAAGTCTGATAATTTAAATACAGATTAATTTATTTTCTAAGATTGGATCTCTCCTTTCAATTGGGTACAGTACTGAGGAGGGAATCGAGGAAGTTACTTTGGGCTGGACTTTGCCAATGGGGAGCTTTTGGAGGTGGGACCCCCACTTGTCGGGTTTCAGTCCCGCCTCCATCGACTTCTGGCCAACCCACGCTATTTTCCCTTGATTGACCTTGTTAAGCCAGCCCAGCGAGCTCAGCAGGCCAATTGAGGGGAAGCCAGTTACAGAGAACGTCAGCGTATGACATTTCACTGATCAAAAATTTTTGACAGATGAATTGTCATTGTTTGACGGCTCTCTGAAACTGTCAAACACTGACATTCTCTGTAGTTTGATAAGTTCTTGAATTCAAGACTCATCAAACCTTTTTCTTTAGCAGAAATTAGATGGTTGTTGCATTGGAGAATGCAGTAGCCATCTGTCATCTCTGCCACGGAGATGCGAGACTCTCCACATCCCTAACAATTGAAGCCTGTAGGAAGAAACAAAGGTAAGTAAAGTTTTTCTAACACTTTCCACTTACCTCACATACTCACCTCTCCACACTTGCACCCATCACTTATCTTCACAGCGCACTTTTGCACCACTCCGACTCCCGCAGACCCACTGCTCACCTCGGTGACCCTGGAGGGGTTCGCAGTCTTCGGGAAGCCCGCACTTGTGTGCGTAAAATGGGGATAATCCTCTTATCTGCCAACAAGCCGTTAAGTGGCTGTAATCCCCTTCCCGCCTCCAAGGAGATGGGACCCGGCGCGGGTCGGCTGCCCGCCTCCTGGCAAGATGGCTTGGGAGCAGGATGGCCACCCGCCCCCCAGATTCTGCCATTTTCCCAGCAGTCCTGCCTCCATACCTGCCTCCCCAGGGCTGGCAAGATCGCCCCCTTTGTTTTCACTTTCCTCCCTCACACCCCCCTCACCCATAATTTTTCCAGTGTTTATTGGGGAACACTTCCAAACACACAAATTCATAACATGGATATTGGGAGGGGGGATAGTTTATGCTTTTTTTTCTGCTTTTAATCTGATGAGATGTACAAATGGGGGGGGGGGAAAGTAAACTTTTATTGAAGATGCCTTTAAAAGAAGCTGCAGTGAGATAAAGCAGTTCCAGGAAGCCGACTGTTCTATGCTTCATATTTAGAATAAAATTTTGTACTTGGGATCCAAAACAAAAACGAAGTCCAAACATCAGTTGACCTGTTATTCATCAATCCCTTGCTGTAATTTATGGACACGAGCCACCTAAGAGCAGATGCTTTGGTTGGAAAGTGCTTGCTTCGGCATCTTTCGATTTAGAAGGCAGAATCACTCAGGATTCTTGATCCTTGTCGCTATTTTATTGACTCCTGCTGAAAAGTGTGTGTCATCACCAGGTGAGGACAGGATTAGCTTTGACCGTACACTGCCCCACCCTGTGCTAGACTAATTGGTCAACACTCATTATCTAAGCTTGCACATGAAGAGATGGCAACATAAGTGAGGTACTAGATGGTGACCCAGATCCATGGAACTATACCCTAGCAAGAGTTGGTGCCCTTGGGAGATGAGGGGGAAAACAATTGGAGGATGATTGGATAATATCCGTCATTTAATAAACAAAAATAAACACACACTTGCAGGTTTATTTTTAGTTCAAATTTGTAAAGGGCAAGTCCAGTCTGAGGAATGGAAGATCACATTGATGGCATGCGTTCCTAGGCCGGGTACAGCACAGTTAGATGCAGATAAAAGCTCCTGCTGCTATGCCTCAACAAAATAACTCTGACCCAACTTCAGTGTAAATCTTTTTATTTCTCACACTAGCTAACCTTATATGTCCAAGACAGATTGCCAGTTAGTATAAACCTAAGGATCATTTTCTACCGTAGGCGCATGCCTATTAGGGATGCCCATACTCATTTCATGGAGCACCATTAAAGCCAGCAGACAAGAAATCTTCATCCTGCTTTTGTGAGCTGGATTGAAAACAGAATTCCAGAGGTGAAAGGACAGTATGCTTCACCATTTTGTAATGCTATGTCTTAGCTAAGGTGAAAATAAATTTATCTGTGCAACCTGAGAAGAATACAAGTTGTTCTTTATTAGATTTATAGTGGTGAAATCAGTTTTGCATGTATTGAAGAGCAGTATTACAATGAGTACACACAGACCAACATTACCGTGAATAATTCTTTGCTCTATAAAGTTAGATTCTAAATTTATTCCATTACTAAGAACAGATTAACTCATGGCACAAGACATACAAGTGTAGATTTTTGAGACCTACTGAAGCCAGAAGAGCTAGGTGCCAATATGAAATTAGCAAGAAGTAAAAGTCTGAGGATTGGGAGCAGTTTAGAGTTCAGCAAAAAAGGACCAAGAGATTGATTAAGAGGGGAAAAATAGGGTATGAGAGTAAATTTGCAAGGAACATAAAAGTGGATTGTAAAAGCTTCTACAAGTATGTAAAAAGAAAAAGATTCGCAAAGACAAATTCCCTTAGTCAGAAACGGGGAGAATTTATAATGGAGAACAGGAAATGGCAGAGCAATACTTTGGTTCTATCTTCACAGAAGAGGACACAAATAACTTCCCTGTTGGATAATTCTCTGTTAATTTTCACTTTTTGTTTTCTTTAATGAAGAGTGGAAAACTGGCTAAAGAACTCAACTTAGTGAGTCATCTTGTGAGAACTAAACTGGATGAATTGAAAAGACAGGAGGTTTCCCGGCTACGGATGCTTATTAAAGCCAAAATAGATGCACAACAAGGTAAAGGTACTGTACGGAAACTGATCATTGCCTTGTCTTCCACTATGTTTGTCTTTGTTAGAGTGAAAGACATTCAAGCTAGAATTGTTCACTCTGCATCCAGATATGGTATCAAGTGTACTCTAAACAGGTTCTGTATCAGTTGGATGTCCTACAGAGCCATTTCCACATGCAAGACAATTTGAATTCAACACCAAATATGGTTGCAACATAATCCTTTTATTGTGTTTGACCAAGCCTTTAACAAATGTAATGTCACTAAGCAGAGAAATAAACAATATTACCCCATTTTTTCCCCCTGGATAGAGACATAACCATTGCCAATCCTTTTGATCCTGACTCTCTACAAATTGTTAAAGAAAGCTGAGGATCTTAATAGGCCTCTAGTCATGTACATTGCCTTGTCGATTCATTATGGCATGACTAGTGTTATTGTGAACAAGACCCCCAGAAATGAGAGTTCCGACAAACTTCCAGATGGCCAATCTGTTTACCATTAAGCATGTAACTAATCATCCTGAGCTCATTGTCCCACTTCCTTATCTCAAGACTTTCTTGGCTATCACGTTTCACAATGTGGTGACAAAAAGAAGTC